>NW_024356505.1:36690986-37290986 GCF_014805655.1 Passer montanus
CCCGGCGGGAGCGCCGCGGGCAGCGCCGGGCCCGAGCCCCGCGGGCAGCCGGGGGAAAACCTCCCCTTCACCCGCGTCCGGAGCGCACCGGCTCAAAACCCGCCCCGGCACCGCGCGGGCAGCCCTCCCGCGGGGATAGCGCCGGGCGAGCATCACTCGCTGTCGGATGGAGATGCGGGGCTCCCACGCGCACGGGTCACGCATTCAGCCCCAGCGCCTCTCCTCCTCCACGAAAGGGTGAGGAAAACCCAAAAACCGCTCGTGGAGGTCAGCGACTCACCTGCTGCTGTGCCGCAGCACGGGGGCACCCACCAGGCGGAGGAGAAGAGAGTGGAAATCACTTCGTCGGGGAACAAAGTCACATTCCGCTGGATCTGCAGCAAGTTCAGCACCAGGGCCATGAAAGCACCCACGACGAAGAGCACCACGCTCCGCTGCACCAGGTGCTGACTCCAGTTCAAGGTGCTGCCGGTGCTGCTGGCGCTGCTGCTGGCGCTGGAGGTGCTGGGGCTGCGAGCTCCGCGCCCCACCAGCGCCAGCGGGGGGCTGGACACCGAGGAGCTCAGCATCTCGCCCACCTTGGCGGCCAGCCCCGCCGCCGTGTCCCCCAGCTGGCTCCTGTGCCTCCCCCGGGCAGTGCAGGAACAGCTCCAGGCGCAGCTCTCCAGCCTGGGCATTGGCTTCTCCGGAGTCCTGAAACACACACGCAGGGGCACACGCTACTAAAGCTCCCAGCAGCGGGTCAGCCCGGCGCCTCCCTCCGCGCCGACACGCAGCGCCGCATCCTCCAGCACCGCCCGCGCTCCGGGGGATGCGGGGAGGGCGCGGACCCCGGCCCGCCACCCTCCACAGCCCCTCTGGTTCGCTCCCTGCCGGGGCCCGTCCCACCTCCGCCCCCGGGGCATCCGGGCCGCGGGTCCCGCTCACCTCGGGATAGGATGGGCTGGGGGAAGCTGCGCCGCTCCGCCGCCTCCCTGCCGGCTGCGCGCCGCCGGCCCGCGCCCCGGGTAAGGTTTATAAACCCCGAGCCGCGGATGTCACGTTACCCGCTGCCGACCTACCCGCGGCCGCAGGCAGCGCCGGGCCCGCCGCTGCGCTCCGCGCCGCCGCCCCGCCCGTCCCCTCCCCGTGAGGGGCCGTGAGGGGCGGCCGGCGGCGGGAGCGATGCGCGCCGCCCCCGGGCGGGAAGGGGAGGGCGGTGGAGGGATGGAGGTGCTGGCGGTGGTGACGCTGGCATGGGATGTCAAGGTTCGAAGAGGTCTTTAAGATCGTCCTGTCCAGCTGTGAACCCAGTGCCACCGCTGCTGCCCTTAAACCGCTAAGCCACATCACTCAGCACCAGGTCCAGACGCCTCTTGAGCACCTCCAGGGTGACTCAACCACCTCCCTGGGCAGCCTGTCCCAACCTATCCCTATCCCAATGCCTGACCACCCTAAAATGGATTTTTTTTTTTCCCCCGACTGTCTAATCTGAATCTCCCCAGTCTCATTTTAAGGCCATGTGCTGGTGGGCCCAGCGTGCTGCGTGTCCCTTTGGGAGATGGCTGTCAGTAACAGGGAAGGCTGAAGGCGTCTGCTGAGGACGAAGGGATCAGTGATCTCTGTCATAGTTCTGAAGTGGTGTAAGGGGATCCTGCCAAGCCCATGACTCCGTAAGACGACGGTGCCAGAGCCAGACGCTGCGTCAGCGACCAGCCATGGGGTGACCGGAGGATCCGAGGCTCCTGACGGGTCCCTGACAGCCTGAGCAGCTGCTCTGCCAGCGCTGGCAAAGCTCGGGCCACAATCCTCCCAGACTCAAATAACAATAAACCAGTTAAATACACATTCACCCTCTGGACTCTGCAAGGGTTTGGGAAGAGGCCTGTCAAGGATGGTTAAGTGTGAGCTGTACATTATGGTAGAGTTCAACTCTAAAAAACGAGCACACAGAGCAGGACTCAGCTCCCAGGCTTCCTTTTTGAGATGCCAGTTCTCCAGGACACATGGGAGGCTGGTGTATGCAGTGGGAATAGCTGGGCTTTGCGTTTATTAGCTGACCTCACTGGACCAGCAGATTTTCTTTTCACATGAGGTGTGCCACCATCATTACACTGGGGAGGAATACAGGACCAAGGGGCTTCCCAAGTGATGGCACTGAGGATTTAAGGATAGCTGTTAGCCATGCCTGTGATGGGCACAACGATGGTCCAGGATCAGGGTTCAGTGATGGTTCCAGTTGTCCTTCATTGTCCTTCATTGATGTGATAAAATAAATAGCAGATAAAATACATGAAGCAAATAAAATACATGAAATCAGTTGAAGATATGGAAAGAGGCAGGTCTTCTCTGCATGTAAGGAAGAGTAAAATTTACCTGGGATATGGCTGTCCCTCCTGATCTCTGCTCATTTCTAGCTGGGAATGGAAAGAGTTAGCATAGTTAGCATAGAAAGATCATAGCATGATCCTGCTGAGTAAAGTGCCTTTGGAAAATGTACTGGACAGATTGTTAGTGCCACTGCTGGAAAGTGACAGATGAGCCCAGCATTTTTCTCTTAATGCCAACTGGGATCACCCCAGTAATGTCTTGCAGACTTTACTGCTCAACCAAGGTTTATGTGTCCTCTGTACGTGGAACTCAGTTTCTGTTGCTGTTTATTGTACTGAAACAACTTTTGGTTTTACTTTAATATGCTAAAATTGTTTGGCTTCTTCTGACAGATTTTTTAAAGACACAGTATATTTCTCTTCATTTGTTTTTGGATTTTGTTCTGTGACCCAGTTGGATCTGCACAAAAAGTTTCAGTCAACTGTTTTGAGAGAAAACAGCCTTAATGCACTGGCAGCTTTTTATGGGTTCCTCTGCAGAAATGTTTGATTTGTTTCAGGAAATCACATGCAGACCTAACACTTCCCCTCATGGCAACTGTGCACAAACTTTGAATTGACACAGACAATTTATCTGCATCCCTAGACCACTAAGCAACACCTTTGGCAGCTCTAAATAAGGGCTAGAACTCATTCCCTGGGAAATACTCTTTTTTGGTGAATCACTCACTTTGAGATTTATCAACAGGACTGTTGATCTGAGATAAAATGATTCATCTTTGTAGGAAATCTCTTCCTGGACTTGGCTTATGGGAAACAAATATAATTCATCCTTGCTTGTGCTGCATCTCTACTATATTTGAAAGAAATATCTTTCTGTATTTAAATTCTCCCCCTGAATCTTGCCCGTATTTTCAGTGTTTGGGCAGAGTTTACATTCCCTTGTGCTGCATCTGCTAGTTTTCCTTCCTGAAAGAACCTCTTAAGCAATTTTTTTTATCCTGTGTTTTCCTTTCCTCATGGGTATGCCTCTTTTGCTACTTCCTGCAGAATATTTTATTTGAATATTTTATTTGAATATTTTATATGTATTTTTTTTCATATTCATGATATCATGTTGTGGTGCCCTTCTTTCTTCCTGTTTTTTTTTCCAGACAACAGAGACCAACTTCTGAGAGGGTAAAAGTTGCTGCAGCTTTGCTAAAACCAGCTGAATCAGTGCAAATCTAAACTATTCAATAACCTGTCCCTGAGCATGTTTTCCCCTAAGTTACCCACTTAGAATAAAGGTTACGTGCCTCTTTTGTTCGTGTTGCTTTACAGTCCTGTTGCTTTACATTTCTTTTTGGAATCCTAACGAAGGTTAGGCCTCAGCACACTTTGATTAATGCCTGAAATTTTATGCCTAACAGTTATTTCTGGAAAGAAGCGCTCACATGTCTTTGTAAGATTAATGACATCGTTATTTTTATCTCATCCCTTAGCAAAGGCAGCAGAATCTCTAAGTACTCAGCATTGTTGCTCATTGCATAAATAAATAATTTCACCTGTTCTTTCACACTTTGTGTATTAATCTCTGATGTTCTGGAATCTGACAATGTGCTTGCCTCACGAGGACTCTCTCATGGGCCTCTTATGAGGGAAGCCTGGGATACTTGGACAATTTATTTTTCTCCCTACTTAAACCAGATCAAAACATGAGCTGTCTGCTGACAAAAGCTCAAAAGGCAGTGGTGGAGAATCACAGAGCAAGGCCTGTTTTATGTGTAAAACTGCTCTCCCTCTGCTTCACTGGAGATTTTTTTTGACTTTTTTCACCTTCAAGACTTTCTCCTATTGATACAGAGAATAGAAACGTTCCCAGTCATATGCTCAGCCTTAATCTCCTGTGTCTCCATAAAAGGATTTAGTGACATTCATTGTTTGATTCCCCATGCCAGCCCTATGTACAAGAGTTCAAAAAATCTTTTGACTTCAGCAGCAGTCTGTCATCCTGAGGTCTTTGCTTTATCAGAGGTCTCCAGTGTAGCTCTGTGAATTCTTAGGAACCTGCAGCAAGCCTGCAGATCATGGAATCATAGAATGGCGTGGGTTGGAAGGGACCTTGAAGATCATTTTGCTCCAACCCCCCTGCCATGGGCAGGGACATCTTCCACTAGACTGCTCAGGGCTCAATCCAACCTGTCCTTGAACACTTCCAGGCACGGGGCATCCACAAATTCTATCTCAGGGCTCCATCCAACCTGTCCTTGAACACTTCCAGGCACGGGGCATCCACAAATTCTATTGGCAACCTGTGCCAGTGTCTGACCACACTCACAAACAATTTCCTCCTGATATCTAATCTACACTACTCTCAAGGTGAAGCCATTCCCTCCTGTCACTCCTGGCTCTTGTGAAAAGTCCCTCTCCATTTTTCTTGTGGCCTCCCTTCAAGTACTGCAAAGTCACAACTAGGTCACACCTTTTGCATGCTGAGCAATCCCAATTCCCTCAGCCTTTCCTTGCAAGAGAGGTGCTCCATCCCTCTGATCATCTTGGTGGGGCCTCCACCAGAGTTGCTCCAACAGGTCCATGTCCTCTCTGTGTTGGGGACTCCAGATGTGGATGCAGCACTCCAGGTGGGGTCTCACCAGAACAGAGACAGAATCCCCTCCCTCTCCCTGCTGCCCTTGGTGTTTTGATGCAGCCCAGGACGTGGGTGTGAGTGCACATGGCCAGGTCATGTCCAGCTTCCCATCCACCAGCACCCCCAAATCCCTCGATCTGTTCATCCTCCAGCCTGGATTGTCACCGGCGTGGCCCCGATGCAGCACCTTGCACTTGGCTTTGTCAGACCACAGGAGGTTCCTGTGGGCCACTTCTCAAGTTCATCCAGGTCCTTCAGGTGTGGCCACTGCTTGGTGTCATCTTAAACTTGCTGAGGCTGCCTCCATCCCTTTGTCTGGGTCATTAATGAAGACATTAAATAATGCTGGTCCCAGTGAGGACCCTGGGGGACAGCGCTTGTCACTCATGTCCTGTTCCTTCTCAGAGGTCGGTAAATGGTGGATGCTGAGTTCTGCAGGGTGGTTCTGTGAGATTGCCCAAGCCCCAGTGCAGGAGCTCATTAAAAGCTGAAAGGAGAAGGACAGGGAGTGATTACAGGGTGCAACAGGCAGGATGCAGAATGTACAAGCTCTGAACAAGGCAAACTCCAGCCAGAACACTTCAGGCGTGTAAAACAAAGGGGAAAACAAAGTGTGCTGGTGGTTAGCATATAATAACGTGAGTCATCCACAGTGAGCAGAGCTTAAAAACTTGGCTGCTTTTGCATAATCTGAGGGTGAGGAACAATAGTTGGAGTTTGAACATGGAAATTAAACCCTAAGATATCCGAACAAAGCCCTGTCTTTGTGTAGTTAATAATATTGTTGTGGGCATATGACAAATGTTAATTGAATGTTTTTTTGTTTAGTTGCTGATGTTTCTCTAGCTGCTTTTTCTTTTACCAGAGCAAAACAGAAAGAACAATTCTAATCAGGCTGCTGTCTCCAAATGTCTATAAATCCATGTAACAACTATCATATAATTAGCCAGCCAACATCCCACATGCAGCTGTGGGCACTGACTCCCTGACAATGAACCTCTGTCCTGACACAAAGGCAGTGCCTTTGCCTTGTTTTTGACTTCATTCATCATCATAGTTGTGCATATTTATGTAGCAGAGAGTTCAGTGAGTTCATACTTGGTATTCAAAGTGGTGATTTAATCAAAACTTCATTATGGAAAAATACTGTTTGTTGATTATATTGCTGATCAAGTTACTTCTTTGGTGATGACAATAGGTTTGTGAGGCTGGTGTGAGTATCATTACTGAGGCAAGCTCTTCTATCCAGGTGTGGTTAAAATTGTTGATACTCTAATCTTTCTATATTTGCATTTATACATTTATTTATACTATGTATAGACCTTTAAAGATACTGATTAGAAGTGATGCTTCCATCTTTTTTTTTTTTTTAACTTTAGCTGTGACATAAAAACTAGGGCACTATGGACCAGGTTTCCTTGAGGGTAAAATTATTGACTGTAATGACTTTTTAGAGGAGTAGCTAGTCAAGTGTCATCTGAGGGGGTGGCCTGTGTCTTAGTAGTCCGAGTCATGATAGGCTAAAGATTAGAGACTAAATAGATGAAATAAACAGAAATATCATGATAAACCACCAAGAAACAGGAACATTGTCTTTTTAATGCATTTATTTCTTGATGGAAAAATTGCTTGCATAAGAAAGCAAACTAGGTACATTTCTATCACCAATCCTTACACAACATCAGTCCTTTGCAAAAAGGCACCTCCAAAGTGTGTGTTCAGGCAAGCATGTCCATGGTTGATTTAAGATTAAATGATTTTCACTTGTTTGGTGACTTTGGACTCAGTCATTCCCACATAGGATAAAAGGAACTTCCCTCAAGGATTGCATTGTGAACTCTTACATCCCTCTTCTTATGACTCTTAATTCCAGCACTTTTCCTCTGAAGCAGGCAGCCCTCCCAGTTACTCTGTCATATGTGCCTGAGGAAGATGCTTCTGGAATTCATATTCTAGTTTGTAGGGTTAAACATGAAATTCCCCAAAAGTGGTACTCCAGCTTACTTCAGTTTTTAGATTTCATGGTGTTGCAGTGGGGGACACATGCAGTGACACGTGGAATGCTCACTTGGAGTGCTCAGCTTGGGATGAGTAGTTAGAGAGGACAGGAAGGAGCTCTGCAGCATCCTCATTTTCCAAACTCTCCTCACTTTGTTGAGCAGGACTGTTCCCACCTCGGAGAGCTGCAGCCTTGATGTCTGATGGGATGGTCAAGGTCTAAATCAGGTCAGAACTCCTTGGCTCTGCCCCTTGCTGTCCCATCCTTACCATGGAAATAACTATAAATAGCAGAGCTGTGGCTGCCAGGAATAGACTCAGTATCACACACTCTGGTTATGTCTGTACATCCTCATGTCCCTTCAGCTCAGGAGCACAATGGCCAAGAGCTTTAGAGCTGTTCCTCTCATATGGAAAACACCTTCTTCCACAGCTTTTCACATTGGATGATTCTGCCCAATTCACACTGCTTAAAAAAAAAAAAAAAAAAAAAAAAAAGAGTCTCTAAGACATCTGTAGTTTATCTTAAAGGACAACATTATGACTACATGAAAGAGGTCAGTGCCCAAATACTGCCAGTATTCCAGGCTACCATCCTGAGAATGTGAAAATTAGAACTAACCTACCTATAATTTTTCCTCCCCATCATTCTGTTGAGATAGATATTCAGGGAGCTGCCTTGGGTTTGAGCAGGATAATGGGAAAAGCTTTCCAGTGTAAAGCTGCCCATACAAGCAGGAAGAGCAGTGCAGAGGAAAAGCATCACAGAGAGAACGTGCCCATGTGCTAGTGCAAAATGTGGTGTGGAACTGTGGCTTACGTGTTGCTTCATGATTAGCACTGTAAATATTGCTGCTTTTCAGGCAAAATCTTAAGTTTCCCATGTCAGTGATTACATCAGTGCTCTTAAATGCAGCTCACTGTACCTTGGTGGGGAAAATTGCTGTCAGACGTGGTTTCAGATTGCCTAGCTGAACTTCAAGTTAAAAATGTGCAGCATATGGGAAGACTACAACTTTGCCTGGAGTGATACTTTAGAAACTGCTGAAGCTAGGTTATGCTGAAAAATGTATTTATGTAAAGCCAAACCCTTCAGCTTTTACTCATAAAAGGACACACTTGTAATAATGACATCAGGCCACTTGCATGCAAACTCAAAGGACTAATTAAGTGCTAAGTTTGTTCTAGCTATACATAATTTAACTCTTGCTATCACTGCATTGCAGGATTGGACCTTACACAGCAGCTTCAAATATGCCACTGTACATTTTACTGTTTTTACAGGTACTATAACAGATCAAATCAAATGCCAGGCAGACTTAACCTCGTTAATGATCTGAGCTGGGTGCTGCCAGCTTCATTTGCTTATTCAGACATATTTTTGGATGTTGCTTATGCAGAGTGCTGAAGAAGCTCAGAACACATCAGGTCACAATATCCTTGGTTCAGGATCATGGACTGTGCCCACTCTGCTCAGATTAATGCCTGTAATGTGCTGAAGTTAGTAGCTGTTGCTTTTAGCTTTGCCCTTGGACTGAGCAGGGGGAAATAATATCTCCCGAGGCTGCTGAGATCCCAGTTTGTCTGGGCTGGCCTTGGGAGTGCCCATTTCTGTCCTCTGACTGTAGCAAAAGCTTCTGCTTTCTTTATTTAGAGGGAAGGAAGGATAGATTCAGGCTGTGAGGTCAGAGGGCAGCTATATGTTTCTGCCCTGTTGTCATACAGAATGGTTTGTGGGTGCAGCACTCACCCAGGTTTCACTGTTTGCCCAGGTTTGTTTGGGAATTGCCTCACAAAGTCAGGTGCTCGTGACATTTGTAAAGGTGAGGTTGGTGCCTTCACGTCTGTGGCAGAGGCTGCAAACTGTGATTGCAGAAAGATCCCAGGGCAGACAGGCATTAACCTCTTGGGTGTTACTGGTCAATAATGTCCCACATCCGGCAAGAGAGAAAAAACACCGGGAATAAAATCCAATAACACTGTCAGAGAAAACAGAAGAAACCAATACAAAACATCTCAAGATGAATGGCTTTGTGCGCTGTCTGAGAAGCCAGGAAGTCTATGCATCCCACCTGAGAAGCTGTTGGTCTTCTCATCAGCCAGCCTGGGCATCTATTCAACTGAATATGTATTTAATTTTCTCACACGCACTGGAGGAATCTCAGCTGGAAAAATCAGCCAGACAACTTCCCCTATCTCTGAATCAGCAGCACGAAGATTTGTGGTTATCAAAGAGACCTTGCCCCTGATTTTTAACATTTAAGAATCTGCTGGTTTTGCTGTTCCATGGTTAGCTGGTTGCCTGTGTTTGCATGCAGAAGTCTGTTCTTGTGCTGTGTTGTTTCTCTGGAATGCTGTGAGCAGTTGTTTTTGTTTGTTCCTACTCGGGTGGAGCTAACTGTCTAATTGGGTAAATATTTGCAATGCTGTACTTGCATGCACAGAAGACAAAGAGGGCTGGACTCCTGTTGACATAAAGGGCTTTTACACCAGCCCAGCAATGTCAAGACTTAAATAAAATTGATAAGTACAAAGCCACTTTGTATAGTCAGATCATAAAAAGTGGATTTAATTTAACTGTCATGGACATATTTACTTATAATTACAGATGGACTATATTTTCTAACATGATTGCAGCCATGAAGGAGTTATTCACTCTGCCTTATTCACTGATTACAAATTCAAAACTGTTGGACTTCCACTGGGTTAGCCGTGTTAATAAAATGGTATTTTTTAACCAAAATGCCTTTGGATATCAAGGGTGAGTTTTCCACAGATGTAGAAATTGCCTAAGTGAACATTAATAGGTCCAAATACCTAAAGGTGTTTTGAAAATTGCAGGCTTGTGGTGCTCATGGAAGGTGTGTTTGTATATATAAAATAAATACCTTGCATAAACCTTACGGGGTGACTATTGCATATGTTATCATTAGCTCCAAAGTACACTATAAATATCCACACACATATAAACAGATTCCAAAGATTTATCATTGAAGAGGCTGTTAATGAGCTTTTCTTAGAACAAAGGTTATTAAAAATGGTTGTGGCATGAGGAGAAGGGAACTTGAACTCCACAGCTGAGTGTAGACCTAGTTCAGCTTCTGTTTATCTGTAGCTGTCACAGCCTGGACCTTATTGGGAATGGATTTACTCTGGCTAGTCTTGAAAGACTTGCACAGTCTCATAGAGCCATTGCTCCACACACACCTGAACAGAACAAGAGTCTGTCTGTAGGACTAAGAAAAAAACTTTAGTATATGAGGGTTTTATTTTATTTACAATTATTTGTCTTATTTGAAATTATCACTATATTTCTTCCAGGTTCAACTATTTACTCTTTTATCCAAAAAAGAAATAAGGATAATTCAGAGTTTCACCTCTATAAGGCCAAGCTCTGATGCTCTTACACCACCTGGTATCCTGCTTAGTCATCAGTTCCACTGGGTTCACTGATCCCAGCTGTGGTGCCAAAGCCTCTGATTGCCACAGCACAGCCATCCCCTCCTCCACGCCTCCCCGTCCTTTACTGCCAGTCCCAGCTTTTGCTCTGCCTTTATGACATGGGTATTGGAGCTCAGGTTGCCTCTGAGCAAGCATTCATTGGCCAGGTGCTCAGCCACATCTCTGCTGCTGCAGAGTTCATCCCATTGCCCGTCCCTGCAGCGTGCTCATGGATCTCCCCGTGCCGTCATTCTGGGAAGCAGGAGGCCGTGACCCAGCCAGCACAGGCTGCCTTGCAGGTTTTGGCTGTGTCCATTCCCTTGTCTAATCCACTCCTCATCCATCCCGGTGAGCAGTGTGGTGAGTGAGGAAAAGCAGCTGTAGAGGTGTGGAGCCTGCTGAGGTCGGTGGTGCCCCTGCCTGTTTTGCCCTTCTTATGTGGAAAATGTGTCTCAGCACCCAGCCCTTCCACCAGGCATGTGCTCAGTAGCTTCCTAGGAGCTCACTCACCCTGGTTTTTTGTCAACTGATGGCAAACTGAGTATAAATTTTTATGTTGTTGGCATCTTTTCACTTGCTGTTGTGGATTCTTCTAAGCTCATGTTGAGTATTTCCCTCAGTCACGCATAACTGGAATCAATTGTGTTCAAAAACACAAATGATTCTGTTTTTCCTTTCTGTCTTCATTCTGAAAACATCTTGAACTTTATTTCATAGTGAGCACATAACTGGAATTCATTAAAATGCAAATGATTCTGTGTTTTTCCTTTCAGTCTTCATTCTGAAAACATCTTGAACTTTATTTCATAGTGAGCTTTATCCAGCTGGAAAAATGTTAAAATTGTCCAGTGGTTTGAAATGTATGGGACAAGTAGGAAAGTGAATATTAGTCAAGATAGCAAGGCTGAATAAATCTCCTTTCATTAAGAAAACAGGCTAAAAACAGCACCACTTCCCTTCCCCAGTTTGAAACTGCTGAGCAACCTAAATACATACAGACAGTCTTCCTTGTGATGTTGTGATCACCAATCCTATTTCTCTGCAGTGTTTTTCCTGTTCCTTGTGTGTAAACAAACTGTAATCATAACACCATGACACCCAGTCCTCATCTTCTGACAGCCGCCTGTGGAAATTACTTCCTCCTTCAAGTCTTGCCTTTTCTCTGGGTCCTGCATTTAGTGAAACTGGTGATCTCTGTGTGACAATCCCAGGACATTCCTGACTCCCCATCAGACCTTTATCACACCAACACTGTGTTTTCCGAATACTTGCATCTGCTTTTGCTTGGAGTTTGGACAAAGCTTTCTAACCTGGATTATCTATGTATTTCCTTGACTCTCCTGTAAATGCTTATCTGAGCTGGACAGGAAGAACTTGTTCTGTTGTTTGGTCTTGGGATGTTACTGAAGAGTCATTAAAGTAGCAGAGAAGCTTTCATGAGACTGGGCAAGGAATGTGTCATTTTGTGCTTCTGCTCACCTGTCTGGATCTGCTAAAGCAAAGTGTTGTCCATTCACAAGAGAAATCCTGACATGAATGTCTGCTGTTAGGACTGGCAGCCAGTCAGAAATGTCTAACTGCCCAATGACTTTTCCCCACAAGAAAAAGGTAAATTTGCACTTGAAATTTTCAATCACGTGTAAAGTCCGAAACTTGATTTGCTCAGAGAGGTCATTAACGTTCAGCTTTGTATTAGGAAATAGCCTTTACCAATACATTTCAATGGGAAAAGCAAAGACTTGGGTTTGTTCCAAAAGATTCATTCATGAAAAATCTGCTGAATGAAAAAGGAAATCTACAATTTTTTTAAAGACTTTCTCTATCTGGAATGAATGTTTTAGTCTAGGCTAAGTGTACATTTTACAGACAATTCAACTCCATTTTAATTCAACTGATGTAACACTATAATAAATAATGTAAGAATTAGTGGCATGCTTTAATGTTCTTGCCTGCATAACGTACCTGGATTCTCTGCAGAAATAAAGCCTGATGTTATTTCATGTTGAAGGTGAAGTGTGTCCATCAATGTCTTTCCCAGGGGAACAGAGAGAACAAGGCTTGGGAGAAGGTTTGGCACACGCACTCCTCGTGAGGAACAAACTTGCACAGCAGCTTGTCTTTAACTCTTCCCAAGCACTGGAGCGTGTCATTGCTTTTGCAATAAACCATTCCTCAGGAACAGATATAGACTGGCTAAAAAATAATTAAAAACTTAATTTTCTGTAATGCTGTCCATCAAACAACTTTACTCAATCTTTCTGAAAGGCTGCTCTGCAGCATGGAAAAAAGACTGGCAGTAGTGCAAGAGCAGGAAGTATTTATGACCAGTGGAAGCATGGTTGGCCTTTTGCCCTAGAGAAATGGCTGGATGAGATCTTCTGCTTAAACCAATTAATAAAATAATTTGGACCTAGGCTTGGGGTGATGATGTTTGGCAAAGCAGCTGCAAAGGCTTTTTTTACTGCCCAGACTGATACAGGGATGTGCCCAGGTTCTGTTGTGTGCAAACCCACAGCTGTAGATTTGAGCAATCCTCTTTTTTGGGAAAACCTGAATTTTTACCAAGGTATAAAATTTGTAGATTAGGTCTTTTACAAAGATTTGGTCCCAATAGCCAAAATCCTGTTTGATTTGTCTCCTGCAATTGCTTTACAGTTTGTTGTGTAGCACTTCAAGAAAGACAAACAAAGCTTTATCCTCCTCTGGACAGCTGTTAGGGACAGATCCACTGACTCAGCTGCTCAAGACCTAACATTGAGTCTTTTATTCCAAACTAGCACACATAAAACATCTCTTCTTCCTACATTCACAGTTCCATGGAGTAGCTTTTTAGCATAGAACTAAAGACCAAGAGCAAACACAACAAACCCTAGTATCAGTGTCTTATACTAGTCACTATACTAGTGACTTAGTCTGCTAGTAAGCACATTTTTTTTTTCCCCAAACTGCCTGAGCCGTAGTTTTTCCAAACTTGTTTCCTATTTCCTTCCCTCATTTAGTCCATCTGATAATGCCAGCAGACATTATTTCATCTCTTGAGAAGACTGAAAGGGGGAGGATTCAGAGCTAGAGTAAATTCACTTCTCTCTGCTTACCCAATAATCTATGTCAAGTTATGCTGGATATGCTATTCTGAGAGACAGCTCAGGCTTCTTTATCTGCCACAGTAGCACTGCTTTGCTTTTCAAATCAGCAAACAAGAAGCCATGTCCTAAACAGGCCACTTCATTATCTTTTGTGTTGGTTATTTTTGTGGGGTGTTTTTTTTATCCCTCACGAAAACATAAATAATTCTTTATCACTGATAATAATTAGAAGCTGTACTTTTCCTTGTAGATCACAAGCTGAATGGAGAGCCTGTAGCCATTTGTCTGTGCCTTCAATGGGGAAATCAATTCTCAGTTATCTACGCTTGGCTTGTCTGGCTTGAGGATTAACCAGGCTGGGGATGCACTGACCTCAGTTCATTCACCATGTGCAAAGTTGACTTTGGACCAGGAGACTGTATTGATCCCAGCAGTGCTGCCTGCACATCTGTCACTTCCAGGGCTCCCTCCAGCTCATCAGCAGATCATCTCTGTCACTCACAGCTGTGTGGAGGCCCCTCCACAACCTCTGCAGCAGCACAGAGATACAACACTTCTTTCTGCATTGTCTTGGCATAAACTGAGTTTATTTATGCTCCTGGTGGCCCCTCAGCTGTCAGAAGCTGAGGAAACAATCTTTGCTCCTTACACCACCAGCAGAGGAGAGATTTCCAACTTTAAATAAACCAGTTTGTTACTAGTTAGTTTATTTTAGCTGGTACCGAACTGGGGGAGATTGGTACACTGTGCTTGTAGGCAAGGCTGAGACCTGGTCATGGCTACAGCCTGGTCATGGCTGTGGCTGAAATCTTTCTGAAACCTCATCATGGCTACAGCAAGATCCTGTTCCATGTTTTTCCTAGCAAAATGGTTTTTCTTTTCACCTTCAGCAGCAAACTCAGACTGCTTGAACTTGTATTTACTTTAACTAATTAGAATGTGGTGAGTTTAGGTCTTAATGCAGGTCATCAGTCAAATTTTAAATGTTTAGGTGCTTAAATAATAGACTCCTCATTAAAGTGATATCAACAAAAAGGATCTAATTTCTTTGGTTTAATTGGAAAAAAATTATAGATTTGTATTTGTCCTGTTATCTCTATCTTTTATTATTCCAAAGATATTCTGAATAGAGATGTTATCTCATGTTTAGCTATGCTCTTGCAATTCATCAAACCAGTAATTTATGTTTCTCTTGAAAGGAGATGAGAAGTAATTAACTCACGTATTGCACCCTTGTCTTTGTGGGCCTTTCATTTCTACTAAGTATCTGCACTAGCAGGTTTTTTTTTAAATTTCAGACTCTTCAAAACTCCTGGACTTCCTGAGGAAGGCCAGCACTCTCAGCAGTGTACGTGAGTGCTTGATGCCTTGCAGAATGAAGTCCCAGGAGTTCAGTCCTGTATTGATGTCATTGGTCACATTGACTTCAGGCCAGCAATTGCAATCCTGGGGTAGCAGGGTTCTTTGTCCCACTGAATTACTGGCCCTGGTTCTCAGGATATTTCCTCACTCTGCCATGCACATCCACAAGTTGTTTACTTGCCTGTGTGTTCTTCTGGCAGCCTGTATTCCTGGATGACCTATTTTTGCAAGAATCAAATGCCCGTGGCAGCAGCATTTTATTGGCCCTTGCTGGGCTGACACCACTGCAGTGAGAGTGCTCGTGGTCAGTGACACTGCAGCTCCTGGCTGAGCAAACTCATCTCCTGCCAGCTTTGCAGCAGCTTGTGTGGCAGCACTTTCTAGCAGGAGGGGCTCATGAAGACGTGTTTTCCTTTCACAGAACCAACTCCAAGGCTGACTAGTGAGCATGGCCAGTGTGGTGACAGAAATGAGGAGTTTCTGTGCAGAGCACACTCATAAAGGAGCTTGGACACCTCCTCTTGTTCTACTGTCCTGGTACTGAATCACATATAACTCATGGTTTCCTCTGTAGTTTCAACTTCCTCAGCTAAAATTGTAAGGGTGTGACAGATCAGCAGAGGTCAGGTGAGACTGGATGGAAGGGGAGGAGCTGTTCTCATTTAGATTTTTTTTTCTATAACAAAGTTGGTCACACCTCTAATAGCCAGACTCAGCTGTGTTTTCAGGTAATCTTAATAACAGGTTGCTAGAGTGCTTAGCTTGTTCAATCCATTCAGTAATTAGAGCTGGTGCTGAAGTCATAAAACTGGGTATGGAGTGAGGTCTTAATGAACACAGTGATTTGTCTGCAAGTACAGCTCTGTGGAGCTTCCTCACAAATGGCTTCCCCTGGGATGGAACAGTGCAGTCACCAAACAGGGCAGGTCCTTGTGGCAGCTGAGCACAAAACCTGAGCATTTAAGTGACCATCAGTAAGATCAGTTCAGCAGTGCAGGCAAAGGAAATTAAAGCTAGCAACATTCCAGCTGGATTAGTTATTTTTCAAAGTCTCAAAGTGCTGAGAACTTTGTGTTTTTATTCAGTGTTAAAGCTGATACTTGCAGCAACATTCACATGCTGAGGCAATGTTTTTAATGATTCAGGAGAAGAAGCTGTCTACTGAATCACCAGCATCCAAACCTGAAGAGCCAAACTGCTTTCTGTAAATCTGAATATAATTAAGCATAGCCTTGTTCTTTTCATTAGGCATGAAATAACCATAGATGATGAGACACCACTTACATAACAGTAAAAAATATTACTTGTTTTAGTTTTATACCCCAGAATCTCTAACCTACAATCTATTGCTGTGTGTCCTTTATAAGGACTGAGAAAGGATAAAAAAAATAGCTGGAAGAAATGTACATCCTAAATATGAAAACAACATTTCTGCTCATGAAATTCCTAAACCAGATGCTGTTAGAAGCTAGAAAAATATTCAAGAGGACAAACCATGCGAGCTTGTGCTGTTCTTGACCCACTGGCTGTTGTCAGACCCTGGAGTAGCAGGAGCTTTGATTTGATCTAGGGTGGCTGTCGTCAGCACTCTCTGTGTTCTTTGAACACCACAAGCAGTTTCATCAGATTAGATGAACAGACAGTGGGTGTCCCACACTGTCCCAAAAATATGTAATAAAAAAAAGCACCAGGTAAACATTGCATGAGGACATGATTAATGCCAGAAGAACAGAGGGTGGAAGTTCAAGGAAAGGCAAAAATTATTAGTAACAGAAAATATGTGTTTCTCAAGATCTAGAATGTAGTAAGAAAGATCTCCAGGGATGAATATAATTTAGTTTCAAAAGCAGACTAACTGGAAGGCTAGTAAATGCTGTAAAAGAAATGTTCTCACATTTTCATCTGTTGACCTGCTAATTTCTTTCTTTAAAACATTTGTTACAAGAACCATTCTGCAAATAATCTAGTTAGGGTTTTTTTGTGTGTGTGGTTTTTTTTTTCTGTTAGAGCAGAAACATTCTGATGCTGACTTGTCTGTTTTCCAAGCAGAGATGTGCCAGAACATCATCAGAGTCATAGGGATTACCCAACACTTGCCTGCTGAAGTGTTTGCAGTAACTGCTTGCAAAGAGGAAACTTTTTTGGCTTTGTAGGTGACTTTCATCACATCTTCCAGACTGAGGTGTAGAACAGCTGTAGAGATCCAGAAAGAAGGACCCTGAGGCCTTCATCTTAAGCTCCAGTTCTGTGCTTATGCCTGTGTTAATCTGGAATAGATCCCATTACATTGAACTGAATCTAAACAAGATTACATGAAATTTAAGTACTGGTCATACAAGAGAGTTGTTCTGCACTCTCTGCTACACTAAGTGGATATTATGTCTTAATTTTGGGACAAACAGGACACATTCCATGAATGAATGATAAAAATAGGAGGTAGATCCAGAACTTTTCACCTCCAGTTTCTACAACTCACTTAGAAAGGTATTCCATTTGTTATTCACATTGAAGTGGCAGATTTTGCCATCGCAGTGGCATCAAGCTGACTTCCCCCTGATTGTCTTGTGATTCCTTCCAAGAGAAACTAAAGGAGCAATTCAGGCAAGCTTTCCCTCTATCAGGTGTGCATTTATGTGCACTCCCTGATTGTCTTGTGATTCCTTCCAAAAGAAAACTGAAGAAGCAATTCAGGCAAGCTTTCCCTCTATCAGGTGTGCATTTATGTGCACCAGATGGACATACACAAGGTAAACACACTGCTAGAGGGCTGTAGTCACTGTGGGTGCTGAATTTAGCTGTAAACACATCCAGACAAAAATAAGGAAGATCACAGCTGAACTCTGCTGAAATGCTAATGCAAAATTAGCCTCATGTTAATTGTTTTGTTGGAGTGTTTACATAGCTTGGAAGAGCAGAGAAAGGCCACAAGCTTTATAGTTATGGCAAACTGCAAAACAGCTGGAAATCAACAGTGGGAAGGGAAGACTTTGCTGCTATGTGTGTCTTCAACTGCAGGCAAAGCTCCCTTGATGGCTCTGGTGCTATCGTGGTTCTGACTTGTCTTTGATTAATGCATGTGGAACCCTGGGAGCCCTGGCACACTGTGTTACACCTATTTCATAACTGCCTGGAGTTTCTTGTTAAGTAATCTGGCTGTGAGAGTTACAAAGCTGTCCTGCTTCTCTTAACATTTCAGAGGAGGAAAAAAATGTAGTGTTTTCCCATTGTCTACTACAAAAGTGGTGGAGATTTACATCTTGCAACCAAGTAGGCATTGTCACTGGGTGTGATAATGAAAAGTCTCCACTGATTAACTACAACAGCTTCTCTCCTAAATGTCCTGAGTGCCTCTCCTGCTCCTTGCCTCTCCCCCGAGGCACAGCAGCCCTCTCTGGCAGATTGGAGCCTTGGAGACTTTGCTGCCTCCTGGATGCTGCAGCACAAGACATTGTTATGGGTCTGTTCCTGGTCCTCCTCTCCTGCACAAGACATTGTTATGGGTCTGTTCCTGGTCCTCCTCTCCTGCACAAGACATTGTTATGGGCCTGTTCCTGGTCCTCCTGTCCTGCCCAAGACATTGTTATGGGTCTGTTCATGATCCTCCTCTCCTGCACAAGACATTGTTATGGGTCTGTTCATGGTCCTCCTCTCCTTCTGAGGCTCAGGGATTTCTTCTCTGGTGCCGTTCTCTCCTCTTTTACTCAACCACCCACCTTGGAATTCGGGACTCCCTTTGCCTCCCATTCCCCCTCCCCTCATCTGGTGCAGCCACTGACCCCACAGATGTTTTGTTCTGAGCTAACACTTTTTTTGGATGACAAGATTCTCTGCCTGCCTAGGAAAGGAATTGAGGCAGAGTGTGGCTGCTTTGCAGCCCCTCCATGGCCACAGTGGTTTCTCTCCAGGCTCCCTCCTCTCTGTGGTCACAGTGGTGGGGCTGAGTGGGCAGACAGGGCAGGCCAGTCCAGCGGGAAAGGAATTGAGGCAAAATGTGGCGCTTTGCAGCCCCTCCATGGCCACAGTGTTTTTTTTCCAGGCTCCCTCCTCTCTGTGGGCACAGTGGTGGGGCTGAGTGGGCAGACAGGGCAGGCCAGTCCAGCGAGGTGATGCAAGGTGCTGCAGGAAGGGCACAAGGCTGATGTTGCTGGGCTGGTGGCTGCCCTGGCCCTGTGGCAACATAAAGTTCATACATAATTCATAAATGTCATACACTGGCACTGTTTGTGCAATTTGCTCTTGAGGCTGGGATGGTGTGGGAATGCTGCGTGTAGCCTCTTATTACACAGAAAACCTGTTGGTATTTCCTGTCATCACTGGCAAAGGCATAAAAATAGGGAAAATACAGTTTAAGTAGAGGGAAAATACAGTTTAAGTAGAGAGAAACAAAGCAGTGAGTGGCTGAACCATTTACCACCACCCCAAATATTTCGGGGGCCTCTGTGTCCTGGTCAGGACTGTGAGCACACAGGGCTCTACCCCAAGGTAATGGAACTGTTGGGGCTTTTCCATTGAGCAGATGGTACAGGTGGCATTGTGTGGGTGGGAGGAGGGATGTCAGTGTTTATTTTCTTTCCCAGCAGTGGAAACCAGAGGGTTGGACTGATTGCTTCACCTGTTCAGCCTGCAGGGACTCACTGCTGCACCAACACAGCCCCACATTTCACTCAGGTGGCTGCACCCCTATAGTCACTCAGCTCTGCATAGATTATTCTGCTAAGTAAGAAATTCCAATCTTTCAGCTGCTTCTTGGCATGTCATTTTTCATTTCAGTCTGCAAGTAAGGATGACTGAAAAAAATTACATTATATTTGCTATTTACTATATAATTTGCTATTTGCTATTCTTGTGATGTTGCTGGAATTTATTGTTGACCAAGTTTCTTGTGGGGAATGTAATGAAAATACAGTATGATAGTAATATATTTCTGGCATGATTCATGGTTACCAGTGGAAATATTTAATGATCTTTTCATATACATATAGTAATTGCTTCTTCTGTGAGACAATAATAAGTTGCAATACAATTACACTCTTGTTCTTCATATGAGAAATGGGCACATGAGTGGAAGAGAATCAGAAAAGCAGAATGTCCCTGGTATCTTTTCAATATTCATCTACTCACCTGAGATTCTGCAGTCTTTTGAATAACACTAGACTTTTATAATCAGACTGATTGTGCAGACTTAAGATAAACAATTCATAAGATAGCTAAAGTTAATTTTCATTACAAAACTAGGCATTAAGGAGTTATTCCTAAGTCATTCCCTAAAGGTAAAAACTCAGAGGAATGCAATATGTTGCAGATAAATCCTCCTAATATAAAGCAATAAATTCTCAGTTACACAGAGATGAGCAACACTTATTTTTCTCTAATAAACTTCTGCTGGATCTTGGCTGCTGCTGCAGAAGCTGTTTTCTTTGAACAAAGGAGTCCCTGTCTTGTGAGAGCTCATTACCCATATGATAATACTGTTCATTTCCCCCACACAATTCATTGGAGGACCAGTGGGCTCCTTGCAAACTTCTAATTAGGTCTCACACTGTCCCTGAGCAGAAAGTATGATTTTACCCATTTTACAGTTGTGGAAGTTGGGCCAGGGGGCTGCAGCCAGTGGCCCAGAGCACCTCTCCTGTCACTTCCACAGCTGGGAATAGATTTTGGATGTTGTTACTCCCAGCTCTCTGTTCCAAGCTCTAAGCCACAACCTCTTGCAGAAGCTAATTAAAAACTAAGAAAATTATTTGACAAGCTTTCAAAAATGTTATTGGTACTGCAGATTTCTTCTGGTGTCAGAATGAAGTTTCCAGCACAGCTGTAATTGCTGTCTGTGTTGGTTAAGATTTTTTAAATCAGTCAGAAGACTCAAGCTGTATTCCTGGTACATCCCAAAGTTCACCACAGTTCTTTGCCCTGTTTTTCACTGGCACCATTTATCATGGGCATTTAAAAGTGAAAACCCTGAAATAAGTGACACAACATCTTTCAGTTGCATGGATTCAGAAAAAAGCTTCTGGTGTCTGCATATGCAGGGTGAGAGCTGATGTAGTTTCAATTATTTCTTATTGATTTGTTAGCTCTAAGATTATTTTAATTCTTGCAATCTGCTTTTAAGCATATAGAAAACCCTTGGAAGAAGTATCCTAGGTTGTTTGTTAAAATCCATTGCAACTCAGCTGTCAAAACAAGATGTGTGTTTGTGCTGGTGTAAAACACAGAATCCCAGAACCACAGAATGGTCAGGGACCTTAAAAATCATCCAGTTCCACACTCCTGCCATGGGCAGGGACCTTTCCCCTAGACCAGGCTGTTCTGAGCCCCATCCAGCTGGCCTTGAACACTTCCAGGGAAGTAGGGATCCACTGCTTTAGCTCCATAAACCTTTATCTCACACATCTGGCTGGGGGACAGAAAGAGGCTGGAAAGGGTTAAGCCACAGGCTCAAGCTCCCTTGCTAACTTTGGAAAAAAGCAACTCATGCAAAAGTTGAGGAGAAGTGAAAATGACTGAGGAAGTGGATTTTTTGAGAGGAAAAGATGTCATATTCAACAAAATCCCACTAAACCTCTTTCTCCTGGCATCACACATGGGTGGAAGCAGTCCCATGTCTGGTGGTGTGGCACAGGGCTCGCAGGGAGAGGCAGCTGCTGCTCACCCACAGGGTGGTGTGATCTCTGCTCAGCCTGCTGAAACACACATTAGGGAGAGGATTTCACATGGGGAGAGGAGGGCTTGGCATATCAGTTGGAGCATATTTCCCAACATCACATTAACTTGATTTTGCTAGAGCAGCCCCATTTAATTCTCATTTCAGCGTGGTGATAACTTGTGCTCCAGTGCAGTCATTTGCAGAGCCTGGTGCTGTTAGCAGAGCAGTGCTGCCAGTGCTGAAGCACATTCAACACTGCCAAGGAGCTGTTACTTGCAGGAATTTTGCTCCTTCTCTGGTGAAACTACAACAGTTTGCTCATTTTGAGTCATACTCAGAGCAAGGATTCCACGAGAGGATTTTAGAGAGGGCTTTTTCAATTTGGGAAAGAGCTGCAGCCTGAACAGGGAGTGTTTTCTTAACACACACATTTAAAACACACCAGAGCAATCAGCTAAAAAGGCAGAGAGTCAAACTATCACCTTACAGATAAGCTGGTAGCCAGAAAGCTCCCAGCTATTAATCATAGAATCAGGCCTCTTACCCTTTCATCTTCCAAGCAGAGCAACGTGCCAGATGTCAGGCTTTGCTGTGTCCCTGCTGCTGTGACACATGCAGGGTGTGACAGTGAGCTGGGCAGAGCTGCCTCACCCCTCCAGCAGCAGCACCACTGCAGAGTGGGGTGACACGTTGCTCCATCTGTGTTGTCCCTGTGCAATGTGGCAGTGTCACACACTCTTGGAGGACATGATCAATAATCAATCCTGCCAGCTACTGGCAGTGATGAATCTCTTCTCCCTACTTGGATTCTGCCTGGGATTTAGCCTTGCTGCAGGACTGTCTGCTTTCCATCAGCTGGCCCTCTGCCCTGTCTTCCAGCTCACCAATAAATCAGGAAACTTTCCCCTGCTTCCCCCGGCTGTGGCTCTGACACACGAGGCTTAATGCTTTAGAGCAGGACTTGAGGGATGTTTGGCACCTTGTGGGAGCAGCTTCTCCAATCAAAATGCCTCTCCACACTACCTCTGTTGGTATGGGGTCAGCTTTCTTCAACAAAGTCCTTCAACAAATGTGCTTTTACCTCTTTCCAAGGTTTTTCCTTCTACTTGGCTGCCTAGAGTAGACAGAGAATGATTCTTCAGTTTATACAGAGGTTAAACTTGGATTCATTAGTCTAATAGGTTTCACTGACAACTTTTTTCCTCTACAGCTTTTTATCCTTTTCCCCACCAGGAATATGTAATAAAAAACATTGGTTTAGTAAAGCAGAGTATGCTTTGGTTCCTCTCCACATTGATTTTTGTAGAACCTTGCTGAAGCAGGATTAGTAAGCACCACTACTGTTGATGCTGGTGGAGCTTCACTTCAGTGAGATTTCAGAAAATCCTCCATCTCCATGTAGCCCATGGGACAAACGTAACCCTCATTAAACAGGAGGCTGAAAGCCTTGACAATGTCCTGTGTGATGTGAGTGCTCCTGCCAGTGTCCTCACAAAGCTCTGCCAGTGGCTTTCAGTGCTGCCCTCCAGCACTGCTGCTCTTCCAGCACTCTGCTCTGCTCTCGTGGCTTTAAGCTGCTCCTCTGCTTTTCTCTTTCAAACACTGGCATTTTGACTTCCAAACCAGGGAAATTCTCTGCAGGTTAGGCCAGCAGACCAGGGGAAGGATGCTGTGTCTGGAGGTGCCTCCAGCTGCCTCATGGCACGCACAATCAGCTGGAGCTGAGAAGGAAGCTGGCCCTAACTCCCAAATTAGGACCAAAAGGGCTTTGTTTCCATGCTGCTCTGGCATAAATGACTATGTAGGTCAGTGTGGAAGGATGAATCATGCCATGTGTCCTGTGCATATCAGACCCACGTTCTTTGTCTTGAGGCACATGCAGGTTCATGGGGAGGGCTGCCAGGGTGGGGGCCCAGGCTGGGCTGGATTCCACCATGGGCACAGAACTTGCTTGAACCACAGGGCAGCTTGAATCCAGCCCTGATTTATGCATTCACCCTGGCTGAGGGAGAGCAAAGAGAATTGTGGTGTATATGCAAAGCTGAAAGACTCGAGGTTTCAGTCCCAATTTTCTCATAATTTCTTTTTTTTTTTCTGGCCTAGAGCAAGTCACTTGAAATCTTATTTTCCTGGCTGTACTTAAAGCACATATGTTTGTTTCTGATCAGAGAAAATCCAAGCACTGTTCCTGGTCTGAACAGAACCACAGCCTGCTCCCAGGGATGCTGGTGTTGATTAGCAGTGAGCTGGGACTCTTACCCAAATATCTTACCCACTGTGGTTGTCTTTGTGCTCTATAAATCAGATGCATGTGAACAAACATCCTACTCAGAGGGTATTTCTGTAAGAATAAATGCATGGCTGATATTAAATACTTGATAGTACAGTAAAACATTGTGTTTCATTCCTTTTAGCTCTGGGATGGAGGGTTTAGCTAATTTTTTTATTGTTATGGGTGCAGTGGTAGCTTTACCACTAAAACACTGTCTCAGTGAGGAAAGCAAGAAAGCAAAAAAAAAAAAAAATCCTCAGTTCTGCCATTGTCCTCCAAACAGCTTTAAAACTTTAAAATGAGGATAAAATCTCAGCTAAAGTTTGCTGACTTCAACAGAGACCTAGAGCTGAGCCACCCACCCACCTCAGGCTCCCTTTGGGGCACAGCTGCCCAGATTTGGGTTCTGCTTTGGAGGAAGCTGAGCCATTGCATCCCTGCCTGCACTGCTGAGCTCCTCTGGTGTCAGTGGCTGCCTGGGCTGTGCAGTGTCCATGTGTGTCTGTGGGGTGGCTCAGTCCAGCCTGGGAAACAGCATCACAGGACAGGCTTTGCATGTTTTCCCCTCTAAGCCCCATGTCAGGTAGCAGCTGGAAAGTGGGGCCTGCTTCTGAACACCATCAGCATTCTTCTTAAAGAGCTTTTTTTCCCTCTTAATTGCTCTGTAACCCTTTTTGATTAGTCAGTGATGATTGCTGGGTCTGATGATAGCAAGTACTCATTAGCATGGGGGCCAGGGGGCAGCTCCCCAGAGCACAGGGATTTACCAGCAGGGAATACATGAGACATGTGAGATTCCAAAACAGGAAACTGAAATTTTAGGATATAATACAGCAGCATATTCTCCATTGCCATCATCTGCCACAGTCTAGAGGATGACACAAAGGGAATTGAGTCTGCATAATACAAACTCATGTAATTATAACACTGCCAGCCTGACTTCAGCCACTTGTTTTAGAAACAATTGCCCCCCCCTAAATATTGACCTTTGACTGTAGAGAAGAAACACTCAGGGGACAAGCTTAAATTTAGATAGCAAAGAAAAAAAAAGAAAAGCAAGTCACTTTGAAAGCAGCTCCTGTGGTGTCATGTGGGGAACAGGCTTAAATTTAGATAGCAAAGAAAAATTAAAAGCAAGTCACTTTGAAAGCAGCTCCTGTGGTGTCATGTGGGGAACATCAGGGAGCTCTGCTCCATGATTAGGGGTGCTGGGTGCTGCCACCAGCTGAATGAGCATCCTGTCACAGCAGCACTTCTGTGTGGGTGGCTGAGGCCATTCATTTACTTTTGGAGAAGGCAGCAACCTGGGAACACAAGGGCCAGAGTAATCTTTGCTTTTTGCTTTTTTTTTTTTTTTTTTGTACCAAAGCAGAAAGATCTAAGTGATGTAAACCCCCTGATGGGGGAAGGAGCCTGTGAGAGGCACACAGTGCTGAATCCCACTGAGGTCCCTGGGGCACATGGACATGCTTCTAGATGTGACATTTATATCCAGAGTGGAACTGCCTGAATCTATCCCAACACCAGGCACAGAAAGTGCTCTGAGCTTGTTGTTAAAATGCAAAAGCAAAGTCATTCCTGTGGAGATCTTCATCCTGTGCCTTGCAACCCTCACATATGGACCAGGTGAGAGATGGCCTTGCATTGCACTCTGGGATCCATGCACTTAAAGAGTCCCAAATCAAGAGATTTTACAAAGAAATAGACACTCAACCTGACCTCTACTGTTTGTGCTTGCAGCACAAACTTTGCAAACACTTTTTCCAGTTGAAGAACAGCAGGAGGATCATTTTTAGCACCAGAGGCAATTATTCTGGTCTGGAATTTCAAGATGGTGTTGACTTTTACCACAAATACACAGAAGAGATCAGTTTCAGCATTTCACAATAGCAGGGTCCCAGGAAAATATGTCCTCAGTCAGACTAACGGGGACCCAAGTTCTGAGTGGAGCAGATATTCCATTGTGTAGGAGGAGAGAAAAACAAGGAAAATCAAGGTATTGTCTTCTGCTGTTATCTGCTGGAGGCCCAGCTGAATTTCTGCAGATGGCAGATAGCTTTGCCAGCCTTCACAAGCCCGTGGCTTTTCTTCCTGTTTGTTTTGTCTCTAGGGAAACATGCAACATTTAGCAATTAGATGTTGATCCAAGTATTCAGCAAGGTCAAGGAAAGCTTTTGTATTATTACAGTTTTTTTCCCCCTAACATAACTAGTTTTAGAGAATGTGCTCATGGGCCTCACATTGTGGCAGCAGTGGAGGAAGAACTCAGTGACTGCAAAGTCACAATTTAAAATGCAGAAAAGGCACATACTGGGAACCAGGAGAAATAGAAGGTGTGATGAAACAGTGTTTTGAGTGTTTATGCTTTTTTCTTTCTTATATTGTGCAGTTCAACCAATTGTATTTTATTCTGCTCCATTGCTTTCTTTTGCATCATCTGATGTCCTGCATCCCACTCCATCATTCTTCCTTCCTTTGCAAAGTTGCTGCAAGACTTTTCAGCATAAATGGCACAATACTAATAAAAATCCCTCCATCTCTCTGGTGTCAGGAAGGATGCAATAATTAAACATATGTCCAGAATTCTGTAATACAAATTGATTTGAACTTAGCTGAAAACCAATAAGTAATCAGGATTTGTTGGCTTTCCTACCACTTTGTATGACAGCAGAAGAAGATAGTATCAAATCTCACATCCTGAAACACTCTGTTAAAAATAAGATTCAGGGCAAAAGTGCCTGGTAGTGGTTAAAGGTCCATCCAGGATCCTGCAGAGCTGGGAAGTGCACTTGGAGGCCCTGACAGTGCAGGGCAGTTCTTGGATGTCTGTCACAGTCACCTCGGTGTAAGATGATGCAAACTGGTCTGCAGCTCTCAGAATGCCATTGTGAGGGCAGGAGAGGAGGATGAGCTCATGTCTCTGCAGCAGGCAAGCCCGTGATCCAGGATGCCAAGAGGAGCCACGGGGCACGCAGGGATTCAGACATTGTCTTTGGCAGGAAGCACCAAAGTCAAGATCCAAAGCCAGGAATCAAATTCTGCTGGGAAGGGCAGAGGAAAGAGAGAGCAAAGACTTTTGTGGAGCTCATGTTGTCAGTAGTCTTTCCTCAGACTCAGGAATTTTTCCTCATGTACTCTGTGGTGAGTTTTGCAATCAGATTTTGCTGAGAGAAGTTCACTTTGGTAGGTCAAGGGTAGACTCTTCCAGGTGCTGATGTTGAGTAGCACCAAGTCCAACACTGGTGAAGCCCTCATCTGGAGCTCTTTTTATTTCCTGCAGAGGCAAAAACCTTCTCTTTATCACACAGGGAGATCCTGGCTGCAGCATCAGTTGTTCAGCAGCAGCAGCAGGGTTTGAAGCAGAGGGAGAAGCAGAGGCTGAAAACTGAGCCCAGCAGGAGTTCAGAGTGCAAAGCCATGATGTTGCAGAAGATGATAGAAAAGCTGGCAAAGCCCTCTTGTTTAGCAGTGGTGGCAAGCTGGGCTGGTTCTTGTATTTTCCATTCAGCCCTGGCAGCACCATTGCAGAGCTTCTGTCAAAACCCCACAAGAACTCAGTGAAAACCACTGCCTATAGAGCAAACACAGAGTTAATGCACCTGGAAAGGCAGCAGCTCCCCAAAATGCGTGGAGTCTTTGTGGAAAGGCTGTTTGGCTCCACAGCAACACCTTTCCTATTTATAAGGAGCTGATTCAGAGCGAAGGTCTCTCAGCTTTGCCTTGTGTGAAGCAAGGTTTTCTCTGTATCAAACAAAGCCAAAAAGGCTTTCCCCAGGTCCTTGGTGATGTGATGACTCCATCAGGGGATGAAATGTGACCATGCACCTTCCATCCTTCGTCCTCTCCCTCCCTGTGCCAGCCCCATGCCCTGGGTCCCATGGGAGAAGCTCTTGGTGCAGCAGCTGGAGCTCTGCTGCATGTGAAATTCAATATGAAACTCCAAAAGTCTGGGGAAAAAAAAAAATCACCATTTTTCCTTTTCCCATTACATTATTGCCTTTGCTACACCTGCCCATACACAGGGTCTCATCTAAAGGCTTCATGAAATTACAGAAAGGGAGTCCATGATCCACAAATGAGCCATGGGCCATGTTTGACCTGTCCAGCTGCTGGGCAAGGAGTCAATGGGAGCTGTGTTTGAGAAAGCTGACCCTTCCCCACCCATTCCTCATGGAAAGCAAGGGCAGCAGCAGAAGTTAAACAGGATAAAGGTCTTGGATAAAGCCTTGTCAGTCTTGGTTTTACAGCCACTTTGTTTCCTGTTTTTTCCACTTTTTTTTCACTTTTTCCCCAGTTTCCTGTCCACTCCTCTTTCTGCAACCAAGGTTCACAAAAGCCTGATGAGGCTGACAGGAATCTTGGAAATGAAGAACCATTATCTTGCCTCTTGAATCATCTTATTCTCTGCAAGACTGAGCTACTGGCAAAACCCTTGTCTCCTCCCAGTCTACCTATTGCATTTCATCCTCATGAAAACCTGAGGTCTGAGCTACATTCTGTGGTTTGTGTCTCCTTCTGCCTTATTTTTATTCCATCCCATGAGTGCTGTTGCATGGTGGTGGACTGAAGTTTATCTTTTTAGAAATAAATTGGTACATGCAAGTCAGTGTTCAGGACTAAAAAATTGCCAGTTCTTTCCTGACTTTCACAAAACGAGCAAATTTTCTTATGGAATCTTAAATTCAGATGATTTGCATGGTTCATGCTAGACTGAGGTATATTCGAAATATCCTCAGCATTTTTCTAGCATACAAAGACTTGATTCAGTGGAGTAATTAAAACCAAAAAAGCTTCTGTGTTAAAGTAGATTTGGAACATATGCTTTTAAAGTCAAACACAATATAGACTGGTATTGATGAGAATATTTTGCTCTGAAGAAGATCAGAAGAAGGATTTTATGCCAGCAATATTGATCTGCTCAGGAAGATGAGGAGGCTGAGGGGACAGTGCAGATTTGCAGGGGCCTGGTGCCTGCTCAGCTCAGCCGTGACCAGCTGGCAGCTCATCTGCTTCTCATCCTGCCTGTCCTGCCTGTCCTGCCACTGAGTCACTCTGCAGGGCAGTTCTGCTCCCCAGGATGGGCGTGATGAGCTGCTCGGGTGATGTCTGACAGGTTATTTTGAAGGAGGTGTCAATTTTCAAATAGAATTTCACCGAAATGCACTGGTTTAAGGACTTTTCTTTAGGCTGTGCCCATGGCTCCTCAAGGACACAGGCTTGCATTGCCTCAAAAGTGTTTTGTTCTTGCCTTTCCAGAGTGAAGTGTTCTAATTTTCTAGATGACTTTACATTTCAGCTTTTGATGTTTTCAAGTGACATAAAACAAAATACAAAGCCAATTTGGATTTTTTTTTGCCATATCAAAGTCCAGAATTTTGAATAACAAACACATTTCCTTGGAATTTTAAGGAAATACCAAATTTACGTTCTTTGTTGTATTTTCTAAAATGACAAAAGTTTAAATAATGCAATTTGCCATGAGAAATAGATAAAACCAGATATTAAGAGTGTCTGTGAACTTTAAAAGGAGTAACTCAGTTTAAAAGAGTATCTTTTTCTTATCCTTTTTTTTTCTCTTTGCATTAATGATCAGCGAAAATATTATTGCAGGATCAGGAGCTATTTAAACCAGATAAAATCTTCTATCTCCTTGACACTTTGTTATCTTTTCAGCTTCCCTTCCCAGCTTCAGGCAAAAAGGCAAACAACTTAGTGATCTTCACACAGTTATTCTTAATTTTCTCTTTTGGGACCCAGCACTTTTGGGGACAGCTGTACATCAGTTTCTGAGCCTGGAAGTTCTTTCAAGGGCACATAGTTTGGTGTGGATTAATCTCATTTAGGAAGTATTTGAGTGGAGCTTGAAGGGAAATAGGAAATATTGCTGATTTCCAGTAGCAGGTCGAGTTGTTGGGTTTCAGCCACATTAGAGGGGTCATGGCTGGGCTTTTGATTTAGCAGACAGTCGGAAAGGAGTGACTTTGTGCAGCATATATTTTGCCCTCTTCATGGCAGCAGATCTTTGCACCATCTAAACCACAGCAGAGACTGTCTGGTTTTATTAGGCTTTAGTTCTCCCTTCTGTAATAGCTGAGTGTGGCCAAAGCAAAAATCCCAAGCATTTGAGCTGGTTCTTGGCTGAGCCCCTGGCCCTGGCGCTCGCCCCGAGCCTGTTGCTGCTCCAGGATGATGGAACGGCTCCCACTGGGAGCTGGATCAAGTTTTGAGCTGCTCCTCGCTGCTTGTTTATTTGTCCTATTCTCTGGGCTTGGCAGGTGGCATTTTTGCTCAGTGATTCATTCTCCAGCACATGCATTTATCTGGGCTGACATTTTAATCATGCAAATAAGGATCTCCTTAATGAAGAAAAAAATTAATTTCACAACTGTTGCTCCAAACGCGGTGACAGTCCTGCTAATGTCATTACATTTCTAATACAATCAGTGGCTTTTCCATAATTGCTATAAACTGGCACACTTAACAGCAGAGTAAAGGTTACACAAAGAGCTGTGAGGCTCCCCTTGTTCACTGGCTTTTTTATCCAGAGTGTTTGGCACTCTTCATATGTCCTTTTGAAATCTTTTGGTCACCACTGCTTCATTGCTTGTACCGCAGATGGCTTTGCCTTTGTTGGGGGAACAGACAAAATAAGTGGCAAGGAGACAACTCCTCTGTGACCTTTTGTGGCTTCTTGTCTTTCACATCACAGTCTGCAGGGTAAACACAGTGACTCATTCTCTTTCAGTAAGTAGCTGCCTTCCCAAGGTTTTGTTATTTGCAGGATTCTTTCCGTTATAAAATCTGCACCCAAAGAGCAGCAGGATGTGAGCTGTGAGCAGCCAGTTTCTGCCTCCAGACCACTGCAGATTAGGTAGGCAATTAGGAATGAAAATTCCTGGGCAGGATCATGCCTTTGTCATCCTTCCCTCCTCCTAAACCTTCCACAATGAGCTTCATTTTTTGGTTCTCCTCCAGTGCAGTGTATCAGTGACAAGCTTAAAAAAACAATTGTATAGCAAAAAAGCAGTCAGAAGAAAGGGCTTCCTAAGGAGGAAAGGTGCTGAAATGCTCTAAAATTAGCAGAAAACCAGTGGCTTGTGGAACTGAGGAGTCAGAATGCTCATCACTGTCAGCCTGGGATGAGGAAGAGCTGTTTCAGACCCAGTGTCTTCTCTTTGACATGCTGTCAGTGAGGTACCAAGGCCCAGGTAAAGTCCTTAATTCCTAGAGAAGGGGGTTGGGAGCTCTGCTCTGGTCTCAAGGTGATATAAATCACCCTGAGGTTGAGCTGGCTCTGCATAAAGGTATTTTCAGGTTGGCTTTTGACCTTTTTGTTAGCAAGGGAGGATTTAAAAGTGCCGGAAAACATCTCTCAGAATAAAGCTCTTGAGCTCAGGGTGCTTCCCACAGGCATTTGAGGTAGTTCCTTTAGAGCATTTCATGTGTCAATATTTCAGTTTTTACCCAAATGGGATGAGCTTCCCTGGTGGCAGAAATGCAGGAAAAGCAAAGCTCTCTGGAGCAGCAGCTTTGCTGCCAGACTTTTGGGATTTCTCAGAAATGAAAGAGGAGAACAGAAAATGAATGGAGAAAAAGCACAAAAGTAGAGGAAGGGCTGGAGAATGTCAGCTGGCAAGGTTCATATTTTCAGTGGGCAATTCAGAACCCCTTCCAAGGTCACTTTGTTTGCCACCATATCTTCACTGATTAAGGACATAATATATTTAATTGACCTATCTAAGCTGGTGCAGGTGGAATATCAGACTGCATCAACCAGGTGAGACCTGTATCTGCAACTGCAGCAGTCAGTGTGTGTGATATAGACTCAGTAAAAGCTCAGGAATTAAAAAAATCAGTGCTTGTACATGATGGACATGCTCCAGGAGCTGTTTCTTTGCAGAGCATCTCAAATGGCCTCAACTTGCACCAGGTGAGGTTTAGATTATATATTAGGAAATATTTATTCACTGAAAAGGTGGTCAGGAATTGGAATAAACTCCTCAGGGATGTGGTGGATGCGCCATGCCCTGAAGCATAATTCAAAAATTATGTGTTTGTGTTGCTCAGGGTCATGAGTTAGTGGTAACATGACAGTGCTGGGTTAATGGTTGGACTTGCTGATCCTAAAGCTCTTTTCCAGCCTTAACAGTGCTGTGATCCTTTGATTCTATCCCTGGGAACCAGAGTGAGTGTGTGCTGCACAGACCTACCAGAAACTGGGACCACACTGATGAGGGGAAGACTGAGACCTTGGCACAGACCTTCATTTTCACTGCCTCCCTCCTCTTAGAAAATGTGCAAGTCTGCAGCTCAAAGAGACTTTTTCCATGGTGCCTTTTTTGTCCTGTAAAGGCTCAGAATCACAGGTCAGGGGATCAGTTCACACACATTGAGGCAGTGCCTGTGTCTGGGCTGGGAAGCCTGTGTTATTATTGCTCAGGATATTTCCTTCCCCATTTTCACCCCAGGGATTCTCAGTGGGAGATCCCAGCCTGTGACAAGACAGTTTGTTGCCTTTGCATTGACTGAGCCTGGAACATGCCATTGCAGAGAAGGATTCCTTGAAATGTTACTGCCCCTCTCCTGCTTTTCATGCAGGGGTGACTATCACATGTATTTTTATTAACCATTCACTGCAATGTCTCTTTTTCTCTAATGCTGGAGCGTGTCTCCAACGAGAGCTGCAACAAGCAGGGTTTGTAACATTCTTCCCCAGCCAGCCTTCAGAGCCCCAATGGCTTTTTGTCTCACAGTGCCAACCCACACAGTAAAAATGTCATGGATCTCACCTTTGGTCACCAAGACGAAAAAGAGAGGATGAGTGCTGTGGCTTGTAAAACAGTTTTTGTTTGTTTTTGGTTTTCCAGCCTTTTGGGGTTCCCCTTTAAAAGACTGTTTTCTGCAGGGGCTGGATCTTGGAGCTCATTTTGTCCTGACATTTGTCCAGAACTGCATGAGCCCAGGATCTGGAACAAGTAGCAGTGAAATCACATTATGAGGACTGGCTGCTGCCACTTTACCACTCTGACACAAAATAGATCCTGGTTGTCCCAGTTAATCTTCCTTCTTTCAGACAGAAGTGAAACAACATCTCCCCTTCTGCTCCTGTGCTGGTACCACGTGCCCAGCCCAGGCTGTGGGTTATCCTTGCCCTCTGTCTGTGGTGTGGCATCCATACCCAAAGCTTACAGAACACCAAGTTCTGGAGAAGAATTAATTCTCTGAAGTGAGAGGTGCTGGACACTGTGTGCTGCTGGCGTGCCAGGGCTGGCTGGTGTGTGCCCTGGCAGGCTCCTGCTGCCTGTCTGCATTCCCTCCTCTTGGCCAGGAACTTTTCCCAAACCCTTTGTTCTTCTCCAAGGACTTTGAATATTTCCCCCCTGCAGTTGTAGGGACATTTTCTCTCCTAGGATCCACTGAATCTTTCACTGATCCATTCCTGGGATAGGAGAGGGGTCTTGGACCCACAGGTATTTACACTTCTCCCCACATTTGTGTCTTCAGAATAACAATAGAAACCTGATTGTCTGTTGTGCACAGTCCATTCTGCCTTTACATCAGAAAGAAAACTGGAATTTGGAAGAAAAGTGTTTCTGAGCCTTTACTTGCAGTTGTCTGACTGCAAACAAACACACTTCCATGAAGCACAATAACAACTCATTAAGAAAAGTGTTATGGCCCAAGCTTGAGCTCTCTAGTCCAAGAGCCCCAAATCCTGGGAGCCCTTCTGAGCTCACAGGCAGGGCAGTGGCAGATATCTGTGCCACAAGCAGAGCGTGTCTCACAGTCAGCAAAGGAAAATTTGGCTTCAGAAAGCAAATTCAGCACGTGAGCAGTCCTGTTCATGGCTGCTGGAATCTCCTCTCCCCCTTCCCTCCCTCTGCTCCCTCCCCCTGGAAGGACATGGAAACTGTTAGTTGGGGAGTCACCTGCTGAAGATAAAAGTGACTTTTCTGAGACACAGCACACGGGGAAGCTGAGGTGTTTTGATCTGTCCTAGGCAAGGCTGATGGCAATTTAAGGAAAGTGTTTTTGTACGTGCTGAGATGTCATAATGCTGGGCTGATGGGCAGAAAAGCTGCTGGTGGGAAAGCAGCCTCATACAGGAGTTCTCTTGCAAGAGAGAGGCTGTGGAGGCAGGATCTGATCTTTAATTAACTCAGATATCAGAATGGAAATCACAAATACTTTCAAGAGGTTTAAAAAAACCCCAAAAAGCAACTAACATGTAAGATAAATATTAAGTATTGATCTGAACCCCATAGTTCTTCAGTCCATTGCCATCCAATCTCTTCTGCTTTAAATGCAGACATTTCTTGTTAAATATGTATTTCACTGCTTTAATATAAACAGTTCATGCAATTCAATGTTACAATGCACACAGCTAGATATATTAAAAATTATAGATATTTTCTAGCTAGAGGTGATCCTATGCTAAGTCAAAAGAGAGAGTGCAGCTAAGCCAGCCCTGGTGCCTGGCTCAGCAGCTGGTTGGATCTTTCATTCTGCATCTCTCTTCCCAGTCTTACTTCCCCTCTGTGAGGAGGAAACCCAGCAATATGCCATCTTTATATGGACTTAGAAATTCAGAGTGGACATTGAAACAGGACAAAGCTCCTGTATCCTGAGCATGAGGTGTTGCTGAGCCCCTTAATGCTTCACAGCTCATTTTGTTTAATTCAGAAATAATTATGTGAGACTGCAGTAGCAAAGAGTCAACACTAGATAGCATTTTATGTTTGTTTTGAGTAAGAAAAGCCTTTTGTTCTCGTGTTTAGGAAGGCTCTGAAAAACTCCAAGCACATATTTTAGATGTAACCAATTGCCAGTATTTTATGGTGATCTGTGCAATGTCTTCTATAAATTCAAAACAATAGGCAACAAAACTATCTTTTTTTTTTCTGTATGGTTTACTTGACATCATTGCATCAGTACAGAATTTATGTGCATTTCTAAGGTGATTAATGCTGCTTTGCCTCTGGCTGCAGAGGTCAGAGGCTTATATTTGTTATTTGCCTGGACCATCTTCCTGCTCCTATTAACATCAGGGTGAAACCTCTGCCAGGCTAAGGTGCAGCCCCTTGTGCACTTGCAAGTGCAGTGCAGGGAAATCAAGGCACAAGCAGCTACCTGAGCAGCAAAGGAACATTACTTATGGTCTGCAGAACAGCACAAAACCTCAGGGTGGGATCTGGCTCAAGGCACACTCGCCTTGGTGTCTGTGTGTGGGTGTCGATGAGGAAAATGTTGAGTTGCTGACACTCAATCCAGTGTCCTTATTAGGCATCTGTTACCATCCAGTACATCCCAGGATATCTGAGACATCCACATATAGCCCATGTGTGAGCCATGAGCTCCAGAGGGACACCCTACAGCTCTTCAGAGCACACCAGACTCCTGCATTTGGGCAGTGGAGTCACACCCCTGGCAGTGGTGGGAATGAGAGACCCTGGCCACCTCAGCAGCTGCATGAAGATTCTTTGCCTCAGGTCTCTTGATCTTCAAGATAAATCTCATTCTTCATGAAGGATTAGGTCACCAAAACCTGGCCATGCACTTGAGGGGCCCTAAGGTACCTTGCCCAGCTTCCAGAGGTTGACCCAGAAAATTGTAGGTCTCCTGTAGCTTTTCATTAAAAAGCTCTAAGAAAATGTCTGGGATACCCTAAGGTCTCTCAAAGGGCTCCACAGCTCTGTGCTTTGACAGCTGCCTGCTGTTCTGCACATCTGAGCAGACACCTTCAGGCTCCACCAAAACTGGTTATAGTCAGGGGGTTGATCCACATGGCTGCAGCACTGGGTTTGGGTACTCTGTGGTGGAAGTGCCCTCCCCAGCACAAGGACGAGCAGAATATGACCCTATTTACCCATATTCTACAGAAGAACTGCCACTGTGGGGTTCTTGATGTGAGAACAGGCAGGGAACACATCCTGAAGCATCCCAGAGGCTGCTGCAAGCCAGGGGCTCGCACACTGAGGAGGAGATGGTGGAGCCCAGCTGTGGCAGGAGGTGTGCTGTGTGTCCCCAGGGCTCTCCTGTGATTGCAACATCCAGAAACAGCCCTGCAAAACTCTCCTGAAGATATGCTGAGCACACAGGAACTCGAGGCAGCTGTGCCGCGGTGCCTTACGATAATTACTTGGCATGGCTTTGGCATATGAAATTGGTTTGGAAGGGAATGACATGAGGCTGTGTCAGGGGAGATTTAGGTCAGATATAAGAAAAAGGTGGTTGGGTACTTGTTCAGGCTCCCCAGGGCAGTGGTCACAGCACCAAGGCTGACAGAGCTCAAGAAGTGTTTGAACAAAGCTCTCGGGCACAGGGTGTGACTCTTGGGGTGTGCTGTGCAGGGCCAGGAGTTGGACTACAATGATCCTTGTGGGTCCCTTCTATCTTGGCATAATCTGTGATTTTGTGCTCTTTTTATGCAGGTCTAGTGAAGCTGAGCAGGATTTCGGAGCTTTGAAGCTTTGGCTTCTTTAAAACACAAAGTTTCGGATTTCTTTGGTAAGGGTTTGTAGCAAGACTCATTTCTTACAGTCATTGCTGCCCCAAGACCTCATTTTTAGCATGAATAGTTAGTGCTGATATGTAACATGAATCTGAGGTGTCTGGGGTGCTCTAGCACTGCTCAGAAACCATTGCTCGTGCTCACACCCTCTGCACAGGGAAGCAGGTGGGCTGGAAATGGCAGAAATTTGAGGATCAGCTGAACACTGAGGAACAACTTGCTCCTCGTTGGGACATTATGAGCCCACCCAGAGTTCAATCCAATTTTTTTTGAGTGCTGGTCTTCAGTGCTGTGCTAGAAGAGCCCAGCCCATGTATCCAACCTTGCAAGAGCTGTGTGAAAACCTCTGTGTCAGCCCTGGGGGATGCTGGCATTTCCACCTTCACTTCATCACGGTAATAATCAGAATTACGGCAGTTTAGGTGGAAGAGGAAATATAAATAGCAGAACAACAACAAAGCCAAGAAAAAGTCTCTCAAGCTCAAATTAAAAGTGTTCAAGTGTTTCTTTTTGCTGTTCCTGGGATCTGAATAGCTTGATGCTCACCCAGTCCAGGAAGTGAGACAGTTGCAGAACTACTGCTGGGACTGGAGTCCTGGTTTGTGATACAGTGTTTGGCTCTCTTGGCCCTGAGCCTTTCCTAAATGATTAATCTATGAAGGCACAGATGTGCCCACAGGTCTCAACTCTGTGCTCCTCCTTCCAGCTCTGCCCTGCAAGTAAGTCAAAAGCATGATGGAGAAACGTGGGATTCCTTGCAACTGTATGTTCACATTAATTGCAACTGGGCATTGCTACCAGGGATTCTGTAATGGAAGAGAAAACCAGATGAGTTTAAACTTTCTGAATTCTGATCTATTACCTTAAATTGTTTTGGAAGCAGAGTACTTGCTTTAAGCAGTGCTGTTTGCACAACAAATGCTGTTATCTGCCCCGTGAACCTCCAAATGCCGCACCTTGCAGAAATTATCTTCCTATTTTGGACAAAGAGTTTGTCCTTCCTTCCAGACAAAATACTGCAGAGTCTGATGCTATAGCTGAAAGCAACCTGCAGCCAAAATTGATTCCTTGCTGCTAAGTCAAGATAAGGTGCTTTTAAACCAAAAATCAGACAGCCCCTAGCAGAGGGCTGCAGTGATCTAAGAAGATCCATTAAAAGCTGTGTCTGCACTGGCTTTGCCTGTAGCTTTGCACTCCCAGCAAGAAAATGCTCACAGGTGTCATCTGGTCTGTGCTGATTGAATTTAAGTATGGCTGTGGGGGCAGGACACAAGAAATTATTCCAGAAACTGAATTCTTTGGGATTCTTAAACACACTTTTAATAGCAGCAAAGGGAAAATATGGAGTGATCAGTGCTAAATTTACTGCTCTTGACCTAGCATGCATTCAGATTTCTGATTGAAATTTCATGGCTTCTGTTTATTAATCTTCCAAAACTTTGCTGTAATTCTATCCAGGGGTGCAAATGACCCCCAAAAAAGTCAAATTCGGTTTTTACAGAGTCAGGTGTCTGTGCTGCATCACCCACATTTAAAGGCATCACTGCCTGAAGTGTTGCCTTAAATTTAATATCCATTAACATTTAAAGGTATTTCCATCCCATTTTAAATGTGCTCTAGTTTTCAAAAGGTGCTCTGTTTTTTTTTTTTTTAATGGTATTAAAAAACAAAAAAACCCCACCTCTATTTTGTTTCCTCATTTTTAAGGAAATGTAGAAAAAGGAAAAGAGGATAAGAATAACACTCAAGAATACGTCAAACCCTGCAAGGGACACAGGAATGGAACCTCTGAGACTTGCAGAAAGTGTGAGACATCATCCCCATCAGCCAGCAACACTGTAGTTTCTCTTTTAAAGTTTGTGCTTAATTAAAAAAAAAGTTTGAAACAACTTTCTGTATAAGAATGTATCTTTTTCCCAATAAAGTTCCCAAATCTAAAATTTCAAGTAATTTTTCCATTTTATAAGACATATTATGTCTTTCTCAAATAGCAAATGAAAACATTATGCAGGGTGGAAAAAAAATCACCATATTTTTAGAAAATGTGTGAACAAAAATCTGTAAGTAAGGAGAAAGCACAAATGGGAAGTCACTCCAGTTATCAATGTATGTTTTTTAGGATTTATTTGCAGTGATTGATCTTTGCATGCTGCTGCTCTTCTACCTCCTCCAGGAGTTTCCCACACCTGCACAGGTTCACTAGGTGCAAGCTAAAGTAAGAAGCTTCCTGGGTGGTTTAAAATAAGCCAAACCCGGTGCTGTGCAGGGCTTGGAGAAGGTGGGAGCCTCGTGTTGAACTGTAGGGGGTAATGTTGCTACACATACTCTGCCTGCCAGCTGCACAAGGCAGATAAAGCTATCCCCTGCTTGGGTTTTATGTGATGTGCTGGGAGAGAATAAAAACTTGGGATTATTCACAGACACCTCCCCTCCCTGCCCTCACCGTGGCTCCTTTGCAAGGGCACCTCAGTCGCCACTTCTGGCATCTCCACATCTGCTCTGCTCGGAGGTCTTTGCCTGGAATTGTGTGTGCCTTTACAGTCGAGGGTGGTGCTTTGTGTACAGGCTCCTTTTGGTCCCTGCTGAGTGCCCAAACAGCCACTGGTGCAACGCTGGCTCCATCTGGGGAGAGCTGGGCAAGGGGGGAAGGCACTCCGTAGGTTTGGTGGAATAATGGGGTGGCAGTACAGTCCTCCTTCTGTTTTCATCCTGGAAGGGGGTGTGACATGATTAAGAAGAAGGGAGAAGGTTGAGTGGAGGTGTTAGCCAAGAGTGCTGGGGAGGTGACAGCCCTGTCCACCTGTCCTGGCCAGCTGGATGAAGCCTCTCCTCCCTGCACAGCTCCCATAAAAGCAGGGCCAGCACTGGAAGGGGCTCCCTGGCTCTGCTGCTCATCACTCAGTCTCTTTCACAAAGCTGAAGCACAAAACTGAATTTTGCTTCTGCACAGGTGAAATATTAGCTTGAGGCGATTGTGGCAACATTCACACCTGGATTTTGTGCTCAGCTGCTTGGAGCCAAGAGAAATGAATTCAGTGGAAGCCAAATTGAGTGGCTTGACATTTGCCCCCCTGTCTTTGTCTTGGTTTTGTGTCTCAAAAACAAAAGGTCAGCTAGGTCATCATTCTGCTTTTTGATGCACCAGGCTTTGATGAGGCCATTTTATCAGCCATACATGTGGATAATGAAATAACATCTTCATTCCAGCTGCTCAGGGTGTGATGTAACATGTGCTCCACATGCAAGGACCAAAGATCCACATACAAGGACCAAAGATGGGTTTTTTCTATTAAGACATCTGTTGTGATTTAACCCCAGCTGGCAACTCGGTTTGCTCACACTCTTCCCCTCCTCTTCCATTTTTGGAAGAAAAATAAAGTAAAATTTTTGGGTTGAGATGTAAACAGGTTAATAATTGAAACCAAATTAGTAATAATAATAATAATAATAATAATAATAATAGTAATAATAGTAATAATAGTAATAATAGTAATAGAAAGGTGAGAGAGAGAGAGGAGTAAGCCCTAAGACAAACAAGAGATGCACAGCACAGTTCCTCACCTCCTGCTGACTGATGCCCATCCTGTCCACTATTAGCAATTGGTGGCTCCTAGCCAACACCTCCAGCTTATACTGGGCATGAGGATCTGTGGAATGGAATATCCCCCTGAGCAGTTGGGGTCAGCTGTCCTGGCTTTGCTCCCTCCCAGCTCTTGTCAGAGTATGGGAAACTGAAAATTCCTTGATTTGGGGTAAGCACTATTAGCATCAGCTAAAACATCAGTGTGTTACCAACTTTATTTCCACATTACATTCAAAACATAAATTTGTATCAGGTGTTAGGAAGAAAATTAACTCTATCCCAGCCAAAACCAGGACAACATCTGAGCTGAGCTCAGGGGTGCAGTGTTTGTAACTCTGCATTCCTGAGAGCTCTCTGCACAGCTGCTGTGTCTGGTGAGCCCATGCCTCCGTGGGAGGGTTTAATGATAAAAGTGGTTTGCTGTAGGGACAAGCCAGCCTCTCGGTGCCTGCAGGCAGCCAGAGGGAGTTGTCTGACACACCTGACAGCCTCCATCCAGCCTGAGGTGATTGCCAAGCACAGGGAGCTGTCCATATCGCCAGGTCCCTGAGTGTACTGGATCAGAGCTATGGTTTGCTCTCCTGAGAATGACAGGGGCTTCTGCAGCCCCTAATTGAGTTCTGCTTTGCCCTAATCCTGTGCTGTCAGAGCTGTGAGATCAGCCGTGGGCAGTGTCCTTCCCATTCAGCCAGAGCTGAGCACTCTCAGCATTCCCAGTCCCACGTGCAGACTGCACAGAGTGAGTGTAGCTTTTCCTCCTGTCAGCACGAATACATTCGTGTTGTGAACCAGTGTTGCATCCTTGCCTGGCAGGTTCCATGATGAAGGACACTCCTGGGGTTATTCCAAGGTGATACCAGCAGAGAACCGGAGTGCTGATTTGGGATACAAATGCTGGAGATGAGCAGAATTGATAGACTACTGATCCTGCATATGCCAGGGGAGAATGGGAGCAGCAACAGGCTTATTGTGCCTTTCAGTCCTGAACAGAGGCTGCATCAATCTCCCAAAATCTGAAACAATTCATAACCTGGTGTTTAGGGATTTTCAGGAAGGATCTTTCTTTAAAAGTGCCTGCATGGAAAAGGAATCTGTTAATCTCTGCCAGGGTTTCCCTGTTCCTCTGTGACATGGGCTGGAAGGTGGCTGAAGATTTTCTTGCCAGTTTTCCATCAGTTTGCAGGCTGGATCTTTCTCCTCCTGGAGGGAAGGAAAGTCCTGGCTGCTGCAGGATCTCAGGTTTCACTCCAGTGTGAAACGGGACTTGCTGTCCCCCGTGTCAGGCTTTGAATTGTAAAATGAACAAATGGGTGAAAAATACAAATGCTTTCATTCAGGAGCAGCTTGTGCTTTCTTTGCATGGCCACAGATGACTTCACCAGGGAGGCTGATGTTTTATCCTTACAAGTTTCCTGTCCCTGCATGCACATCTCATCCCACCCATGCAAAAAGCCATTTCTTCCCTTACCTATCCACTGAAAAAGATCTTATGCAGGGCTACCATGGTAATGAAGCCTCTCTAATCATAAGAACAGATTTTTGTTGTGAGAGCCCCTCTTCCCCAAGGAGCTGTGATGAATGCAAGGAAACTTGGCAAGAATTGAGTTTTGACTGCTTTTTTAATTTTTTAAAATTTTTTTTACTCACTGTCTGCCACATTGAGGCTCTCAGGTCTGATCACAGCACAGCTAATGCAGGAAAAATAAAGCTGCTCCCAAGACAGACTGACTGACAGACTTGTCATGATGATAGTACACATATTTGAAATATTATGGCTGCTTTCTTGAACACCATAGCTCGGGGAAGCTGTTTCCTTGAGAGCATGTGGTAAAAATAACACCTGCTTTGCAGACAGTGGATTTGGCAGCTGTGAAGATAAAGTGTAGGCATCTCCAAAAGCTCTATACATTTTGCTTTGTACACCAACAAATAATAGGATTTGTTATGGAAAAAAAGGCAGGATGAGATGTGAATTCCTGGGTGCAAGGAGAGGAGTGTGCTGGGGGAACATCTCTCAGTGGAACTAATACAAAAACCATCAGCCATGCCTCTCACGTGAAGGTGCATCACTCCTTTCTCCTGTGGAGCATGGCTCCAGTAACCCATCCCCTGTGCTGCTCACCAGGGCTGCTTGGCAACACCTCAAACAATATTGCAAGCTGCAGCCCTGGTTCTTTGAGCATGAGGAATTTCATTTTCCTCTGTGGAGATGTTTTCTGCTGAACCCCAGCCCAGGCTGCAGAGTCCTGCCTGGGTTCCTGGTGAGACCTCCCAGAGCCTCACTTGCTGCTGAGCCCCCTTGCTCCTGCAGCACCAGTTGATATTGATGTTGATGTTGATGATGGCTGCAAACTCCAGCTCCTTTAGAGAGGCTGCCAGGAGAGGCAGCATTGCTTTGGCAGGGCCATGGTGCCTGGGAAGTCGAGATAACATTCTTCCATTGCTTTTAGAGAGGAGGCACAGATGGGTCTTTAATTCAGAGTACTTACAGGGTAGAAGAAATGAGTTTCTGAACATTATTTTCACACTGACTGCAGGAAATGGTGGTGATGGTTCTTGCCTCTCAGAAAACCACCAAGGCATGGTGGTTTCCTTACTTAGTGTGCCTTGGTGGCTAATCACCTTTCATATGAAAGAAAAAGAGTGTTCTATGGTTCACTGATAATTGTTTGGCTCTACCTGTCAGACACTAGTGCTGGTTTTCTGTCTTCTAAGGAATTCCTTCCTTTAAATATATTTATGCTCTGTGATCAAACCAGGCTTTGGTCTTTTTCATGAAGCAAGCAGATGGAACTTCTCAGTTTTTGTGTTTGTTGGCATCTTTTTCACTTCTCAGATCTTTCTGTAGTTTTTTACTAAAACCTATTCCATCATTAAAAATCTGTTCTAAAATGTTGCCAGTTAGAACTACATTCAGAATTTTAGTTACCCTACCTAATCTCACCAGTGGTGTACTTATGCAGGTAAAAATTACCTCTTTGATGTTTTATTACAATATTTCCCCATCCCTTTTTGAGTATTTTTCCACATTGCTTAAGAAAATATAATGTTGAGCTATTTATTCAGGGCAAGTTGCAGTTTTACAGGATACAATCACCTAGTCTTTAGATATGCTGATAGATGTGTTCCAATCTTTATGCACTTATTTTTATTTTATTTATTTGTATTTATATAAAGCAGGTGTTTTTTAATAAATAGATACACCTTGCCAAGAAATCCTGACACCTCCACATGCTATTAGAATTGCAGCTGCTGTTGCATTCCTCCCTGATTTCCCAGCAGCAGCCACTCTTCATGTCCCTCCTGAATATGTGCTGATCATTTGAATTTATGAGCTGAAAGATGCTGTCAACAGTCAAGATGCTTACATAGAGAACAGTTCTTTCTTTAATTATTTTGATAGACTTCCTCAGTGAACTAACAAGTTTAGCTGATGCAGGTCAATTGAATGCACTGAAGTTACATTTTTAAAGGGTTTACAACCTATGGTGTGATCTAACTTTGTTAAAACTTTGCATATAAATGGTACAACACATTAAAGGGATTAAAAACTGGCTAATCTCAAAAAGGAGTAAATTAATATTAAATGAATATTTAAAGTCAGGAATTATTAGACAATTTTTCCTTTCAGGAATTATTTATTTGCCCAAGAGATATCGGTGTATTTACTGTAGGATCATAGGTCTGTCATAAATTGAGGGGAAAATATGAGTGAGTGATGAAAAACATCCAGATAATGCAGTGATTGCTGGCATGAGGATGGAGCAGACATATCATTTACACAGCATGACCTTAATCACTCAATAGCTTGACCATAATTAAGGAGATATTTTAAGGTAATAAAAGTAAGGTCATACATTTAGGATTGAGGAACGCATACCGTGGTATCAAAATGAGGGGCAATCCTGGAGCCGACAGGCTCCCATAAACATAAGAGGACAGGTGAAGTCTCCAGGGAATCAATAGGCAGTGTAAGGTTTGTCACAGAAAGAATTTGGGTCTCTGAGTAGGAAACTGCTGCTCTGACTGCCCTCCTCAGCATGTAGGTGAGCAACACTTTGGGAACCTCTGGAGTTCTTTACTTTCGGTCCTAAGGACAAGAACTGCTATAATGTGACAATAGGAGATCAAATGTGTCAGGCAAAGCATCCCCCAGGCCTGTACCTCATCTCCAGAGGAGATATTTCCAGTGACACTTCCCCAAAGTCCTCTCAGCCTTGCAGTGATCTGTGATTTGGGACCTTCCCAAAGCCAAGAGTGTCTTTGTGTCAAAACATCTGCACAGGGTTTTCTGCTGTGCTTGTGTCTGCTTGCCCTTGGAAACTTCTGGTGACTGCCACATCCTGTGGCCATGCACAGCTTAATGATTTCTGCATAAATACCAATCTCCCTAAATAACAGCCTGCTGCCTGCTGGTTGAGTTCATCCAGTCACAGTTCTCACGTGGGAGGAGCTGTCCTGGCTCTGTGTGTGCTCACAGACCTTGCCTGGTGTCTTCTGCACCCCTGGTGATGGGATTCATTGTGTCACAGAATTCTTTGGGACCTCAGACATGGCCTAATCCTCCTGCCATGGGCAGGGACACTTCTGCTGGACCAGGCTGCTTAAAGCCCCATCCAACCTGGCCTTGGACACTTGCAGAGCTGAGAGACACTGGAGAGTGAAGGCAATACTGCCCATAAACTGCACTTACCCACCACGATGCCCACAGAGAAGTGATTCCTAGAGGGTTTGTTCTTAGCATGCACTGGGATACCCATCCCAGCTGCTGGTAGCAGCTTCACAGCACTAAGGGTGATTCTGCTGTGAGAACCACCAGGGCAAAGATGGCATTTGTGGTTAACCAGGCCAAAAATTAATTTTAAGTGGACCCCAAGCAGGAGCAAATGTTCCAAAGGAGGCCTTGCAGGATGGTTTTATGGTAACAAGGCTTCATTAAATGACTTTTATTTCTCTGGGAGTCCTTCAAGCACAACTGGCTGATGTCAACAGCTTCTTCACAAGCACACACAGGAATCAAGGAAACAGCTGATATATTAGTTCTGGCTGCTGTTCTTCATCCTCACCTGCCCAGAGATAAAGCAGCAGTGTCTGTGTAGATTTAAAATGACAGCAAATAGTGCTGCTGGGCTATATTTTTATTTCAAGGCAGTCAGGAAAATTTATCCTTTTGGTTGTTTCTCTGAGGCAGACCACAGCAGTATTTAGGTAGCTTTGATGTATAAACTTGATTGTTACAAACAGGGCAGCAAGAAGCACGCTCAGAGCTCTTGTTTTGGGTGACAGCAGTACAGCACTGCTCCATCACCTGCTCCTGCAATTTTGCTGCAGCAGCAACATGCACATGAAATTCAAAGGAACTGAAGCCGTGGTGTCGGACTCCCATGGAAATTATTGTTAAGCTAAATCTGTGCACAACCCTCTGACTCTCATTCATTTTAAGCATTAATAAAACAAACTGTTGTTTATTTTAAGTGATAAATTCATTTTCAAGGGAGTTTTGTCCATTCATGACAGCTACTTGATCTAGACTGATGTGAGCTAGCAGGTATCCCTCTGAAATGAGTGGCATGAACCTCCTTGGGCATCTTTAAACATCCAGAGAAGCCAGATGTGATATAATGTGGGTTACCTGGCCTGACAGCAGATGTAGACAAGAAACAAACTTTGCATGGTGAGCTGTCACACTGTGGGCTGCAGCAGCTGAGCTGGCCCTGCACTGGCTCCTGTCTCTCTCTGACTGGTTCCTCAGGGTTTTTTTTCTTCACTCAGGTCCTTGATAAGCCTTTCTATTTGTTGAAAAGTATTTTTCAGATCTGCTCTTCCATAGCTCCCTGATTCAATGTACCATGTTTTGGTTTAGGGAGGGTTTTGTTCTTCAGAGAAAGGAAATCCATCCCTGGTTCAGCAGAGGGGTCTCAGGCTGGCTCGAAGGGAGATCCTGTGCTTCCTGCAGATCCATAAATGTGGCTCTGGTGTTACTGGCCTGAAGTGAGAGACCTGAGAGATCCCCACAGCCCTAAAAGCAGCCAGGGGCTTACTACCATGGCAGGGCATGGCAGGGGGACCTTGGCTTTGCATATGGCTTGTGAGGAGGACCATGGAGATAAGATCCCTCAAGGGCCATCCAAAGAGCCAGGAGCACTGCTGGGAGACATGCCTGATGGCAAAGTGATGCCCCAGGAGCTCCTCCAGCTTGAGATGTCCAGGCCAGCAGTGATGACCAACACATCTGGCAGAACCCAGCCATGAACTACTGCAGAAGAACTTGCTGTGCACACTAAAGAAGCAAATTAAATGAAGGAGCTATTTGAAATAAACCTTCCCAGCATTACCTGCTCTTCTCCAGGGGGCTGTCCAGCCCAGGGCACACACGTGGGGTAGCTGGATGGCTGGACTGGCTGCTGTCACACTGAGTCTTTCATGGACAAGCAGGTATCTCCACAACCCCACTGAGGATGGAGGGAGGTGGGTGTTGCCTCTGTGACTCCTTTTGGGGCTCAGGAGCAGGTTGGTGTGCAGTGAGGCTGTGTTTTGATTAATTAATACTGTGACTAAATGAATCCATGACAAGTTTCCTTGGCTGATGAAGTTACCTTGTGACACAACAAACTGATTAGATTTTGTTGGGAGCCACAGTGTGATTTGCAGGGTGCATTTAAAAACCACTGTGTGAGGAACTATGTGCAGGAATCCTGACACTGTTTTCAACCCTTAATTCTCTACTCTTTCCCTTGAAAACATGTCCTAAGAGCTGCACAGTGGATTGATTAATAGGCCAACACTCCAGCTTTATGGGTGATGATAAGACAAGGTAACACAGGGCTGGGTTCCCAGTTACTTCATGCAGGAGAAAACAACATCAGTGCAGAGGTCTTTGGGCACACCCCACCTGTCAGGCAGAGCTGAATCCCATCTGACAGGTAACATATTGCAGCACCAGGGGAGAAGATGGCAAAACAGCCAAAGTGTGAAAAAGTGTGGGACACAAACCTTCAGCAGCTCTGGGTGCACGGGAGGACAGAGCTCAGGGAACACGGGAGCAGAGACCAGCTGCAGCACTGAAACCTGGTGCAAAAGCCAGCCAATACCTTTTCTCCCCCAGAGTCTGGAGTGAAGACAGGGCCAAGGCAGAGCTTCCCTGCCCCCAGCCCCACAGCATCCTCTGCTGCTTCCCCTGCCCACACCAGAGCTGGGTGCCATCCCTCCAGCAGGTCCTCTCCCTCACAGCCTTGGCTGCATCCCAGCAGGACAGACATCCCACCAGCTGCATAAGAATGAGGGCTGGGCTGAGACATGAGCTGTGCCCTTCCCCAGCTGATGGATGGGGACTGTCACTGCCTCCATCAGCAGTTGCTGTTGGACACAAGCTGTTTTGTAAATCTGATGGTGTTTACACTAGCAGTGCTTGATGAGCCTCATCAGGCTGCAATGCAAATGTTTCTGCATCAGCTGCTCCCAGAAGGAGGAGAGGCCATAAGCACCCAGCAAACACAAGCTGCAAACAAATTTCAGTTCACACACGTGCTCCAGAAAGGAGCCAGAAAACATAATTTTGTCAGGAAATTGAAGACTTTAGCAAGAAACTTCTACATCCAGAATATCTTGGCAATTACAATAACGTAGGCTTCAAACTAGGCAGTGTTTCTCCTGCTTCTGTTGCAGAAGTAGCACCTCACTTAGGAAAGGGAACCCACCAGCTGGCATGAGATTTTACCTGAGGTCCTTCCCCACTGGCTTGTTACTCAGGAAGCAAAGAGCTTGTGTTACCTGTTGCACAGGTGTGGTCACGCTGCTCTGGTTGCAATGGATGTTGCATGGTGTTGCATGGATGCCTTCTTTGGGTGAGGGCTGTGAGGGGACACCACCCTGGCACAGCCCCTCCAGCAAGTTCCACAGAGTCTCTTCTCCAGCTCACTGCAGGCACAAAAGCAAAAGATAAATTTTCAAGAGTAAATATCACCTTGACCACCATGAGAAATTCCAAGCCTATTGTATAAAATTTTCAATTGCACTTTGTTTAAAGCAGAGAAACAACAGAGTTTTCCCAGTGGAAAAGCTCCAGGCAGTGTTTGAAGCCTAACCTCAGATGTAGACTTCAGATGTACTTCAGATGTTATTCAGATGTACTTCAGGTGTAGATATTTCTCCCCTGACACCAGACCAAATCCTCCTCTCTAAATATAATAAAACCAGGCAAATGGAAACACTTGGTAAGTTTGAACCAGGCTCATGGCATAAAAATGGGAGGAAATCCTGAGGATACAATGCACCATCCGTGCAGACTGTGCTGTTTGATGGTAACAATCACACCAAACTATTTCCCAGAGCTGGACCCCAAACATTTCTGGGAAAAGAAGAGAATGGTAAGTGAAAGTTTCCTTGCTGTATTCCAGTCTGAGGTGAGGTGGAGGGTAGATCTACCAACCATAGGGTAGGTCTTGGTCTCCCTCTAGTGATGGTCCAAACAACAGCAATGGTCTTGGGTTTCTGTGGTTGAGATGACCCCAAGGTGTTAGAAAGTCCTTTTTTTCCCAGCCCCACGACCGAAGAAGTCGAGATTCGTTGGTTCTGCTTTTCAAAGTTGTTTATTTTTCCTTATCTATAACATTCTTTCTCTGACCTGCTGAGATCTGTCCTGCAGGTCAGTTTGTGGTACACTGACCGCCCTTGGGTGCTGTTAACATTTTATACTAAGAACTATACTTTATTTGAAATAATTTTCCAATACCTATCACCTATGTTAGACAGTCTGTCTCTACTCTCAACCAATCCAAAAGTGTCACGATCGCAGCAGAAGATGGAGGGCAAGAAAAGGAGAAGAAAGGACAGGACATGCCCAAATTCCTCCATCTTGCCTCTTGAACCCCCATTCTAAAACCCCAAAATTCTACTTTTTCACCCTGTGACAAATTAACTATGTCAACTATCTCAATTCAAATTAACTATGTTAACGATCTCAAATTCTACTCAAACTCTTGTGGCTTGTAAATCTTCACACAAAGTTAGTAATTTTTTCCATGGACTAAAATCAAAGGCACAGGTGGTTTGGTCTGTGCGAAGGTCTCTGAGCCCCTTGCCAGGGTCTCAAATAATCCAGGGCAGTCAGAGGAATGTCCTGGGTCCCGACACAATGGAAAACCAAGCTTCAACTTCCTCCTACCATTTTCCACCTCCACTCCTGGCCTCATGCTCAAACCCTTCACCCAGCCAAGGTCTCCTCACAAAAATACTTCCTGACATCTTTGCCTTCCTCACTGGTGTGCAGAATTCCCAGTGGGAATAACTCTCATCCCTGAACCTCTGAACGTGTTCTGCTCAACAACCGTGCTAATATTTCATATCCAGATTGCTACATCGTGCAGGAGCAAGGGACATAAGCTTCTGCCTTTCACTGCTGCAGGGATTTCCTGAAGGACACTGCAGTATACTAAGAACTATACTTTATTTGAAATAATTTTCCAATACCTATCACCTATGTTAGACAGTCTGTCTCTACTCTCAACCAATCCAAAAGTGCCACGATCACAGCAGAAGATGGAGGGCAAGAAAAGGAGAAGAAAGGACAGGACATGCCCAAATTCCTCCATCTTGCCTCTTGAACCCCCATTCTAAAACCCCAAAATTCTACTTTTTCACCCTGTGACAAATTAACTATGTCAACTATCTCAATTCAAATTAACTATGTTAACGATCTCAAATTCTACTCAAACTCTTGTGGCTTGTAAATCTTCACACAAAGTTGGTAATTTTTTCCATGGACTAAAATCAAAGGCACAGGTGGTTTGGTCTGTGCCAAGGTCTCTGAGCCCCTTGCCAGGGTCTCAAATAATCCAGGGCAGTCAGAGGAATGTCCTGCGTCCCGACACAATGGAAAACCAAGCTCCAGCTTCCTCCTGCCATCCTTCACCTCCATCCCTGGCCTCATGCTCAAACCCTTCACCCAGCCAAGGTCTCCTCACAAAAATACTTCCTGACATCTTTGCCTTCCTCACTGGTGTGCAGAATTCCCAGTGGGAATAACTCTCATCCCTGAACCTCTGAACGTGTTCTGCTCAACAACCGTGCTAATATTTCATATCCAGATTGCTACATCGTGCAGGAGCAAGGGACATAAGCTTCTGCCTTTCACTGCTGCAGGGATTTCCTGAAGGACACTGCAGCCCCCTGTGCCTGTCACCTCAGGAAAGGCAGAGACAAGCATGGCACACATGAATCGTGTGGCCCCTGGGGACGTGCCCAACCACCAGTGTGTGTACTCTGCAGGAGCATCCACCCTCAAGGAGGAACGCTGGAGAAGCTGAAGTCTCAAAGCAGCTGTTCTGAAGTCACTTGAGGAAGGAGCCACTTACAGAGTGTCCCTGTGTCCTGTGGAAGTCAGATGGTGCAGCCTGGGAAGCTCAGAGTACCCAAAATCTCTGGTGTTGGGTCATGAAACAACTCAGAGCACATTTACTCCTGTGAAGTCCATCAGGATGCACATGAACATCTTGAGTCGTGTGTTGTGGGCCAGTTTTGTTGGTAACCATGAGCTGGATGAGCAAGAACTCCGTGGGTCTGGTGGCATCAACCATTATGTCTCCTGAATTTCACAGCAAGGTCTTTCAGTTCTGTCACATTTCAGTGACATTGTCTCTTGCAGAGCTTCTCATTTTATTGCAGGATGTGATTAAAATGAGAAAGTTTCTCAAAGTCATGCACTTGAGAGGAGCAAGCAAGGGGAAAATGCCCTGAGGAATGTGTCAGCATGATCGGGAGAGGCAGTTGGGAAAATAAATGAATAACATTGTTTATGAGACATATTTTCAGCTTTTCCTTTTCCTTTTCCTTTTCCGTTTTTTGCCTTTTCATTTTCCTTTTCCTTTCCCTCTTCCTTTCCCTTTTCCCTTTTTTCCCTTTTCTCAATTTTTAATGCTTTTGCCTAAAGATTTTTCTGGTAGGAAAGTTTCACTAAGGTTGCTAAAAATAATTGGATACCCATCTTCAAATGAAATGGATATGATCTTGCATGTAAACATTTTCAAGCCAGGAATATGAAGAAGGACATAAAATTAGAAGAGAGTGTACTATTTGGAAAATGCAGAAAGTAAACAATGAAGTTTTCGTGGGCTGGACCTGCTGTTCTCCTGCCACAGAGCTGGCTTACCATAAAATAGCACTGATTTTTTTATTGTTGTCTTTCAGTCAGACTGCCAAATGAGAGAGTATGTGAAAGTTAACAATTCTGTAATTCTCCTCATTTTTTATGTATTGAGATTTTGAATATTCTAACTCTAAGCATAGTTCTAAATAGACTTCAAGTGCTAAATTTTTTAATCAAGTTTAGTGACAGGAATTGCTAAAGGCACTGACAGCAACAATTCATAAACAGTCAGATTTAAACTCCTCATTAAAAAAAATTGTTACTTCAAGTCAGGATAACACTTCAGATATATTTAAGGGGCTCATGTTTATGAAGCACTTCTCTTTGCCCAGTGATGTAGTGCATGTTCTCAAGAAAGGTTCCTTTCTACTCAAGAGAAGGTGTGCAAAGGGGTGTTCAATTCCAGAATTATTTGTTGGGATGGCTCTCCCGTAGGCTGAAATATTAACAGGGAAAGTGTTTCAGAGAATCACAGGGAGGATGGTGTCTCCAACACCAAGCAAGCTGCTTTAGCTGCAGTGATGCCAATAAACTGCTCTTGGTTGTTTTTAAGGACTCTTGTTTTTGACAGAGCTGAAAGGAGAGTGTGACGTTTCACTACAGGGTCAAGCTGTTCTCTCTCAGGGTGAACCCAAGGCCTTTCAAAACCCTTCATGACAAGGCACATTACGTTCAGACCAAGTGACAAAGGTGTTGAAAACCAAAAAGCTCTCAGGTGCAGACTGTACATCAAATGAGAAATAAAGCAGCAACCTCCACAGTTGACAGCTATGGCAACACTGCTGTCATATACATTGAGATGCATGACGCATTTGAACATAGGTCATCTGGGTGTTAGCAAAATGTCTAGTGTCCTTGGGATGTGGTGTTAAACATGAGAAACCCCTCTAGCAACTGTCTTGTCGAAACACAGGGTGTTTTTCCACACACAGCTTTGGTTTTGAGAAGCTCCACATGGGCCCGGCTTTGATTTTTTATTTAGAGTCTCAAAAGTATCTCAGCTTTATGCCATTGATTTGTTCTCTGTTCAAATCTCCTGGTACCTAGTGAAAGGCAAACGTGAGCCTGGCTCATTCCTTCATCTGGTACAGCCTTGTCAGTTTCAGAGCAATCTGGGAATAAAGATTGGGAAGAGACCCCACAAAACCCTGGGGGGTCGATTCAGCTCCAACCTGAGCACGAGGGCTGAAGGGAGAATTTCTGAATACAAATGCTGGAGGCTTCAATGTCACCTGTTGATAAAATAACAGAAAAAAACCTATGTGGTCACCCAATACAAATAATACTTCCACAGCAGGGGAAAATAGGTGGCTGAAGTCCCGGGTCCCATCTCCTGGCAAACAGGTCAAGCAGTGCTCACAAACAGGGGCTTGACCTTTACATGGTCCTGTTGGGACCTCCTGCCAGGAAAAGCTGATATGACTGTGAATGAGTCCTGAGAGGCTGAGCAAAAGGTGGTTTTGATGTTCATGTGCTCACTCAGAGGCTGAATCACTGCTGTACAGGCTTGCCAGACTTCTGAGCCTCCTTCTACCCTTGACTTCCTCAAGGGTATGTGGAAAAGTTTCCCTACCACATGGATTTATTCACAAATGTTTTCTCTTTCTCAGCTCATTAGAGGAATTAAAGAGTAGGACAATCACATGACCAGAAGGACTGAACAGGGGGTGAAGCAACTGAAAACTCCATGAGGACATGTCGGACATGTTCTCTGAATGGCCAGATAATTAAAGGAGAAGATGAGAGCCACAAAACAAGTGCATGTTTGATCAGAAACTATAATGTTTGCTCTTTGATCCTGATAAACTGTAAAGAAAAACAGTTTATGAAAAGAATGGAAAAAATATCCCTTATTAACATCAAATAGGAAATCGTTGTGGCAAGGAAATGAAATATGGATGACAGATCAAAGGTGTGGTCTGCAGAAAAAACCCACCTGTATTACATAAACATTTGCTCCTTAAATGTGGGGATTTCAGTCTTTGCAGGGCCTTTTTGAGAAATGCATCAGAGAATTTGGAATTATAGGGGATGAGAAAAGAAACTTGTAAGATCCAAAATGAAAAATGCAAGATCAGTATTCTAAGAGAGAGACAAAAACTGCTTTTCCTGTTATAAAACTTGAAGTTACATAAGAAAAATTCAAAAACTGGCTAATTATTTGCCCACAAACCAAGTAACCTCTCAAAATGAGGTAAAGTCCACCAGCAGAGAGACATGAGTGCTCTGTGCCCACATTATCTGCACAGCAGACCCTGCCCAGCACAGAACAAATGCTGGGTGTTGGTATGGACACCTCCTGTCTGTCCTTCAGGAGATACCAGCACCATGATGAGACTGAAGGAATGGTTAAACTTCACCTTGAACAATGAAATTTGGATTGGTTGCCATAACTTTCTTCCTATTGCAAGGTTAAGACCTGAAACAGCATCAGACAGGAAACTCCCCAAGAAAACCAGAATGAAACTGCTCCTGCTGAGAAGACAGAAACTGCTCCAGCTCCCCTTGGACAGCCCAGCTGCTCTGTGTCCACTACCTCCCCCAGGGCCTGGAGTACCCCAGCCATCAAACAGAACCTCGTCCATCATCCCAAGGGCTGGGGTGCAGCCCTTCCTCATGGGAGGAAGGCTGTGAAGAACCAGGTTCTGTCATTGTAATTCTTGCTGGGATGCTTCTTCCTCTCTGATAAACATGAATGATGAGGTGACAGCTTAAAATTTTGCCTTCCCCAACTTTCTGTGGGCCCCTGCTCTCTTAATGTTGCATATATGCTGATTTTGGCATTTAATAGTCTGTGGCTCAGAGCTGCAATAAAGTCCGACTGATCTAATAATGAATGACAAGCTTAATAATGTAACAAACTGGGAGCTTAACTCAGTCTCCAGGGTTTAATAAGGCTGCCAAATAAGAAAGCATTAGTTATGTATTACTGCCCTAATAGCTGAAAATGTTGCTGTGGACAGACCAGTGAGGAATGGGGCTGATGAGGCTTTTTTTCCTGGTGTTTGATGGGCATAAAACTGCTTGTCAGCTCATTTCCAGTACAAAGAGGTGTTATATTCTACTGGTGTACCTATGGAATGAAAAACAGCTGCCTTGTGTTTGCTGTTTTGCCAGTCACACATGTTTTTTCTGGGTTTTTTTGGTCAGGGAAGACAGGGAAGGTGGAGGATCATGGCTGGAAGGGACCGCTGGAGGTCCCCTAGTTCAGGACACACCTGGATCAGATGGCTTGCTTTGTGCCATCAAGACTCCCCTTCACACCTCCACTGAGAACCCTTTTTTTCCTCACATCTGCTCAAGATTTCCCACATTCCATTTCAGATGATGTAGAAGCCCTGGCACAGGATGCCCAGGGAGGTGATGGAGTGTTCCTCTTGGAGGCATTCCCCCTGGACGTGTCTCTGTGTCAGCTGCTCCAGGTGACCCTGCCCTGGCAGGGATTGGACTGGATGACTTTCAGAGGTTCCTCCTGATCTTAACAATTCAGGAATTCTGTGATCCTGCTCCCATTTCATTCTAAGAAGAAGACTTGGCTGCAAAAAAACTCCGATCTGAACTGGAATTCCAAGTTCTAAGATGTTGCTTTGGTTCTTCTGTAGCTTTACTGCCTGCACAGGTAAGGAGAGAGATCAGCAGTCAAGCCTGAGAAGAGCACCTGAAATTAGGAAATGCAATAGTTGTTGAAAGTGCCTCCAAAAACATTGAGAAATGTTTTCAATGAACACTTGTGGTGCTTGAAAAAACTGTTGTGATAAAATACTTGGTGTGTCCCAAGGAAGTGGAGAGATGAAGGCTAAAATCAGCATGTCCTCTTGTCCAGAAAGAGGCACTGCTGGAACAGAAGGGAGTAATTAATAATTTTAATAATAAAAATTAAAATGTGCTGCTGGATCCTGGTTCATTCAGAGAGCAAGACAGGCTGAAATGGCAAAAGAGAGATCTGATTGCCTGGCAACCCACAGGAAAAAAAAAAGTGAATTAATCTCGCAATCTCAAATTGAGTACAGATAAAGTGACTGCTGGGACAATGAATGCGAAAAAGTCAGAACCTCTCAAGAGCTCCATTTTTTCCATTAATTTTGGATATCTTATTGGTATAACATTTCTTTATACACTTTCATAAGAGACCTAACACTTTCAGATCCATAATTCAGCCTCTGCTACAGCAGAAAAAAATGTTGCCTTTTATGACAGAGCTAATAAACTCATGTTTGCCACATAACCCATGTCAGAGGAGGGAAGTTATAATTTGCAATTTCCAGAAAATCTACCAAACAGTCTGAAGCTGCATTGTGATATACACAACAGGAAATCAACAAGACCCCTGTAAAATGACATTAGAGCCCTGGAGATAGAATATACAGCAATTATAAAGCAGAGACAGACGTCATATTTCTCATAAGCATCATTAAAATTAAATTAGAAACAACGCTTCAAAGATAACAGATCATGTTTTGCTTTAGCACTATCTTGGTTCTCTGGGGCTTAATAATTTCCAGGGAGAAAATGTCTCAGATCCACCAAGCTTTCTGGAGTTTGCCCTGTGGTACTGAGGAGAAACTTCTTGTCTGAGTCATTGACTACATATTTTGGGTCATAACCCCTTGTTCATTTTCCTCCAGGCTTTGTCACAGCAAAATCAGCCAAGGGTGAGCAGCTGGGGACGTGTAAAACTTAACACAAATGGCTACACAGACATGCCTGTGACCACTCATGAACCTGGAGTCTGTGGCTAAACAACATTCATGTTGCTGTTCATGCCTTAACCTCTGCCATCAAGAAATCTCCAGAAAGTTGCTTCAAATAATGCAATATCTTTAATTGCAGAATTTAAAAAGCAGATTTAGACCAATGTTCTCCAGCTACACATCTTGGCTTGGCCCAGAAAGAACCTCAGTTAGAGCTGAGAGCAGACATTGAAATAGAGACAGAGAAAAAGAAGAAATAAGTAAGAGAACCTTGGGGAAATTAAAATGAAAATGAAACTCCAAGGAGCTAAATTAAATAACTGTGACACCATTAAAGTGATAAGGAAGTGTGTAGGAGGCATTTGCAAAAGAAGTTGGGAGATGTCTGGGCCTGGATGGTCAATGGGGTGTTACAGCACAGCCCCAAAGGCACAGGGGAGCACAGCAGCTCAGGGTGTGCCTAAAGCTCAAAGCCTGCCCTGGTTTGAAAAGACAGGTGTCTGCTAAGGAAGGCAGGAGCCTCCCCTGAAATGGAAAATGTATAACCTTCCCTCCAAATTGTTATAATTTTGAAATTAAGGGGCTCTCAGGCAAAGATATGGAAGTAGGAACAGCAGTTCTTTATTTGAGAAGAAAATAAAATTAAAAAAGGACAAACCAAAAAAAACCAAACCAAAACAAACAAACAAAAAACCCCCAAACAACAACAACAAAAAACCCCAATGCAGTAATACAGAACACCACAGCCAGAGTCAGAGCAGGAGCTGAGCCCTGTGGGTCAGGGTGGTGGCACAGTCCCATCCCATGGGGGCTCAGCCCTCCTGCAGTGCCAGCTGTGCTTCTGCTGGAGCAGGGATCCTGCACAAGGCTGCAGTTTTCCTCTGCAGCTCCAGGGCTGCTGGAGATGGGCCTGCTCTCCCTCAGGGAATGCAGGGCAGGAGAAAGCTGCTCCTCTGGGAATGCAGGGGGCAAAGGCTAAGGCTAAAATCAGCATGTCCTCTTGTCCAGAAAGAGGCACTGCTGGAACAGAATGGAGTAATTAATAATTTTAATAATAAAAATTAAAATGTGCTGCTGGATCCTGGTTCATTCAGAGAGCAAGACAGGCTGAAATGGCAAAAGAGAGATCTGATTGCCTGGCAACCCACAGGAAAAAAAAAAAGTGAATTAATCTCGCAATCTCAAATTGAGTACAGATAAAGTGACTGCTGGGACAATGAATGCGAAAAAGTCAGAACCTCTCAAGAGCTCCATTTTTTCCATTAATTTTGGATATCTTATTGGTATAACATTTCTTTATACACTTTCATAAGAGACCTAACACTTTCAGATCCATAATTCAGCCTCTGCTACAGCAGAAAAAAATGTTGCCTTTTATGACAGAGCTAATAAACTCATGTTTGCCACATAACCCATGTCGGAGGAGGGAAGTTATAATTTGCAATTTCCAGAAAATCTACCAAACAGTCTGAAGCTGCATTGTGATATACACAACAGGAAATCAACAAGACCCCTGTAAAATGACATTAGAGCCCTGGAGATAGAATATACAGCAATTATAAAGCAGAGACAGACGTCATATTTCTCATAAGCATCATTAAAATTAAATTAGAAACAACGCTTCAAAGATAACAGATCATGTTTTGCTTTAGCACTATCTTGGTTCTCTGGGGCTTAATAATTTCCAGGGAGAAAATGTCTCAGATCCACCAAGCTTTCTGGAGTTTGCCCTGTGGTACTGAGGAGAAACTTCTTGTCTGAGTCATTGACTACATATTTTGGGTCATAACCCCTTGTTCATTTTCCTCCAGGCTTTGTCACAGCAAAATCAGCCAAGGGTGAGCAGCTGGGGACGTGTAAAACTTAACACAAATGGCTACACAGACATGCCTGTGACCACTCATGAACCTGGAGTCTGTGGCTAAACAACATTCATGTTGCTGTTCATGCCTTAACCTCTGCCATCAAGAAATCTCCAGAAAGTTGCTTCAAATAATGCAATATCTTTAATTGCAGAATTTAAAAAGCAGATTTAGACCAATGTTCTCCAGCTACACATCTTGGCTTGGCCCAGAAAGAACCTCAGTTAGAGCTGAGAGCAGACATTGAAATAGAGACAGAGAAAAAGAAGAAATAAGTAAGAGAACCTTGGGGAAATTAAAATGAAAATGAAACTCCAAGGAGCTAAATTAAATAACTGTGACACCATTAAAGTGATAAGGAAGTGTGTAGGAGGCATTTGCAAAAGAAGTTGGGAGATGTCTGGGCCTGGATGGTCAATGGGGTGTTACAGCACAGCCCCAAAGGCACAGGGGAGCACAGCAGCTCAGGGTGTGCCTAAAGCTCAAAGCCTGCCCTGGTTTGAAAAGACAGGTGTCTGCTAAGGAAGGCAGGAGCCTCCCCTGAAATGGAAAATGTATAACCTTCCCTCCAAATTGTTATAATTTTGAAATTAAGGGGCTCTCAGGCAAAGATATGGAAGTAGGAACAGCAGTTCTTTATTTGAGAAGAAAATAAAATTAAAAAAGGACAAACCAAAAAAAACCAAACCAAAACAAACAAACAAAAAACCCCCAAACAGGACAACTGTCCCACCTGTGACAGATGGGGACAGAACACTCCCATTTCCAGCCTGAGACAGGTGAAGGGCCAATCCAGGTGCACACAGCACCAGCAGGAGTTGTTCCACAGCAGGAGGAATCCACAGGAAAGGGTGAGGGAGGAGCAGGAGAGAGGAAGAGCATTTTGACTCAGGTGCCTGTTGCCAGGCTGGCCAAGGAGCCTCGTGGGGAGATGTCCTCGTGGGCCAGTGGGGTGACTGCAGAGAGCCCCACAAGAGCAGCCTCTGATCACTCCAGACCCTGGCCAGCTCCTTCTCACCCTCCTGGGAATGGGATGTGGGGTGCAAGGGGCAGGGAGAGGCAGCTGCCCACCCTGGGAAAGCTGGAAGTGTTTCCAATAAACTTTTATGGTGCTTGCATTTTCCTTCCAGTGGCAGGTCATGCAGTCAGGTCTTTGCAATCCCTGCTGGTTTCATTGCCAAGTGTTGATCACACCCTGAACAGAAGGAATTCTTAAAATAATTGCTTCAAACCCTCCTTTTTGCTACTTTCTTTCATATTTCTGGTAAAGTCTGTTGAGAGTAAAAGGCAAGAGAAATTCAGAAATTGATTATATATATTTTTCATCCTTAGAAGCAAGAAAATTATGGAATGGGGGAGGCAGGAATAAAAAAAATGAAAGAACACATGGACTTGGTAACAGAACCAGAGGCAGTATAGGTGCAACCTTTTACAGGTTACACTTGAAGCAAGAAACGATGCCTCTTTATTTCATTGACAAAGACTTTTTCTAGCTCCAAGTTGCCCATCTAATAAGATTTTGTTTCCAGTCTCCACTTTATTAGTCCCTCACTGCTCACTTGTGCCAGGTTCATGCTGATGTAGCACTGCATTCCTGCCTTCCTTTCGTTCTTTAGATCAGCCTGAAATTCTCTCAGTCATATTTATTGTGTTCTGTAGATGCAGGTTTTCCTGTCTGCCCTCGAGGGAGGGAGGGAAAGGAAGGAAGGAGGGAAGGAGGGAAGAGCTGCTGGTTCTGCTAGGACAAAACATTAACTGCCCCAGGAAATGGGAGATTTGGCCCTTATCCAGTTTCAGTTCTCGTATTTTGGCCATTCTTTAAAAAAGGTCAAGTAGTTTAAAGCTGTAGTCTTCAAACAGGACCAGGCTGTCCATCTTGTTTGGGTGTCTAGGGCTTTGGACATCCTGCTGTCCGTGCTCTGATAGCTGGATCCTGGCCAGCTCATTTCCTTCTCTTTCTTCTTTCCAAACCAGCAACATAAATTTGTTCGTATTGAATTTATCTGGAGAGAATTGGTCACTGAGGGGAATGGTCCTTGACCCATCTTTTCCTCTACTTTTTTTTCCTGCAGGCTGAAGAAAACCTCTGTGGTTTTCAAGTTTTTTCTGTCGTCCTGAGTTCTCTGAGCTGCATGGTGAGGATGGGTGGGATGCAGACTGTAGGTTCAACCAGGTTCTCAGGAGACTCTGCACTTCTCATCTTCCATTGCACTCTGACGCCTGCCTTGTTACCCAGACACTCAGTCCAGTGCTGCAGTGTCTAATATTTCTGCCAGAAAAGAAAAAAAAAATTAAATTTTATTTTTTAAAATGAAAATCTTTATGGCTGTGATCCCCAGAGGTGCCAGCCTGGTGCTGCACAGGCAAGGAAAGCAGAGGGATGCCCCACAGGTGTGTGCTGCTGCTGAGTGGAGCTTCCACTGTGGCTCTGTCAAACTGACCAGTGACATTTTAAAATCTTTCTGGAAGTTTTGCACCTGTCTGGAACTTTTAAATCATTCTGGACCCTTCATTCTGTGTTTTCCCCTTTTCCAGATGCCATATCCTTGTGTATATTTCTGTGTTTTGCATCCTTTCCAAACAACAGAGGAACCTGCTGGTAGAGGAGGAGAAGTCGGGTGCAGAGGGATGAAAATGTTTTCCTACAGTGTAAAGCCATTTCTCAGCCAACACCATCAGAAGTAAAGCACAGGCATTTTGGGAGGCTGCAGAATGTGCTTCCATAAGGAATTAGGTCAAGTCCAAACCTGAATCTCACCTGAGGCCTGGGCAGGGTGCTGGACCCCTCATGGCTCCACTGGGGGGCTTGGTGGCAGAGGCCACCTTGAGGGGACAGGGAGCAGGGACACCATGGGATGTCTCTGGGGATCTGGGACCTGCTCTGAGCAGCTCCAGGAGGGGCATGGACAGGAGATCCCCATGCTGGAGCAAGAATCAGGCACTGCTCCACCTGGGGTGCCCACACACCCGTGGCATTTCTGGATCAGCCTGGATTGCCATGTACCACCCATCTCCTTTTCCTGCACAGGGTGAGAGCTGCTTTTGTTCATGACATGAGTTTCCATGAAGCCACGTGAGTTTTGTTTAGCTTGGTTACTCTCAAGCATGAAAATTAAGGCTAAATTAAAATAAGCAAAAGCCAGTGTAAATAGCCTCATGTCTCTAATTAAGTTGTTTTGATCAGCCCTCTGCTGAGTGTGTATTTTAAGGCACTTTTAGCTAATTTTTTAGAGATAATGAAATGTGATTTTTACAAGCTGTGGGCTGGTGCTGACTGCATTCCTGTTGTTTTACTCATGGAGTGGCCCACATCAGTTTCTAGGGTGCCATTCATAGACCTGGCTGTATGCAAATAGGATTTAAACTCTGTGTTTCATTTCAGACAAAAGGAAGAGCACACAATTGCATGCCAAGTGATAGGAGGCACTCACAAAGCTCAAGCAGAAGCTGAAGCAGAAGGACCTGGTTGTTTAATAGGTGGTGTTGGATTCGAGCCACCTGAGCCTCCTTTCAGAAAAAAATGGAAGTTACACCCAAGCTCTTATGCTGCTGTGCTGGCCAGAATAAATTAGCTAAATTTACACTTCAAGAGGCAACAAGAGGAGAAGAGAAAAAAACCAAAACAAAACCACAAAGTCAGAGACACCGAATCAGCCACACCTTATTAATCATTGGCATCTAATTGCCAGCAAGACACAGCATAGCTACCAAGGGTGATGTTTCAGGAAGCTGCTTATGGGTCCTGATTGGTGTCACAGGGTTGTGAAATTGCCACATAGTTTTTTTTTAAATTCCTCCAGAAATGAGCAGCAATGTGGCTGCCAAGGGCAGAGTCTCAGGCTCCATGTTTGGAGAAGGAGAGGAGCTCTGGGCAGGATGCTGGGGATGCTCCTGGACACCAGGGCCACACACAGGGTCACCTGAGGGCCCCACCTTGCCCCTCCTGGCAGAACTCCTCCCAGAGGGGAGAGAGCACTGGTGGATAGGAAACTGAATGTCCCAGGCACCTGGAGCACCATCACATCTTGGTGTCACCTCTGGGGTTCCCCCATCTCCAGAGCCCCCCAGGAGTCCACAGGACTCCTCTGCTGTGCCCTGTCACCCCCTTGGCCCAGGAACCCAGCCTGGGTGAAGTTTATGCAGCCCTTGGGAAGCTGTGAAGGAAGGTGAGTGCCCAGAGGTGCTCCTGGAAATTCTGGGAGTGTCACCCAACTGCAGCCTCTGACTTTTCTGTTCTTGCCCTGTGCCCAGGTCTGCAGTGAACACAGAGGGTGCAGAGTGTTTGGTAATGGAGTTTCTGTGCCAGCAGTATTTGAATTGCTGATTTGTTTGTCCCTTTAAACCAGCCAGCTGTCCTTTAAACCAGCCAGCTGTCCTCACCACCCTCTCACTGTCACACCACCCCACTCTGCCTTCGCTGAGAGTTTTTCTCTCTGCCCCTCAGGCATGGAGAATATTTGCAAACAAAGCTCCCCTGAGAGCTGGCAGCTCTCCTCTCCACAGCGCCAGTCATCATGCTGGGAATGGCACTATGGATCACAGGAACCATCCAGCATCCCTGGGAAAGACCTCACAAGCCACTTCATCTCTCCTTAATGCTCTCCCTAATCTGCTACAACGAGAGCTGTCCCTGCCCCTGGTGGGACTGGTGTCATTTTCATCCTTGTGGTCACTGTTAGCAGTCAAGCAAAAAGATGTCAGTTTTAATTACAGCATTTATTTGCAAACATCTCTCCTGCTTTAAACTGGAAGAGAAGAAGCCCCCCATGCCTTCCTCACACAGGGCTCATATGCTGCTGTTAGAGAACAAGTAAAACCCCTGCCAAAGGGAGCAAACCTCTTGGTAACACCTGCTTGTATTTCTTCAGAAAGCAAATAGCTGTGATCAATGACTTATTTAAGATATGTGAAAATTACATTTTTTAAATTTGATTTTAAGCTTGCTAAGCAGGTGCTGTAGTAAATGTGACATGACTCTGATGTACTGCTCTGGTAATCCCTGCTTGATTTTTAGTTTTACATGTATTAGTTTTACTCTTTATGACCACATTAAATACAATAGGTAAGAGAATAGCAGACCTCTTTGGAGAAAGCACACCAAGAAGTATTATTTCAATGATTTTTCTGTGATCTGAAATTCCAGCTGTTTGGTTTTTCCACATCCCTCTGAACAGCTGCTCCCTGTCCATTTACCTCATTTGCTTCCATCTCTTAGTTAATCAAATACTTCTTTTTTTACACCCTTTTTCTGGTGTTCCTCTTGAGTGCTGTCAGTCAGCACCAATGAGTTTTGGAGGGTTTTTACACCAGGGTTCATATTTTCTGGAGTGGCTGGTAATGGCTGGTGGGGAAATCACTTTAAAGTTAACAGTTTTTTTCATTATTTTGAGTTTATAGTTTCTCTGGCTGCTTTCTTTTGAACCTCTGACTAAGCAGAAGTCTGTTCTGATCCAGAGAACATGCAATTAGATCCACCCTGACTGATTTCCTTGCATTAGCCTTGTTTTTGACACTTTAATGGGGTTGTAAAAGGTGAAAAAGTTGAACTGTTTCTCTCCCTTGGATTTCTCATGACGTTTTAAGTCTGTCTGATGAGTACAGTGTGGAGAATGACCTGGGTACCAGAGATCTCATCACACCCACAGACAGACAAGCCCAGGCCTCGGAATCAGGCTGGTTCTAAATCCTTATGTTCTATGCAGAAATCAGTGTGGAGGAAAGATCAGAGTCCCGATTCACCTGCTTTTAATATGCACCTGAATAATCTACCTTGTTCCAAATGACATGATTTCCCAGTGGTTTGAAGCCCAAAGGAGTGGAGTTTATTTGCATAAGGCAGTGACAATTTTGGCTAATGACCTGTGGCACTGAGCAGTGATTGCTTTCCTTCATCAGAAAACAGAGGAACATCTTTGTCAGCCAGTGAAATGAGAGACATCCCAGTGGATATGAGCTGGTGACACATTGGACCAGCCTGAAGGAATCCTGTGCATTCAGTCTGCTGGAGCCTGGAGAATAACCCAGGGAATGCCATAAAAAGTGTCAAGGGAGGAGTTTCTTTTTAAATTTAATGGAGTCCCTGGAGAGCAGGAAACCTACTAGGGTTTAGACATGATAAGGGAATGGGATACAGAAGCAGTCTCCTCTCTTTCTGTTAGCATGGAAAATCTGAAATCTGAAAGCATGGAGAATCAGCCAAATCTGAAATCTTCCTCTTGCCTGGCTGCTTCCCTTGGAACCGAGTTCAGCTTTACCAACAGCAAAAACCTCCGGAGCCAGGAGCACGATTTTAGCAGGGTTTTGGGACCATGGCCAACCTCTAGCAATGCTGCTGGAGCTCACAGAACCACGTCCTTGTTGGTGACAACCCTCCACATCCGAGGGCTGGAACCTCTGATTTCTTTTTGAGAACGGATCTTGCTTGGACAGCGAGTGCGCCGTGACGGGGCCCTGCTGACAACATCACTCCTTCAAGGCTGAAAGTTTTCTTCCAGCATCCTTTTCCCCATTAATTGGATGACCTCTGTTGCCCAGCACTGGGCTGTGATTCAGGAAAAGGTCAGGCCTTTTTCATGGCTGCTCTTTCCAATTAACTTTTTGGTGTTCTCAGGCGGGGGTCTCCTGCCCTTCAAGCGTGGGAGATGCTCAGCATGCCATAGAGCTCAAAGGAGAACAGGAGGCTAAACAATCCTCCTGGGAGGAACCTGACCTGACTGCTAACTCTGGCTTTACATGGCAGAAGGAGAAATGCCCCCACTGCTTTCTGCAGAGATATCACCACAGTGAAGCAGCTCCATTTCCTGTCATCAGCTGCACTTTCATCCTTCCCCACCTCTGTTATCTGCTTGGCTTAATCCATGCCTCTGATGTAGGAGTACTATCTTTTGTAGGACAGAACACTGCATTCAGTATTCCCAAAATATGCCTGCAAAGGAATAACCATTTGGATTGAAATTCCTTAAGCAATTTTTGACCTGTATGGCTTTCCTATAACCTGCACAGTTGTCAGTCTCTACCTGCCTATCCTCATTTTCACCATTCTTCCTGAGGCTTTTTGGTCAGGCTTCTGCAGGTGAGAAGAAGTTGTAAAGATAAGTAATTTTGTCTGGGTTGGGCTAAATGAAAATGGGTGGCCAGAGGAGAAAGATGCACTGCAGACCTTTGCCAAAGAGAGAGTGGCAACGTGTGCTGAGATCACGCCAAGTGCCAGCAAATTCACATGGCAAAAAGCCTTTGTATTTGTGAAAGAAATGTGAATGAAGCCCACTGAAGTGTGATGGGCTTGGATTTAAGCTCACTCCTTCTCTAGAGCCAGCAAAGAAGCAATGGGATAAAACCCAAAGGGCTCTGGAAGCTCTGGTGCTCATCTTTACACCTCTTGAGGAAAAGTTAATTCTCAACTACAGGACAGGAACCCACCTCTGCCCTCCCTGTGACTCAGTTTCCTCCTGTTGTGAGGGTTTGTGTGTCCCTAAGTGTTTAGTTTATGCTCTACACCAGGAGGAGATGCTCCACCAGTCTCATTTCTGAGGATCTGATCTGCCCCTGGACCACGTGCTCTCTGGAACCACTCTGTGGCCATTGAACAAGAGCAGGTTGGGATCATGTTTCTTCCAGCTGAGCTGGATTTTCCAGCCTCACGCCTCAGGCACTCCAAATCAGTGGGATCTGATGGCAGTTTCTCTGGGGTTGCTCTGCTCCTTCCACTGCCCACTGACCTGATCAGCTCCTTACCCTGGCACTGTTTTATACCATGTGCATAGCAGCAACGTCCCTTCAGCACAGAGGAGGTGAAAATGAAATTTCAGCATCCAGCAATAGGAAAGAAAGCTGCCAGGGCTGGAAATCCATTATGGACATTGCCTGCCCTGTGAGTGCCCAACTCTCCAGCCTTTGAAGCCATTTGGAGGAGCTTGGTGGTGCACTGTCATGCATATTTCCATGGCCATTCTCTTGCTGATCAGTTTGGGCCTCCCTGAATTCCCCTTCTTTGGGCAAGGGGGGTTTATGATATACAGAACAGAGTTTATGATATACAGAACAGGGTTTATGATGTACAGAACAGGCCCCTGTCTTGCCAGTCCCACTCTTCTTTATGCCAAAGCATTTGACCATCTCACTAGTAAAAAATATTGGTTCCCATCAGAACATCAACACAGCAAAAGTAGTAATCACCTGGTAAAATTTTGATTTCAGAAGCACCTGGTAATAAATGGGAACGCTGGAACTGGAAGCTGATGGGTATCCAAAGCTGAAGATTACCTTTATCAGTAGGGCATCTGTCATTGCTTAATTAAGACACAAATCATCGCTGTCTCCATGGTGACAAAGTCACTTTTTTGTGTCAGTGAAATACAAACAGCTGGATGTGCCCAGCTGAACTCTGTGTAAGGGAAGGGAAAACATGTCAGGCTGGCTACAGCTTCAGCAGTTCTCTGCCAAATTCTGCCTCACCTCTCCCTCTGAGCATGGCCAGCTCCCAGCACTCACACCACTGAAGACAGACTGAGGTAGGTGCTTAAAAAGGTGCAGTCAATCAAGAAATAACAGGCTGAAGGGAGCTTGTTACCATTTGCTCGTGGCTGAGATCCCACCAGCCCTCCTGGGTTTGCTCAAAGACCAAATCCCAGCCAGGGCAGGGGCTCTGCAGAGCCTTAGGAGCCACAGGCACATTGCTGTGGGTGGTAAGAGCCATCTAACCCAGCTTGCAGGGAGCAAAAGGGCATTAATTACAGGCAAGCAAAATAATTAGAGGAGCCATAAAGATGTTTATGAGATGTTCCTTTGAGAGGGATGCAGGAGTGAAGATTTTTCTGCCCTGCAGCTGCCATTTACTGGGTTTGTGATGAAAAACCCCAGTTTTCTGCGCCTCTTTTGTCACACTTACTTGGCCCATGAGATCTTGTACATCCAAAGTGAGTGAAATACAAATATTCAGGCAAAAGGCCCAGAGCTGCCAGCATCAGTGACTGTGATTTGTGCCTCTGGGTGTCTGCCCCACCTCAGACCTTGGGGCTAAGCTTGTCTGGGTGTAGAAATCCCCACACCCACACCTGAAAAAAAGCTGATGAAAATGGGAGAATTCAGGACTCACAGGAATTTCTTTTTTTCAAGCCTGGACTTCTCCAAGCTATCTTCTGCCAAAGCTGGGTCCTTGCCTGGTGGCTGTTGGTCTTTTGAAGCAACCACTGCTGGCAGCTGTGTGACTCCAACTCATTGTACAGCTCCAGGGACTCTGTTGCTGCCTCCTGAGGGACTTTGGAGACTTCTTTTCCTGTCCTGCCTCAGTTTCCTTCTTCCTCACACCAAGGGATAACAACAGCAACCAGGTCAGAGATTCTGAGTCCTGTCACAGCACGTGGCCAGGGTACCTGTGGAAATCATGGTAGCCACTGTTTTGTTTTGGTGTGGGCTCTGCTGCAGCAAATGAAGCAGATTTTCCTGCACAGACAAAGCCAGTGGCTGCACCTTGAACTCAATGTGTGCTGTGGCCCCTGCTCTGGTAGCTCCTCATGCAGCTGTGTGTGTGCAAAGGTGCTTTATTACCACTCAGAATTTATCCTCCCTGCAAGAAAATGAAATTTTTCAGCAGGATTAAACTGTATCCAGAGTGAGAGGTCAGCCCCACCTGTGCTGCAGCAGGAGAGCAACTCTTGGGTGTAAATGAGCACTTAAGCCTACTTGGAAATAAAAAAGCTTGATTGACTCCCAAGACAACGTCTTGAAGCGATGAGGAAAGAGTAATTTAAACATCAGCCACCTAGAGGCAACTGTGGCAGCAGGGCTAACACCCTCTGGCAGCAGCAGAGTGGCTAATTGCTCCAGTTTGGGATTTGTGTGATCGTTCATTAGCTCTCGTTTAATAACAATTTACTCTGCACTGATGTGGAACCCTTCATCTCCTCTCCAGCAACTCCACAAATGGCAAATCTGGACTAAGATCACTGGCAAGGGGGATGCTGAGCTCTGGGTCACTCTGTGGGGAAAGTGAGACACCGCAGGGCTTAAGGGCATCCCAAAGCTCTGCAGAGTGTCCTCTGCACTGCATCTTTGGGCTTCCATCCTCTGAACCTTCCCTTTCCCTTTCCCAAGCAGTGTGAAGGCAAGCTAGAACTCCTACATGTGAAATAAAGGCCAGAGGGGGAGTGTTTGACACTTGCATGGATATCTTGGTGTGCCAGCTGTCACCCAGAGAACAGGAGAGCTTTCCCCCCAGTGCAGCTGCAAGGCTGCCTTCAGGACGTGGGTTTTACTGCTGGCACAGGAGCCACTGGCCTGGGAATGGGGGAGAGGCAGGACCATCCAGCAGAGAGGCATCACTGAGGTCAGGAACCACAAGTGGTCCATGCTCTGCTGGCCTCAGTTTCCAGCACGGAGCCTTCATTCATCCCAGCCACAACCCCGTGTCCACCAGGCCTGGGCAGCTGTCAGGACCAAGCCTTGGGACAGCCCTTGGGATGGCCTGAGATGTGCATCCTGCACCTGGTGGAGGTAGCCAAGGTCTGGCTGTGTCACTGCCAGCCTCCCTCTGGCCCTGGCGTGGTCACTGTGGGCTCATCCTGTGCCAGGCCTTGGCCTCAGGGGCTGCTGGGTCCTGCAGTCGAGGCAGAGACCATCTCTCCATCCCTCTCCAAAAACCCCACTGGGCCTGCTCTTCTGTCCATTTCCAGCCTTACCCACGTGCCTGATGATGAATTCCATGCAATCTCAGGTGTCACTGCCACTGTCCCTACATGCCAGTGGCACGGAGACTTCTCTTGACTTGAAGGCATCCCAAGAGCAGCCCCTGCTTGCTGGAGAGCTTTGTCACTGCCCTAACACAGAGAGAGGATTTCTCTCCTACCTTATGCCAAACTTTCTGCTCCTGGTCTGAGCAGAAGCAATAAAAGCAATAAATAAAATTCCCTAATGAGGGAATTTCCTCCTCGGAGCTCCCTGGATGCATCCACGCTGAAATGGCTCTGAGCTGGCCTGTCCCATACACCCAGAGCTCATTTCCTACCCTTGGCCAGGTGCCATCAGCTGAGCAGGCCAGGGCTGGAGGGCAGAGCCCAGGTCATGCTGGCCACAGCAGTGGCTTTTCTGGAGCTGTGATATTTGTTTTCTCCCCACATTAAAGGCTTGGGAAAGCACAGCACTCATCAGAAAGCCAGCAGGATGGAGCATGCATTGCTAATGGCAGGCTGCTCTTCTCTTCCTAATTAAAGCCAGGTCCTGGGAAAGGCTGCAAATGTATTTATTATACCTGTGCCTTCATCCCTTCCCTCTCCTGCTTTCCTTGGCCAACTCCAGCCATTCCAGACTGTCTGTATCACCTCTGTCCAGATTCCTAATGCAGGCCTTGTTAGAACAATAATTGCTCTCTTATTTAGTAGCCTCATAATGATTATAACTGAAATACATTATCAGCCATAGGACACAATCTAGCTCCAACTGCAGTACACTGCAGCTGAGGTTTATGTTCCTTGGTGTGATTTCTTTGCCTTTTGTGGAAGCAATTATGTGCATTTGACTATATATTGCTGTTGTTGAAGCCTTTTATGCAAGAGTTAGTTGTGCACAATGCGATTAAAGATGGAAAAATCAAATTACAGGCAGCAATACAATGGGAGCAGCAAGTGAGCTTAACCAGAAAGGAAACCAAATACAGGAATGCAGTGTGCTCCCAAAAAATTATCTGCTTCCACTCTCCTGATGGATTACCTTGTCAAGAGGCTGGATAATATTGGAGGAAATAGCAGTAACTGGATGTGTTCCTGTGTTCCACATGCCAGGAATGTGGCTTAGCAGGGTGCTGATGGAGTTCCTAGCTGGGTGATGCCAGCAGCATTCAGGGACAGAGCCTGAGGAACCACTTTTTGCTGTTCCTTGTGTGGATAACAAAATATAGCTGCTACTCTTTTCAGTTATTTCAGCACTGAAAACATCTGAACTGGGGGTCTGAACCCCAGCTCTCTCTCTGGAAGGTGTTGGTGTGGCACAGCCTCAAATCCAAGTAGCCCAGAAGGTGCATGCACAAAGCACTGTGCCATGAGCTCCTTTACCAAGTTCCTTGGGTAATATCAAGCATTAAAGACACTGGAAAAAGTTGTGTTAAGAGAGAATTCACCACACCTGCTTTGGGGGAAAAAATATGGGGAGAATGGTGGGAAGTTTTTGATCTTTATGTAAAATAGTTTCCAAAAATAACTGGAGATCTGTGTGCCTTCAATTTTGGCTGCTGAACTAAAATCAGTTAAATAAGTGTTTTGACAAGAGGTGGTGAATATAAATCTTCAACCAATAATCTACATGGATGTCTAAAAGGGAAACACCAAAGGAATTAGTAGCTTTAAATTTTAGGATTGAGAACAAAATGTGCTTGGCTTGAGTTTCCCAAGAACACTGTCCTTTAGCCTTTTTCTCCAAGTTTGCTCACATTATCCAGTGCTTCTTTAGATCAAAAATTCATCGTATATACAGAATCTGCAAAAATTTTTATTCTTATAGAAGAAAGAACCCAAGGCTGAGCTTTCAGTTAGGTGTTTCTTGGTTTTGCTATCATCTCTGTAATCTTACTTAATCACTTCTGATGTGCTTCAGGCACTTTTTGGAAACTCCTGCCTCACTTGCGTTGCATTTCAACATTGGCAAAATGCTTGAGAAGGGGCTGTACCCCAAGATGTGCCACACTGGGTTTTCCTGGCAGAAATTAAGTGTCTTTATCCATGTGCTACCCAGGAGCTCTGCACACAGCAGATTTTGGATGCATGTGGACAGATTCTTTGAAGGCTGCAGCAGGTCCAACAGGTTTCAGAGGCATCAAACTCTGTCCTTGCCCAGCAAACACATTCAGAATCTCCAGGGAGATCCACAGAGCCCTTAAATCCAAACCAGAGGTGTTGCCCAGCAGCTGGAGGCCAGGTGTGCACAGGGCACAAACTGTCTGGGCTCATCCCTCATCTGAGATAATCAGAGCTGGGTTAAAAAAGGTGATTTATGGACATTTCAATTTCTATCAGAAAAATATGGTCTTAGGGACAATTTTTTCTGGAGGCCTTATAGGTGGTGTGGAGATTTAATGCAACCTACTGGACAGTACTAGAGCAAGGGGTCCCAGGCTTGGCTGGAATCTTCTGTTGCTGCTGTGTGGCCCATAATAACATTAACACGGGCAATTAATTACTTTATAAGGGTTTAGGTTGTCTGTGAGCCTCCCATTTACTGCCTGTTTTTCCTGTTTTTCTTTTGTAAAAGCTGTTTTACACCTCCAGATCCCTTCTAATGTCTCAGAACTTCATTATCTTCCCCAAGGCACTGGGAATTGGGATTTCTCCATGCTTGCTGCAAATGCCAATTGCCAGTGCCAAAAAAAACTCCCCAGCCCACTGTGTTCTCCTGAAAGTACCATTCCCAGGAGCTGTTTGTTTTGAATTAAGAAATGCTGCAATAAGGATAATGAAATTAGGATGAAGCTTTATATATAGAAATGGTGGTAGGAGAGAAGAAGAATGGGAGCCTAAATTCCACCTGACAGAGGTAATGTGCAATGTGACAGAGGTATGTGGCAGTACATCCAAGCAGAGGGTGGATGTTTTTCCCCTTTCTTAGTACATCCCTGCCCGGTTTTTGGCATGAGATCCAGAATTTTGATACAATTTAGTGGCTTTCAGAAAGTCTGGATAATGACTGTTACAAATGCTTGTGATGAAGAATGATTTCAAAAAGTTCAGATTTCAGCTGAGGGTTAGAAGCAATTCACAGTGATCAGGATGTAAGTTAGATAGGTAGATGGTGGGTTAATGAATATTAGATGCTTAAGCTAGAGCTGATTGTTGTATTGTTTGCTATTATGGACTTGTTTGTAGAAGGAAATGGAGTAAGTGAACTGATATATGAACATATTGAAACCAGTAGAACAATGGTTGTGTTTTTGTTTGGGGTTTTTTCCCTCCCCAAGGAAGGAAGGTCTTGCAGAGGAGGCATTTATGTGCTTCTCATGAGAGCTTGGGTTGGCTCCTGGCTCCTCCACAGACTTCTTGTAACTTTGGTTCCTTCTTCCCTCTGAGGTGAGAAAAAGAGACCCATGGCTGGTAAATCCCCCCAGAGAGAAGTTGTGCCCATGGAAGACATCTTTCCTAGTCAGATCTCATTGTCCAGAGGAGGGAAACTTGCCCTTCCCAGTCCAAAGGGAAAACTTGGACTCTCTGGAGCATCTCTTGGCTCACCAGCAGCAGATGGAGCTGCCTGCCAAGAGCCAGGAGGAGGTGAGGCAGTGCAGGCTGGCCAGAGGGGCTGACAGAAGGGCCAAGGCTGGGGACCCTGGGGCCACCATGTCTATTGTCCCTCTCTGGGACCCCAAACACCATAGGGCATCTTCTCTTTTTGTGTGATTTTGTGTGATTGCCTCCCAGTTTGTCTTGTTGTCCTAACTTCCCTTGTCCACCCCCACTGAGGGCTGCACTGTCACTCGAGCCTGGTGGTGACAGATGTGAGCAGCTCTCAGCTGAGGGGGTGCCAAGGCTCTGTTTGCTCTCTCTGCTGCAGACACCCTCCCCAGCCCAGCTGAGGGTGCTCAACCCAGCCCCTCCTGACACTGTGACCACATTTCTCATTTTCATTCCTTCAGCATGCTGATCACTCTGCAATTAGCTGGTAGTCCTCAGTCATTTCCAGGAGGGGAGGTGCACAGGTATCAGAGAGCTGCACTTTTATTGGGTTCCCAGATTCATTACCTTGCATTTCACACCAGTGAGTTTTATCTCTCCCTGCTTACCTCAGTCCTCAGGATCATGAGCTCCTGTTTTATTCTCTCTCTGTTTACATATTGACATTGCTCTAAATTTTGCCATTAGCAGATTTTGTCAGGCATTTTCTTGCCCAAGTAATTAACAAAATTATTATGTCAAAACTCTCTCTTAAAGAACTTTAGCAATAATTTCCCTCCCTCCTGATCCCTACCTTTACAGCAGTGCATGTTTCTGTCTCCCCTTCACACTGCAGCACATTTGCAGTTCATTTGGTTTCCACCTTCCCATCTGAGCTAATGTCTCAGATGCTCTTTAATCAAGTGCTTTCTCCCAGACACTCTGGATGAGCTCTACTGCACTCTCTGCATCAGAAAAGCCTTATGAAAAAAATATGTTCCTGAGCTAACTTTGATAACTCCACACTGTTATACCATTATGTCATATATATCAGTTATATCATTTATCTCCATTAGGCTTTTCCTAACAATTTCATCTTAAATCTTACATGTCTTTGAGGTCAGACTTGAGGCTGATTTTACTCTTTTCCTTTCTTCTCTTTCCTTTAAACTTGCAGTTTTCAGCCATGTGATCCCATTTTTGGCTACACAGATGAGCTTAAAAGGCTTGCTGCTGCCCAGAGGTGTCACATGGGATTCAGGAGGGGAAGCTGATCCTTCAGTCTGGTGGATGTGAAACTCCTGGAGCTTGGGATCAGTCTGATTCCCTCTCCTGTTTCCATATTCATCCTCTTCACCATACTAAAGTTGTCTCAGATGCTCCTTTCACTTCTCGTCTGAACCCAGCCTAATTTTTTAGAGATGTCCTCTGAAAATAATGAAATTCAGCTTCAGTCTTCTTCTGCTTTATCCCTCTGTGTAAGCTCTGCTCAGCAATAACAAAAATATCTTAATATTATCAGCCCTTAATATTATCAGTAAGCACAACCTCAAAACCCAGCCCTGCACCAGCCACTGGGAAGAACAGTAACTCTACCTCAGCCAAAACCAGCACAAACCCTTGCAGTGCTCTCCTCTGCTTCCCTGTTTCTGACTCCAGCACAAGAGCACCAGGTAAAAGTATAAAGAAATCTCAGTTCTAGAGTACAAAGTGTTCCTTACAGTGCCATCTTTTCTAACAAACACCTTCTAAGGATAATTCAAATTAGGTCAGCCCAAGTTTTCTATTAGAATCCTTGTGATTTTTATTCTTTCACCTTAGGAGAGCATAAAATCCAACTATAAAAAGCTGAATTCTCTGACTTTGAAAATCTAGGCTCTGCTATATCCACACTACATTTAGGAGTTCTCTTGACCACTGTGAGCTCTTTGAGGAAAGCAAGAGGAAAATGTGTGTCTATGCTTAATTTTTCTATTCCCCTTTGCCTATTAATAATAAATTCTATTAATATAGAAGCTATTATTATAACAGAATAACTATAACGATAACAGCAACACAACTATTTAATATAACAATAATAATAAAAATTTATTATTATTTTTTTTTTTTTAATTTTATTTTATTACTATTATATTCTCTAATGCTGCCCTCCATATGTGGAGTCCAGAAAATCATCAATAACATTTATGCTCAGAAAAATAGAATTTCTCCAGATGATATTTTAAGATCAAGTGGGATTCAGCTCGAAAGCTAAGGCACCTGTACTCAGGTGTCTGCACACCTGTATTCCTTTGTGAGCACCACGGCTGGGATCCCATGGCAGGAAATGGAATTAACAGATCCTCCGGGTCACACTGTGCTGAGCATCCAGCTGGGATTCAGGTTTCTCTCAGAGATGTGTAAAAGGTTTTGGGGTGCCCCAACATGCCCTGCCTGGCCTCCAGAGAGCAGCAAGAGCCTTTCAGATCCTGTTCCACTCTGCCTGCACCACCCAGACCTCACAGGAGCCTGAAATGGCAGCAGATGCTCACGAATCGAATTCCCTCCGTGTGTTTGTTCAGCTGGATCTCCCCCAGAATCTCCCCCAAAATCTCCCAGAGGTGAAGCCCTTTGGTTTGCATCAGTGGTGGATCAGCAGATGTTTGCAGCTGGGGCTGGCAAGGCAGTTTCTGTGGCACATGTTGATTTTGGTGCACTTTGAAATGAAGTTGACAAAACCAGCCCAGAGCTGCTGCCTGGCATCCTGGGGCTCACAGGGTGCCCAGCTCTCAGCTGCAGGCAGTGCTGGCAGGAAAAAATATGGGTATCAAATGACCACGAGTACATTTCAACCTGCAAATTAATTGGAAGTTTCTAATTATCTGGACTGTAATGCTCCCACAGCATTCCCAGTGGAACAGTACCAAATGCTTTTGAGGTGGATTAGTTTGCTAAACTGATCTGGAGACCAGGTTGCCATGGCTCTGGGTGAAAAAGCTTCGTGATGTAGGAAGGCTCCTAATTGTCTCTGCAAAGTGAGACACTTTGAATTCACTTCTAAGGTCTGTGTTCTGCAGGGCAGTCTGGAGAGTCCACAGGTCAAAGTTGTTTCCTTGCTGCATAATGGTAAAAATGATCTGACATTCCTTGGGGGTTTTTTGTTGTTATTGTTTGTTTTAACTTAATTTTTTAGTATTTCCTCTCTAGAGAAAAAAATTGAAAATTCATCTGCTTTATGAATTAAAAAAATAAAAAATCAAGAGTTGCAACTTTTTTTTTATGCAGGAGAAAATCCAATATTTAACTCTCTCAGGCTGTAAACATAAATAAATGACCAATTGTTTAACTTGTTCTTATACATCTACTTCTCTGCTCCAGTGAGTAAAACATAAGTTTAATGAAAAGAAGTTGAATGCATAAATGAAATCAACTATTTTTGTGGCTCATAGAACTTGTGAGTCTTCTGTGCTGTCACAGAAACACTTGGGAAGGATTTGCTTGAAGTGAATCCAGTGGGAAGCACCTTTTGATGGATGTCACTTGCAGGGAGTTGTGCAGGCTTCCATTGATTTCAGTTTGTGGGAGTGCATCTCATTCAGATGAGAACAGAGCTGAAGCTGAACAAAAAAGGAAATAATGGGGCTGAACAAATTGGGGAAATTATGAATTCAGCTGTCAATGGGAAGCTTTAAATAGCAAATGCTTCAGTTATATTCACAAATGTTTCTCTTAAATTGAGCTAACTGCAAATTTCAATATTATTTCCATATTCTATTATAGAGCTTTTTGAACCTATTCCTGTTTGATTCCTATGGAATCATCACAACCCACATGGTTTTCCTCCTTGCAAGTTTCTTAGGAAATAGTCAGTATTAATTTCCCTGACCCTTTTCAGTATTTCAATAACACTTAGTAGCAAAAGGTGCTGTTTAATAGAGTCATTGCCTTCAGACAGACTCCAGATAAGCAATAGACTTGTGCTGAAAGAATTTTTTTTTCACATGGAGGTATGAAAAAAAATATTCAAACTAAAATTCAACTAAAAATTATCAACATCTCAGAAAAAAGCAGATGGCCCATAGCTTTAACTCTGGTTTTTTGGGGTTTGGTTGGTTTTTTTTTTTTTTTTAAGCCCCTCAGATTGCCTGCAATTATTTCTGTAGTCTTCATGGCTCAGTCTTGCTCTCCTGAGATCACAGACCATTTTGGAAACAAGAGTAGAGGCATGTCCAGAGATGACTTTTGCTGGGCATCCTACAAGCACCTGGAAGCCTCAGCTCTCTCCGTGTTGTGGTCAGTTGAAACTCTGCTTGTTTAAGAAAGAGTTTGCTGAACAGCTTGAAAAATGCACCAAAATAACAATATAGTATAACATTTTTAAAAATACTTCAGGGCAGGACACTTGCCTAAAAGTGGTAAAGCCCATTGAAGACTGAGATATAGAAGAGCTGGGATGAGGTCATAGGAGAAAAAATTGAATAGTTTTTTTGTCAATGTTCCCCTTAATGTATCCTGGGCAGCATCTTTACTCGGGACTCAAGCTTCATACCAAAAATGAAGGGCTGGTAGAACAGCTTATGAAAAAAAGTCTAGAAAATGAAGTTACACTCAGGACTGGGAGCTATTTATCATTGTGAAGCCAAGGAAGAATCAGCTGAGCCATTACCAGTGGTGTGCTTTCCTCTTTAAATATGGCTCATAGTCAGAAAACAGAGAGGTGCTGAATTCCCTACTAACTTGTATAAAAATGGCTGGGGAGGGCAATGCAATAGGAATTGTAAATCCTGGTGAAATTTAATAGAAGCTACAATGCCTGATGTGCCCTCGAGGGCAGGAACATCACCTGTGTATCTTTACAGAGCCATTTACAGGTTCTCTTCTGGATTCCAGGAAAAACAAGCCCAAGCCCCTCAGATTGCCTGCAATATCAGGGTTTTGGTGATGCTCCACCTGCTCAGCTCTTGGCCATCTGCTGCTCTCTTCCACCTGCTGCAGCAGCATCTGACCTGGCACCCTCTTCACTCTGCTTCCATCCTTCACCTCACACACAGACACCTTCAGCTCTGGATCTCAGGGAAACCCCTGCTCTGGGAGAGGGTCTCTCATCCTTGGGGGCTGTGGCTGGTGAAATTGTTTCTACAAAATGACCAAAAAATTGGTAAGTACAAGTGACAAGATGTGTGATCACTGTAAATGTTTCTGAGTGAATATTTTGGGGGCAGAAAAATCAAGTAGTATGCAGAGATCATTTAGAAAAATGCTGATCAGCTTCAGAGTATTAGTGAAGCAGAAAACTGGCTTGGAACATGATTGTTAGCAGCTATCTTGAGAGCTTTATCCACTTATACCATTATTTTCCTTACAAATGAGCCGAGGGATTAGCTTGCACTAAGAAGACTCAGTTTAAGAAAGACACAACAATTTCCATCTAAAAAAGAGCAGAGGACTTTTCCAGGGCTTTAAAAATGGACTTTCTTGGCTGTTGGCAACTTGGCTGTTGCCACCTTTCTTGGCTGTTGCCAAAAATGGATTTTCTTGGATGTTGGCAACTTTCTTGGCAACTTGGCTGTTGCCAATGAACAACTTCTGGAGCTGCCCATACCTGGCTGCTCCCCACAACTCCTTCCTCCCTAAGAAAACTTTATATCCGTTCTCTCAGTGGGGGGATTCTGCATTTACCACGTGGGATCTGCAGAAAGGGTGTGGGAAATGCACCCCATTCCTGCCACGTTTGGTTTGGCAGGTCCATCTGCACCCCATTTTCACTCTGGACCCAGACACTGTTTTCAATTTGCTGCTGTCCCCTCTGCACAGCTCCAGGTGCAGCATCTGCCACGGAGCAGCTCCAAATCCTGTGCACGGAAATGTGCAGCTGCCTCAGGGAGGGATGCCTGGGAATCCTCTTGTATCTTTAGCCTTAGAGATGATAATTTGCAATCACAGCCTCATCCCAGCCAAGGAGCTTCCCCACACACGTTTGAGAAGCAGCCAGGCTGCAGCTTGTGACAATCACTCATCTCTTAATGACTGTCTCAAATCCTTGGGAACATTTGAATAATTCTTTGTTTACAGTTGGAGACAGGAACTCTTGGGTACATCATCCTCTTCCAAGAAAACAGGCCAGTAATTCAGTTTGCTCTGAACCCAAGGGCAGAGGTTTGCAGAGTCCTTCCAGTCTGACTGAGCATCCCCATCCCTGGAAGTGTCCAAGGCCAGGACAGGGGTTTTATGTATGAAATGTTTTCTGATGTGAAAACATGTTTCTCCTGTCATCATATCATCAGCCCCCAGCAGCTGCCTGGAGCAGCTTTCCCCAGTTCCTATTCACAACTTTCCTACCTGGCTGCACCTTGGGTGGCCATAAATACAAAACCGTGTACATCTCCAAAGCTTTGCTGTCATTTTCCTCTCTGAATCTTCATTCCTGCTCAGAACCTGTTGCACTCCTCCATTCTTCATCTGCAGGGTGCATAAATTAAATTAATTTGTGTTGACTTATTGGCTTTTTCCCCCATTGACCTGAAAGCTTGAAGGACCAAAAGATGATTGAATATTTGCATGCATGAATTAAAGGCTGATCAGAGCAGTGTGTAGAATAGGCAAGGACATTCTGAGAGCAGCAGGAGAGTTGCTGCCTTTTCACTGCAGGCTGAGCTATGAGCTCCATGTGCCTTGGTTTACAGGAGCCAAACAAAATTTCCATCAGCAAGCAGGGAAATTCTCATTGTTGTTGCCTCTGGGTCAAACAAAACCACAGTGCTGAGGTGTTTGGGTCCAGCCAGTTTCTTCTGTACCTGTATATATCTGTATTACAGAATTGGCTGGGCTGTGTCACAGCATCACAGAGTTTTTGAGGCTGGAAGGGATCTCTGGAGATGCCAAGGCAGGGTCACCTGGAGCAGGTGACACAGGGACACATCCAGGTGGGTTTGGAATGTCAGTGCTTCCCAGTGTGGACAAAGCTTCCAGAGAAAGTTGGGGGGTGGCACTTGAGAAGGAGCAAGGAGGGAGGTGGCTTGGGACCTGCTGTGCCACAGGCTGGAGTTTGCTGGAGTTTGTTCACATTGTGACACCCAGGGCACCCCTTCCACCTGGAAGTGATAAAAAAATCAGGGTATTTGGGAGCCCTTCAGGCTGTAGATCCCAACAAAGGGGAGGGAGAGGAGCTGTGTGGCTTCTGCAGGAGGCATTAGGGGAGATAAGTGCTAATGCTGCTTGATGCTGTGAGAGATAAAAAAATCTATTCATGGCCTAAGGATCCTAAAAATGTGAGGGAAGCTAAGTCAGGTTAGACCACCCAGCCCAGAAATTTACCTCCATCAGTGGCCAATTGTGAGCACCTCAAGAACTGCACTGAGGCTCCCCCAGGATGTTGCCCTAGACTCCAGTTACTTGTGCCTCATGGAACTGCTGGACCAGAGATAATGACCTTAATGAATACTGCTAATTATTTTTGAGATGGTGGTCATAGATCCTCTCATTTGTTTCTCTCCCTGATTTTTCTATTAAGAAAATTTTTCTACAGGAATCTCACTACATGTTTGATCATGCCATTGCTCTTTTCTTTAATTCTTCAATTTCTACAATATTAAATTTATATGATCCTAATTTTCAGTAGTGCCAGAAGATCAGATCTGTTTTTGATGTACTAGCACAGCTCTTTGCTCCTTTTCTAACTCTTTCTTGTCAATATACTCTTTGTACCAAGCTGATATTCTCATGTAACATCATATTATAACCCCAAGATTTTCCTCCTGGCTGATGATAATAGCTCACAGCCCATCACTGTACAAGCAAAACTAGGATTATTTTCCATGTACATCACTTCATGTTCATCTCCACAGACCTTCATGTGCCATTTCATTGCTTGGACACCTAGTGGCACACAGTGCTTTTGCAATTTTTCTGTTAACTTGTGTTGACTAGCCTGAATTTGTCATCCTAGTTATTGACCTGGATTGACTTTCTAAGGTTCCATTGATAAACACTCAAAGCAGTTTAGTCTGGGTGTGGCAGGTCTGATAAAGCAGAGCAAAGATGGGTCTGTTCACCACTTATACTGATTCAAAGGAAAAATTAAAACCCTCCAAATCTAAGATTTGTACCTCACCTCTGACACTAGTTTTGCGCTTCAACTTCAGCATTTCCTGATGTGAACAAGATTCCAGTGACCAACATGTGGCTTTTAGACAACAATATAAACCAACAAGAGGCTTGAACCAAAAGGCATGCTACACAAGAAGCCTTTTCTTACCCAGAATTGTTCCAACAAACCTTGTGTGCAACTCTGCTGCAGCAATTCCCCTCCTCTTCTGCTTTCCTCTAGACACATCACAACAAACACATTTATTTTTGACACAGCACGAATTTTCCCACTATTCCCTTAGCTGTGTTTGTTTTCTACCTAAAAGCTGGCACTTGCTCTTTTAAAGAAAAGATGCTTTCAATAGATTTTTCCCCCCTGCAAATCTGCCTTAATCTGTTGCTGCCTGCAAAATAAACTACTTTAGCAGTATTTCCCTGACCCCTTAGATGGAATGCTCCTGTCTGCTCGAGGCTGCCCCAGTTCAATATCTCCAGTTACTACAGATGCATCTCTGCTGTGCTGAGACCATGCACAGCCCAATGGCTGGGAAAAGCTTTGTTTTCTCCTCTGCCAGCCTTTATATCACACTCAGTGTTTGCCCATCTCACCACTTTCCTGGGAAATGTAATATGAATCTTCCTCTCCTGTGCATCCTCAGCCCAAGCACCGGGGGTATCTGAGTCATGGCAGATCTGGGATGAATTTTTTTGGTTTCTCTTATATTATTTTGAGGTGTGTACTACTGCTGCTGATAAATGCACACTTTTCTCTCTCTAGATATGAGCAGCTTGACATTTGAACAATGAATTATGTCCCCCTGGTCATTTCCTAACCAATTTCTCTGATGAAACTGTCAGGCCTTGGCCTCTGCTCCCTCTAAGCAAACAGCAGCCTCATGCAATTTGCACAAGGTATTGTTTTCCTTCCTTTGAAATGTCTTTTCTTGCCCATCACCACACAACCCTTTTCTCATTAGAATAGACAATTTCTGTTGTGATTTCTCATCCTCTGTCCTTTCATGCATAATGGCAATTTCATTACAAGGCCCTGTTTCACCCTGCAGCTCTGAGATTGCAAGTCTTAAACCCAGTTTAAAGCCACTTTAAGTCCTTCTGCTGCAAGGTCAGAGCATGAGCCTGTGCTGATTTCATTTTCCTGAAGCTGGGCACACCCTGGAGATTGCTCTTAAGATGTGAAGGATGCTGTGTGTGTGCAGAGTTGGGAAACAAATGACTGAAAGTACCAAAAGTCCCGTGGGAGATGCACAGCACTCCAGCAATGGTATCAATAACTCTCAACAAACTAGTGACTGAATCTATTGAAAATGGTCTTGACTTCACATCCTCGAAGCCCTTCTGCTGTGGGGAAGGTGATCCCTTCCTGGAAAGCACAGGAACAGAGCCACTGGAGGTGTAATAACCCGGGCAAGGGCTGTGTGTGACACTGAGGTGTGGGTCACAGGGCCTGGAAGCTCTTTAGGAGAGCACAGAATTAATCCCACTGCCCTGAAAATGGATCAGCTACATAGAAAATCCTGGCAGCTCTCCCTAAATCTGTCCAAAGGGGAATGTTCCACTGCCTCCAGGCACATATTGCCCATCAGTGGAGCCCTTGCCATTTTCTAGTTCTTCCAGAGACACACAGAGCCCATTATTGTCCTTACTTGGCATTTCAGGTTTCACTTGGAATTTTTTTCTGGTTTTGCACAGGTTTTCAGTTCTGTACCATTGTCCAGCTAATGCTTTTCAATGCCTCCCTGTAAAATGATGGGCACAATGCACACCATGATCAAGGGATCTGCAGTCACTTCACAGCACAGGAGGCAGCATTTACTGTTCCAGGTTGGTGTTTTCTTTTTCCAGGAGATCCCACTCTCCAAGGGCTCATATTCAAACAAAAACATTCTCTCTTTTCCTTCCCTGCCATCTGGTCTTTTCAAAGCTGCCTCTGGAAATGCATGGGGCAAATTCTGTGATCCTTCAAGCAATAACTATGAATAGGCTGATGTAGTGGAACCAAAGATGATGAGACCTCAGTAACTGATGATGCATCATTTCTTCAGGGGATGTCAGATTGGTCTGCACACCTTAGGCTGCATCCTTGGAAGATTATAAAATATGTGAAATCCCTCAAGAAAAAAAAAATATTTAAATTCTCTATTATTTTCTGTTCAAAATGCCCAACATCAGTCAGACAATGTGAGTTGTGCTGGTGTCTCCAACAGGCACCCTGCTTCAAAAGTGAAAGGAGCCATGAGCTGCAGGATCAAGGCAGAGCTGTGCTGTCTGAGGCCAATGACTGCTTCTGAATGGCTTTTTATCCCCATCTCTCTTATTTATTTGGTTTAATATTGACAAGCAATGCTAGAGCATGAGAGGAATTCCCTGTGGTCCTCCCTAAATTTGCTTTCTTTTCCTAAGTGCCTGTGAGAAATATATGGAGGTGTTTTACCTCCTAATACTTTATTTTTGTTAGGAGCTGTGGACACATTAAAAAAATCAGGATCCAGATCTATGACAGCAGCCCTTCTTAATTTTGGAATCTACTGCTCTAAGAAAAGTGCTTTTCCTATGGGAAGGTCAGCAAATTTTAGCCTTTGTGATGCCACCAGTTTGCAAGGTGATCACTCACACCAGGCAGAAAGCGAAGGCCCCACAAGTTTGTAAAATTGTCCAGGCTGGTCTGAGTGGGTTCACAACTCCATTGGTTACTTTGCCCCACATCAGCTCTCTGGGGTGGTGATGGTGAGGGAAGGTGTCCAGAGGTGCTCAGTTGGACCCAGAGCTGCTTGGGGCATGGGCAGTGGCCTGGAAAGGGGGTGCCACCTCAGGCTGCCATTTTGGTGGGTTTGGAGTTTCTCTGTCCTCCCCACTGATGCCAGCTGCTTTCAGTACCTTGAACCAGTTGTGAGAATGAGTCTGATGGTTAGGTACCCCCCTGCTTGTCCAATTAACACCCAGTAATTTACAGGGAGTTGCCTTACAGGCCACCAGAACCCTGAAAACGTGACTTTGCAGATGAATGAGAGAACCCACAAAATGCGGTCACACCTGCTGTCCCCCAGCTCCTCAGGGCAGTTCCTGCCCCAGCTCTGGCTGTACAGGGTCCTGGCACAGCCCAGCTGTGCTGCAGCCACAGCTGGATCCTGGGCTCTCGGGTTTCCTGTGGTCAGCATGACCCCAAGAGTACCTTTTTTCCCAGCCCAATGGTTGAAGAAGGAGTCGGAATTCCTTGGATCTGGTTCACAAGGTTGTTGATTGTCTCTTATCTAAAACATTCTTTTTCTGACCCGTGGAGGTCTGCTCAGCAGCTCTGTCCGAGGCACACTGCCCCCCCCTGGGCTGGTGTCTGCATTTTTACTATGAACTACCTGTACTTTATTTACCATTATTTTCCAATACCTATCACCTATGTTAGACAGTCTACTTCTACTCTAAACCAATCCAAAAGTGCCAACATCACCCAGAAGATGGAGGCTAGGAAGAAGAAGGAAGGAGGACAGGAAAATGCCCAAATCCCTCCATCTTGCCTCCTAGACCCCCTATAATAAAATCTTCAAAATTCCACTTTTCACCCTGTGATTAAATCATTATCATTCTAATTAAACTTTTGTGACTTGTGATTCTTCATATGAAGTTGGTAATTTGCTCCATGGGTTAGAATCGAAATCCCAAATATCTTTGGCTTCCTTCCAAGATTCCCCAGCCCCCTGCCAGGGGCTCAAGCCATCCAGGGCACCCAGAGGGATGATCTGGGTTCCAACACTGGGGGACATTCCCTCTGGAATTGAGCTGCCCACCAGTCGTGCTCCAGGGACAAGGGGCATCCCATCACCTGTCATAACTGCACCTCCCTCAGTGAGAGTTTCACTAAACACTCCTCCAAGCTGGTGGGAATGACTTTTATTAACATTCCTGCTGATTTTCAGACTAAAGCTCAATATGCAGGAGTTCCTTTTTCATGCAGAAGATTTCAAGTGAATCCGCAATAACATTTAACTCAAGAGGTGTCTTCTTCCCTTGTTTTGTCTGTGGCACAGCTGGGAACTGAGAAAATGTCCACTCCATTTTTTATAGGAAGGCAGCTTTCTCCAGGCTAGAGGGTGGCTGACTGAGAGACCATTCTGGCAAAACTTTCAACAGAAGTGGCTTTAAACTGGGTTTGAAACTGCTTTTGGAAACACACCTCAAATTACAATGCAGGCAGGGGTTTGGTAGGTATATAACTGCACATGTGTTTTGTGTATCCCTGAAAAAAGCCTCTCCAGTCCCATCAGATGAGGATGAACAGGAGATCTCCTCTGCAGCCCCTCATTCCCAGCACTGTGCTCTTCCTCCTCCTGCTGCTCCACTTCAGCACCTCGGGGCATCCTTTTTAACTAACACTTCTAATGCTCCAATTTCGCAGGTTCCTGGTGTATAATTAGAAGTCCTGACATCCTTGTCTCCTTCCTCCCTGGTGCCACGGGCCTGCTGAGAGGAGGAGAGAGCCTTTGCTCCCTGGCTCGTGGCAGAGCCAGCAGCAGGCCCTTCTCCAGGACAATGCATCTGTCAGCATCCGTCTGCCTCCCCGTAATTAGCTCTGAACTTAACTGCTTTCCACCTCCCAAGAGGCCAACACCTCTGTGTTTACTTCTCACTGGAAAAAATTCCTCCCACAGCCCCCTGAATGTGTCTGCAAGCCCAAAAATTTGCAAATTCACAGTGACGTGCAAATCTCTGCTTAATATCCTTCGACCTGACATCACAACGTTTCCTAAAGAGATCCTGGGCAGGAAATGCACAAAGCTGTGGCACTGCCAAGCCAAAGGGCCACTCACTTAGTGGAGTTTGCAGACAAAGACAAGGCACAAGGGCTGTATTTTTAAAATTCTTGTATTTTCCTTTCTCTCTCCATGGAATGGATTATCGCAGTTGCTGGGAATGGAATGGGAAATAATTGGGGAGTAGGAGGAGGTTTTGCACAAGAAACTGGGGCAAGTTTTCCAGCAGAGCTGAACTCCAGGGACTGGACAGCCCCAGTCTGGAGCCCTCATTTTCACTTTTCTCTCCTGCCCTTCTTTCTGGGAATGGACCTAGGCTGGTGGTGGAGCAGCCAAGGCAGATGCTACCCTGTAACTCACACTTGTGTTTATTTTACCTCTGCCACCCATTGCCAGAGATTAGAAACATGGAATATAGCTTTCAGATGTCCAAAAGACTTTCACAAAAAAGGTTATTTTTTTTCTTTTTTTAAAATTTCTATATGACAAATTATTTGCAGCAATGACTGCAGCCCAACTGAGCCCACCAAAATGTTAATGAAAATTTTACCACTGTCTTCAGGGCAGCAGAAGCATGTCAGAAACAGAACCTTTGTATCCAATGCACACCAATGAAAAAAATATTACTGGTTTTGTGTGACCTGGATTAGACTGTACATTTTTATATAGTGGGTCTTAACATGGTCTATTCACTTGTTAATTTATTTGTGTATTTCTTAATAATTGCTTTTGTTACTGAGTTTGGTTTTTTTACCCAAGATGACATTTCTTTCCCCCATTCCTCTTTGTGTTAAAAAGCACTTGGTAGGATGGAGTCTGGGATGGATGGTGGTGCTTCTGGGAGGGACCAGAGTGACTAAAACCAGGCAATATAAGGAAGAAAGGGAAGGATGGGTTTGGGTTTTAAGGTTTAGGGATCTTTGCTGGATACCCTGTATAGAAGCAGGTTTGGGTTTGAGGATGATTGAGGAAGTTTATTTCTATTTTGCCCTTGGGATCCTAAAGACTGAGGAACTGAATGGCTCTGATGTAACAGAGATTGGCTTTCTTCAACACACTTTTCCTGAGCCTGGAGTGTAAGCAGCCCTTTTTGGCTGTAAATCTGAGCTGTGCTGAGATTTCAGCCACACTGGGGATTTGCACTGGAAAGCCCTGTCATGGTGTATCTGCAGCTCCCCTGGAAACACTCCTTTACTTCATTTGAATGAAAGAAAGCTTAGTACATATTTCTGGTAATGATTGAGGTTTAGATTGGCTTTGCACCCTGCTTTGGAACACCCATTTCCTGTATTTATATTTACCAGGTTAGTGGGGGAGAGAATGGAGGTGTCAGACCACATTTGCATGTCTGTGTCTGAAGGAGGAAAATATGGTTATGCTGTTGCTGCATAACTCATTCTGGGGTTAATCTATGGCTACACTGGTAGTTTATTTCCCAAGGCCATCAGGGATGACAGAGACTAAGTTATTTCTCTACCCAAGTAACAAAATCTAAATAGCTGTGGGCTATTTAGCAGTGATTCATTATCAGTTTATCCACTTTTCAAAGGCTTATATTTCTACACCTGCCATCTTTCTTCTTCCCTGTGCCTTGTAGAAATATCCTCAGTTAAGTAATCTTTTTTGGAAGCTCTGACCAATAAAAGAATCTTTGCAGAACTTTGCTGGTTCTATGAGCACAGCAGCAGCCTGGCTTTATAACTTGAAAAAACTTCTCTTATATTTCTGTTTATTCCTGGTAAGCACCAGTCCAGCTCTCAAGAACTTTTAGAGGTAATTACTATTATTACTAGAAAACACATCTGTCCCACTGAGTGATTGATTAATGCTTAGGTAGATTTCTGGGAATGTTCACTTTGTGTGTTGAGAGGAAAGCATGTCCCAGCTCCTGAAAAAGAGTAAATGAGTTCATGGTGAGATGATAGAAGATACCTGGATTCCAAGAAGCTTTTGTTAGGATGGGCTTTCAACTCCTTCATATCTACACTCAACCTAAGATTTTTTGCCCTCAAAACATAAGATTCTATTTTACCTTTCTTGTGCTGTCACAAGACAAAATTCAGTCCAGCCATAGAAACTTCATACTGAGAGCATCTAAGTAGATTTTCAAAAGAATCTGGGTAATTCTGGAGACTAGTTTCCATTCTATCTTCTGTCCTTTTATCCTGCAGTGCAGATGATCTTCATGTATTAGTAAACAGAGTCAATATTCCAATATTCCTCCACCCCTAGCCAGCAAACCCACATGCTTTGAATTTCAGAATGAGTCTTTTGTGGCTGGCAAGTCTGTGTTCATAACAAAGATGCCAAATATTCTGCATCATCTTGAAGTTCTGCCTTCCACTTCTGTGATCCCATTGATTTCACGACTGCTAAGCCAAGGAGGGGAAAACATCCATCAAGCTAATTCTTGAAAAAATGCACTGAGTATTCTTAGGCAGAAACCAGCTCAACAAAGCTGTGCCTGAGGTTCCATCAATACTGAAACATTCTTTTAAAAGTGGATTTTTCTTCTTTTAAAATAACAAGATATAACAGTAAGTACACAAAGGAAGTTAAAACAACTGATGAGCTGAAGACTTGGCTATGTGCCATTGGGAACTGAACTGAAAGGATCCTGACATTTATTTCAGTGTAATTTGGATACTCCAAGATATAAAACCTCCAAGAGATGGTACACAAACGATGGCAAATGTAGTCAACATGTATCCCATACTGTAAATCTCATGGTCCTTTTCATATAGAAAGACCAAAGAAATGTTAATTAAGTGGGCACCTAATTTCCTTTTTTAGTCTTTTTACAAAGGAGCAAAGCAATAGGAGGGACCAACAGTCAGGAGACATCCTGCATTTGGTATGGGTTTTCTTTTTCCATTTCCACCTGCTTTGTTCCCTTCCCTTCTTAATGCTAGACTGTTGAAAAAAACCCCAGAAACTAAAAAAAAATGCTGTAAAGACTTGAACAAATGTGCACTGCTATAAAGCAGGTTGTGTTGTTACCTTGTGCATGGCTATTTCAGGCACTGACTGCTCATGAGCCAGAAATATTTAAGAATTAACATAACAATATTTGGAAATAGCTGATTTAAGTGAATATGTGCAACTATTTCCATGGGAAACCCAATTTCTCCTTGGCCATGACAAGAGCGGCTCACTGATCCTCAAGGGTTATGGCAAGGAGGATGGTTTTCCACCTGGAAATGAGTCAGGGCTGGAGAGGAAGGGGACAAGGACTGGCCTTAGCCCCCAGCTCTCCAGGCAGTGACCCATGAATCTGGTCTGTGCAGGCACAGGAGGAGGGGCTCCTTTGCAGCCTGTCCTCCCTGTCACCAGCTTATTTGGGCTCAGAAGCCCAGGGTGGATTGCCACAGTGCAATGAGCACCCTGAAAATCCTGGCTTCAAAGGACAGAGCTGTCAGTTTCTTTACCCTACAGACAGTGGGGAACCTGGTGCTGTTTTCTCATCCCTCCCTTTATGTTATCATATTGACCTTGGCTTGGGTGAACCCTCAGTTCCTCTTCCATTGGGGCTGAGACTGTCAGGAACCAGCCAGAAATGCTCCCTGCTGACAGCTCTGCAGCTATTGAGCTTACCTGGCTTCAAAGGACAGAGCTGTCACAGAGTTTCTTTACCCTACAGACAGTGGGGAACCTGGTGCTGTTTTCTCATCCCTCCCTTTATGTTATCATATTGACCTTGGCTTGGGTGAACCCTCAGTTCCTCTTCCATTGGGGCTGAGACTGTCAGGAACCAGCCAGAAATGCTCCCTGCTGACAGCTCTGCAGCTATTGAGCTTTGGAAATGAGCTGTCAGCATTGCTGACTGAGCCACAATTATGGGTAGGAAGTAGCTGAGAAATAATGTCAAATCAGTGTGATGCTGTTTGTGCCACACTCCAATCTGCAAATGAAACAGGAGAGAAATTCTTCAAATAAATGAATTATTCAGCCAGCTTTAATTTACTCAATCAATCAGAAGCCCTCCAGCACCATAGGACTTAAGTGGACTAATGTTTTTCCAGGCATCAGTACAGAAAGTAATTCCTGGTCAGCAGCACAAGTGCTCAGTGTTTTGGGCTGACAGATGTGTTCTTGGATGTAGCTGAGTCAATGCCTTCCTAAAGCACATTCCAGCTATCCTACACTGAGATTAAACCCATTTTCTTCTTCCTTAATCATTTATCTCCCCTGGAATGTCCCTGTAACACAGCAGCCCATGTGGGCAGCCATCCAAAGGTCTGTTCTGCAGCATCAGCTTGAGCGTTGGGGGACATGTGGGCAGCCATCCAAAGGTCTGTTCTGCAGCATCAGCTTGAGCGTTGAGGATGTGCAGGCAATGATGTTTTGCACCACCTGAGATGGAGGTGAGAGACAAATTCCATAATTTCCTCTTTGCTGTGAGGGGCCAAATCATTCCTCATGTTCAGCTTCTGTGTTCTGACATCTTGTTTTATAGGAACTCTGTGTTCTCCCCACTGCAGCTCCCATAGAAACACAGACTGATATTTACATCCCACCACGAGCTTTCTGGAGACCAAAAAGCTTCACAGCTGCTTTGTTTGGAAGTGGCTTCTTCTTTTCACTGGAGACTGAACTCGTTTTCTCCTGTTTGTGTGGCACTTTCAATGTGATAAATTACCTCAGCAACACACAACACAGAAAACTCTCCCTCCTGCTGCTTGGCAGTGGGGCTACACTGCTCCAAACACCCTTCCTCACCTGGTTTGGGCAGCTTTGTACCTGCAAAGGACACACAACAATTCACAGGACTTTGTTTTATGTCAGCACAGGAAAAGCTCCATTCACCAGGGAGAGAAGTCTCATCCCAGGATGAGCACAGTTTTGCCAGGATGATGCATCCACCACCACCTTCCCTGGCCCAGCACTGCCAAGGGGACACAGAGGTTCTGTCACGGGCTGACAGAGCTGCCAGCAGGGATTGGCATGGGGGCACAGCCAGGTTTTATTTTTGTGTCACACCTGAAAAGCTCAGTGCAGCTCCATAGCTCAGGTTGGCTGGCACATGCTGCTCAGTTCCAGGAGAATCATCTTGCCATGGGAGCAATCCATAAATGAGGGATTCCTGCAGTCCCCAGGCAGCTGCTGGGGGCTTGGAATTCTCTCCAAAATCGAGAATCACACTGTCATCTTGCTTTTCCTGGGGATTAGTTTGGTATTAGCTATTTAGGATAACTCAGCTCCAGCTGGAGATCCTCAGAGATGCTCGAAACGCTGCCAGGCTCCACAAGAATCATCTCGCTCATTTTTGAGTGAATCGAGGATCATGGAAAGCTGGTGGGCTTCCTAAGAGCTGCTGTGGGCTTCAGTGAGAAGCTTAGTCAGCAGAGGACAGATTCACAACCTCAAACCTCCAAATGACTCACATTCCCCTCCAGACTGAGGGCATTTATCAGCTCGGGTTTGATGGTGACAGTCCTGGCCTTACTACCTAGGGAATATTTCATAGCTCCAAATTGCACCAGGACAAGCCAAAACCAAAAACACCCAGGAGGAAGGCATGATCAGACATGGTGTCTGAAGCCCAGAGCTGGGCATTTCTGCCTTTATGGCTGCCCACAAACCCAGTTACTGATTGATTGGCAGCGAGTCAGGGTAAATCCACTTAGCTGGGATTAGATGGAGGAGGTTAATGAGGTGTCTGGAGGCAGGTGTTGGATGCTGGGCTGTCTGGGCAGAGCAGAGTGCAGCTGGCTCCTGACTGGGCTGCACACCTGGCTTTCCTCACCTCAGGAATGACCCTGGTGCTTCCAGGTTGTGGAAGCCCAGAGCACTGGGAATATTTCCCTGTCTGCCCTGGGGTGCCCTGACCCCCAGGGGAGCACTGACTTTGACCCTCATCCATGGAGAAAGTTTCCTAGACTTCAAGATAGACCAGAATCCACAAAAGTGTGAAATAGATTACAGAGAGTAGTGTAGGTGTGTCACTTGGTGAGAAATTTAAGTTTTAGGATTTTTAGTATGTTGTAGATGGAAGCAAAATAGAAGGCACAGGGTGTCATCCTGGGTTTCTTTTCATGCTTCTTCTTTCTTCTTCTTAAGTTTAGGTAACATTTTGTAATTGGGCAGAAAAGTCTGCGTTGTGGGCTCTGAGGGATCAGTTCTTGGGTTAAAAGGGAAAATAATCTAGGTGTCAGTTCTTAATTGGATAGTTTAGTCTTGAAAGACCTTGTAACAAGAAATTGTTAGCCATTTTGTGCCTTCTAATGAAAAACTGCCAAACTCACAGTGGTGAGACTGTTTTATTAATAAGACATAATAAACACTTGAGTCCAAACATAAACTGCCATCTCAAATGCCTTCAATCCAAACCCAAAAAAAACAACAACTAATAGCCCCACACCACTGGAGCTATGGAGGGAACTGAGGAGGCAGAAATGGGTCCAGGCAGGATCAGCAGGGGCAGGGACAGGGCAGTGGAGGCTGAGCCACTGCAGCTACCAGGGTGTGAGTTTGTGGGTTTGAGGGGCAAAGCAGAGCTCAAGGGCTTTGTTTGGAGATCATCTTCTGATCACTGCCACAACCACAGGAACAGAAGTGCAGCCATGCTGCAAACAAACATGCTGAGCAACCTGATCCCATTGGAGATGTCCCTGATTATTGCATGGGGGGGTTGGACCAGGGGTGCTCTAAAGGTCCCTTCCAACCCAAACTATTCCATGATTCAATGAAACAACTCCTCTGCATCTTGGAAGTGACTTTCCAGTTTCCTTGATGCTACTGTACAGGAGCTGAACAGCCTTTGTCACCCCCTGAAAGGAAATTCTGCATTCCAAACCTGGATTGGAACTTGCATTTTGTTTGTAATTAGGCTGAAGCAAAATCTTTTCTGTAAACCCCAAAGGATCCTTGTTTGTTTCTGACAGATGTGGTCAGATTCTCTGCTCTCTTTCATCACAACAAATCAATAGTTGCTACATTAAAGTCACTGGATTCACACAATCCAAAATCAATGCTAAGCAGAAAGCAAACAAATCCATGTGTTACAGTAACAGGTAACATTTTGTCTCTCCTTATATTGTGATTGCTATTCCATACCAAGGGTATTTCTCCCTCCTCATTTTCACTGAGCCAGCACTTCTCATCTTCCTTTGCTTTTCCATCCCTCCTCTCTCACACCTGCCCCTTCTCACCCCCCCGGCCAGGCTGAGGCAATCACAGAGGTGGCTGTGCCTCTGTAATAACATAATTCAGAAGGGCAAAAAACTGCTGTGCAGCAACAGCTGGGAGAGAGGAGTGAGAATAAGTGAGAGGAGCAGCTCTGCAACCCCCAGGGTCAGTGCAGAAGGACAGGCAGGAGATTCCTCTGCAGCCTGTGGTGAGGCAGCCCTGCAGCCCTGGAGGTCTCTGGGGGAGCAGAGATCCACCCAGAGCCCCTGGAGAACCAAAACACGAGGCAAACATGCTGAGGTAAAAAGGAGCAGTTTATTTTCTGACTCCAATGTTTATAGATTTCCAAAAGTGACAGTGGATTGGAGGGTGAAAGTGCCACCTCTCCAATGACAATGGACAGACCAACAGTCCATCAAATTTCTCCTCCCCATAAAAGATTGCAAAACAATAAGTTATTTACAGAAAGTGTGAGAGAAAGTTCGTTACAAAAATATAAACATCAGAAGGCTTAGGAAAACTTAAAAAATCAGGGCGGCACAGGTGGGTGCTGGAAGGAGGCTGTGACTCTGTGGGAAGCTCAGGCTGGAGCAGGCTCCTGGCAGCACTTTGTGACCCTCTGGGTGACCAGGCTGGGACTGGCTGTGCCTGGAGGACACAGCCCTGTCCTCCCTGAGCCCAAGGGAGGAGAGGGAGAGCTGCAGCCCGTGGGAAGGACTCACACTGGAGCCCATGAAGGAGTGTCTGCCATGGGGGAACCCTGTGCTACAGCAGGGGGATGGAGTGGGGAGGAAGGAGCAGTGGAGATGAAGTGGACAAGGAATGATGGATTTGTCTTTACAAACAAGCTGTGGGTCTGCTGGCAGATAAAATTAGCACTCAGAGATAAAAGAAACAATGGGAAGGATTCCACTGAATGGGAAAAGAGATTTGCTTTTACAAATGAACTTTAGGTTTGCTGATAAATGAAACTGGATATTGAAAGATGAAAGAAACAATGGGGAAAGCCCCCTAAATTCCATAAGAATTAAAAATTAAAAGGGAGGGTTATGCATTAGAGGGAAGTCTTTGGTATCAGGCATTTTGGGAAGTCTGTGCCTCTTTAGTACCTCAGCCAGTGTGGAAGAGAGAAGGGAAATGTGGCTGGGAAACTGGGATAAAAAGGAAGTTGTGTCTTCCAAAAATTTGAGAGACCCCAGGGGAATGCCCCATGGCCTCTCACTTTATTCAAATAAAATAAAAGAACTCCTCTGTCTCCTTTTTGGACACAAACCACTGATGTTTGTGGATTAATTTTGCCGACAAAGTGATGTGAGCAGAACACAACCCCCAGCCCCTGCTCCCTTGTGCTGCTTGGAGGAAGGAGTTTGAACACTGGAGACTGAAGTTGAGTCCAGGGAGAAAGGACTGGTGGAGGGAAGGTGCTTTTAGATTTTCCCTTATTTCCTGTTATCATACTCTGATTAATTGTCACAAATTAAATGAATTTCCCCAAGCAGAGTCTGTTTTGTCCAGGACAGCCATGGCTCCCTGTACTTACCTCCATTATTTGCTATATTTTTCTCCCTCCCTGTCCATTTGAGGAGGGGGCTGATGGAGCAGCTTGGGGGGGCTCATGACATCCTCTCCAGTGCATTTTGTCCAATGTATTTTTTTAAATCAGAATTTTCAATTTCCCCTTCTGACAAGAAAGAGAAGTGACACAAAACAGCTCATCCTGTCATATCTTGTGACCCTGTGCTCTCTTTAACCTATCCCTGATGGTGCAGGATGAAGGATTGGGATGTTGAGGGAAGTGTGTACCAGTGTGAGCTCATTAGATAGATATTTGCACAACAAGTGTGTAGGCTGGAGCTGGGTTTTTGACCATCAGAATCTTCTTGCTTTCCATAGGATCACAGAATTGTTTAGGTTGGAAAAGTTGTTCAAGATCTTTGGGTCCAACCCACTGCCCCATGGCCTTTCCCTTTATTCAAATAAAGTAAAAGGACTTCTCTGTCTCTTTTCTGGACACAAACCACTGATGTTTGTGGATTAATTTTGCCGACAAAGTGATGTGAGCAGAACACAACCCCCAGCCCCTGCTCCCTTGTGCTGCTTGGAGGGAGGAGTTTGAACACTGGAGACTGAAGTTGAGTCCAGGGAGAAAGGACTGGTGGAGGGAAGGTGCTTTTAGATTTTCCCTTATTTCCTGTTATCATACTCTGATTAATTGTCACAAATTAAATGAATTTCCCCAAGCAGAGTCTGTTTTGTCCAGGACAGCCATGGCTCCCTGTACTTACCTCCATTATTTGCTATATTTTTCTCCCTCCCTGTCCATTTGAGGAGGGGGCTGATGGAGCAGCTTGGGGGGGCTCATGACATCCTCTCCAGTGCATTTTGTCCAATGTATTTTTTTAAATCAGAATTTTCAATTTCCCCTTCTGACAAGAAAGAGAAGTGACACAAAACAGCTCATCCTGTCATATCTTGTGACCCTGTGCTCTCTTTAACCTATCCCTGATGGTGCAGGATGAAGGATTGGGATGTTGAGGGAAGTGTGTACCAGTGTGAGCTCATTAGATAGATATTTGCACAACAAGTGTGTAGGCTGGAGCTGGGTTTTTGACCATCAGAATCTTCTTGCTTTCCATAGGATCACAGAATTGTTTAGGTTGGAAAAGTTGTTCAAGATCTTTGGGTCCAACCCTTAGCCCAGCACTGCCAATTCACCACTAAAGCATGACAGGGAATGGGTGATTTTGTCACAGTCTGTGAAAGATCAGAGTTGCTCCAGAGTCCTGATCCCAGGAAGGAAGATAAAGATAGAAGAAAAGATCCTAGAGATAAAGACAGAAGAAGAATTAAAGACCAGAGATAAAGACAAGGATAATGCAGGTTTCTGCCTACTATTTCTGAAGAGCTGCAGGTACAGACAGACCCAAGGCCAAGCAGCTGGCCTTAATCTGTTCAAAAGGGTTAATAGCTGCTTCTGCTCCCTCTCAGAGAGGTGTCTGAGAGGTGCAGGCAGGACCTCAGAGGAGCCAGGAAGATGAAGCATGGCTGTTCCCCTGCACAGAAGTCCCTTCTTTCTAGAGAGGGTATTGTGTAACTTGTGTTACTTGCACTTCAGCCACTCATTTTTTAAAGGTGCTGCATGTCTTTTATCATTGTATTTTTAATAAAGAGCATATATATGAAAAAAAAAATAAAAAAACCCTAGGCAATGAATGCTTTTAGTAGTCCCTGTAATTTTTATCTCCATTAGAAGTGTTACCTGGTTACTTAACACACATTCTCTTTGATTCCTTTACCATCATTTTCCCTCTATTAGCCCACAGTCATTCAATAACAAGCCAGAAGATGAGCTCTTCTCTCCTCTTAGAGCCCAGGCAGCTGTGTCGCTCTGCAGTGCATATGAGATGTACTGAAATGGCCTTTTCCTCTCCAGGTTTGCATGAGGAGCAGACTCCTGCTCACCCAGGCAGTGATTTTCCATCACTGTGACATTCCCCAGCATTCCCACTCCTGGTTATCTCTCCCCTGCTCGTGGTTTGGCAGCAGCTCAGCCCTGCCTGTGCAGAAGCCAGAGTGACCAGATGATTCCACCCTGAGGTCAGGGTTACCCAGAGCAGGCAGCACAGAACTGCCCAAGGGCTCTTTTCATGGAGGGCAGAACCAGCACTTTTCAACATCTCTTTCCTTAAGCCATCAGAAATGGCAATTTAAGATGTAATTCTTATCAGCAGGATGGTCCTTCCAGCTTGTTCCAGCCCTAGGCATGCTGTTTATTTCTCTTCCAGGGTGTTTCCATGCTCCTCAAGCAGCACACAGGGGACAGACTGGTGCAAAGGCAATCTCTTCCCTGAAATCTGTGCTTGGATGTCAGCTGTGTGAGCCACTGCTCATTCTTTATGCTCATGGCACATCTGTAGGGTGAAATTCTAAGCTCAAATATTATTTTTAAAATTTTGCTTCTTGTTCTACAAGCAGGAAAAGTTGACAAGAAGGGAGAGGAGCTAATCTAACCACAAAAGTTATTTCTCAGGTGTTAAAAAATGCAAATGAAACAATGCCTGCCTGCTTTCTACAGATTAATCAGACTCACAACCAGTTCCCTTGGTTCTCCCACCATGCTTATTTTTTGCTCATTATTTGCTCCAGAACCATTTCCCTGTTTCTTGTCAACACTTCCATCCACCTTTACTTTCCCTCCTGTGTGTGATAAATTTCTTTTGAATGTTTTCTTCTTCAGTTGAACCTAACAGGATGTGGAAAAGGTCTTCCTTGTTTTCCAGGAGAAAACTCTTCTTCCTCTTGCTCCTTGAGCTGTCTGTGCTGGTGCACTGTGGCTAAATTCCTCCAATTTGTGATTGATAAAAATCCAGACCTTGCTTCAGCATATTTAGTGATACATAGAAGATTGGCCAAGTACTTCTCATTAATTCTGCTGTAATTATTTTCTCACAATTACACACTTTTCATTAAGGAAAAAAAAAAAAGGCAGATAATCACTAAAATTAAATGCAATTCTGGGAAGTCTTGAATGTTCCAAACTAAAGACCAGGAGAACCTCAAACTGTGCATTTCTACTTCTGCATTCTCTTTGTTCATTTGAGTTCTTTTTTAGAAATTATTCTTAATTTCAAAATGCAGCTGTGAGTGAAAGTTTGGTTCCCATCTGTTCTTGGCTTCATGGTTTCTGCTTCATGAGATCCCTTCCAGAAATGCATTAGTTATACATTCTTGCAGAGCAAATGTGGGTATTGTCTGCAGAGGCATTTACTATGGCAGCCACCAGGCATTAATAAACATGACCCCTCTCCTGTGCTCTTTGAGCAGGGAGGTTTCTGCATTGTCATCCACCAAGCAGCATCCCTGTTAAACAGGTAGAGCTGTGCAGTGATTATCAGGCAAAAAAAACATCAGCTAATGAGTGAGCCAGCCTTTGGAACAACTGGTAAAAACTGTAATGCAAATCCCAGCCCTGAGTCTGAACCCAGCTGGGTTCAGCTATCAGACACGATTATTTATGGCTCCCCTTGGGTACCAGCACAAATTCAGCAACAGGAGCTGGATTTCTGAGCACAGGCCCTGTACCCCTTCATGTTTGCAGCAGAATGTGGATGGGGATTAACAGAATAATGTGATGACAGATGACTGAGACTTTTCCCTTTTCTTTAGCACCATTGTCATTTGAAGGGTTCTAGTACCACCTGCTGAATGCAGAAGAGGACAAAAGCATTTCCTCTGTAGTGAGGTTCCTCATTTCCCCCAGAGCTATCAAGGCTTTTCACAGCCTTTTCCTTGTGCAGAGTTAATAATGACATGCTTGGGTCTGCATGGCATCCAATGCCATGCAATTTTATCTGGTGTTTTGGAGGTTGCAGCTATAGCTTCACCCTCCAGACCTGCAGCCCCATCCAGATGGGGCTGGGGGTAGGAACAAGAAGGGTGTTCTCTGGACTGAGAAGCAGAAGAGGAGCTCTTTCCAGCAAGATTGTCACTGTTCATGGCTGAATTCCTGATCTCAAACTGGGATGGGAGTAGGAAGGAGTGCTACGTTGTACTTGGGATAGTTTAGAATTAAACTCAAAAAACAAGCTGAGTATTGTTCATGTTATCACATGTTATAGCCTGAAGTCCACTCATAAAAACCTTTCAGGTCTCTTGTTTGTTTTTGTCTGAATTAAGAAAAAGGAAATTCATAGTTTGGAAACTCAGATATGTAGGAAACAGATGCACATAGAAACTATAGTCTTTGACAAGGCTTTGCCTTGGGGATTTACTTTAGAGACTGTTGCTTTTTTAATGGTTTGCTTATTGTCTTTTTTGCCATCCCCAGTCATTTAGCACATGCCAGCATGGCACAGAGCCATGGCTCAGTGGGCAGTTTGGGGTGTTTTTGTGAGGAGCAGCTCTCATGCTATTTTAAGTTGCATTTTATGTGTTGGTATAGAGCAGGTGTTGATTAACAGGAGAATTCAGTTTTGATGTCTTCCAGGCTTGTGCAGTATTGTATTTGCAAGGTTCCCTGTGGCAGGGAGGAATGATGAATCTGACTCCATGTTCTCAGAAGGCTAATTTATTATTTTATAATACTATGTTATATTAAAGAATACTATCCTATACGATACTAAAGAATACAGAAAGGATACTTACAGAATGTTAAAAAGATAATAATGAAAACTCATTACTGTCTCCAGAGCCTTGACACAGCTCGGCACTGGTTGGCCAAAGAGTGAAAACAACTCACACCAGAACCCAATGAAACAATCACCTGTGGGTGAACAATCTGCAACCACATTCCAAAGGAGCAAAACACAGGAGAAGCAAATGAGATAATATTGTTTTCCTTTTCCTCTGAGGCTTCTCAGCATCGCAGGAGAAAAATCCTGGGTGAAGGGATTTTTCAGAAATTGTGAATGCCACAGTGCAGCCTTTCCACCTTCCATCCACATCTCAGCCCCCTGCAGCTCTCTCTGCAGCAAACCTCCAGACCCCTGTGCCCCACCATCCTCTTGGTGGCTGCACAAAAATCTCAGGAGCTGGATGGAGCAGCCTTATCTCCCCAGGAGCTCCCCCAGGGAGGTTTTTTCCTTGCTGGGTGGAGGGAGCAGCAGCAGAAGGGGCCAGTGGTGAATGCAGCACTCCCAGCGGAGTGAGTCCCAGAGCTGGGGATGCAGGATGGGTGAGCCTGGCACTTGCTGTCCACGTTGCTGGAAAAATGAAGGAGTGTGTGAGCTGCCTTGTTGGACTGTCCTCCCCAACCATGGCATGAATCTGTGACCACCAGATGTGGAGATCTGGGTCTCTCCATCCCTTTGCCACGGGCTGCCTGGCCAGAGCAAGGCTGTTCTCTGCCTGCTGTGCCTGAGTCATCACTCATTCTTTGGTTTCTGCAGCAGGAAACTGAAACATTGATTTTTCACCTCATACTTCTAGCATTTGATCCCCATTTCTTCCCAATTCTGTAAACTTTTGGACCCAATGAGTTCTTTTCTACATTCTTTTTTGCACTTGTGTGATTTTGAGCTGTAACCCAGGCAACTTCTTCAGCTCTGGGAGCTTTTGGAGTGGCTGACTCTGCAGCATTGTCTGTGCTTCAGCAGGGCTTTGCAGGGTTGCAGCTCACATTACCAAGTCTATGGGATGTGTGTAGTTATGGAGCATCCCTAGGACACGGTGGTACAAACATGGTTTGGTTTCCATGGTTTATAGAGGGGGAGGCTGGCCTGGGTTTTTATTCTGAATTTCCCCATTGAGATTGTAGACAGCTGGATCTCTACCTGTAAGAGCAAGAATGACAGTTCCTGCTGAGTTTCAGTGGATGTTTGTATTTGCTCTTCCACAGATTGTGTGGATACTGGAGATATGTCCCTTTTTTCTGCAAAAAAATGCCTTTCTCCATATAGGCATAAAGACATAATCTCCATATAGACAGCTCATTATCACAATATCCTTTTAGTTCCCTAGAGCATATCAGAAGGGATTTAAGAGGTTAAGAAAACCCATCTTGATGAAATTTGTGCTAGTGGCTGGATCTATTTCAGCTGAATGAGCTTCCTGCACAACTGAACACACTGTGTGCTTTCTGACAGAGCTGGGCAGTGCTTGGCTCTCAGTCAGTACCTCACAGAATCATTAAGGCTGGAAAAGATGCAGTGTTAGCAATCTGTGGGAAGAGATCCCAGCCACTGTCCAGAGCTGGCATCTTTTCTGCAAGTCCCATAACATTTAGTGTTTCTTAAGTGCCAGATTTTGGAGTAGTGGCAGTGTACTCTCTCCCAGCTGGAAAAATCCACCTTAATAGACATCCAGGAAAGCTTCATAGGTCAAAATGCAGCCTAAGATTCAAAAAGAAAAAATTACCTACAGCCAAAATTGATAAAAGTCAGTGAATATCTGTTGCAGCTCAGTAAAGTGCCTGTGTGTAGGTAGGACTTAAGTCTCCCATCATTAACCATGTGCAGAATATAAATATGGTCCTTGACTCAAAGTATTTATATACTGTTTTTTATTTTAAAACTTATTTGAAGTTGGTGCTATGATTTTTGGCTTCTTGAGAGAGTTATGAAGGGCAGTACTTGTACTCAGGGTGGAACTGGGCTGTTGCTGACCCCTGAAATTCCTAAATTTGATATCTTGTGGTGTCATGCTGTGATCTGCCATGGCAAAAGCCCAGAGACCAGGTGGTGAACAGCTTCAAACCTCTGTTTAGTCTTCCAGTTCATTAGATGCACCAAGGGTTAGAAGGAAAAATAATTTAAAGTTGAATGGAAACACTGAAAAAAGTCTACAGAGAGAAATAACAGCTCCATTAATTTCTTGGGGTTTTTGTAATGAAGCTGAAGTAAAATTTAGAAATGCCATTTAGAGCTGCAAAATACAAAGGTGACATTTTGAACACTGCAAGGCAAAGAAATTTGTCTCTCTATTTTAGAAAATGAAGTGGAGATTTTCCCTGCCCATTCACTCTCCAGCCGGATCAGCTGTTCAGAAAGCACTGCCACCCCCTCCAGCCCTGGCCCTGGGGCCAGTCCTGCTGCTGTGAGGGGTGCTGGTGATTTATGGTCCTGCACACAGAGCTGAGGATCCTCAGTGTGGAACAGAAACCTCACCACTGTCTGGCCCCCTTCACCCCATCACGTGCAAAGGCCTCCCCTGTGAGGGGCAGGAGGTGGCTGTGGCTGTGTTTGAGGGTCCCCAGGACGAGGGAAGAGATGGGAATCTTGACTCCATGTTTCAGAAGGCTGATTTATTATATTACGGTATTATATTATATTAAAATGCTATACTAAAATAAATAGAGAAATTATACAGACAGAAAGCTAGAAAGGAATGGAATGGAATGGAATGGAATGGAATGGAATGGAATGGAATGGAATGGAATAACAAAAAACAGTGACTCAGCTGGACCATGACTGGGCATCAAGTAAAAACAATCCACATGAGACCAATGAAAGATGCACCTGTTGGTAAACAACCTGCAGACCACATTCCACAGCCAGCAGACAGTTATTGTTTACATTTCTTTTCTGAGGCTTCTCAGCTAGAATAGGAGAAAAATCCTAGTAAAGGATTTTCATAAAATATCACAGCGACAGGTGACAGGTTCAGGTGACAACACCAGAGGCACTGCCCATTCTGGTGAGCCACCCCTGAAGGACAGGGGACTTCACAAGGAATATTTATGGGTTCAGGGCTCGTCTGGGGTTGCCTGGTAAAATGCCACTCAAATCCTCCAACTCTTCCCTCTAGAAATTTCTTTTCCCTGTTGACTGTCCAGGTTCTGTTTCCCTTATCAGCACAAGGAGTGCTGGAGCTGCTCTTCCAACACCAAAGAGAGAGAAGGAACTATTTAAAATCAACCCAGGCATAAAAAGCACATCTTGGGCTTGTGTGATCAGAGGCTGCCTGCCTGCCCCAGCCCTGCTGGGAAGGGAAGGGAAGGGAAGGGAAGGGAAGGGAAGGGAAGGGAAGGGAAGGGAAGGGCTCTTTGCCATCACAGCACTGTGGGAGGTCAGCTGGTCAAATACTTCAACACGAGTTGATGGTACCAGGAAGATCAGACAGAGGGAAAAATGAGACTTACCAGTTCTATCTGGTCAATATTTCACACCTGTAAGCAGGAGGGTTGTTTTGTGACGGGCAGGAAATTAAATCTTTTATCCTTTTACCCTCTGTCTTGTAGATTTCTGGCAGTGAAGTGAGATGCAAGGGAGTAACCATGACACAAAAGTGGCATGATATTATGGCTTTGAGACTCCCAAACCCTGTATTTAGTGGTTAGTTTAGTGCTTTCAGCCTCAGCCAGGGCAGGACAGAAAACTCCTTGCAGAAGTGATCTACATATTGTGAATTGGACTCTAGGTGAAAGTGAAGTCAAACTTAGAATCACAGAATTGTTCAGGTTGTAAAAGACCTTTAAGATCATCGAGTCCAAGCTCTAAATCAGCACTGCCAGGTCCACCACCAAACCACAACCCTAAGTGACACTTGTTCACCTTTTTGGAACATTTCCAGGGCTGGTGACTCCACCTCTGCCCTGAGCAGCCTGCTCCAATGCTTGACAACCTCCTTGGTGAAGAAATTTTTCCTAACATCCAACCTAAACCTCCCCTGGTGCAACTTGAGACCATTTTCTCTCTGTCATTTGTTACTTTGGGCATCCCATGAGCAGTGTAAGGTGGAACAGACCTCCTTTGATGTGGGAGTGTGTTGGGAAAAATGATTGCAGAGGGGGTTGGGAACTTCACTACTAGGTCCATGATTTTTGTGAGGGAAAAAACCAATCAGATTTTCCCCAAGGTGTTTTTTTCTGTGTGTTTTTGTTTGTTGGGTTTTTTTTGGTTTTGTTGTTTTTTTTTTTTGTTTGTTTGTTTGTTTTTTTTTTTTTTTCTGTGTGTTTTTGTTTGTTGGGGTTTTTTTTTTCCCTTTTTCTTTTTTTTTTTTTTTCCTAGATATTCCCTTGTAGGACTCCTAATAGCAAAAGAATCACCCTGAGAAGTTTGAGTTGCTGCAGCTGTTATATTACACCATAAAATACTGCAGCTTCACCCCAATTCTGTCCCTTGCTGGTTTCTGCTCACGTCGTTGGCATTTTTCTCCTGGTGTAGAGTGGCTGAAGAGATTCAGTGGAAGAAGGCACAAATCCAGGCAGGATGTTCCAGAGGATTCAGTGGAAGAAGGCTGCTCAACAAAGGCACAAATCCAGGCAGGATGTTCCAGATATGATGGACTTCTCAGGGGAGGAAAGCCAAGGCTGCCAGCCCTGCGCCCTGACAGTTCCAGTGGGACAGAACAGGCGTGGGGTGATTTCCTCTGAGGTGGATGAAACCTCTTTGGAAGTGAGATGTTTAATCAGCACCTCTAATGTGAGGCAGTGTTACAGATGCTTAAGCAGGAGCTTGTATTCATAAAAGCAAATGTGAAATTACTCAGGAGTGCCAGCAGCCTGGCAGGATTTGCAGAGCAGGGCACAGGAGGGAAATGAGTGGGTGATGAGAAGGAAATCAGGTAGTAAAGAAAGCTTTAATGTCTCCTGCCATCCTGTGTGCCTCTGGGACTGGGTTTTGGGACCCAGAGCTGCTGAAGAGGAAGCAGTGAAGCTCTTTGTGCTTGCTGGCTCATCCCACGCTCAGCAGAGCCGTGCTCTGGATGTCTCTGTGCAAAAAGGTGCTGACATCAGGGACTGAGCCTCTGCTCCTGCCTTGCACCCCAGGCAGGACCCCTCAGGCATAGACCTCTTAAATAAAGAGAGGTCGTGGGCAAGACAGCAGAAGTAGCCAGCTTTTTGAGGGGAATTGTGAGCTAGCAAAGCAGAGCGTGAACTAGAAAAGGTCACACACTTGGGCGTGGCTAAAAAGGATTTAAAGCCCAGAGATTTTGCCAAAGGAGATGAAATCAGGTCTCTGTCAAGAGGAGCCAGTTTTCCTTGAAACACAAAACATCTGGGCAGCATCTTTCCATGACCAGCAAATGCTGAACATCTGCCCATGTTGGGAGCCCACCAGCAAATCTCACCTTTCAAAACAGCAAACCAACTCAAAAAAATGACACACAACCTGCTACAGAGCTTTTCCCATGGAACAGAGAGAGCATGGAAATATTGGCTAACCCGGGCCTTGCTCACAGACATGCAGGGCAGCACAGAAAGCAAAAATCCATCAGCAGAAAAGACTCAGTGTGGTCCAGGGTCTGGGCAATGCAGCTGGGCCAGCTGGTGTGATTGGCAGAGGTGTGACATTCACAGCAGTTCTGTGGGGCTGCAGAAAGCTTTGGTTGGGAAGGACCTCCAGCAATTGGAAATCTGGTCAGGTTTCCTTCAACTTCTGCCCACTCCCATTTGGATCTCCCAGAGTTTGGAGGAAGCACAGCAGGAGGTGTTTCTTTCCATTTTCTTACTCTGACCTTTGCTAGAAAGCAAGAGGTTGGTGGAGCATGAGCTCCCTGTGCAGCTGGGTTTAATATGCATGAGGAAAAAATTGATCCTCAGCTGCCTCATGACATTATGGGATTCTGAGTAAAAGTCATAAATCCAACCTGCAAGACCAGGGAAATAACTGCTTATGGGGAAAAAAACAAATGAGGGAGGCAGTTTTGTTAACTGCAAGCACAGTGGAAAAACTGGCAAGAAAAAGGGCTACTACAAAAGAAAGAATATCCAGAAAAATTAAAAGTTTTATTAACAACTGAAATTACTCCTCCATTCTCTGAAAGATGGACATTGAACTCAAGGAGCTGATGGTGGTAGGAGAAATATAATCTCTCCACATCTCATTTCTATCTGTGTGGGTTAACAACAACAGGAATTTGGTTCCTTTCATAATCAGGCATGTGGTGGATCCCAAATGAGCCATCTCTGAGATGAGATGAGCTGTGGAGCTCAGTGAACAGATCCCATGGACAGCCACCTCTGTGGTGCCCACAGGTGATATGAGGGACAAGTCTGCCATTCCAAAAGATGTGGGGATTCAACAAGAACCCTGGCCCTGCAAAATGGTTGGGCAAATCTCTCCTGGGGATTTCATTCAGGCCAATATGGGAGGTTTGAGGGGTGCCCTGAAGGTTTGTCTGTGGCGTTTGCATTTTGAGATGAGGCCTGGCTGCTCTGAAGGGAAGATTTTTGCACAAGAAGATGCAAGAACCTGAAGCTGCATTTTGGGAAGAGAGGATGTGCTTGGATCTGTCTGTGTGTGAGGCAAGGCAGAGATCAGGGGCTCAGTGCTGGTTGTGGGTGAAGTCAGGATGAAGCTGAGCTCCCACTGTTACCATCAAACACTTGAAATGTTGTCCAGAACTTGCTAAGGATCCTCAGGTCCAAGAAACATTTTGATCAGAATTTGGGAGATGCTCTTTGATGTGGATACAACTTCATTCAGTACAAGTTGTACTGTGCTGGTTCAGCCAAAAAAAAAATAAAATATTATACTGGGGGAAGCAGATGGCAGCAAACAAAATTAAGTCACTTTTAAGATTCTTATCCATTAGCACAGACATATAACTCCCTGGAGACTGTAGCAGGTTGGGTTTTGTTTTTTCTGTATTAAATTTTTAACATTGCAAGTAGAAGTAAATCCAGAGGATGAGGGGAAACTGCTTTTGGAGCAGAACAAAGCCTGCAGCACCTTGAAATGATGGCCCTGAGCCTGTGCATTGTTCCTGGCACATTTGGGAAGCTCGTGGAGAAAGCACAACAAAGCATGCCTATTGAATTTCAAATAAATATAAAGCACCTAAATCCTCCTCAATTTATTCATTGGAAATATCTTCTACCTTTTCTGCATATTGAACCCTCTACAAAACCTGGTTATAGAAACTAGTTGGAAGTAACTGGATTTGCCTGTTGGATGCTTTGATGTGCAGGATTTGAGTGCTTTGGAGGGGATTGAATAAGTGTCTCAGCATGCAAAACCAGCACAGATATACCTGACAGGCCCATCTGAGAGGCAATGCAAATAGAAATTTCAATAGAGAGATAACAGTGACACTAAGACAGTCACAGATCCAATGGGTATAATCCAAAAGTATTCCCCAAAGTGGAGATTTCAGCTCCAGTGGTGGGTATTTTCTAAATGATCACTGCCTGCTTGGTTTAACAAACGAGACTTTTATTCCCTTCATTGATTTTACATGGGCAGAGAGTGATAGGACAAGGGGGATGGTTTTAAAACAAAAGAGAAGAGATTTAGGTTAGATGTGCAGAAGAAATTCCTCAATCAGAGGGTGGTGAGGCCCTGGTAGAGCTTTCCCAGAGAAGCTGTGGATGCTCCATTCCTGGCAGTGTTCAAGAGCAGACTGGATGGGGCTCTGAGCACCCTGGGCTAGGGAAGGGTGTCCCTGCCCACAGCAGAGGCAGGAAATAGTTGGAAATGTCTGAAGTTCCTTCCAACCCGAACCATGATTCCACATTTTCATCTGTAATTAGCATTTTTTTAATCCTTATCAAGCCATATATTATGTTCCCAGTTCTTGAAAAGCCACGTGTCCATGCTGTCCTGGGTGGGATTGATTCTTGCAAACATTCACAGCCAGAAGCATTCTCCAGCCCTTCACTGGCTGTAAGCTTGAAATTTGGCTTGTTTTCCCAAATTAAACTTCCCTGCTTTTCAATGGCTCCTTCACTTTGAAAACAGTGGAATTTGGAGCCCGAAGGTGCAGACAAAAACCCACCTGCACATCACCAGGCTGCAAACACACAGCTGGTTTCTATTATTTACAAGTGTCAATAGCATGGAAGTGTTTTCTGAACCACAAAGTGAAGAGCTCCCAGGGCAGCTGGGCAGTGCTGCATGGGAGCAGTAAGGGGCATTTCCATGTCTCTTGTTCTGAGGTTTATGTACTTTGCACTGCTTTCAAGGCAGCCCTCCTGTATAAAAAACAAAATTTTGGGGAATCAAAGGTGTTCTTTGAACAAAAATGTTCTGAAAGAGCCATTCAGAAGAGAGGAGTTGAATGCTGCACTGGGTTTCTGAAGTGCTGGGAATATTTTCAGGCTCTGCTTCATATGACAGGTTAAAAAATGTATTATTTAAAGTGTAGTTGTTTAAAATTATGGATGTTCAGCACTATGAAATACCCCCCAGCCAGTCTTATCCAAGGTTTTTTCATAAAAGCTTTTCACATAACAGGCAGAGCCTGCCTTGGTATCTTCAGTAGCTGCTTTTAAATTGCCTGCAAACTGTGAACAAAGTGGAGACAGCATGTGAAACCCACACATTCCTTACTACAGAGGATTTCATGCCTTTTCTGTCAAAAGATAACTACTACTATGAGCAGTTCTGGACAAGAAATCACAGCCCTGAAGCAAGCAGTGGGATACCAGGACAAGTTGAGTGTAATATGTGCAGTGATCTCACTCTGTGAGGTCCAACCTCTCCAAAATGCTTTGTGGGGACTGACTGGACCTGCTAAAGGGCTGCTGTGGTGTGGAGGGGCTGTTTCATGTGCCCCCCACCTTTTCAAGGTGGTGTCATCAATCCCCACCTGCAGTGACACCTCTCATTCTCCAGGTGGGCTGGAGGAGTGGGAGCAACCTGGACCTTGGTGTGTGATGTGCCACTTGCAAACAGGAATAACACTGAGATGCAAGGGGGAAAAAAGGGGGAAAAAAAGCTTCATTTGCCTTGGGCTTGTGTGTATGGAGTGAAAATACACCAGCAAGCCAGTATGAAAACTCAGCTGCAGGTGTGTGCAGATTTCCTTGCCCTTAGAGCCAGGCAATGTGCACCTCCCCTGGTCAGTCTTTTCCCACAGGGCACAGGAGCTGGTTTTCCCTGTGGGATCAGGCAGAGGAACATGCTGGTGCCTTCCTCTGAGAGCTCAGCCCAGGCACCCTAAACAGCTTTGTGCTGCTCTTACTCTGCACATTTCTCACCATGGAAAGAGACATCATAAATGTGTTCAAAAAAAAAGATTGCTCTTTAGGAGAATGAGTAGTGGGAATTGCTTCTGTCCCTCCTCAGGCAACAAATTTGGTTGTTGCTGCTAGGAAGCTGCTTTGCAAAAGCAGAGTGCAGCTGAGAAACACAAACAACCTGAAAGGAAAGAGGTGTTTCTGAAAGGCTTTTCCTACCTCTGCCAGCACTGGGATTTGGACTGAAAACCCCAGCACTGACTGCTCCAGCTTGCACTGCTTGGTCACGTTTGTGTTAAAACTGATTTGTTAGCCCATTTTTCTTTTTTAAGAAAACATTTTTCACATGAATGGGATAAAATCCCAGTAAATGTTATGGCACCAGAATTGCTGCTGTGTGTTGAGAATTGCTGCTGTGAAAAGGCAAAGCAGCAGAGTGTGGATCTCAGGATACTTTACAGGCAGGAGGAGTCCCATTCCTGGGCAGTCCTGTATGGAGCAGGCTGGATGAGAACAAAACACGGGCTGTGTTTTGCCAAAATGTTGGGCATGGGACCTACAGACCATCCAGACCAACTGCCTGACCCACTCAGGGCTCACCAGCTTGAAGGAAATTGTTAAAGGCATTGTCCAAACACCTCTTAAACACTGACAGGTGGGAAGTGACCATCTCTGTTCCAGCCTGCTCCACTGTTCAGCCACCCTCTCTGTACAGAAACGCTTCCCAACACCTCCTGCACTTCTAGGATCCACAGCCAAAGGTCACAGGAGAGTAAGTTATGAACCAGTGTCCTCTGTTCTGCGCCGGAGGTAGTGTGCTCCTCATTCCTCTTCATCCTCTTCATCCTCTGCAGACTCTGCAGACTCTTCATTAATGCACTTGCATTACTCCAAGGCTGCTGGTCTCCTCACAGGGACCTGGAGATAGCCTTGCCATTTGCCTAAAACATTGCAGAGGTGTTCAGATTAAGACAGAAAAAAAGAAGAAATGGAGATTTTTAAATGTTTCTTAGTTCCACTAGTGCTCCACTACTGGCTCAGAGTGTAACCAGCATCAGCCCAGCTGGATTTGGGTGGCCCAGACTGACTTTATAAGGTGACTTCCCTGACTATTCAACTAAATAATTTGGTGCTTTAATTTCAATCTGATTAGCAGCATTCTAAACACCTCAAATGGTTGCTTCTTGCTGTTAATTTTAGAGCATGATGATTCAAGAAAGAAGACACTTTTGTCATTAATAACTACTACTTTAGGGAAAAGTCAGCTGAAAAGTACTCTGGAATATCTTTGGTATTTAATTTTTCTGAAATATGTTGTGGAATTAGCATGCATTACAAAATGCAAATTAGTTCACTTGGAGACAAAGTAATTGCCAATGTATTGAGAAAGACAGTAAAGACAGGACCTCCTAAATGGAAAACTCTTCTTGGTGAAGATTTTATATTGGAACAGGAAAGAAGACCTGGAGACCCAGACTAAAACAGCAACTCACTGCTTAACTGAAGAAAAGCATTCTTTTGTAGATATAGTGTATAAATAAGAGACTTTCTAATATCTGATGTCTCTATTTCATTGGTGCTTCTTAGGCATCAGTGATCACTTTATATCTGCAGTATAGAGGAAAACTGCAATTGAAAATGCCAAGAAATTATGTTCTGGATACTTTAAGTAATTAGAATTCTACACTTGGTATGATTTAGGTCTGATAATGACCGAAGTGAATGCTGCTGAATATTTCCAGATAGGCATATGAATCTGTGAAGTTCATGCTTCTTCAGGGACATTCTGGGAACACAGCACACATCCATCTTGACTTTTCACTAATTTAAGCAAAAAAACCCATTTCAGATCAAGATACTTTCTTGCTTTTGCATAAAATTCAGCTTCTGTTTCCTTTACTGTGTGCATAACTTACCTAATATCTGATGAATGAGACATTTATAATTTTTGTCTCCTTTTCTAACTGGTGACAACTTCTGGCAGTCTGAACCAGCCACGTAGATCCTGAATGCAGAAAAAATTGTGGCCACCAGCCAGATCTCCAGGCACATTCCCATTGTCCAGGCAGATCCATGGCCAAGCCATGGCGAGGTGAGGGTCAGCCTGGGATAACAGCCATGGGTGGAGAGGAAGCTGCAGATCCTGAGTCCCTCCCTGAGCCCCTGGCCAGGGAAAAGCTGAGGGTTTCCCAGTGCAGACTCACCTTGGGGACACATCTCCCACAAAAACTCACAATTCCTGGTGTTGTCCAGAGTTGCTGAGGCCACACCTGCTGCTGCCTCCTCAGGACAGCAGCTCTTCCAAAGAATAGTGGAGGCAATTGTAACTTTTTAAAAAACTTCATTTTTCTCTATCATTTGTTTCAGCTTTAGCACATTTCTTAGTGAATTTTATGACTTCATGGCCAGAAAGACCCCACAACTGGGGAGGTCCAGGAGCATCTCAGATACACCTCCTTGGTCATGAATTCAACCTGATATCAGGAAGCAGTTAAGGGGGGAAAGAGGTGGTCCCTGTTACTTAAATAGATAGTTTCTATCTTTTTGTTGTTGTTGTTGGGGTTTTTTTGGGAGGGGAAAAAGGTGGTCCCTGTTACCTCAATAGATAGTTTATATCTTTTTTTTGTTGTTGGGGTTTTTAGTTTTTAGGGGTTTTTTTTTGTTTTGTTTGTTTGTTTTGTGGGTTTTTTGTTTGCTTGTTTGTTTGTTTGTTTTAATTATTTATTTTTTATTTTGGGGGTTTTTTTTGGTAAATCAGTGAGTTGACCTGCCAGTTTTCATCCACATCCCAGGTAGTTACTGACTCTAGTTGACTGTTTTTTTTGGGGGGTTTGTTTGTTTGGTTTTTTTGTTCTGTTTGTTTTATTTTTTTATTATTTTTTATTTTTGGGGGTTTTTTTTGGTAAATCGGTGAGTTGACCTGCCAGTTTTCATCCACATCCCAGGTAGTTACTGACTCTATCAGGGCACTTTGGATTAATCCAACCAGGCAGGCATCCTTTGGGTAATCTTTGGGAAGTGCAGCCAAGGCTCAGTGATTAATTGTTTTAAATGGAGAGCAAGCTGTAAACAAGTTTTCTTGGCTCCTGCTCTGCAATGAGCATCCCCAAATCTTTGAGTTGGATTTTTTTTTCTCGTAATTTTCTTAAGCACAGCTAAATTTTGGCAGCAATCTGCATTCTGACATCTGGATTTAGATAGTATCACTTCTGTAACTTTCCTCCCAGGATGAGGAAAAGTTTGAGAACCAAGAAGGGTTTGTTCTGGGCCTTGAAGTGATGTTCCAAGGATGGAACAGTCTTCAGGTCTTTAATACCAGGCTCAAGCACTGCCCAAATCCAAATACTGATGTAATGTGGTTTTTTTTCCTCCTGCCATTAACATGCCTCTGGGCACTTCTTGTACTCACTGCAGTTTTCTCAGTGCCTATCACTGACCATTTGGATCAAGAGAGTGGTTTGCTGTGGGTTTTTTTGGATTAGCAGGCTGGGAGTCTGAGGCTGCATTAATGTTAATGTCAGCATCTCAGCTTTTGGCTTCAGGGCAGTAATTTTTAAACATGAGGAAGAGGGCGGATCGAAGTATTTGAGGCAGCTGAATTCAGAACTCAGGCAGAAGCTGGAGAAATAATCCCAGATCTCCAAGTGACTGTTGGCACCATACCACAAGGTGCCCTTTAATTATCATTTCTATAGGTTTCCACCCTTCTTTTGTTCAGCAGCCTCAGGCCTTCTGCTACTTCTGGACAGAATCTTTCAAAAAAAGACACAGATTTTTGCTTTCAAGCTGCTTGGTTAGCTCTTTCCAGTTAACAGCTCTGGAAAAATTTTGCTTCTTTGTATGTGGCTGAATTTCATTTGGTCCCTGCTGAGGAGGGTCCCTATTGTCAAAGTGAAAGAGGACAGGAGGATGGAAAGCAGGCGGTGGGAGAAGCTCTGATCCATGGTTTCCTACAGGAAAGTGATGGCAAGAGCCTCATGAAGCTCCAGTGAGTTCCTCAGGAAGGGGATTCTTTCCCTCTACCCACTTCATCTCTTGACATGTGAACACGGCTCCCAAACCACAGCACAGCAGTGATCACCCATTCACCAGATCCTGTGCCATGCAAACAGTCATGGGAGACACACCAGGGAGGGCAATACAGGTAGGGAAGGAGGTAGGGAATGTGCTGCTCCATGGGGCTACACTTGGGCATTACTTGCTGGGACGAAATTGTGAGTCTAGTGATTCCACTTCATATAATTTGAGGAGATGTAAACAGTTCAACACCACCACAACAGCACACGTGCTGTGATTTGTCTCCATACCAAGACTGCAACTTGTGTCCCACTGACACCCAGCACCAGCCCAGAGCAGTAACAAACTCAGCACTAAGCTCTGAATTCACAGAATTCACAGAATTCACAGAATTCACAGAATGACTGCGTTGGAAGATACCTTCAAGGTCATCAAATCCAACCCAGCCCCAACAGCTCAACTAAACCATGGCACAGTGCCACATCCAGGCTTTTTAAACACATCCAGGGATGGTGACTCCACCACCTCCCTGGGCAGCCATTCCAGAACTTTAGCACTATTTCTGTAAAACATTTCTTCCTAATATCCAACCTAAACTTCCCTTGGCACAGCTTGAGGCTGTGTGCTCTGGTTCTGCCAGTGCTGCCTGCAGAAAGAGCCCAGCCCAGCTGAGCACAGGCACCTTTCAGGAGCTGTGCAGAGTGATGAGGGCACCCCTGAGTCTCCTTTTCTCCAGGCTGAGCACCCCCAGCTCCCTCAGGGGTTCCTCTCAGGGTTTGTGTTCCCAGCCCCTCTCCAGCCTCGTTGCCTCCTCTGGATGCACTCAAACATCTCAATGTCCTTCCCAAACTGAAGGGCCAGAACTGGACACAGCACTCGAGGTGTGGCCTCACCAGAGCTCTGAACTCAGAACCTTAACTAAAACTGCTGTAAACTCACTTAACCTCTCAAATTTTTCTCCTAAGAAAATCTCCTTTTGTGAGCCTGCTCAGTTATGGTGACTTCCTTTTCCATTCAGCCCAAAGGTGATGTCCCAAAGGTTCTCACACAAACAATGTGCGCAGTTGTTTTCTCTGCTGCAAAGCTGCTCTGCTGTGCCTGCCCACACAGGGCTGCTTCCTTGTCCCAGCATTTTCCCCACTTTAAAAGGCTTTGAGGGTGAGTGGATTCCAAAAGAATACTTACAATAAAGTATGGCATGATGACCCCAGAGCAGCCCATGGAGTAGGAGTGTGGGACCAGCCATGCTCAGAGCTCTTCTTGTTTTGGTGCTTTGTTCAGCCAAACTTTGAGCAACCATGCAGGTGAGCAACACAGCTAACGTGCAGAAATTGTCTTCAGAAATACAGAAGGTCATCTGATAACTGGGTAAAAAGAGGACAATTTATATTCTATAAGACTGCAGAGCTTGCTGGAGCATCACTTCCAACTTCCAAAGCTCAGGACAGAAAACATCCTGCAAGAATGACCCTGCCCTGCACCGAGATGTCACTGCTTGATGTCAGCATGTGCTTCAGAGAGGCAGAGTGCCAGCTGTGTGCTTTGGGCAGCAGGAACTCAGCACTCCCATTACTCTGTGGTGCTGCTGTGCCCCTTTCCTGCTGCTCTGACTCAGATTCAGGTGTGAGGCAGCACGGAGGGGAGGGTACAGCACGCTGAGTGCTGGCACGGGAGCTCCCGGCTGTCTCCTCGTGGAAACCTGAGCTGCAAATGCCAAGAGTGTTTTGTTCTCCAGCACTGCCAGTCCTACCCTGCTCACCAGAAACTCTCTGCACTGAGACTCTTCCTCTCAGCCTTTCTTTCATCTTGCAGCTCCCATAAATCCTTTTGGAATCTGCAGCTGGGGAGCAGCAAAAAACCCGAGCTGGGATCGCAGCCCTTTGGAGGGAAGGATTTTACAACAGGTAGTAAAAGATAAAGGGGTTGGGGTGTGTGTGCACAGATCAAAGGCAAGATCCACACTGCCTGTCTGTGTGCCTTGGGCATCTATCTGCAATGCTTAAACAAGGGCTGGTGCCTGGGATTTTCTGGGGTATCCATGTCTGGTTCAGCAGCAGTGGAAGGGAGCTCAGGGGAGCAGCCCACATCAACAGCCAGGGGGAACAGCAGAGCCTCCAGGAACCTTCTGAAGAGCAAGTCGTGGCCAGAAACACTGACACTTGGAGCTACATGTAAATATTTTATGTATTAACCTCATGGAAAGGGGGAAACAACCTCTCCCCTCTTTCAACAGCATTCCCAAGCAAATGCCATCAGCAGCAGCCTGGTGATGTTGGGAATGGGAATGGGGACAGGGATGAGCCCAGGCCAGGCAGGGCAGGGCAGGGTTGGGCCCATACAGACTCTGTGGACAGGCAAGGGCAGGGCAGCACCACGAGAGCAGCATCAACCCAAGGGACAGTGTCATGCTTCAGGGCACAGCATGGGCATAAGATGGTCCCTGCTCAAGCCAGGCATTTGCTACCTTCCTGCAGTACAGAATTGCTTGGGAATAACCTGACAATAATTAAGAAATGCAAAGTGCTGCCAAGAGAACAACAATTAAATGGGTGGTGACTTCTTGCCTGAAGGATTTTGAAAAACCAAATAGGAACCAGACGAGACTTTCTTAAATGGGTGGTGACTTCTTGCTGTTTGCCTGAAGGATTTTGAAAAACCAAATAGGAACCAGATGGGACTTTTCAAAAACTCATCAATAACAGGTATGGTTTGAAGCGCTGTTCCTACCCATGAGCCAGGTGCATCTATGTTTCACTTCTCAAAAACCCAGCTGGTGAATCCAACATCTATTTCCACTGAATACTGAAGGGCTAAAAAGCAGTGGCTCTGGCATCGTTAGTGTGGGTGAGTTAGAAGTTCAGCCTGATGCTTCATCTCCAGGATTGAAAATAAGTATAACACTTGCAGTTGCCAGTGGTAAAGATTTTGGTGTGCAACACCCAACTGCAAGAGAGTGATTTCCTTTGGAGACCACAGGAACCAGCACTTGAAACAGCATCAATATTTTTCCCTTTGGACATTCATGTTCTTATTTACAAAGAATGTCCAATAGTCAAAGAAACAATGTTTTTTTGTAAACCTGTTAAAAACTAGTGCTTCTTTGTAAACTCATTAAAAACCCACATATTTCCCCATTTTCTGGCAATGTAGCTGTAGTAGATCTGCTATTGTACATGGATTTCATGATCCAGCTCCAAGGAGGTAGCTGGGTAACAAGAAGTTATTGAGCTAAAGAAGAAAGTCCCACTGTGCTCTCTCTCTCATTTCACCAAATAAAAAGAAACCCTCATAATTAATTCCTGAGCTTTTCTCAGAACTGTGGTTTATAGCATCTAAGTCTCATCATAAATGAAGAGATGCTTCTATTTCCCAGATCCTCTGGCTAACAGGTTTGTGGAGAGATTTTCACACCTGTGATGTGCTGGATTATCCTCAAGTGATAACTAACCCCTCTTCCCACACCTGGGCTCTGCCTCTTTGCAAAGCCCATTTTAACTGTCTCAAGCAGAAGCACCAAGCAACAAGAACAGCAAAGGGCTGCCAAAAACTCCTCCTGTCTGACCAGATCTTCCTCCACTTCCAGGAGCCAGTACGATCCCACAGAACTGAGGGAAGGTGCCCCACAGGTGCCAGGCACACGGGGCTGCCTCCTTGGCAGTGCCTGGGGGTGGTTGGGCATTTCTGATCCCCACGGGGCACGTAGAGGAAGGGGAGTCTGAGTACAGAGCAGCAAACTGGCAGCTTGTCACCCCCCCAGACAGACGAGCCCTGCAGCAGAAAGTGCAGAGGTGTGCTGCCACATCAGCCACAGCTGAGCCTCACTGTCTGTCACCTCCACACTCCTGGCTGCTCTTTAATCCTCAAACCACTGTCTTTCCCCCGAAATGCCACTCAAATGAGTGATTGCAGGAGAGGTGTTTAAGTTGTAGGCAAAACTGTTCGTTCCTCCTGGCGAGTTAGACACAGACATAACACACCCACACATCACCAAACAACTTCCACGCAACTCACACAGGTTTTTTTTTCTAAAGGAAGAAAAATAAGAAGGAAAAAAGAGGCTATTACATGTTTTACTACTTTAAATACTTTGTGAGACATGTAGTTACAAGAATTCTCCTGATGATCCCTCAAGGCAGTAAGAAAAAGAAGACAATAACATTTTTTTCTCTATTTAAAAAGAAATATAGAAAATTTTTTCATTAATTCCTAGAACACTGTAAGTCAGAGTAGAGACTACATCCCTGTCTCCCACATGCAATCAGACACAGGAACAATACACTTCATTTAATTTCAGGCAAGGATGTGAATGTGAAGAGATAAAGCTATCTGTCATATTGCAGTCCAAATGAATGAAGCCCCTGCAAGATTTTCCTGTTAGTCCAAAGGTAAAGACCATTCAGAAAGGTCCAGTGGTGCCCAGTGACAGGGCCAGAGGCAATGGGGGCAAATGAAAACACAGGTAGGTCCCTCTGAACATCAGCAAATGTGTTTTTGTTGAGGGTGCCTGAGGTTGCCTAGGGCAGGTGTGGAGTCTCCATCCTTGGGGACACCCAAAAGCCATCTGGACGTGGTCCTGAGCAAGCAGCTCCAGGTGGTCCTGCTTGAGCAGGGAGTGAACCAGGTGCCTTCCAGCCAGCCTCAGCCACTCTGTGAACTCTTGGTCACATTTCTTAACTGTCTGTAGCAGCCTCTGCCTATAACATCAACCTTCATGCATAATGATTAATAAAATAGCACTCATTCCTGAGGGATCAGAGGGATTACCAAAACATTCTGCTAATCTCCTCCAAGAAGAGCTCAGGAAATGTTTTATCTCCTCAAATCACATATAATTGATGCAATAAAAAAGTTCAAGAAGCTATCAGAATTTTCCTTGGTGAAAATCAGTTTACCTTTGATTGACCTTTCCTTTATCCTTGATCAGAGAGAGGCTTCAGTAATTAACATTTTGCTGAGACAGGTTTTTTGTCCTTCACACGTTCATTCGGTATTTCTAGTCAAGTGCAAAATAACCAAAACCAGCTAAAATGCTGGATGCAGTGTGACCATTTCCCCATCCCTGGAGGTTTTCAAAGCCAGGCTGGATTTGACATAGTGGAAATTGTCCCTTCCAGTGGCAGGGAACTTGGAACTAGATAATCCTAAAGGTCTCTTCCAACACAAACTATCTTATGATTCTGTGATTCTAAAAAGAAATGCACGAGTGATTTTGTGTGTGTATGTTTTGTAGGAAAAGTGTTTGTTTGTGTTGATATTTTCCAGTGTGTGGGGGCTGATCTTTGTGCCCAAAGAGAACATGTTTTCCTGGTATGTTTAGATATGCAGTGCTGTGTGCTTGGTGGGAAAAAATCAGAGAAATTAATCTGGGAAATTGCTGTGTGTATGTTCCCATGTGTCTTCTTGCTGCTCTGCTTGGAGGGAAAAGGCTCCCACACTCACCTGTGTCTATAAAGTCTCCTAAGGACATTTGTGCATAAAAAAGTTGCATGCTGGCCCCATAAAATAAACCAGTTATTCTTCAGAAACAACATCATTACCCTGCAATGTGGGTAATTCTGGTTTTCATGTCTTTTTGCTGAAGACACACCCCACTTGGGACTCCAGCAGCCAGAGCCAGGCTGGGGAGCTGTGCCTTTGCCAGGAGCAGCAGTGTTAGAGGGTGCAAAGCTGGATAAAGAAAGTCTGGAGATGTGCAGTGCTAATTCTACTCTGAGGCATTTCAGAATTCAGAGCAGTCAAAAGAGGCAGAGGAAGGAGGCCAGTGGATTTTACAGAATCACAGGATATGCCGAGTTGGAAGGGATCCACAAGGATCATCGAGTCCAGCTCCTGGCCTCGCAAAGAACCAACCCCAAGAATCACACTACATGTCTGGGAGTATTGACCAAACACTTCTTGAACTCTGCCAGGCTCGGTGTGTTCAGAGGCTGTTACAGCAGCTGTTCATGGTAAGCAAGAAAGATGTTTTCCAGTTACAAGGGGCCACGTGAAGCTGAGCATCCAAGTGCTGAACTGCCAGAACCCAGGACATCCCTCTGGGTGCCCTGGATGGCTCTAAATCCTGGCAGGGGCTTGGAGACCCTGTCAGAAAGCCAAAGCACTTGGGAATTCGATCTCAACCCATGGAGCAAATCACCAAACTTATATGAAGAATTACAAGTCACAAAAGTTTAAGTAGCATAACAGTAGTTGTCACAGGGTGAAAGGTGGAATTTTGAAGAATTTCACTATGGGGGTCTAGGGACAAGATGGAGGAATTTGGGCGTTGTCCTGTCCTTCTTTCTTCTTCCTAGCCTCCATCTTCTTGGTGATGCTAGCATTTTGGGATTGGTTTAGAGTAGAAAGTCACTGTCTAATATACATGATAGGTATTGGAACACAGCTGTAAATATCAAATACGTAGTTTATAGTATAAAAGACAATACCAGCCCCATGGGTGGGGAGTGTGCCTCAGACTGACCTGCAGAACAGACCTCGGCAGGCCAGACAGAAAATGTTTTAGATAAGAAATAATAAACGATCTTGAGAACGTGAGCCAAAGACTTCTGACTCCTTCTTTGACAGCTGGGTTGGGGAAAATAGACTTTTAATACATCTGGGGGTCATCTTGACCAGAGGAGATCCTGAGATTGAACAACATGAACACGCTGCTCATTTTGCACAGTATTGAGACATCTCACAAAGCTGAAGGGGAGCTGCTCAGCAATAGAGTAAATTTTTCCTTTCCTTCCACCATCAGCACTAAGGCTTGAGTTATCCAGGCTATTACTATTTAAATAACAATTACTATTTAAATAACAAATTAAAAAGAAGTCTCTAAGCATCCTGTCATCTCTCAGGACTACATCTGGGGACAATAAAAGGGCTGTTGCTCCGTTCCCCCAGCTGCATGGCAGCTGGCAGAAGGAAGCGAGCATCAATCCCTCTCTCTCTGCCCCCCTCGAGCAGATCCGAGCGCGCTCAGCTCACGTCTTGCCGATCCTGCCCGGAGGAGCGGGAAGGCGAGCGGGCCAGATGGAGTTTTTTGGGTGCCCTCCGTGCTGGCAGGCTCTGGGCTGGTGCAGGGGCACAAGGTCAGGGAGGGGATGGGGTGCAGACACAGTGGTCCCCATCCTGCGGGTCCCTCTGCGCTGCGCGGCGGCTGCGAGCCCGTGCCGAGGAACGGGGTTCCTGAAAAAAACCAACAGCCCTCCCTCAACAGCATGGAGAGACGGGGCTGAGATAATTCCCTTTCCCTCAGCATCCCCTCACTGAGGATCACGGCTATTTTATGGTTTTGAAGTGCCCAAACTCACTGCAATTCGTGCAGCCCAGCAGCGTTTTATCACCCCGTTTAATCTGGGGCTCCGTGACCCATTCAGTTCATCAGGTTTGTTCAGTTTACCAGGTTTACCAGTGAGGATCACGCCTACTTTACGGTTTTTGAAGTGCCCAAACTCACTGCAGTTCGTGCAGCCCAGCAGTGTTTTATCACCCCATTTAATCCGGGGCTCCGTGACCCATTCAGTTCATCAGGTTTGTTCAGTTTACCAGGTTTATTCAGTTTACCTTCTCCACGGGCCCTTGAGGAGCAGCCCTGACTCTGGGAGCACCACCACGGCTCTACAGAGGGCAATGGGCTCCACCAAGCCATGGAAGAACTCAGGGCATCTCCAGGAGCCAGGAGAAGCAGTGTGGAGTGGGAGCTGCTGCTCAGCTGGGGCTGCCAGACAGGGGGATGAGGAGCAGGGGTCTGAAAAACAGCCCAGCTGCTCCACATCCTCATCCAGTGTACCCTGAAGGCCAGGTGACCAGGGAGGGGCGGGAGGTGCTGCCTTGCACCCCATGCTGGGGACACAATCCCTGCAGGACAGTCACCTGTGGAATCACCAGGGGAAGGTGATGTGGTGCACACACAGCAGGTGGGTATGTGGTGTCTTGGAGATGTGTGAATAACAATAGTGGACAAGCTGATCTCATGAGCAGCAGCAGATTTGCTGTCAAATAAATTTCATTTGAAAGTTATTTGCTATGTTCTGCATGCAAGCACTGGCCAATTTGACAGTTTCAGAAAGAATTTATAGGGTTTATGCTACTTTCAGTGTTCTCCAGGTGCCTTAAATGCTCACTTTAATAAGAAACAGTCCTGACACTCATTTTTGTTGGCAACTACTAAGAGCTTATAAAGTAGCCCGAGGGCTTTAGCCAGAGTAACGTGCTCTGAAATCCCCTGTAAGGCTGAGGTTTGTGCTGAAAGCTGTGGGAAGCAGAGAAGCTGCATCACCTCTCCTCAGCATCTACCTGCCTCCTTTTTAAAAATCTCAGAAAAACTTAATTACTTAATTCCATGGGTTCTCAATTTCTTTTAGCATTCAGATTCTAGATATTGAGTAACCCCTTGGGCCAGCAAGTGTGCTTGCACTTTGCATCTGCTGTCTGTTTAATATTCACCCCAGCGCCGTGACGGGCAGGTGGAAGGTCCAAGGCACACGGCAGGAGCATCCTGCCTTTCTGCACCTGGAAACTTTGGCATCAGGTGAGCAGCTGAGGAGAGAAAAAACATCACAGAACTGCAGCTCCCGGGCAATTGTGAGAGAGGCTCCATATGCTCCAGTGCCCACCCAAAGAGCCATTTGGCAACGCATCAAAATGATTCCTCCCCCTTCCTCAAAGGCAGGTCTCCACTCAAACTGTGAAAATACGTGACCATAAAAGCAGGACTCTGCTTTTCCCCTCTAAAGTCTGCCTGACAGCAGCACAGGTAGCTTGTGGGACAGGATATCAGGCTGTTAGTAGATTTAGAAGGTGATCACATTAATTTTCACCATGGTCTATGTGAAACAGATTCTTTTGGGTTGGAAAGAGCCCTGTTTGGTCCAGCTGTGCTGTGCCAGAGAGATATTGCAGAGGCAGCACCCTGAGCAATGTGTGAATGGTTTCCTGATAGCCAGAGCTCCAGAAGAGCACCACAGGGGAGCAGTGAAAAGGTGGGACATGTGATGGACTTCAGCAAGGTGAACCTGACTGGGCATGGTTTGAGCTTTGGGACTGCCTAGCCCAGTGTCTTGTGAAGAACCAGGTGATGCAAACATTGAATTAGGCAAGAAGCAGATCTTGGGGTTTTGTGGCACCTCAGCTGTTGGTTCGGCATCTTGAGCCCAGAGACAAGGAGGTCTTCACCAACAGAGATGCTGATTTTGAAAGGCTGCCCTCCCCTGTACCAGCAACTGAGGCTGGTGTGACCTGTTCTTAACCAGGATTTGGGGATGGAAAGGCACAAGGAAGAAGCACTGACTTCAGGCCGCAGCCCTGAACTGATGAGAAATGCAGTGTTTCCAGCACCTGCACAGACTCAGGACCTGGTGAGCAGCAGGCAGTTTGGAGTGACAACCCCACCCTCTGCAGCTACCAGTGGGAAGGGACTGAACTGGGCAGAGTGGCTATCTCAGCCACATGGCCTTTGTGTCCTCTCCCAGGAGGGCAGTCAGGGCTGGGGAACTTTTCTTCTGCAATTAGAGCTGCAGGAAGGGTTTTTACCCCTATCTTTCTCCTTCCTGCAGAGATGACCAGTGGTGGTGGCTGCCTGGCCACGTTTGGTCTCACCCAAAGCAGGGTGGGGACCAGAAGCAGGATTAGGAACAGTTTTGTTGGGAATGGCTCCAGCAGAAAACCAAGGGGAGGCTATAGCTCCAGTTTTATCTTTCCCCATGCTAGGATCACCCCTGGATCTGCACCCAGCCCTGTTTGGTCCCACCCATGGGCAGCAGTGGGGCTTCAGCATCACAGAAGCTGCTGTTCCACTGCTGAAATGGACAGACAGAGAACAACAACAATGCACTGGGGGATCCAGGGAAAGGGCCCATCTGTCTTGCTTTTGAGGATGATTAGGGACAGTGTTTGACTTGGCTAGCATGGAAAATGACACAGAATGGCAATGCTGACAGCCTGGCAGTGGCGAGGAGGAGGGAGGAGCAAAAAGACGATGAACTGAAATCTCAGCCTCTCCTCCAGTGACCAGAATAAAACCCACAGCTGGACACAGCCCATGCACAGGCAAGAAATCAGCCTGCTTGTTCCTGAAATGCTGAAAAGTCCCATATGTTCAGCTCCTGATGCACCCCATCACAGCCTTGTCTCTCCTCCTGCAACCAGGGCCCCATCCTGCTTCTCCTGGACATGTTCCTTTCCCTCATGCCAGGCTGAAATGCTCCCAACCAGTTTTTATCCTCACTTCTCTGTAGAAGTGACCTTATTTTCTGTATTTACACCTTTCCCAGTCCATAAGTCACTAGCAATTATTGGACAGTTTGAACCTCATATTGGTTTCTTCTTCAATTTTTAATGGAGGCATTGAATGTTGTCAAGTCAGATTCATTACTGAGTGAATACTTTATATCCCATCAGCAGTGAACCATGTGCTGCAATCAAAAACATCAATGTGATTTATTTTAATTATATTTATTTCCTGTAATTTTTTATTCACCGAGTCATTTATCAGCTCCTCCACTTCTTTTGCCAAGGATCAATTTCAAGCTGTAAATCAGTAACAGCATTTGTCTTAGAAATACTTGGCTCTCCAAATTTGCCTTTTTAAAATACTGGCACAGCTCCAGCTCTCCTCCAGTCCTCTGCAACATCCTCAGCACCTTGGTGTAATTAACATAACGAGGACTTAAAGAGCTCTTTGGCCATGTCCTAAATTTGATGAAACTGTGGCAGTGTCATGATTTTCTTGCCAGGGTGTATCCCAGTGGGGATGCTAATTTTGTCATGGCTGTTTCACCCCACTGTTCTCACATGGAGCAGTCATGGTGACTACATCATGTCCACCATGACTTTGCTGGAACCCCAGGGGATGCTCTACCAGTGATGCAAAACAAGGGGTCCAAGAGTAAAACACAATGAACAAAGCAGCTCAAACCACTGCCTTGCAAAAATCACTTTGACACTTTGTCAGTTGTACCTCACCACTGCAATCACTGGAAGGAACAGTCATTAATTACCTTTGTCAGGTGAAATTTCTTTAATTACCTGCAACTCTGCTTCCAGGAAACTCCCACTTTCAGCTGCTGCTGACAGTCCAAGGACACATATCCTAGTAATAATTTTTTTTGAAAAGCCCTGAAAAATTACCAGGGGATGAAGTCATGTGTGGCTCACCTCTGGCTGTGTAGGGCCAGTGGATGTCCTGGAATCACCTGCCTGTGATGAGAAGAGAGCCCAACAGGCAGGGGGTGAAGGAGGAAGGTGGTTAGCCAACCTGTCATGTAATCCATGGGCATTCTTCAACGACCTTTTCTTTCTTCCCTAAAAGTAAAAGGAACCCAGAGCAGGCTTCCCAGAGAGCTGCTGCTCCTTGAACCCTGACAGCACATGCTCAGCATCATGAGGAGATGCTCAGCAGCAGCTGGAATTCAGCACACGCTGCCCTCGCTCCCAAACAGATGTTCATTGGATTGTCAGGGCATTGAGAGGGAGCTAAATTAATTGTAAGTGGGAGCAGGTTAGTTAAATCTGTTCTGGAAGTATTATATAGCCATTAAACTGCGTACAAAACTCAATAATAATGGGTAATAACGTTCTTCCTAGGAATTAAATAGAAGCTCAATTTATAATGCTGCTCGGCATTCAAACCAGAGTGTTCCACCTTCCTGGTACATGATCAACATTTTGTAATTAATCCTCACAAAGCCTCGGCGAGGCAGATCTCTTCACACCACTGATTCTGTGTATAAATGGCAACAAGAAGGTACAAGATGCCTCCTTTGAAGCTGTGGTTGCCTGTGTCTTCAAACATGATTTGCATCTCTGGGAGCCCACTCAGCATCTGTGTTTGAATAATGAGAGGTTTGTAAAAAGCCTCGGAGCCTGGATCAGATGTCCAGGTCTCTTCGTGCCTCTTCCCTGTGCTGAGATCATTGTGGCATGTTTCAGGATGATTCTGCAGTGCAACCTCCAGAATAATGATATTTTCCCTGCCTGGTCATATTGCACTGCAGGGATGACCCTCAGAAGGAAAGCCTGTGGTATTAGGGCTCAAGTATGAGCTGCAGGAAATGGCCAATACAAAAGCTGCTAATTTTGTCAAGATTTAAAAGAACAAATCTTATGAACAACTGGAAGCTGTTTCTTTCCAGAAAATTATTGTAGCAGATGTGGCCTGTCAGATAAATGTAATTTACACCAGGTGGTGTAAATTACATTGGTGGAATACTCATGACTACAGGCAAATTGGAATTATCTAGTGTCACTTCAAAATGATCTCCTCTCTCCCTGTCACTGTTTAAGGCACAGCATGAATAAACAGAGGGTGTAATGAAGGGGAGCTTCACCCCAGCACCAAACTGCAACTAAAGTAGGGATTTAGTTAAACTGATTTCAGTTTAACTTTTGTCTGCTCACAGTGCTTGAGTGGACATTCATTTGAGTTTACAGCTGATTCCACACCCTGCACAAGGACCCCACACAACAGAGAAAAGAGAATCTGCAATACCCATCAAAGAGCAAACAAAAATGGCATGGACACAGCTGGGGCTGACATGGGGCTGTGCAGACATGATGTTAGGTGTGAAAATGGGAATCTGAGGTCCAGCTTCCCAGGTAATCCATGCTTTAAAGTGTTTTAAGTGTCACTCTGGGTGCCTAAGAAGTAGTCTCCTACTTTGAGGCACCACCAAGCTTAGCTGAAGTTCTGTCTTGATCAAGGAAGGATTTTTTCCAAGTCATTTTTGGCTAAACAACCCTTGGCACAACAAAAGCAGCAACTCCCAAACAGAACAACTCAGCATCAGTGATGGACTGTCCAGAGAAAGCAGCACAGCCTTTACATACTCAGTAAAAAAAAAAGCAGTTTAAGAGTTTATTACAATTTTTGATACATCAGAGATGTCACTAATAATATTTTAATATATGTAACAAAGAAAGAAAATGCTCTTTACTAGCTGGAAAAATTGGCCCATGATTAGGGGGCAGGTCAGAGCCTCTTTCATGGGAGTTAGAAGATTACTCCCATCCCACCCATCTTCTCCTAGAATTAATTAACATTAAAAATATGCTTTTACGAGACAAGACATGCCACATAAAAATCTGATTCATTTGAAATCACTGAAAAAAAATTCTCCTTTGCTTTCAATGAGGGCAGGGTTTTACCCAATATTTCTAACAGACTTTTCTAAGATGGTGTTAAGGAAGATGTCAAAGGCTATCCTATTTCTCTTCTTGCCAAAAGGCAGGATCAGCTGTGTCCATGTCAGTGCTGATGCATGTTTGTCTAACTGGTCCTGAAAGGGCTGCAACACTTTAATAGCACCTTGACCTCTGCTTCCATTTTCACCTGTCGAGACACAGCAAAAGGAAAAGGGCTTTTATTGCCAACTCTGCCATAATTTTTGACTGGTTTAAAGGACCAGTGACAATTTTAACATCTGATGTCTCATGATCTACTACAGATAGAAATTAATACTACCCAATCCCAGGGGGCTTTGCCATCATTTATTGACATCTTTCATCTCTTCTTGAGATATCTAACATGAAATCAGGTCATTCTGATCTCCATCTTGCATTTTTTTCAACCATTTTAATTGTGGTCTGATTTCAGTGGCTGTCCCAGAACCAAGTTAAAACTAATGTTTTCCTTTATCTGCAGACCTGTCAGTCCTTCAGTAGGCCAGTATAAAATGTGTAACCCTAATTGTAAGAGTGAAATGCCAGCTACTGTAATTAAGTTGGCAATGTGGAAAGGCAGGGAGGCAACAGAGCTGTAAAACCATGTGAGATGGAGCCCTAGAGGGGCGGGCAGAGAAGGACAGGTGAGCAAAAAAATAAATATTCAAGCCTGTTCTTTGCAGAAGAGAAGCTCCATGGTTTGATTATGCTTCCAGAAAGAAATATCACCTGTCATTAACAGTCCTTTGCCTGCAACCCAGTGCTCATGGAGACAAAGTGGGGTTTTTGCTTTGGTTTCAAGTTCTGGATTGCATTCAGAAATAGTAAAACACAGCTCCTCATTGAAAGGCAACTCAAAATACACCCATCCCCTGAAACTACAGGAAATCTGCCCACAGCTGCTCAAAATACATTCATGTTTTAAGATGGGAAACAACAGGCAGGAAGATTAGCATTTACAGCTGGTGTTTCTGAACATAAAGGTCTGAGGCAGATGCTCACACGTAGCACTCAGGGAATGAGAGGTGAGTTTCCCATGCATTCTCTCTCATTCCAGGGTACACCATGCATTAAGCTTTCACAATAAGTTTGGGGGTTTTCTTTAAAAAAACAAACCCTGCTACATAGAATCCAAAAGCAAACAGACACAATTTGTTCTTCCCAAAGTATGTGAGAAAAAGCTTGGTACTGGTAGTCTGTGTTTAACCCTTACCAAGGGTTTATTTCCCAAAAAACCAAATATTTTGCAGTCTTTACCAGCGAAAGATAAGACAAATCATGTTTTCAGCCAAGCCATAAAATATGTACTCTCACATGTAATCACAAAGCCTCCTGATGTTACAGGGTCCCAGCTCTGCACATGGGACAAAGGTGATTAATGCTGGGAGACACCAGCAGTGGCCAAACCAGCATTTCTTTGCCAGTGGACTCCTCTGCACCTTTGGTGCCACCAAACAGAGTCACTGGGGAGGCAGGAGGAACACAGCAGGCCACTGGAGCGAGGATGCCAGGCTGCTGGCAGGAGAAGCCCTTACATGCTACTTGCAGGAAAAACAGCAGCTAAGAGGCTGGGATGAAGAGCCTGCCTAGAGACTGGGACTGTCTGGGACATACAACCCATGGCGATGCATTTTTAGCATCACCTCAGTATCTGTGGCTTTGAACTTCCTCAGGAACTTGGTCAAAATCATTGACACTCAAAATCAGCTTCCTGGGGCAACAGGAAAGCTTTTTCTGCTCACTGCTGCCTAAAGAATAGGTTCCTGAAGGCATTGTTGTAGTTTTTGTTGAAAGCAGTGTAGATGAGTGGATTAAAAAAGGAATTTGAATAGCCCAGCCATAGAAAAATGCTCTTCCAAACGGGTGGGATGTCACATGAGCAGAGTGGGTTGATGAGCTCTGTGATGAAGAAGGGGATCCAGCAGAGCACGAAGACCCCAATAAGGATGCCCACCATGAGGGCAGCTTTCTTTTCCTTCTGCTCTCTCCATGTGTCTCCATCTGTCTGGAACGTAACAGTGGCGTGACGGACAGTGAAGACTATCTGTGGCTGCTGGGCAGCTTCTTTCACCTGCCAAACACAAACACGAGTTGCACCACATGTACCCCAGTCAGGCAATCCCACACAGCAGGTTCAGAGCCCAACAGTGCAAGCGAGGGCCAGGGCTCCAGGGAAACACAGGCCATGCACGTCACACCCTAACTGAGGGCAAGGTGGCTGTATAACCTCATCTGGGTGATGGAGACTATTTTAAGTGAGATTAGAAACTAGAGAGAGTACTGAGGGTACATGGGGTTACTCACAGTGCAGCACAATAAGATTACTTCCCCACTTACAATCTGATCAGCAGAACAGGCACACACCCACATGCCGTGCACAGAAGTCTGCTTACTTTCTCTAAACCCATTGAGTTTAAGAGTTGTTGGTAGGAGAGGAAAGAAAATTAGCACACATTTGCTTCCTCCCTGCCAGAAATCTTTACAGTGCAGAGTCACCGTGCCTGGGATGAACTGACACGATGCAGTAATGATTAGGAAAGATTTACAAGGACATTCTGCACAAGAGCTTTCTCTCTGGGTAAATTCACAGTGTCCCCAAAGCCACAGCTGGTTGCCAGGGTATCGTCCCCAGCAGACACAGCTGCCCATCCCTCCACTGTCCCCTTGCGTCCCCAGGGGAGGGACAGTGACCCCTTACTCACGCTGGTGAGCACTGATTCAGCATTCCATGGGGGGACATCTGTGAGTCACCGCTCGCCCACGTGGAGCTCAGGCTCACAGAATGTCCCAAAGTTGCTTTAGCTGCACCTTGAGTGCTCACAGCTGGGGCTCGGAAGGAGCCAACAGGCTGGGTTTGCAAGCTTTGCAGTCTGCCTTCCCTTGGAAGCCTCCAGGATCCACAGGGCTTTGGTGGATCACTGCTCACTTGCACACTTTTGGTTTAAGTTTCCCCCAGTTCTACAAAGGCTTGCCTGCTGGCAATGCTTGACCAAGCAAAGCACAACCAAGCTGACCTACCTCCAGCGCTTCTGGTGTAATGGGGGTGATGGAGTTGCTCTTGCGAGATCCGATCCGAAACTTGGCAGCCCTGTAGATCTTCCAGTACACAAAGAGCACCACGCAGAGGGGCAGGTAGAAAGCCCCAAAGGTGGAGAAGATGGTGTAGGAAGGCTCCTGGCTGACCTGGCACTCTTCACTGTCCTCTGAGTAAGTCTCTCCCCAGCCAAAGAGCAGCGGGGCCAGAGAGATGAACGCGGAGAGCGCCCAGGTGAGAGCGATCATGGTGTTGGAGATGCGGCGCCGGGTGCGCAGCGTGTACTCCAGGTGGCGAGTGATGGACCAGTAGCGGTCGAGGGCGATGGCCGTGACATTCCAGATGCTGGCAGTGCAGCACAGCACATCGAAGGAGATCCACACCTGGCACAGCGACCTGCCCAGCCGCCACCGCCGCCCGGACAACTCGTGCACCAAGCTGAGGGGCATGACGAGGGCTGCCACCATCACGTCGGAGATGGCCATGGAGGCCACCAGGTTGTGGGGCACCCGGTGGAAACTGCGCACGCGGAGGATGGTGGCCAGGACCAGCCCGTTCCAGAGGAACGTGGCCACCACCAGCATGGCCAACAGGGTGAGAACCAACACGCTGAAGACCGAGAGATGGGCCTGACCGCCCTCGGGGCCGGCGGACGACCCGCTCCTGTTCCCGCTGTCCGGCGTCGTATCGGCGAGGCAGCTGATGTTGAGCGGGCGCTCCATGCCGGGGCTGCGGGCACCGGGTTGCTCGGGGCTGCTCGGGGCTGCTCCGGGCTGCTCGGGGCTGTTCCAGGCTGCTCGGGGTTGTTCCAGGCTGCTCCGGGCTGCTCCGGGCTGCCTTCATCCCCGGCAGGAAGAGCCCTGCGTCAGCCGCGGCTGACGGCAGCCCCCGGCCCGCCCCGGCGGCGAGAGGCGGCGGCTCCGCGGGCGCGGAGCGGCTGGAACGGAGCGGAGCGGCTGGAGCGGAGCGGAGCGGCTGGAGAGGCTGGAGCGGGGCTGCGGAGCGGCGGCCCCTGCGGAGGAGCCGCGCCGCGGGCTGGCGGGGCCGGGGCGGGCAGGTGAGTCCGCGCCGTGCGCGGGTGCGGGAGCGGCCGCGGAGGGAGAGGGGCTGCTTAGTCATGTCCGTGAGCCCGCGGGTCGGGACCGCGCCGGGCCGAGCGGAGGGCAGAACCGCCGGCTGTCCCTGCCCCAGCCGGCTGTCCCTGCCCCAGCCGGCTGTCCCTGCCCGGTACGTGCCGCCCCTGCCCGGCTCCTGCCCCACCGCAGCCCGCTGCCCGCTGTCCTTGTCCTGCCCGCTGCCCATCCCCGCGCGGGAATCAGCCCCGGCTTTGTCTCGGGGTGGGTTCGCCCCCTCCGGGCGTATTCCGTGCCAGCCGCAGAAAGTTAGCATCCCTGTGAAATTGTCCCTAGGCTCCTCTAAAAATGTGTTGGTGAGGCGCCGCGGGAATTGCTTTGCTCCCAGATAGGCTACAGTGTGCACCCAGGAAACCTGTTAGTAACCCTGGTGATTCCGTGTAGGGGCAATGTGGCAGGGGATTATTTCTTTGAGAACTTCTCTGCTGGCATTTCCTAACTTGTTAGCAATTGTCGGGGCTTTTATTAGAGATAATAATTCACTTGACTGCTCTTATTAATCATCTATTTAATAACATTAGCCATTAATGAAACGCATGAGCATTTCCCCTGGTTTTTAGCGCACTAATTGTGACGAGTAGTGGGATTCTGGGCTTCCTAGCAGAAGTCAGAATCTCACCCCACCGAGCAGGATTCCCTGTGCCCCAGCTCCATGCAGGGATGCCAGCCAGCTCCAGCCCACAAGCCTTGGATGGCATCCAGGCAGGGCAGTGCTGGTGCTGGCACGCAGCTTCTCCAGACAGTCCTGGGATAACAGGTCCAAGAGCTTTTGGGTCAGACACGTCAGTGAGAAGCTGGCAGGCACTAACGTGGGGCTCACAGTTTGCATCTCTTGGGGGAGAGGGGAGGAAGGAAGGAAGGGCATCGGTGTTGAGATCAGGTGATGATGACATTTGCTGGTGAACTGCAGCTTGAGAGAGAGAGTTGGGGAGAAGACACAAACAGAGATGTTCAGGGAGTACCCCATGCATTCCATGCTTCTGGAATACAGAGGGTAAAGCCAAGCTGCTGCTTCCTTCTGCCTCGCCCGAATCTCTCTGGAATTTTTAATGAAAACAGCAAGTAACAATAACAAAGGGTAATAAACAAGATGTTTTCTTTTGCTGCTGCTTGTTCCTCCGTGCCACCAAGGGAAATGCAAAGCAGTATCTCCAAAACAGGTCCAGGACCTTGTTTTGGTGGGATGGGGTCTTCCCTGTAAGAATTCATTCAGTGCCATGCTACCCATTCTCAGAACCAGGGATCCTATGGTAGCACTGGAACAAATGTAGCCTTAGAGAATATATCATCCTTTTGGAAATAAACTGCCATCTTTTGGGGGGAGAAATTATTATTTTATCTTTTATACACAAGAATACTGATAATTTTGGAATGAGTAGGTTTTTTTACTTACAACTCAAAGGACAAACAGGGTTTGCAGCCTTTCTTAAAGCCTCTTGATTTAGAATTCCTGGTTTGTAAGGTGCAAAATATCATTGACTGTCATTATATTGATCAAAACACTTAGCAGCTCCAAAGCTGAGAGCTTTTTGTTGCGTGGGCTCTTCCCAGAAAAAAACCTATGACCCAGAATTAATAGAATCAACCACAAATGATAAAATATGTACTCCTGAAAATAGATTATTTTTGTTTTGTTTCAGGAACAAATAGACAAAAAACTACATTTAAAGGAAAATGAAAATAAAATGTATTAAATCTAAAGAAGTAAAACTAGGTTACGTTATCATGAAAAATCATTAATACTTTCATTATTTTACTTACTCGACTTTAAAAAAATATATATTGGCAGCTGCTGGAGCTGAATGGGTCCGTTGAGAAGTGAAGGGAAATAGAGAATGTAAACAACATATATATATATATTTATGTGTGTATATATATGTATGAGTATGTATATGGAAATGCAGAGGTCTGCACCTGGGATGGAATGGACCTATACAAGAGTACAGGTTGGGGACTGACTGGGCAGACAACTTCATTGACAGGAGGACCTGCTGAGTCTCTTGGACACATCCTGGAGCAGGAGCATCCTGGCCTATATGAGCAAGATTTTGTCCATCAGGTTTGGGGTTATAGCCATTTCCCTCTATCCAACAAACCTTGGAATTTCATGTCCTGCTTGGGGTTCCTCTCTGGGAGAAGTCCAGTTGTAGGTAATCAAGGTGATGAGCAGGCTCATGGTGTATGATGTGTAAAGACAAGAACTGAGTTTATCACTCCTAAAAAGAGAAGTTTAAGGGGAAAATCTTACTGCTGCCTCCAGTTACCTCAGGGGTGGGCATAGAAAGGGTAAAAGCAAACTCTCCTTAGAGGTGCACAGCGATCAGAAGGGATGAAACGAGTGAGAGTCACAACATCACTGCTGACTTGGGGGTGTTGGCTGATGAGGAGCTCAGCGTGAGCTGGCAACGTGCACAGGTAGCCCAGAAAGCCACCCGTGTCCTGGCTGCTCCACAGGCAGCGTGGCCAGCAGCTGGAGGAGGGAATTCTGCCTCTCTCAGTGCTGCACCAGCTCTGGGTCCCCCAGTGTGAGAAGGACTTGGAGCTGTTGGAGGAGTCCAGAGGGAAGTCATGAAGATGGTCCAGGCACTGGAGTACCTCTGCTGTGAAGGCAGGCTGGGAGAGTTAGGGTTGTTCAGCCTAGAGAAGAGAAAGCTCTGGGGAGGCCATACAGCACCTTGCAGCACCTAAAGGGGCTACAAGAGAGCTGGAGAGGGACTTTTTAAAAGGGCATGGAATGCTAGAACAGGAGGTAAGAGCATTAGGATGATGGAAGGTAGGTTTAAATTGGATTAGGCTAGCATTAAATTGGAAGGAATTCATTCTTGTGAGATGGTGAGTCACTGTAACAGGTTGCTCAGAGAAGTTGTGGATGTCCCATCCCTGAAAGAGTTCAGGGACAGGTTGGATGGGGCTCTGGTCTAGTGGAAAGTGTCCCTGCCCATGGCAGAGTGGTTGGAACTAGATGATGTCTCAGGCTCCTTTCTGCCTGAACCATTCTATGATTCTACATTCCAATTAGAAATTAAGAAATAAATATTCACCTGGAGAGTGGTCTGAAATCGGTTAAAGTGGCTGTGAAATCTGCAATCTTAGCAATATGCAATATTCAGCTGGACATCACTGTGAATGACCTGATCTGACTTTGGAGTTCTCCCCTCTTCAGTGGGGGTTGGACCAGGTGATCTCCAGAGGCCCCTTCCAACCTGCATCATTCCACAATTCTGATCCTGCATTCTTTAGGTGCGTTGGCTGAATGCATCAGATTCAGGAATGACTAAATATTGTTGTTTTTAAGGACAAAATGCTGTTTACTTTACACAGATTAGTAAGACCATTCATTTTCTCAGAACTGTTGATATTAAGCGAGCAGAAGGCCAAGATCTTTAGTGAGTGGATAATGCTTGTGGAATGATCACATCTCTGAAAGTCTTTGAGAAAAAGATTTATGTTTCAAAGTCAGGATTATCTCACATCTTCACTGATGGAACCAAAGGAATTAAGTGACAGGACTTCCCTGGGTTTAGCAGCATCCTCTCTGTAAAGACATTAAATTATTGACATTAAATTATGCTTGCTACTGGAGGTACCTTCCAATTCAAAATATGTATCAGATGGTTGGAGGTTAGGAGGGAATTTACAGTGTAATCAGTGCCACTGCCTAAATGCACATCCAAGTATTAGCTGCTCCTGGGAAAAGGGTGAATGGATTTATGTTGTTAATCTCTATGGAGATCTTTTGAACCTCTGCCCTTATAACTGGCAGAAAAGGGAGAGGAGAAGGCTTAGGAGTTTTTGCTGGGCATGCTCAATGAATCAATGAGAATTTCAGTCTCCTGGGTAGGTGGAGCTGCTAGGTTATACAAGGATTAAAGGAACACATATTCTCACTGTGTATATACACCACTACTGAAAGCTGTGCTCAGTTGCCAGCCAGACTGCTCAGTAAGTGTGCATCCTGCCACAGCAATTCCTAAACCTCAGGTATTCATCACTCGAATTTCATTTAACTTTCAGCCAGCCTCAGTCCAGTTTCATATCACATCCAGCCATGCTTTTTGAACACCCTTGCAGACCACCCACTCCTCTCCTATTGCAAAATGGTCAAACATGACCACAGTGAGAATGCACAGACTGCGAGGTTGTTCTCATACCCTCAGAGCCATCCTCAGCTCTGATGTCACTCTAGTCTTCTGAAACCAAGAGCATAGAATCATGGGTTTGGGTCAGCAGGGACATGAAAGTTCATCTAGTTCCTACCAAGGCAGCCAGGGTTCAAAGCATCAAAACTCAGGCTATGAGCTTGGATCATGATGCCTCACAGCTCACGTAAGCATTTCCACAGGCAAGCAGCTGACTGCTCTGGGTAGCTCTCTCAGGTTTCTGGTGCTGCAGCTGGTTAATAATCACATATTTACTGGAGCTTGGACTTACTTGAGGTTTTCTCACATGCCAGCCAAGGGCCACAGTTGGAGTCAGCCTTTCTCTCTACTTCAAAGTGGAACAACTCTCTGACTGAGAAGCAGAGATTAATCCTGTTGTGTGTTACTAGGAGACTCAGTAGAATTGTGGGAGTATCTTGGAGCAAGAACAAGGGGGACCTGTGTGCCCCACAGTGTCCCACTGAGTGACCTGTTTACCAACCTGTTTACCTGTTTGGGTTCTCTTGGTTTGCATGCTTATGAAGAACTTTGAGAAGTTTTTCTGTCTTGGGAAAGAAATTAAGACAATGAGTTGAAATCCTGTTGGCTTTCTATTTGTATGACGGAAAACTATTCCTCAGGCAGGTCTAATCCAGTTTAGGGCATGTAAGCTTTCCTTTAGGAAGCCACCAGCTGAATGACTGTCATCCCTTGAAGCTACTTGCTCCCTCCCTAGTGAGGAGGAGAACTGGGGAAAAAAAATTGTTGGCTTTTTATTTGTATGACTGGAAAGGTATTCCTCAAGCAGGTCTAATCCAGTTTAGGGCATGTAAGCTTTCCTTTAGGAAGCCACCAGCTGAATGACTGTCATCCCTTGAAGCTACTTGCTCCCTCCCTAGTGAGGAGGAGAACTGGGGAAAAAAAAAGTGGACCTCATGGATTGAAATAAGAACAGTTTAATAATTGAAACAACAATAATAATGACACTACTGCTAGTACTAATGAAAAAAGAGAGGAAGAGGGGATTGAAATCCAAGAGACACACGGGATGCACAACACAATTGCTCAACACCTGCTGATGGATGTCCAGCCCAGCCCTGAGCAGCAATCAGTGCCCTCAGCCAGCTCCCTCCAGTTTATACCCTGGGCACAGTGTATAAACTGTGCTCTGTGGTGTGGAATGTCCCTCTGGCCAGCTGGGGTCAGCTCTCCTGGCCATGCTCCCTCCCAGCTCCTTGTGCACTTGTTTGATGGCAGAGCATGGGGAGCTGAAAACTCCTTGATTTAGGGTAAGCAACTGCTTAGCAACAACTAAAACATCAGTGTGTTACCAACATTCTCATCCTAAATTCAAAACACAGCCCTGTACCAGCTACTAAAAAGAAAATTACTGTGTCAAGTCAAAACCAGGACAATGATTTCAGTGACAGAACTAAGGTGTTTAATTCTGCAACAGGAACAAAACAGAACAAGAACAAAAGCTGTTCAACAGAGCAGTCTCTTGCCTTGCCTAGAGCATGGTCCTCTCTGTGTAAAGTCAGTGCTGTCTCAGTGCTTGTGTCTTCTGAATGTGGCCACAATTCCTTTGCCTACAGGCAGCATGGACTCTGGTACCTTGCACTGCTGTGTATTCTCAGTAAATGGACTGCCAGGAGTGCTTCTCTGTCTTCTGCCCAACAGGAATTAACTCCTGCTGGAATTAAACCCTTTGTTCTTGCATAGTAAAGAAGCATGTTCATGGTCACAGGGCCAGCTGGAATGTAACTTAATAAAGTCTGAGGGCAACTCCCACATCATTCACTGCCGCAGTTAAAAGTTCCATTCTGGGTAAAGAAATTAAATGTAAATAATTTTATCTCTTCTTTCATACCTTAAGGGGCAGCATTAATCATCTGTGTAATTTCAGGGGAGTCAGCAGAGTTATGCTAGGCATCATATTGGCTTTTAGTCAAAGGTGCTTTGCAGTGAGCAGTTATGACAGTAATGCAATAACTTGGAGCCTGCCTTGGGGGGTCCTGCCCTCATATGGCATCTGCAGTTTTCATTTATTTCTCTCGTGGTAGAAATCCTTCACACATACACACACCAGCACCTGTGATCTGTGGTACCCATGGTCAGTCCCTGAGAAGTAAGTGACTCTCTTGACTCTGGTGGATTTGGTGTCTACAGGTGACTTACAAACCACAGTAGAAAATTATCCATATTTCTAATTAAAACAAAAAAAAAGTTTTTAAAATACCAAAATATATCATGCTTCTGGGAGTACAGGGTATCCTGCAGTTCTGTGAATCATCTAGAATAGCAGGGCCATAGAAAAATAAGAAACTGTGTGTGGGAAGACTAGGTAAATCTAACTTAATACATGAGCTTTGGCAATCAAAGCTGCCAAGCAAGCTGTCAGGACTCTGCCGGGGAGGACAGATGGCATGATGACAGCAAATGGATGGGTCTCTAAAACTCAATTACCATTTCAGTTCAGACCCTTTTTCCATATGCCAAGTTGTGGAAGAGCTTTGTTTATCTTGAGCTTTATGCATTGTGACAGATAATTTGCATAGGTGTGAAGCTATAGGGAAGGCTGTTACAGTGTCAGGCTGAACACGAGTTCTTCTGTTTGGTGTTTTCCAGGTTACCTTTCTGCTGCCTTGCTGAACCTTTATTTACATAAATCCATCCATAGTCTAGAAATGTTCTTTTGAACTAAGAGGCAAAACATTTTAGGATCTGTTTACCACATTAAGAATATAAATCACTCTCAACAGCTTTCTGAGCCAGAAGTTCTTAAACTTTTTTTCATATACCTAATTTCATCCCTGTTACACTCCCTTTGACTCCTTGTCAGTGTGTTTCCATGCCCACTGGGCAACCACTTCCATTCTTCCATTGGCTGGAGTACCTTATTCCCAAACCTCCTCTCACTTTAACATCTAGGACTAGTTTTGTTATTCTAATTTGTTGGTAATAGGTGCAAAAATTAAACCACTGATGCCATCCTCAAGGGATGTCTTTTCTCCCACTCCAACAGCCTGATTTCCTTATAGGCCTTTGCTTGCTGCCTTCTTCCCTGGAGATCTCTGGACAGCCACAGCCACATCCCTACCTGCCAAAGGAAGCACTGGCACAGTTGTACAGCTTTCTCAGCTGGGTACCATCTGATTGTCTCAGATTCATAGTCACATTATGCTTCCTTCCAGCTCTGGAATATTTTCTTCCTCCTGATTATTCAGTGTAGCTGGATGTTTCCCTGCCCCAGCCTATCCAGGTCATGCAGGTCAGCAGAATGGGTCTTAATTTAAGTAAGGTAAATTCCCAGTATTTTCAAGCCATGCAACATGGCAGGTCATTAGAGAAAATACAGAAGCTGTGGAATTTTCCTTATTTATATTTCATATCTGTGTTGCTGGGTGAATGAGAGGTTCATACAAATGAGAGGAACTATTTACAAGTTTGCAAAAGTCAAATGGCAGGTTGTGACCACACACTTTCTGTCTGCAGCTAAAATGAGTCTGCTCCCAAGGAAAGTACTTGCAGATGTCTTCTGCAGGCTGATAAAGAGCTTGCCCCTGGATCATGGGCATGACAGCGAGTCTGCTCCCATGTCTCTGCAAGAAAAGAACTTGCAGATGTCTTCTGCAGGCTGATAAAGAGCTTGCCCCTGGATCACGGGCATGACAGCAAACTTTCCCAGCTATTTAAACAAAGACAACCATTTTTAATGGTCCCCAAACTTTATTTCTCTTGTAGAATTTGACAGTATCATGTTAGATGGGCATGACAGCAAACTTTCCCAGCTAATTAAACAAAGACAACCATTTTTAATGGTTTTAATGGTCCCCAAACTTCATTTCTCTTGTAGAATTTGACAGTATCATGTTAGAAATATCTTATTTTGGTCCCTTCTACCACAGCAAGCACCTGATCAAGCAATCTACTTGCTACTGCTATAAAATCTTCAAACCCTTGGGATGAAAGGGGTTGCATAAATGTGTCTAAATATCTCTCTGTTTTTCACAAGGTTTTTTATTAGTAGCATCATTATTTTTAACAACCAGTATTCACTGCTATAACAGCAAAATGTTGCCAGACTTTTCTTAATTGTGTAGCACCGCATTTTATTAAAAACAGCAGATTTTCCTTCTGGCTGCTGATCTGTGAGTCAAGATTGGTAGATTGTGGCTCACAGGTGGTGGCCCAGTGGTGTGTGAGCTGCAGCATCTCCCTGTGCTTCATGCTCAGCTCCCACTTTGGGGACATGATGTGTGACACTGGGAGGATGCTCACCCAAGAGCTCCTGGTGGGAAAACCTATCCAGCAAGTGGGGCTGAGGGCAGCATCTCTGAGCCACCCTGGGGTACAGCTGTGTGCCCACCTGGGCCTTGTCACACGGTGAAGCCACCAGGCTGCTGGCATCTGCCACCAGTGAGTTTCTCCCTTCCTTTCAGAGCCATCCCCTCCCTTTCTTTGGGTTCCTCCAGGTAGATGTAATGGATGTAATTCCTGTCCCTGCAGAGACTGACCTGAGGCAAGGGACCTGCTTGGACTTGGCCAGCTGGTGGATCCTATAAGCTCATCTTTTGTAGTTAATTTTTCCACCTCTTCTCTGGTTATTTTCTGCTTTTAGATTTTGACTGAAGCTTTTTTTTTTTCTGATTTTGTCAGGATTTTGGTGTGAATTTAGTAAAAATCTTCCAAGTTGACACTACTGAATTATTCAGGGTCTGATATGAGCATACTTAATGGTGTGTCTTCATTAAAGTCATCTGCACAGAAGGTGGCTTATGTAGTTAAAATCTGAATCTCTTGTAGGAAATAAAGAAATCACTGGTTTTTGAAAGAACTCCTCATCTGATCTGATACAACTTCAGAACTTTCTGAGCAGACTCTCAGTGTCCTTCCTCCTCTCCACATTTCAGCATCTTCGTTGTATGCTCCTGTCTCTCCATTCTTCTCTGTTTTCCTGAGCACTAGAGTAATTAATGTAAGCAGCTTTTACTACATCACCACTAGCAACTGACTTGGCTAGGGTTATAAATGCAACTGTGTAACCACAACCAAGAATTCAGTGGAATAAAACCCCAAAGCCCACCAACATTTTCATGTTTTAAAGCCTTCCATCCAACATTCACACCTCCTGTCCCTTGCTTTGACTCCTAGCAGTAGTCCCAGTCTTGCAGAGCTGCCCACACAGACATGTGCTTCCCATCCCTCCAGTTCTGGTATCACTCCAGCCAGTCTGGCTGTGGATGCTCAGCCCTTCTCCTGCCATCATCCCTTCTGCACTATGGCCACGTCTTGATGGCAGGCTGCAAGTGCAGTCCTGGCCTTGACACATTGTGAGGCAGTTGCACAAAGACAAATGGTCTCTCCACAGTGCCTGTTCTTCATTTCAAGGAGGTTTTCTGTTTTTGTGACAGCTGTGACTGTAAGGAACCATAAATCCTGGTGTCCTTGTCCCAGGTAATCCCTCCTGCCCAGAGAGACACCTGCCCCATTAAACACCACATTACAGCCTCAGATTAAAGTGTTACAAAAGAGCACCACAGGCCATGGAGAGCCACAGCAGCTTCCTAAGGGTGCATCTTGCAAACAATTACTGATAAACAACCAGCTGGACTGTTCTGCAGAGTGAGGTTTACTGTACAGGCTGAGGCTGTGCAAACAGAGTTAGCCATCCATATGCATCGCATTTATTATAAAAATGTATGGCAGCTGCTTTCTGTGAATGTCAGTGAAATAGGTGAGGAAATAGATTTTCTGAAGCAATCTATGGCTCTAGATGGATCTCTCCCATTCATTTCAAGGAGAATTATTATTCTGAAATGTAATAAGATTTTTTCCTATATTAAACTGAGATGTCTAAAATGTAGATATCTAAATCCTGTGGACTGCTTAGTAAATCTCAGAAAGACATCCCTATCTGAAACAAGCTTTCTTTTCTTTAGCTGAATAATAATACTCCTCTATTATCTCTAATATCCTTTATCATTTCAAGGGAAGAGAAACATACTTTTGCTGTGCAAAAGCAAGACCACTCTCCAAGGTATGTTCAATAAGCAATTGAGGTACCCTATTATGAGAAATTACGCCAACACAAATTTAGATACAGTAAATGATGATATATATCCTGCTGGTTTTGTCAGTTTAAAATGCAAAGAGGGTTCGACCCACCTCTCTGCATGTCCCTCTCCCTTTCCTTGCACTGAGCCAGAGCAGGGGCCAGCACACAGAACCAGAGAGGGCTTGTAACCTTCTGATATTTACCAGCTGGATTATTTATGACTGTGTGAGTTGGCTCCCAGCAAGCAGGAGAGTCACGTGGAAGCTGGGCCCTTCTGGGAGAGCAGATCATCTTGTGGCCTGTGATGGACCTAAATATTTGCATTGATTAGATCCCACTTTGATGCTGTTATTTCATCATTATGAGCACTGTGTGAATCATAAATTATGAGCATGTACTATAAAGAACAGGATGTGCAGGGCACTACAGCTTGAGGTGGGCATGTCAGCCATTGGAACGTGGCCAGTGGATCCTTTTTAAGCTGGACTTATTTCAGGAACCCATCCTGATTCATGGGTGTTTCATTTCAAGTATGTGCTTTAGTCCTACCCAAATGAGCAGAGTTTGAGGATATGCTTAAAGCTAAGAATGGGATAGTGAAGTATCCCTGACTCAAAGGCAAAGCATGGGAAAATTTTCACAAAATTTGAAGGCAAAAAGATTAGACTGTAGAGAAATGTAACTACAGGGAAGTCCCCTCCCTTTTAGGAGGGGGATATATTTCCTTTTAGGAAAAAAGTGTAGAAATGTATCCAGTTGTCTGAATGTAGAAAACACTAAGGAAAATGTTATACTACACATTCAGAATGAATTAAATCAATTGACAGCTATCCAGCCACAGAGAAAAAATAATGTAATCGTAACTGAGCAGCAAAATGGTTCTGCCTAATAGTTAAACATCAGTGAGCTCCACTGTGTCTAATAAAATGCAGATCTCATTATCTGTTTGTTATGTGCATCGAGAGATAACTGTTCAAGTTGAAAAGTATAAAAATTTGATTTAATTCAGTGACATTTTGGATACAAGAGGGTCATGTTGGTCTCATAAGAAATAACAGCTTGGGGCATATGGAAAGGAGTGTAATTGAAGATAAGGCTCTAGCAAGATGAGTGGAAAATGTAATAAGAGTTCAAGGATACATTAAACAAATGCACCCTGGCCCTCACACAGTAATCACCTACGTGTGCCATAAGGCAAGCAGCAAATGTAATTGACTCCCTGAAGGAAGATCATTACAGCTTTGGTGCTTGCTGCCTCATGCCACGATTTCTTCTTCTATTTGCAGCACTGAGAATTCAGATGGGGGAAGTCCTGGGATCCTGAGGGATTATGGAGGGAATAGAGCCAGCTTTAAATAAACCCAGAGATCTTTTGGTGGCTTTTTCAAAGATTAAGCAGATATTTGTATCTGCCACAATGTCAAAGATTACAAATTACCAACATTGACAGGAATGTGGCAGAAGCCTCAGTGATGAAGAAGGATGGTCCTTTGATGATGAGGATCGTCCTTTAAGCAAACAGGGGAAGTAAGAAGTTTGGCTTTAATAGGCCAAAATAAAAAGAAACCACTTCTGTGTAGCCTGGTGTCTTGAAGGGGTTCAGTGTGATCACAGTTTCTTGTGTGTGGTGTGGCACTTGTCCTGTTTTCCCAATTCCTGGGCATTTTAACCGTATCTGGCTGGGCTGTAGAAGTATCAGGGATAGGATAGAGGGGAAAGACCTTACCAGGCACTCAAGGAGCCACACAGGGAACTTAAACCTTCCTTGGCCTCAGCCAGTTCCCAGAGGAGTTAGACCTGGAGACACAAATGGATTGCAGGCTTTCCTGGTTCAGAGATCTATCTGCTTTTATTGTAAGAGCTCTAGCATATCACAGAGCATATCTTTCAACTAACCAAAACATTTGGAGACTTACAGAGCCTTTCATTCCCTGAAAGCTTCCTGTAAGCCAAAAAAGAGGATTAGAGCCAGAACTGGCCTAAGAGTACAAGCAGTTTACCTGCATTTGTCCTCAGCTTAGGCTCTAATGAAAAAGTCCTGACGGTGATACCTGTTTGTCTGAATCCCAACTCCTGCTTTGGATTATTATATTGATTTGTCTATTATATTGATTTCAACTACTCAATAGTTGAAATCAATATAATAGACATATTCTAGATACCAAATCAATAACTTTTTATTATTATTATTTTTTTTCATTCAAGAGTGGCAGACAATTTGTTACTTAAGTAACAAATGTCTCATTTCATAATGTTTCCTGTGTGGCATACTAAATCTGTAATTAATTCAGGTGGCTTTGAGGTCCTGTTAAGATTGATCAGTTAAAAACAGCAGTGTAATCATCTCTTGAATGTCTTCAGATTAGGACTCAATTTTACCTTAGCTCAGAGAAGGAGTATTTGGGGTGAAATTTAAGGGCAAATTATAAGGAAAACTGACTGGAAGACCTACTGCTTTCTTCTGGCCTCAAGGCTGTTATAAGAATGCTGTCAGAACACATTTTTCAAGAATGTCAGTTGAAGTTCTTAATTTCATTTGAAAATACGTGAGAAACAGGAATCAGGTTCCTTCTACAGAAAGGAAAGTGGGAGTTCAATCCAGCAACAACAATTAGTTGTCTGCATAGTGCAGTCACATCCATGTCTAGGCACTGAGAGCTTCCCAAAGCTGCAGCCACAAGCTGTGACAAATACATTCAGCTCCTCTGTTTGTACTGTATCACAGGCAGGTAATTTGTCTGCCTGTGTCTGCATTTAAAGATGTGCAGGCACCTGTCTTTCAGCCACCTGAAAATGCTTCTCTAAGCTTCAGCATTTGGGAAGGCCATAAAGCAGGAATGTGCTCCCAGGCTGGGGCTGCTTTTAGGGACAAACAGTGGGGTGATCAGTTCTGCTCCCAGTGCTCCATGTGGAAGGTTAATCTAAGCGGCCTTCTGGCCTTACACTCAGTGAGTTGGAGGAACTGCTCTGAAGATGATGCAGTTGCTGTGAAAATACGTCAGCAGTGAAGTATTTTTCAATAGGTTTTAGCACTAAGACCCCATGGCTACCTCTGAATTTCCCTGGTGGCACAGGTGGGCTGGTGCAGCTGCTGCCCTCTGTCTCTGCTCCAGGAGAGGAATCCTTGGAGCACAGCCTGCTCCAAGCCTGGCTTACCTGAGTCAGGAGAACCTGTGTAAAACCAGCCACTTTTAATAAGCTGTTCCCAGAAACATCAGCACAGGTCACCCCGAGACACTGGAGCTTCTGAGTGAGCACAGTGATGCATCCTCAGGCAAAGATCTTCTGTCCATCTCTCTTTCTTTCCCTCTCTCTTTCTGGATGTAAAGGGAATATTTAACTATCTGGACAACATACAGAAAGGGAGAAAAGGGATGACAATGTTTTATCAGCACAAATTTAGGGTTTTCACTCTACTCAGAAGCGCAAAGCCATAAATGAATCCTGGAGATCAGGATCAGTACCCAGGCTCACTCCTCACACTGTTCTGTAATATGCTCTGCAATGCCACCAACTTTAGTTGCCTTTTTCTGCACTTATGCATTAATAATGTAAAAATAAATACAAATGTTAGTGTTATTTGAATAACGAAAAAAAAAATTTTGGCATAAATAATGCTAAATTTGCTCATTTCTAGAAAAATTCATTTTGGTTACTTTGTGTTTCATCAGCTTTTTTCAAGCCTGCATGAATGAAAGCTCAGGCTCCAAGGAAAATTTGCATTCTCTATTGTTTTGCTGATACTAATTTAGCCCAATGGAAAGCCTGTAAATGATGTAAATCTTGACAAGCTATAAAGAAGGGCTACAGGGATAATTACCCACCACATTTCACAAACATTTCTTCTCAAACTCAGAAAATACACAGAAATTGGTAGGTACCTTAGCTGGAGCAGAAGCAAGGACTTCTCCTGAGGTACAAAGAATGGAGTCTATAAATTATAGTATCACATTTTATTTGTGGCAAATTATTTGTTCTTTCCCGGATCACTGGGAAGACTTGCATTCTTTTTTCCTGGTGCAATACAATCAGGTCCAAAATTCATTAAGAAGTTATAATGTTTTATATATGTACATATATATGTACATATGTGTGCATATATATATAAATATACACACATATATATATAAAAGTTTGTATGTATGTAATTGTATGTATTAATTATATGTAATTTATATAGAGGTGGTTATTGGCAGTCTGAGGGAAAGATAGAAAGAATTTATTTGTAAAGGGGAATGAACCTTTCACATTCCTTAGCAGGTAACACAAAGGAGTACATCTCCTTTAAGCACCATGTCTCACTTCTGACAAAAAAAATCCTTACATTAAAATGTGCTAATCAAAACATTTCCCCCGCTGCTCCTTTATGCTCAGTTATAGTAAAGGTAGAACCTGCTACTTGGAACTTGCAAAAAAAAATAAATTGTAACTATTATATTAAAAAAGAAAACTGTCAAGGAAATGACAAGGGATTCTCGGTGCAGTTCTGGAATAAGAAGAAAATCAAAAATGAAACTACCAGTTCCAAGGGAGCCTTTTAGGATTCTGTGTTGCTATACAGATAATAAGAAAGTTTTTAATTATAAATCATATTTGCCATTGCAAGCAGTCCCACTGAAGGAAGGAGGAAAAATGCATAGACAGCTCAAGCCAAAACAGAGCCCTCTGTGTACCTGTTTTGCACATTTTGATTCTGATTAAAAAGCAGATCTTATTCACGTTAAGAAATGGGAATGGAGATAGTGCAGGCAGCATGCCTTTTGGGATTTTCAACAACTTTCCAGGCCCACTGAAACTGACATCAGCTTCTGTAAAACACTGGGTACTTTGTGAAGATATATTTTGTTGGAAAAGTAACATCTAGAGAGCCAGCTGCTACCGAACAAGTATGTATTATTAACAAAGGACTCAGAAAGCCTTCTGCTTACAGGAGTAAAACAAATATACAATTCAATCTAAGCTTCAAATTTAATTAACTACAAGATCAAAAAACCAAGCTGTTGTTTTTTTCACAAGCAATTACACCTAAATATGATATTGTAGGTGCATGTGAATTTTTCATATAATCATTTGTGCACACAAATAAGGCATTTATGTAAGTATGCACAAATCTTACCAGCTTGGTGGGCTTTCACCTCGTGCAAGCAACACACAACACAAAATTTAGACCATAGTTCCTCTGGAAACATGCTCAAGCTCAGAAGTTCTCTGTACAGAGCTCTTGTAGTTAAGAGATCAGTGTTTCTGGCACAGATAATGTACTGTTCACCTCGCTGTGGACTGTGGTGATACCCCACGTGTGGAGACGTGAATCTTGACTCCATGTTTCAGAAGAGAGTCCGAGCCAGCTGACTGTGATTGGCCATTAATTAGAAACAACCAACCTGCACCAATCACAGATGCACCCGTTGCATTCAGATAGCAGATAGTTATTGTTTACATTTCTTTCCTGAGGCTCCTCTGCTTCTCAGGAGAAAAAAAATCCTACCAAGGGATTTTTCATAAAATATCATGGCTACAGTGGACTGGTGATGCCATACACCTGGACATGGCCAGGGTCTCAGCAGCTCAGAGCACCCAGCAACGGGGACAGCTCCCATGGCCCTACCCTGCTGTCCCTCTGTGGACACTTTGGAGTCCCTGTGTGGTACCTTGGTTGGGTTCCCACCCACCTGCCTGCCCTGTGCTCCTGTGGCTTGCAGAGATGGACCTTTGGTGGGATTCACATTCTCCGAACCTGAGAAAAGCAGTGAAAGAAGCAGGGAAAAGGACGATCAAAACAATTCTTATCTCGTTTGCTGCTCCTGTGTTGTGCCAAAGCAGAATGCAATGTGGAGATTGTTTACCCAGAGTTTTGTGTCCTTGGCCTGTCAGGGCGAAGCGTGTGTCCAGACTGTCGGTCAGCAGACAGTCACAAGGTTTTGTTGAGTGCTTGTGCAGTTTCAGTTGAAATGTAATGTAATATAGTGTAATATACTATAGATTAATATAGTATAATAAAGTAATTAATGCCTTCTGATTTCATGGAGCCAGAGGCATCACTCTTCCCACACGTTGATGGCCCTGCTTAATCCAACAGACCTTTGGTGGGCTGATGGTCCCTGGGGTGGGCTGGAAGCCTGCAGAGCAGCTGGGCTCCCCCTCCTTCCATTGTCACTTTGTCACTCAACTCACTCACATGAGCTTTACCTCATAACCTGACAAATCCATTTGAGGATTTGTCAGGTTATCAGGTAAAACTCATAAATACAGGTGAGCACTTTGCTCTACACCTGGGCAGTGAGACCAGCCCACTGACTTGACTTATTTCTGTCTGCTGACCTGTGAGCAAAACCCAGAATTTATTTCAGGGGATATTTTTCTTCTTAGTAATATATTTTTCTTGTTCAAAACCATACTTTTTCCATCTCGTTTTCTGCTCTTATGGTCTGGAAACAAGATCACACACACGATGCAAAACTGGAACTATTCCTTTTTGTTAGAAATAGTCTAATTACTAGGATTTAAATAATTTATTGACAGGTGATCATGAAATACATAAAGAAGTAAAAAATACGTTCATTAATTTAATTCTGCTGCTTATTTAGAAGGTACTTAAAGGGAAAAACTTGTGACTCATGGGAGTAGTCTTTTCTTCTGGGAGTGGTCATTTTGAAGACAAAAAAATTTTGAATAAAGAAAGTTGTTTCTGTGTGAGAAGATTAGTAGCCTTTCTGATAATACAACAATCTCTCTACTAAGATCTACAAAGTTTCTCACTGGGGCCATTAGAAGTGTTTAAACTGCTACCAGGCAGGTTTTCTGTAGAGTTGCTGCTGTGCATTATTTCATGGCACATAATGGAAGCTCCCCTGTTTTGGCTGTGCTGGTCACCTGCCTGGCATCTGCTCCAGTTGGGCAGGATTTTCCAAGTCCTCCTGCTTTCACTTGCTTTTTTCTGGGGATTTGTCCAGGAGCTGCTTCCAGTGGGATTCATTTGGGGGAGGCAGGGTGGGATGGTTTCATTCTTCCCTTTTCTATAGAAAGCTCTGTGGTTAAAGAACAACCAGAGGATTTAGGCATCCTGTGTCTATCCCTACCTTGTGCCTCAGCAAAGTTACCTTTACTCCATTCAAGAAGATGAGGACAGACCCAAAATCCATGTCCTCCATCCCAGGTCAGGGCAACAACAACTTCCTCTTTGCTATACAGGACCAAATTTATAAAACAGTTTTCTTCTGATAAAACTATTATAATTAATTCTTAACCTTTCTCTTTTTTTCACATTTCATTACACTTCCATACTGTGAATGGAACCACACTTTATTCTTGGATTTTTATCATAATTAGTTAAAAACAACAATTTAAGCTCAAGTATAATTAAAATTACCCTTACAAATGGGTACCTTTTATTTGTGAAAAATTGATTTTGCAGTGAATTTCAATGATTTGACACAGTAATCTGACCTCCTATTTCTGGAGAATTTTAAGTTGTTGTGATTTAAAATAGCAAATTCATCTCATATTCTTCTGATTTGAGTAGCTGAACAAATAGGAGATCCAAGATGATCCCACCTGATGCTGCAATAGCTGCAGCTCGAGCTGAAAGTTTGGGAAGGGACAATGTAAGGAAAAATGTGTGCAGGTTGTTTGCATTATGTTTTTTGCCAGTATTAGCATAGCACCTGTTTTGAAATACTTGTAATCTTGGAGTTATGTGAAGAACCAAAAATTATGTGGCTCTGGAAAATCCAAAGGATAGGAGGGCTGGAGGAACTCATTAGAGTAACAAAGAAAATAGGCAGAGAATGGAAATCAAGAGAAGAAACCCTTGGAGAACAAAACTTTGCTTTTCTTTGTGTGCAGCTGGAATATGTCATAGTGTAGGGGCTTAAATATAAGGAAAGTATTCCTGTGGGAAAGGGCAATTTCTCAGTGATCACACTTAGAAAGATGAATCTAAGTAATGAACGGCATCAGGAAGAGGGAAGAACTCAGGGAAGAATGAGGAATAGAAACCTGAGAGATAGCTGTATTTATTGAAGAAAAGAAGTGAAAATTACCAGTGCTGGAAATGCAGATTATTACAGAGGCAAAGAAATCCAACAGGAAAGGAAGCTCAGGAAGCAGTGGTGTTAATGAAATCTGGTAGCTCAAGAAGAATATGAAATATGTTTTGCTGCAAGTGAAGGAAGATTTTGGTCAAAGTAATTCAGTTTAGTATGAAGAAGTCAAAATGGATCATAGATGGAGTTGGAAAGGGTGAAAATTATGGAACTAAGAAAGCAAAGACTGGGCATGGCAGCATGACAGCCTGGAGAGTGGCTATAAAGAGAAGTCTTTTCAAAGATAGTCCAGGAAACACATGGCACAGGAGAAAATTACCCTGAATAAGGATTATTAGAAAAGACAGAAAGTAAGATGAGAATATGAATTGTTGAAAGAAAGGGCTAAATAGATTTAAAAGCCGATGGTTATTTCTACTTTATTCCCCCGCCCTACAACAAAAAAAGTGCACCACATTAAACGTAAGGAATTTTAGTTTGATTTTCACTTTAAAAAGTAAATTTCATTGGGAGGGTGGGAAAACAGTAAAAGCTTCAGCCTAATGTTCTTTCTGAAGTGGAAAAAGAAGAGGTGGCAGGTTGGGTATTTCTTACATTGTTGGAGTAGAAAGGAGATGATGCCACGTGGAGATCCAGGGGACCTGGGTGAAGCCTTTATCCAGTAAAATTTTATCCAGTAAAACCAATTTACAAACCAATTTATAGTTTCTACCATTGTTTCAAGAATAACATAGATAAGAAAAATAGTTTTGTCCTGGGAAAGTGAGACAGGTCTTGCAGGTATGAGGGAAATAGAAGGTATTTTTATTTCAGTAAGTCTTGCAATGCCATCTCTTAACACTGGAGTATGAGAGAGAACCATTGTCCACATCAAAGTATTATGAGGTTCCAAACTCCTTTGGAAAGCAGAGTGCTTATTATATAGAAACAATTCTATTATCCAATATTAATATTTTAAACATCCTTGCCAATGCAGTGATGTTTAAAATATACGTCATGAAACAGGCTCTGAAAGTGTTCGTTTCTTTCTGTTTACTCTAACTTATAGAAAGTGATAATTATTGTTTTCTGTTGTCTAAAATAGTTAGGTAAGATACATCCCCCTCTAGGTGGGAACGCTTCACTATCAATGCAGATGGGTGCTTTGCAGTTTCTGAGGGAAAATACTTTATTTCGGTGGGGCTCGATGGTCTTTTCCCACTTTAGAGGCTGAATGCAATGATTTCGGGAGCGGTCGGTGTGTTCACAGATGAGCTGGCTGTTGGAATACACCCCACAACGATTGGCCGCGCCCGGCGCTGAGGGGCCCCGCCGCCATTGCCCGCGTCCCCTCACGGCGGGGCCGGGGGGCGGGGCCTGAGGGGCGGGGCCTCGAAGACCCGATGGGCGTGGCCAGGGGCGATAGCCTTCCCTCCCCTCCGCCAATGGGCGGGGCCGGGTATCCCCGCTGCCCGCCTCTGTCGTTCGGGACGAGTCCATTGCATCCCGCGCGGGGGGAGCTCCGGACCCGGATGCTGTCTGCCGGTCCGGTTCGGGGAAAGAGGGAGGAGCAGGGATAGCGCCTGTGGATCAGAAGCGGGCGCGGCCCTGCGGCAGCCGTGGTGGCTGATCGGGCGGGGGGAGCCGCTTTGTGGGGGCGGCTCTCCCCTCCCCCTTCCACCCCCCCTACGTCCCGGCGGGGGATGGTGTGTCCCGCAGCGCGCGCCTTGCTCGCGCGGTTCGGCGGCTCCGCGGGGGGAGGGGGACGGGAGAGACCCGGGCCCCGGCGGGTTTTGCACAGTGAGCGCGGGGGAATAGCGGGCCGGGGGGGAGCGCCCGCCGCTGCCGGCCGGGACCATGTTGGCGGACGACGAGGAGGAGCTGAAAGTCCCGGAGGAGATGTTCAAAGACGTCAAGTTCTTCGTGGTGGGAGACATCGACCCCAAGGTACCGGGTCATCCCTTCAGATCACTCCCGCCTTCCCCTCCGTTCCCCCCCATTCCCGACGGGGTGGGGGCACTGTGGAATCGTCCGGCTACCGCGCGCGGGCTCGAGGCTCGCGCCGCCTCACGGGGAAAGGGCGGGAGTGGGGGGAGCGCGCGCCAGAGGGACCGTGAGGGATGGCCGGGCGGGAGGGGAGGCGGCCGGCCCCGATCCCGGCCCCGGTCCCGGCTCCGATCCCGGCTGCGCCCGCGGGAAGCGCCGCCGCCGCCATGGGAGCCGCGGCCCCGCCGCGCAGGCCCCGCCGGAGCCGCCTGAGCGGAGGAGGAGCGGGCGGAGGGACTTCCTGTGCCGGGCCGGGCCGGGCGGGCAGCGGGGGCAGCGGCCGCCGCTCCTCCCGACTCGGGCGCTCCGCAGGCCCGGCCCCTCCCTGTGCCCGGTTCCGTACGGGTACGTGGGGACAGGCCGTGGGGAAGGTTCGTCACGGAGGGGCCGGACTGGCTCTTCCCTCCCACACGGACCTTCCCGCCTTGGCGCGGCCCCGAGCACGGCCCTGGCACCGCCCCGGGCCCGCCCGGCGCCGTGCTGCTGTCGTTCAGGCCGCCCGCTCCTCTCGCCGTGCCCCGGGGCAGCGCCCTGGCTCATGCAGGTGGCCCGGCCGTGGATAACACCCGGGGTGGGCGAAGGTGGTTGAAACAAAGTTTTTGTGGCGTGTCCAATTAATCAGGTGTTTGGAGTGCAGCCTGCGGAGCTTTAGGACAGCGGCTTCCTGCAAGCAGGTTACTGCATGCTTCGCGCTGAAGTTGAAGTCTTTGCCTCTCTGGTAAAGTCTTAGTTCAGCGTTGGGTTCCTTTAGCGTCCTGTCCTGGCACTCACTGAGCCTCGTATGCCTGTAAGTGACCTGGAGACACAGGCCTGTTCAGGCAGTTGTCATTCCTGTTGTGCTAAAAGAAATACAGCCTAGGAAGAATACAGTTAAACATCAGGATGAAAACTTCTTTAGACAGGTCTCTAGATATAAAATTTTGTTCTTTAGGCATTAGGTCTTCAGACATAAAATTTTTAATAGTGGCTTAGTGCTCAAATAACAGATTCCTGTACTTAGCAGAAAACCCTACAGCAGCAATGTTAGTATTATGTGTATGAGTGCAGAAATCCTGTAGCATTCTTGCACATCATTTGTCACAGGAGTAGTGTCCTGAAAAGCCTGTTCTTAGTTGTGTGTTGACGTGTGAGGACAATGAGCAGGTTTCCTATAGAGCAAGCAGACAAGCATTCTCTTAAACTGGTTTTCTTTCTCATCTTAAATTTTATTCTTCTTTGCAGTCAGAGTCATTGTCATAGGGCTTTGATTTGCTCCAAATTCGGTGCACTGAATTTTCTTCTGCCTGGCTTGGGAGGCAGAGGTGTCAGTGTGGTGTGAGGAGTTGGGCTGGGCTGGGCTGGGCTAAGCCTAGCTGAGCTGAGCTCGGGGCTGGCTCCTGGGAGAACCCTCTGTACCAGCTTAAGCCCAGCTGGTACAAAGGATTTAAACTAAGTGTTTAAACTAAGCACAACACAGCTGCTCTCAGACCCCCACCCCTGTGCAGTGTAATGGGGAGGAGATTCAAAAATTAAACTTGCAGGTTGAGATATAAAAGCGGTTTAATAATTGAAAACCAGGTAAGGTACACTGGTGATGGTAAATAATAATGGTGAGAAAAAGGGAAAGAAGGAAACCCCAAGCAAGTGGTGTGCAGTACAGTTGCTCATCGTGCACTGACAGATGTCAGACTTCATTCCTGACTCCAGATCAGTCCTTATGGGTAACTCCCCCAGTTTCTATACTGGACATGACATGCTTTGGTGTGGAATATCCCTTTGGCCACTTTGGGTCAGCTGTCCAGGCTGTGCTCCCTCCCAGCCTTTTTTGTATCTCCTCACTGGCAGAGCATAAGACAAAAAAATAGTCCTTGGCTTAGGACAGCACTGCTTAGGAAAAACCAAAACATCAGTGTGTTATCAACAGTATTCCCATTCTGAATCCAAAACATGGAACTGTAGCAGCTACTGAGAATAAATTAACTCTTTTCCGTGCTGAGACCAGGACACCCTCCTGTGGGTGTCCTCTGTGGCACCCTGGGCACCTGAGTATGAGGAGCATTTATCAGGTGTGTTTTGAGCCAAGACAGAATGCAGGAGTTGTAAATCAAACTGAAACAGTTCTTAGAGTGAAATTTGTCACATTACTTATACAAAAATACCAAATATCTTTGGTACTTTTTATACTTCATATGCCAGTGGATGCCAGCTTGACTGTGCAAAGAATTTCCTCCTTCATCCTCTGGGGAGGAGCACACTTTGATCAGCTTAAATTTCTAAATGGTTTCACAAAAATCCAGTTACTGTAATAAATATTAAAACAGACCTAGCACAAGTACGTATGCTAATCAAAACAAATCCAAGAGTAAGAGGAAAAAAAAAGTTTTTTTTTTTTCAGGTGAATAACTGCATACCTTCTGCCTATTAAAGCATGTGCAGCATAAATTGGAAGGGAAGCAAAAGCCTGGAATTGTGCCGAGGTGTTCTCTGGCAAATGAAGGAGAGTTAGGCTGGCTCTCACCTTCCAATCCATTCCATTGGATGCATTTTGCTCCTCACACCTTACTGAGGCTGATGAGTAGATGTCAGCTCCTCTTTTTCTTTTAATAAATGCTCTTCCTGTTTTCCTCAATCACAAAAACTCCACACCGTCGTGTTTTGGAAACACCAGTTAAAATCAGTATTTCCTTCAGAAAGAGATAAAAAGTCATGCAATGCAGCACAAGGTCTCTGAACAGGATATTTGGGGGTTTGGTTATCTTGTTTAATTTCTTTTTATGTGCCCATTGGCTTACTTCTTAATTTTGAACTATTCCTCTTGTCTCTTCCAACAGATTTTAGTGGGAGAGAACAAGATAAATTTTTTATTCCACAACCCACCCCCCCCCAAAAAAAAATTAATGGGTATAAACTAGTACTTAAGGTGCAGGATTTTTACAGTGTGCATATTAAGGCTTTCCAGTATTATGTTTTGTAGTTACAGGTGTATGGTTGATATCAGTGTGAGTTCTTTAATTGTGCCAATACAACTTTTCAGTCCAGGCACTACTTCATCTGAGGAAGTTGTGTATTCTGAGAGGGGTTTTGAAGCTGATGTGAGCTAAAGTAGGAAGAGTCTTTTTCATGACACATAAAATAATCAAATGCATTATTATTTATCATATTTATGGTGTTTAAACTAGTGTAACTTTTTGTATAAGTAGGCACTTTGCACAAGTTCTGTAATGCAACGTTATTTTGATATTAAAAAATCCATACTTTTAGCACATTATTCATAGCTGCTTTCTGATGCTGTCAGATCTGGGCTCTCAGTTTTCATGACGTTCACTCCTTTTTTTAGCCTTCCCCTAAATGAGCAGTGAATGGGATTGTAACTCAGGGAGAGCTGTGTGAGACAAGGAGCTCATGTGCTGAGACTGTTCTTAAATACCTTCTGATTCAAAAGTGCTCTCTTTGGATTTAGCTTCTCCCTTGGGAATGATAGCATCCTGTGTTTCTTTATGGTTAGCTGGACTTCGTGAAGGAAGATGTATTATGAGTTAGGGGATTGGTGTGCAAAATGGAAACATTCACTCCTGTTTCTGGCACTGAGAAGAACAGCAAGCTCATGATCAATTTCTTTGGTTATTTTAGAATAATTATTTTGGTAATACTCATCTGTTGCAGAAAAAAAAAAGTTGACTTTTGTTTTCTTAAATGGAGTTTTAAAGTCAGGTACTTCTGTCAGGAAGTGCCAAAACTGCCTCCTCAGTAAGTGATGATTTTTCTATCCCTGTTTTCTGCTTGGCAGAAATGCTTTATAAAAGATCTTGATGCTGTATTTTGAGAGTCTCTTTTTCAGTGCTTCTTTGTCCTGTTGAGTGTACAGGGTAGGGAGTAATTACTTAAGGACTAACTCATTAATGAATATTTATGTTTGATGAATGCATTGCCTTGCTCTCTGCTGTTCAGTGTTGTGGGCAGAGCATTCTGTTTTGAGGGGAATGTCCCCAGCAGGTTTGCAGGGACAGGTTTTGAAAGATGAACATCACACCAGTTTTGTTCTAAATCAGAGGGAAATGAAACAATGATATAAATGGCATTTTTAACTTTTGAACTCTTTTATACTGTAATGTTTTAAAACATTTTTCTCTTCCTCTCCTCTACACCCCACTTCTTAATGTAAATGAAAGTCCTGGTTTTTGGGGTACTAATTTAGGGAGCATGAGTCCTACTTGTTGTATTTTCTTCTGTATTTCATCCAAATCACTTAGTCCTTAGAATTCAGCCTCTTAGTTTAAAGTATATTCTAACACTTCCAGAGCTGCCCTGTGCAAAAACAACACTTAGAAGAGCTTTCTTTCCCTGCCTGAAGGAAAATTATTTTAATATGTTTTTTGAGGAATACATGTTTTGGAAAAACCTTGACATTTCCCCAATTCTTACCCCATCATCAATTATTTTGAGAAGTAGCTCTTCAGATGCAATGATGAAAATATAGAAGAAGTGTAAACCTTTGTCAGTCAGGATTTAAATGTGTTTGGCAACTTCAGGAAAAGTTCTGGCCACTTACAGGAGGACAGCCAAGAGAGAAGATCATACTCATCCATCCAGTGTGAGTGTCTTCTTGCAGGAATGTTTTTCTCAAATAAAAGTTGCTAAAAATTGTTGACTTCTCCCTGTTCTGTTTTGGGTTTAGGTTATCCAACTTCTGAAAGCTGGGAAAGCAAAGGAAGTTTCTTACAATGCACTGGCCTCACATATTATTTCAGAAGATGGGGACAATCCAGAAGTTGGAGAATCAAGAGAAGTTTTTGATCTCCCTGTGGTAAAGGTGAGTGACTCAGCCATGGCATTGTCAAAGTATTTAGTATTATGAAGCATAGATGCTTCACTCTTATAACAAAATACTCATATTTGGATGATGATTGTATAAAACATGTCTTTAAAAATCTTACATTCTTGTTACACAAACTTTTATCCTGACTTGCAGACGTCTGTTACTGTTCTGTTCTCTCCTTCTGCTTGTTACTTTCTATCTGTCAGTGGTGTGGGTAATTTTTAGTGTTCTGCTTTGGTTTTTTTTCCAGATTTTTCTTTTAGTCATCTGTGAGATGATGTCCTGTTAGTTCTGCTTTAGAAGTATTTCTGAAGGCAAGGTTCTTACAAGCTTCTGGCAGTGGAAAACTTCAATTTAGAATAAGTAGTAGACTGCTGAAGGTTTTTTTAAAACTCATAAAATTTTCAAAGTGCGAAATGATTTTGTTCATTCTGCATTCTGCATGTTCATTCTACTATGCTAATTATGGACTATAGGAACTTGTGGCAAAGTGCAAAATGATTTCGTTCATTCTGCATGTTCATTCTACTATGCTAATTATGGACTATAGGAACTTGTAGAAAATTTGAGGGTTTTTTTCCTCCTTATTTTAGTTTTTAAGGATTTTTTTAAGTCTCTCTTTTTCTTTCTTACACTGGAATTACCAGTATTTTATTACTACTTTCCAATAGCAGGGTATTTTTCAGTGAAAAATTATGGGCTTCATCTTTGAATATGTGAACTTGTCACTCTGGAAGTCATGAGAGAGATTGGAAGAAATAACACTAAAATTTCACTGCTGATGCCTTTGAGTATGTGATTTTGGGTTATTTTTTCCTTCTGGGTGCAGGTGGCAGTAGAGAATTTTGATAAGTTTTGTTATGAGAGCTCACCTGACAGTGCAGAACTGTGAATTATCTCCAAAAAATGAAAGGTGCTTGGCTAGAGACCCTTATGGTTACACTGGGTTGATTTGTAGTTCCTTTTGCTGGTTAATTTGTAGTTCCTTTTGCTGAAGTGGTTTTTGGTGTAATTTTAACTTCATAAACAAGGAAATGCTGCCATTTTCATAAGAAGGAAGGACATCAACCTTATAGAGAGCACTTCCTGCTTTCTAATGCCCCTTAAATAATTTAATTTGCTTCATAACTGCCAACTCATTTGCTGGAGGAAAGCAAATCTTTCACTAATGTCACTTGGCTTGGCCTGAAAACATCACCGTGTGATCTGTAATCAAGAAGATCAGACTAAGTATTAAAGGGACTGGAAGTCAGAGGCAAAAGTAGCTGGTTATAGGGAAAAAGGAAGATTAAAAACTTTAGAGAGGAAAAGATCCTTTTTTTTTTTCCTTTCCTGAGGATTGAGGAGTTCGAAGTTAAGTGGTTTTAGCTATTTTTTGTGTTATGCCTTATAGGGGAAGGAGAACAACCAGAACTGGGACACCATAAACATGGTTGCCACAATATATTCTTTTGTTTGTCTTTTGAGGAAAAGTAATTCCATACTGAATGTGATGTCACATCCTTACCTGCTGCACTGGGACCAGTGGCCTACATCTCCTCCACTCACTGCCACCTCCCTGTGTCCCTTTGAGCCCTTCTGTCCCAGAATCCTGTCAGAGAGGGGCCATCACTGTTCAGCAGCCAGCTGAGCATTGTTCTGTCTTCAGAAAACTCATTCTGTGCAAGGCCATGGTTCTTCCCTCCTTGGTGATGAGTGCAGGATAGGATTATGTGAATTATTTTTTCTTACAAGTAAGAACTGCAAAAAGGGGGAGGGTGAATAAATACTGTAAATGGCATGAGAGAAGGGGGTTGCTGCACAACCTTTGAGCTGTCTTTATGTGAAGTCTTGCAAATGAATGAAAAGTCTTTTTTTGCAGACTAAGTGCAGTGTCTGTGAAACACAGACTTCCAAAATATATATATTTTAATATACTGGGAAAAGTATATTAAAGTATACTAAAAGTATATTGAAACTAGCTATAGCATGAATTTGGAAGGTAATTCATATTTGGTGCATGTAGAGCAAGGATTTTAATGTCTGGTGGTTTTTGGGTTTTTTTCAGCCTTCCTGGGTGATCCTGTCTGTTCGCTGTGGAGCTCTTCTGCCGTATCCTTTTAAGTTCAAAATTCTATAAAAAACATGTTGAAATGGATACCACTGAAGGATTCAAGACTATTTCAAATAGGTACTGCTTAAACTTCTAAAATGGTCTCTTGAGTTTTGCCTGCCGAGGCTGCAGTGTGCTTGGAGCTTCTTTGTCTTCAGTTTTCCTGTCCCTCTGCCTATTTTGTGCTTCATAGGCACTTACAGGACAACTGTTAGCAAATGGAAAATGAGCTGGTAGGTGCAAGGATCCAGGTGTTCATACTAGGAATTCAGGCCCTAATGTGCTTGAGAGATTCAGAATTCCTGTTTTATACCCAATAGTTTAAGGTGTGAGCCTTTGCAACTCGCTGTGTTTCTGTCATGTGGTCTAGGCTGGTGATCTTGGTCATTTGTGTCTGTGTTTATTGTGCTTTCATCATCAGGATGGGTGTTTAGTTGCTTATGTTACACATCTTTAAACCTTCTCCCTGTTCATGAGGAATGTTCACAAAAAAAAGCTTGGAATTAGCTACATTTTAGGCTTAACATTTCATTATTGATGTTCTTTCACATGAAGAAGTTGCACTATTAAAAAATTGTCTTCCATCTGCAACCAGGGTACTCTAAGTACCCTTTTTTAAAAGGATACTCTAAGAGCTGACGTTACTGGGTACCCAGAAGAGAAATAAACACATGAAACAACAGAATGATGCAGTCCATAACTAAATTGTAGCTATAAATGTGGGAATGTAGCCCTCAATGGCTGTTGCTCAGGAAGTCTTTATTGTGGGAACATTGGAATGGCCAAATGAAAAGACCAGGTCTCAGTAGTGACTTGTTCTCCAGTTGTATGGAATAAGGAAATTTTGTACACCTGTGAGCAATAAATGTGTCCTTGGACCTTTGACTTTTTAGCACTTCATGTTCTTAGAGCATGGTGAGTTTGGGTTTTACTCTGAGCCTTACTGTGCTCACTATAATGGGTTGTTAAGTCTTTACTTTGTTTAATCCTGTTTCAGTCTCTTTATGACTTCTAGTGCAGTGACATCTGGCCATTCATTAGGGATTTAGGTACTGCCATAATGAAAAAAATACAGTCGTTAATAGGAATAGCTTAGTTTTTCCAGCTGATTGCTTTTGGACCCAGTTTAAGCAGAAGTTTGAGATTCTGCATTTTTGTCTTTAGTTTATGTTTTAATTTGGTAATGCTCAAAGTGGTCATTGAATTTCTGAAGAACCAAGTCCTGAAAACATCTTGTGTCAGTTAGACATATGGATCTAATAAGAGCCTTAAGGATTTTATGTTGCCTTACCAATTCCTGTGCTTATTTGATGGGCATTTGCCTGTCAGTTGCTAAAGGTAAAGTTTCATATAGAAAGATTTAATACCATGTAAAAGGACAGTAACTTTGTCTGTTTCGTAGTGGAAGCTGTTTTCACCAGAGGGAACTTAAGATGGCAGAGTGTTCTCCTGTGCTCTGCTCACTGACGTGTGCAAAGTCTGACTAACCTGCAGTGGAAGGGAAGTAGCAGAAAAATGAAGCTGGAAGCAGACTCTGTGAAGCAGGAGTTTCATGTGTGAAAACTGACTATAATGCTGTAAAGAGGGCTGGCAATTTCTTTTGCAGCAAAAGCAAGAGTGAGGAGGGTGTGTTTTTCAATGGTCTTGTATAGATAAAAGAGAGTCAGAGCACTTCTGAGCTTTTGTTGATGGCAGGAAGAAAAGTGAGTTTTGCTGTATTCCCTCTGTTCTATTTGATTGTTATGCTGCTTGTAACTTTTAAAAAAGAGTCTCTTTCATTCCTGTTCTTTAGAAAGTGCAAGCTCCAAGCAAACTGATGGACCTCTTAAAAGTTAAATGCTGGCTGTCTCTGCTTTATGTGCTGGCAGTAGGTACTCAGGCAGGGAGTAGACACATGAACACTTTTGAAAGATCCAGTACTGAATTTCTGCCTTGGATTAAATGGAGAACAATTTAGGATGTTCATCAGGCTTGAACTTCCTGAGGTATTCTGGATTATGGCAGTAATTTATTCTTAAGTTTTAAAGTGTTCTCAGCTTTGTCATCAGCTTGCTGTGTGCTGTCTTTTCTGGGCCTCAAAACATGAGTGTTGCTGGTGCATCTGTCAGCATCACAGGGAAAATAATTTTGTTTCATTTAAAAAATCCCAGTGTCTGCATGTGACACAATGTACACCTGCTTCTGTAGTTGTTTTTTTCTGACAAATGTGCACGGATCTTAAACACAAGATGATATGAAAGTGTGGAAAAGAGGGGCAAGTTGCAGAAGTCTGATGGTCCCATCTGTCTTTCCCAGGTCAGTTCTGGTTTAGAGTGTTACCAAAGTTGATCATAATATTGCAGGTGTTCTGATTCAGTTTGTACATCAGGTTTTTTCTTGATGCATAAACTTAAATTGCAAACAGACAATGTGCTTTGAAAGATGGAAAGTTTTGAATGGTCAGATGCTTGGTGTTATCTGAGAAGTACTGTATAGACTGTTTAATTTCCTTCTAATGTCCATCAGGAAGCTCATCTAATTATTTTGCATCCTTGACACGTGCTTTCCAGTGTAAATGGCTTTTCTCCAGAATCATGTCAAATCTTTTTTGGAGTCACTGCTTGTCTCTCTCAGGTAAGAAGCGAACCATATTTCAGTCTACTCCAGTGTGCATTATATGGGGGATGTTTGCTTTTTTTGAGGAGAGATACCAGTTTTTCTGTTGTACTATGACATTTTTTTCCTCTTTCTTTTCTGTGTCTCTGTGCAGATTAAAAATTACTCTTTAGTGCTTTTTCTTGTGTGTCTTTGTTGCCCTTTTTTTTCTTCTATTACTTTCTTGCTAATTTGGTATTTAAAAGTGGTAGGTAATACATTAGCCAGCCTTGTAAATGGTGTGCTGTGGATTACTAAAATTCTTCCAGCTGAAGACAGCTGGGTGCACAGAGCTAAAAGGCTTTTCTACCTTCCTTTCAGGTTTCATCTGAAGACCGAAGTACGCTGTGGGCTTTGATTACTTTTTATGGAGGGAATTGCCAGCTGAGCCTCAATAAGAAATGTACTCACTTGATTGTGCCTGAGCCAAAGGGGGTAAGAGTTTATTACATGTACAATTCTTCTTGTTGTAGCTCTCATTTGCTTTCAAGTAGTCAAAAATTTTCCATCTGCCTGAAGTTAGAATTCTTAATACTGTTGATTAACAACTAAATTCAGCAAAATTAGGCATTGCAGCTATTCAGCTTGCACTCATTTTCTGCCTGGCTTTAAGCCTGATTAATTTAAAATATGTCCAATTTCACACTGGTATTTGAATTGCAGTTTGAATGAAGAGTTTTATTCTTTATCTTGTTTGTATTAGCCTAATTTTGATATGTCACAGTCATTAGTGATTGTGATTATATTATAAATCCACAGATACAGAATCAGTGAAGAAAAACAAAGGACAAAATTGAAATATTGAAGAATAATCATGGGCTGGTACTGGGGGAAGAGAAAGTGTGACTGTGGGAAATTAATGCTTTTCCTTCTTTAAAATATAGGAACCTTTGTAGGGCTGGGTTCTTTTTGTTTAATATGTGTGTGTTGGCTTTTCGTTTTTTTTTTTTTTTTTTTTATTAAGTGCTTGATATTTCTTCTGTGGACTGTTTAAAAGTGTGTATTGATCACCATTCTAGTTGTCCCTTTCATCACAATAAAATACAATGCGTGGGCAAAACTTCAGTACCTAAAATTTTTTGTAAGAACCAATGAAATACATTAGGAATCATACCTCAATAGCTTACTTAAGAGCTTAAATAAGAAGCCTTTTGAACACAGGATGTTGTCTTTAGCTTGCCAGTTAAGAAACTTAAAGAGTTTTAGCATTCTCTGTCTGTAGGATACAAATATTTGAATGCACACAGTCATTGAATGGGAACAATTTTATGGGATTATTACTTTTACTTCCAGTCCTGCTGCTCTGATACTCTACAAGGGAAACTACAGCAGTTTGTAAAAAGAACAGTTCTGTCACTAGGAAAACTTACATGATTGCTCTGACTAGATACAGGATGATAAAACAAGATTGTTAATAATTCTCACCAGAATGAAAGAATAAAATCTTGTGTTGGCAAATAAACTTGATTTCAACTCCCATCTCTTTATTGTGTATGAATGACAGTTTCATTGTAGGAAATAACTTCAGAGAATCACTAAATTAATTTCCTCTGAATGTGCTTGTTGTTAATTTATGTTGTTTGGCATAAAACAAAATACCAGCTCAATCATTTCTGAATTTTAGATCCTGAAATAAGTTTCAAATTTTCAAAAGAAAGTTTTTTTCTGTGCTGTTTTGATGTATGTGAGGGGTTTCCATTAAAGAGGATATTGCAATAAATAGGACACAAATTCTGTGTCTATTCTATTTATTAGGAAAGCAAACAGTGAAGCTTTAAGATTTCAGCTGTATCCCTGCTGAAGTGCTTTTTTTTTCAGTGATCAACTCTTAAATATTTGTCTCTACTTCATTATGAAATTCTGACTTTTTCCCCAAATGCTTTTTCATAGTGGGGCTGGGGTTTTTTACTCGTTTTTTATACTGGATAAAACATAAACTTTATTTGGACTTACCTTAATGTCCTCCTAAAATTGACCATGATGTATTGACCATGATGTTCCTCACTGCTGGGTTGGAATATTTTGGTGATTGGGTTAGAGAAGAATTTTGCAAGGGAAGACATTCATCATCTGCAGTTGTGCCTTCTGAGTTCTTTATAGTGTAAATGTGGAGAATTAGGATTTTTTTTTTTTTAATCTCTTGGAATTTGTGGTTCTGCACAGTATAAGTCCTGTTGGATCTGGGCGAGATCATTCTTTGGTATGGACAGCATCCTTGTAACCTCCCTCTCCATGCTCTAGACCTGATCTCAAAGAACTTACTTGTGATTGGTTTTGTCTTTAAATATTTTTTTCCCCCCCTAGGAAAAATATGAATGTGCTTATAAACGGGACAGCATTAAAATTGTGACTCCAGAGTGGGTACTGGATTCTATAGCTGATAAGAGTAAAAAAGAAGAGACTCCTTATCATCCTCGTTTAATTATATACGAGGAGGAAGAGGAGGAGGAGGAGGAAGAGGAGGAAGAAGCAGAAAATGAAGAACAAGATTCACAAAATGAGGCTAGTACTGATGAAAAATTATCAAGCCCAGCATCTTCTCGAGAAGGATCACCTTTGGGTGATCAAGCTTTTTCACCAAAATCTACTTCTGCTGATAAGGCAAAAGGGGAACTGATGTTTGATGATTCTTCCGATTCCTCTCCAGAAAAGCAAGAAAGGAATTTGAACTGGACACCAGCTGAAATCCCACAGGCATCTGCAGCAAAGCGTAGGTTGCCTCAAGGGAAGGACTCCGGGTTGATAAATTTGTGTGCCAATGTCCCACCAGTGCCAGGTAACATTTTGCCTCCTGATATGAGAGGCAACCTCATGGCTTCAGTGCAAGGTGCCCAAAGTTCTGACCGCCAGGAAATGATGGCCACGTGGAGTCCAGCCGTGCGGACGTTAAGGAATATTACTAATAGTGCTGATATTCAGCAGATTAATAGACCATCAAATGTAGCACATGTAAGTGTTGGATTTTTAATTTATAAGCTATTGGACTTTTTCTTAGGAGTTATAGTGTCCAAGAACTTCACTTTCCTTTTGCTGTTCTTAAAATACCCAAAGTTAATACTTCCCCTTATTACTTAAAATTGTAGCCAAACTGGTAATTTCCCCATAATAAGTAACTTATTTTCTAGCAGGTTCACAGAATGCATTTGGAAAAAACATATGGAAGAGTAAAGCTATGTATAACTACAGTATGGTTTAGTCCTTTAGGTAAGGACTTCTTGGTAAGAGAAGAGAAAAACATTAATTTAGAATTATTTTGCTAGTTCAGGAAACCTGGTTTCCGATCCTTCTAGATTCTCAGTCAGTGCAAGGAATTATTTATGCCATAAAACACATGAAATTGTGGAATTGATTTTTCCCATAGTAGGTTCAGTTCTATACTCCATTGTTCTGCTGGGCATCATTAGGTTGTTACATAGTGTGCATATTATGATGGAGAAGTCCTGACTTACACTTTCTTATGCCACTTGTGTAGTTATGAAATAATTGCAGCTCTTGTGTTGAATGTATTTCTACAAGACAATAAAAAGCAAGTGAGCATGCTGCACTTGCAGCATTGAAATTCTTAGATGTTTGTGGGAAGGGAGCATGAGTAAAGTAGGTACTGGTAAATGTTAAACATTTCTTTCACTTAAATAATTGCATTGGCAGGTGCCTTCATGTTCATCTGATGGTAAAACTTTGAAAGGTGCCAGAGTAGTGTGGAGGTTTCCAGCCAGTACTTAAACACAGAATGTGGAGTCACTCAGAAATGCTGATTCTGTGCTGATTATATGATGTCTGAATACAAAATGGAAATACAGGCTTTATTTTAAATCTGATTAGATCCCTCTCCTCAGTGCCTTGAATTGTTTAAGGGCTGAGACTTCTGGGCAAGGCCTGAACAAAACTGCCAGCCATTTGCTCAGCTGGCCACATGGGTGAGTTGGCCACCACATCCTCCAGCACAGTCACTGTGCTGTCAAATACACATCAGTGCTGTCCCTGTGGAAGTATTTCTCTGTCAGCAGGGCACTGGTGGTTGTGTGCTTTGGCTTGTCTCTGTTCACCCAAGGTCTGCTGGAGTGATGTGTGAGGGCTGTACCAAGCCCCCTCTCAGGCTGCTGGGCCAGCTCCAGCATGTGCAGAAAGGCTCTGTGTTTTAGAATTGTGAATCTGCATCCTGGAGGGAGGAATACCCATTCTGCCTTTTCCCCCTGTAACTTCTCTTTTACTTTCTGCCCTGAATGATGAGTGCAAGTCTTGTGCAAGTCTTAGTGAAAGTTAGTGTTTAGTTTGAACCTCAGATTTCTGCCAAGTAGCCAAATCTGTCATAAACCAGCTGATTACAGATACATAGTTACTTTCTGAATATAGCCACAGAATGCTTTTGCAGGTTTTATCCCTTTATTTTGAAATACATGTCTTGAAGCTTCTGTAATTTTGGCTTTTGCTACTTGTTGTGCAGAGAAGCTCCTCACACCAAGCCACAGAAACATTTTTTGTGTGTGTTATTTTTACTTATTGAATGTTTCTGCTGTGGTGCTGCCCAGACACGAGCAATGGGTGATGCATTGATAATCATGGCCGCACACCATGCAATACCAACCACATCAGAATTATTTAGATGACACCTGAGATGTTTTGATGTGCATTGTGAAAACACTTGAGCCACCTCTGATGGAGAGCTGATGGATGGTTGAGAGGATACTGTAGTTGGCTTCGTGCTCTAGTGATGGGTTTTGATTCCTCTCTCACACACGGCGCTGAAGGTGACACTGTATGTTGAAGTAGTGAGGGTGAAGGAAACAAGCTTTGCAGGATTCATCAAAGCTGATTTCATGTTTAAAAGACTTCATGAATGGCAAGTCTAGAACTTCCTATTGCTCCTTCTCATTTGTAATAGGTAGTTTATATTAAAATATTTTAATAAAGATGTAGAACTCATCGTAATCTATTAGAACTTTGGCTAATTTTCCCTTTTCCGATGCATAAAAATTTGCTTCCTATCCTGTGTCTGCTTAGTGTGAAATGATTTTTCTCTTAACAATGGGTTATACATTTAAAAATAAAATTAAAATCTAGATTGCTTCAGCACTCTATAAACCTAAAATATAGTATTCTTAAGTAGGGAAGTTAGATTGTTTTGGGTTTTTTTCCCAAGAAACCCTTAGTGCTCAGCAGATCAATGTTTCTTTGTTTTTTGGTATTGAAATTAAAAAACAAGTTATATATTCCTGAATTGGTTCAAAACAGCACTAATTAATGAAGGTTTCAGCACTAATTAGTGAAGGTATCATTAGCAATTTTTAAGTGAAAATAGGACTATGGAACTGAGCTCTGAATTTAATGGGCCAGCAGGACTTTAAAATTAATATTGCAGTTGATCAATGTAATTTTTAATATAGTGTTAATAGTCATAATGCTGTTGGAAAAATTATTAATAATACAGGGATGGCTTGAATCTTAAATGTAACTAAAATATGCATTGCTGTTTATTAGGAGTCACTTCTCTTTGTGTAAGTCCTGTCTTTTCGTTTTGCTATTAGGCAGTTAAAGATTTTTGTTTAGCTCACAAGGTATTTAGGAGTAGGGCTCTTTTCTTTTAGGTATTGTGTTTTCCCAGTAGTTCTTTAAATATTTTTTAAACCAAATGACAACCAAAAGGTCACAAAAATAATCTTTGTTTTCTAGATATTACAATCACTTTCAGCACCTACAAAAAGTTTAGAGCAACAAGTAAATCATAGCCAACAGGGACATCCAAATGTGGTGCTGTTTAGTCAAGTGAAACTAACACCAGAGACACATTTATTGCAGCAGTCACATCAAGCACAGCAGCAACAGCACCATCCTCTTTTACACCTTCAACCTCAGCAACTTATGCAGCTCCAGCAGCAGCAGCAGCAGCCCCAGATCTCCCAGCAGTCTTTCCAACAGCAGCAGCCTCACCAGTTTCCCCAGCAGCAGCAGCAGCAAGTCCATCAGCAGCACCAGTTCTCCCAGCAGCAGCAGCTCCAGTTCCAGCAGCAGCCGCTCCACGCGCAGCAGCAGCTGCACCGCCCTCCGCAGCCGCTCCAGTTCCAGCAGCAGCATGTGCTGCAACAGCAGCTGCAACAGCTGCAGCAGCAACAGCAACAGCTGCAACAGCTGCAGCAGCAGAACCTGCAACAGCAACAGCTGCAACAGCAACAGCTGCAACATCAGCAGCAGCAACTGCAGCAGCAGCACTTACAGCGACTGCACCAGCAGCATCAGCAGCAGCAAATGCAGAATCAGGCAGCGCAGCACTTAACTCAGACACCTCAAGCACTACAGCTTCCAGTTGCAGCCCAGCAGCCACAACACCACCAGCAGCAACAGCAGCAGCTGCAGCAGCAGCCGCTTTTTGGGCACGATCCAGCAGTGGAGAGTTAGTAATTATTGTCTTCTGATCCTGGAAAAAAGTAGCTAATGACATGAAGTGGGGTAGAATATCAGAAAGTAATGCTGTGTTTACAGGATGGGATTGTAAGAAATGCCACTCGTGGCTCGGAACTAAATAAGTTGCAGCCTTAACTATTCCCCAGATTTTTAGGCAGATACTTAAATAATAGCTAATGATGATCCAGCAATCTGAAAAGCATGAGAGTGCTAAGAATGTTCTCTTTCCAAATATACACTTGATACCACAGGCACACAACCTATACTTTTAGAACAGTGTTAGTAAATGCATAGCACAATTGTTCAAAAACTTTCTTTTGGAAGAGGAGGAGGGGGAAACTTTCAAACAGCTACAATTTTGGAAATACCAGTAAATTACTAAAGATTCAGTATTTGAAAGTTGTCACACCTTGGTTTGAATTATAGTAGAACTGAAAGCTTTTTTTGTTTTGGCTGTTCGTAGCTGGTCTTTGTAAAAGAGGAAGTGGTCTTATGTTTTCTTTTTGGTGACCCTTCCTTTTGCCCCTATAGCCCCTCTTCATCCAGGAAAAAAAACTACCCTTAAAAAAATCAGACTCTGGGTTAAGCTGTGCCTTAAAGGCTTTCAGCTTTGAGATTTTGGATCCTCCTTTTTCCAAGGAAGTACACCTAGGAAGTTTATAACCGCTAATAGGAGGAGTTCAGTGTAGCAAATGTGTTCTGAGATGAACTCTTCAGTCTTTTAAGTAATTGTTTGTTTTTTATGTGCCAAACTATTTCAGTTCCAGAAGAGTATTTCCTACTGGGCTGTGTCTTTGCAATTGCTGATTACCCAGAGCAGATGTCTGACAAGCAGCTGCTAGCGACCTGGAAACGGGTAAGATTGTGCAGTATTTCTAAAAAACTATAACATCATGTCATAGTCCCTAAATTCTAAAAGAAAACATTGGAAATACTTCAGCACTGTTCACTCTTCTTTAGGAATCCTTTTGTGTAATTCTTCTGTTACAAACTAAAAAAATATTATTCAACTGCTGCTGACCAGAAAAACTAATAGAAATACTTTAGGTGTGCAGCCTGGTTGAATTAAGTCTTCAATCAGAACATGATCTAAATAAGTTGCAGCCTTAACTATTTCCCAGTTATTTATGCTTTTAATCAGGCAGCTGTAGTACAGCAAATGTAATATAGCATCGCTGTCTAGCATTAACTTGATTGTATAAAAACATTCTTTTTTGCATATAATTTTGGCATTTAGTAGCCTGTGAGGTATCCACCTGAGTGAATAAGATGGAAGAATAGAGTGTTTCTATTTTTTTGCCAACTTCTATTTTTCAGAAAAATCTGATTGTATCCTTTCCTAAATAAGAGGACTTTGATGTTCTTCAGAAACTTCTGATGGATTTTATAGTTGAATTTTCCCTACAATTTTGCATAATCAAGTAAGCTGTTGACATTTTTAACAGCACTTGTGTTTATTGCTGAGATAGAATTGAATAGTTCATGAAAAATTGTTTAATAGTTATACTGAAAAATAAAAAAACATGAGAAGGGTTATTTTTGTTTATATATCTTTATTTCGGGGTTTTTTTCCATTTCTTCTAAAAGGTAGACTTTTTGTTCAGTGAAAAGCTGCATATTTAATTTTGTTTTTTGTTTTCAAAATTGTTCTAAAGCTAGATAACAGACCTAGTTTTGGGGGGTAACTCTTCAGTGAAGTGGTGCTAATGGTGGCAGTGTCCTAAAGGGTGGACTTTCATTTCAGACTTTTTGTTTCTTAATGTAATGTAAAAATAGTTATATCCTAGAAGTTCTGCACTTACTCTCTTACCAGATCATCCAAGCGCATGGTGGCACAGTGGACCCAACCCTCACGAGCAGATGCACTCACCTTCTCTGTGAAAGCCAAGTCAGTAACATGTATGCTCAGGTGAGCCAGCTGGGAGCCTGCACTGGTGCATGCTTTCATTTTATCACTGGAAAGGCAGGGCTTTGCACTCTGTGCTTCATGCTTAGACAGCAAATATAAAGTTTCCCATAATGTAGGGGGGTTTTTTATGATTTGTGGGGTCTTGTGGTACAAACTTTCATAGTGCACGTAGTAGACTTGTTCCAGAGAGCACTAAGGAACATGCTGTGAGAATGAGTAGTCTAAAATGTAGAGAAAAACAATTAAAATCTAAGCTTTGATTTGTAGAAAAAGTATTAAAAAAAACCCCATGTATTTTGTGTTTTAAAAGCTGTTTGTGCCTGTGTTCCTAGGCTTTAAGAGAAAGGAAGAGATGTATTACAGCACACTGGCTGAATGCAATCTTGAAAAAGAAGAAGATGGTCCCACCTCATCGAGCCCTTCATTTTCCAGTGGCATTTCCACCAGGAGGAAAGCCATGTTCTCAACATGTAAGAAGGAAAAGCTTACTTTGAAAGAATGCTTTCTTCATTGCTCATTCCATGAGCAGTATTAAAACAGAGCTAGAAAGTGCTTTACACATTTCTTTTGCCTTGGAAGAAAAGCTTCTGTTAATCCTAAGGTGCTGTGTTGATGTGGTGCTGCTGCCAGGTGTTTCTCAGTGCTTTGCAGGTCTCCCTGAGTTCAGAGTGGTGAGTAGCACCTGCCTTTGTGAGTTACCCTCTGACACTGAGGGGCAAAGATGGCCTGACTTGCACATAGCAAGGTAGCAGCAATCCAGGCTGCACAGTTTATAGCAGCAGAGCAGCAGCACATCAAACAGCATGTGCTTCCTTACCATAACCCAGGATTTTGAGAGGATTTTTGAGGGTTTTTCTTAGTCACTGCTTAGCAATTACCTAAAAAGGAAGCCTGTGCTGCTAATGAGAGGATAGGAGGTCACAGTTCCATTGCCTGTGCAATAAGGAGCTGTGAAAGTGGAGTTTTGTGGAATTGAAAACCTTCAGTTCATTGAGAGGCATCTTGGAATGTGCTATGCTGTATAAACCAAGATGCCAAAGTATGTCTTGGCATTGGATTTCTTTGTGCTGGATGCAGACATATGGGATGATGGCCTTGCTAATAGCCTGTCCTGACTGACATGAAAAGAAATACAGATTTGGGAAAATCAGAGTATAACAACATGTGTGTCTACTCAGTGGTTAGTAGTAAATGTAATATGCAATGTAATAAACACAGTTTTAAACAGAAGTACTGTTGCCTTTCCCTAAAGAAAAGGTGAGAATGGCAAAACCAAAAGCCTTTCAGGATTAAAGATAATAATGGAAGATGTGGAATTACAGTTCACCAGCTTTGATCAGCTGGCACAGTTTATTTGGCTTCATTGCAGAGTTGAGCACAGTTTTCAGATTTTTAGACTAGAGCACTGTGTTGTAAGCATTTTTTTGTGTGTGCCTCTATGTAAGTAGCAGCAGAAGGAAGATGGCAGACATGTAAGGAGCAAATTAGTTCTGAGCTCGTCCATGATAGTCCTGTGGTCTCTGTAAATAAGAAAAAGCTGACCAGAAGAATGAAAATTATTCTTCCTGAGTCAGAGCTGCTGCTAGAAGCCTGAAATCTTTATGTATAAACAAATCACTTTAAAATTGTACTGCTTGTATCCTACAAGCCACGCTTTAATTGAGTGCTTTATACACCATGCTGTGCATTTCATTGTAATGTAAAAAGTTAGTCATGGAAAAATATTTTGCATATTTTGTAAGTGCCATAAATGTTCAGTTACTTAAAACTGTCTTTCTGTCTGCAGATAATCTCTGTGACAGGATTTGTTGACAGTGACAGAGATGACCTCAAGCTCATGGCCTACCTAGCAGGTGCCAAGTACACAGGCTACCTGTGTCGCAGCAATACAGTTCTCATCTGTAAAGAGTAAGTGCTGCTCTCCACAGACCTTGCTTTGTCAGCAGCCTCTCTGAGTGTGAGGTGCTACATGGTAATTGTAATCAGTTCTGCAGTTGGATAACAATAAACTTAGTGCTGTTGTTTCTTGAACTAAATTACAGCACATATTAAGTGATAAATTTGGCCTCTGAACACAGGCAAAACAGAAGTAATTTCTAACTTTCCTATTTTATAATATTCTTAAGTGATGCTGACTCTTAGATCATCCATAAATAAAATATCTTTTTAAAATGATTGCTTTAAAATGTTGGAGGAGGGAAAATTTAAATCCAGGTCTAAAGATTCCATTTGCAGCTTGTTCTGACATGTAGAACAAAAGCATTTTTTGGAGTATCTCCTCTGTCACAGTTAAAACAAACAACAGACCAATAAAAACTACTGATATTTTAGGTTTCTTATTAGAAATTGCTATTTTACGGATTTCTTTGCAATTCAAATTCTTTTTCTCCTCCTGTGCCCACCAAGGGCCAGCGGGTTGAAGTACGAGAAGGCCAAGGAGTGGCGGATCCCGTGCGTGAACGCGCAGTGGCTCTGTGACATCCTGCTGGGGAACTTCGAGGCGCTGCGGCAGATCCAGCACAGCCGCTACACCCTGTTCAACCTCCAGGACCCCCTCGCTCCCAGCCAGCACCTGGTGCTCAACCTGCTGGGTGAGAGTCACAAAACCCTCTGCTCTGCAGCAGTTTTATGTGCTGTTTCATCAGCAGGAGCGTGTTTCCTCTGGTGTAAACAATTTGGCAATGGTGTCATTTTTGTTCTGTTCTCCATTCCCTAGATGCGTGGAGAGTCCCATTAAAGGTGTCACCAGAACTTCTAATGGTATGTTGAATTATTGTGTGTATACAGCTGTTTTGATAAGATCACTCCTTGCCTGTGCCGAAGCTCCTGGTTGTACTTTTTTTTGGTACTTTTTTTTTTAAATTTAGAGGAATCTGAGAAATAATCGTTTTGCAGAATTAAGGAATTTTAGTAGGATATACAAAATTAAGTTACTGTTGACACACCTTGAGCTAGATGTTTCCCTCTTCAATTTCTACATCAGACCTTTAGAAAGGGCTTAGTACTTTTTAAATCAGTACCTAACACTGTAAATAAGACTACATAAGAGTTTTTAAGACAGAACACCTAAAATCAGTAAGAATTTTGTTAGAATATTGACTGAATTTTAAGTAAAATACATAATATAAGTTAAAGGTGGAACTACTTCATATCATCTCTCTGATATACACTAGGAACTAAAACCATGGGCATATGTACCATGTATTTTAAAATCTAAAAATATACCATACCTGCTAAAAAGTGTGGTTGATAACCCTGAAATATCAGTGGGAATGAACAATGAAAAAATGTATCCTTGAAAAACATACAAGAGAAGTAAATTTTTGTCATGAAGAGCATTCTGTGAACTGTGCAAAATATGTTTCCTGTGTATTCAGCTGCAGTTTCCCTGTCAGCTCTTACACCTATTCATGGTTTTGTATTGTAAATTTTCTTCCCATTTCAGATTTATACTTCATAATTTTTCACAGTATGTCCTAATGTAGGTAAATTTGTACTGCAGGTGACTCTCAGATAATATTTATATTGCACAAAAACTTTTTGCCTCACCTCTTGTGTTTGGATCACTTGTATCTCAGTCACTTTTAAACTCTCCAGAAAAGGGCTGCTTAGTAACTCTCAAAATGTAATTTGTAGCAATTTTTAAATGGGGATTTTGGGCACTATGGCCTGAATACCTTTCAGCTGTAGAAATAGGCTGCTGTTTTCCTGACTGTAAGTTTGAAAGATTCTTCTTCTAGACCCTTGTGGGTTTGTTTCATGGGCCTGTAGGAAACTCGCATTTAGAAAACTAAATGCTTTAAAAAATTTGTGGTCTTCATATTTTCCTGAAGATGGAAAATATTCTGCTGTTAAAAAATAAAAAAGTCCTTGAGAAGATTGAGTATGCAGTATTAGTATTTAAAACAGCTTGTAAGTAACTCAGTTTGGGTTTTCTTGCCACTACCCTTTTCATCCACGTAGCAGTTGAGCTCATCTTAAAACTGGATACATTCTTTGTGTGGATCAGTCACACCAGGTTTTTGTCCATGTTTTGTCTTGTGTAGCAAATGGAGACCTCAGGGGTCTGATGGGTAATTTAGTACCTCTCCTTCTGTATTTGTGTGGGGACCCTTCTTGCCTGTGTGAGGTGGGAGTTCTGTGATTTAGATTGAAGGGGGCTCCTGGAGACAATCTAACCCAGCTGCCCTCTGGGTGCCCACACAGGAATATGGTTTGGTAATAGAAAATGCTGGGCATGTGGAAGTGTCAGGGAGGACAAGGTACTTCACTGCCTTCACAGCAGGCATTTCTATTTGTCTGGAGGTTTGGGGTCCTCTTCTGAGGACAACTGTCTTGTCAGATGCTGTTGATGCCATCTACCTCTTGCATTTTCATGGTTGAAATGTCTATCAAAATGTGAATGTGTGCACTTTCCAGCTGCTCATACTATGGGCTATCTAGCATAAAAATGCCTGGCCTGAGAGCGTTGAACAAACCCCAGTGGCTTGTTCCTCCCAAAGGAACATTCTCACAGCAAGGCTGGTACAATGCTGCCTGTCTTTCTAGTCATGTGCCTCTCGCATTCTTCATTAAATTTCAGGTACTGAAGGTTAAAAGGAAATAGATGTCACACACTCCTCAAGCTGGGAGCTGTGGTTTCAAGTTACTCAGATCAAGGAGAGCCTAAAAGCTGCATTTGATCACCCCTGGGCACATGGTCTAGAGGATGATCTGCTACTGGGGAGGTGGCACTTTCTATCCAGCCTCTGTTTATAACAGTATTTTCTGGGATATTGCCATTCCATTAAATTTTGCACCAGGAAGAATACTGTAGTCTTCATGTACTTAACAAATGGACAGGCTTTTCAGTCTCCTATTCATTTAATTCACTGGCTTTTCCATTGATAATTAGCAGTGTTACTTAAAGGAAAAAAGTCCCACGATATTTTATTTGGTGTGCACTTCCAGGGTTACCTGAGTTTGTGGAGAAGCTTTGGCTGATGCTCAGCTTTGCTGTTGGGCTCATTGGGTCAGCAGGGTGTAATTTTCAGTTGTGATTAATTCAGTACAGAAGTAGGTTTCTCTGTTTAATTCAGATCTAAGCCTGTAACTGGTCTGATTTCAGGGTGTGAGGTTGCCTTTGAAACCAAAGCAAAATGAATCCAGTCTTCAGCCGTCTTCCAAAAGAGCGAGGTAAGAACAGCGAGGAGTCAATTCCTGTAGTCCTTAACTGACTGTTCCTCAGAGGTGTCAGCTGCCCATCAGCCTGCAGCATCCTGTGCCCTGCTCAGTGAAATACTGGCAGTGGGTTTTGGATGTTGCCAGTTCCTCAGCTGGCAGGAATAAAACAATAACTAAGGGAATGAGGTGGTAAGAGAGCTGGGAGAGTGCAGAAAGAGGAGAATATGTCATGTTCTCTGCATGGTGATTTTTTTTTTCAGGAAAAGTTATGCCTAATTGTCATTCATCTGGGTCATTCCATTGGTAAAACTTGCATAAGTATGCATGTCTAATTTCAAAATTACACTTCTGCAGCCTTGGGCTCAACCATCACATTCTGCTGTATTTCCCATGTTCTGTAGGATTGAAGACCTGCCGCCACCTACTAAAAAACTCACCCCTGAGCTGACACCAATGGTGCTCTTCACAGGATTTGAACCTATGCAAGTGCAACAGTACATTAAGGTGACTTTCAGGCTTATCTCTTGTGAACTACATTGAAACATCTGACAGCTTTCTAATGGATGTTGAATTTTTGCTAAGACTTGATAAGCATATAACTAGTGGATAAAAACCAGTACTTACCAGCCCTGAGGTTAGGGTAGGTTTATATGAAATGAGTTTTATTTGGTAGCTGTTCTCCTTTAGTTAACTACTTACACTGCTGTGCTACTTGCTTTTTTCTTTCTGTAGGACTGCTTTAACATTTGTTTTTAAATCAGCAAATTTCATGAAGAGATTTAGGTGAGAAAAACAGTGATGGTTGTACTGGATAAGACCCAGGATTCTTCTAGTAGAGTTGCTGTCTGTAGTGCCAAATGCTTCAAAGACAGCTGATGACAAAGCTTATGGCAGGTGTGAGATAAGTTCCTGTGGAGGTTTTGTTCTATTGCCTAATAAAGCTGTGCTAAAACTTAAATGTAAGTTATTTATAACATTCAGATAATGAAAAGTAACTGAGGCCTAGTTTGAGTTATTACATTTCTTAGAAATACACATTTTGATGTCCTCAAAAATATAAAATATTTTCTTTATTACACCTATACTTGTTTTTAAAGTGGTTCAGCTTCAGAGGTCATTTTTCCTTTGCAGTGTGTGCATTTGAAGCTTGATATTGAATATTTTGGGACATATAATGTTTTTCAGTGTATCCCATAAAGTTCCAGAATCAACTTCTTGTTTCTGTCCAGTTGGTTCCAGGTTAATTGTATGGAGAATCTGTTTTTGTAGCAGCTATGGCTCACAATTTAAAAAAAAACAAAAACAAACAACTTCAGCCTCAAAGCTTGTGAAGTTGAATGTAAACCTGGCAGCACTGATGCTATCAAAACTCTGCAGAGTTTGGATACCTAACTGGTGCTGGATACTCCTCATCTTCCTGAGATGGAGGAGTGATCTTTGTCCCTGTGTGGGCAAAGGGTCCCTTCCACATCAGAGTGGAAGTCCTGCAAGGTCTGCACTCACAGGTAGAATTCCTTGAGGTGAACATGGAAAAGCAGCCTTTGCCTTTCAAAGGGGTACCATGTCCTGTTCCCTGGGTGTTTATTACCAGGAAGGAACTAAATACTGGAGATGTTCAGTGTCATTGAATAATATTTTCATGGGTCATCTTTATACAAACCATCAGAGCGTGGTAGAGAAGAGCCAAAAGCGCTGTCCCTGTGTCCTGTGTGCTCATCATTGTCAGAGCAGTGGAGTGCTCAGGGCTGCCAGAGACCTCTTAGGCCTTCTGACCTCACTAACCCTTTGGAATTCTTGCTTTGGGTCTCCCAAGCATTCATGCAATAAAAACTGTTAAATATTTGTGCTTATAGATATTGCTGTGGGTTTTATTTATTTGTGCAAAATGTTTGTCTTAATCAGAAATCCAGGGTGTATGGTTACTAAAGTTGTCCAAATGTTTTTTCATCCTTGAAATTTTTATGAGAGGAGCATTCTTTATCTCTAGCACCTGTGGTAATCTGATGTGCCTCACCAGCTTGTTCATTGTGTTACTCATTCCTTCAGATAATGACTGGCTTAACTGATACGATAGCAGCTGTGAGGAGCTGGTGTGAGTTTGGTGGCTTAACCAAGGAAAAGGGAATAGTTGCTCAGTTTCATCAAAAATGCATGTGGAATATGTGTTTTTCGTGAAATGCTTTTCTCTTTAAAGAAGACCTAACAAAATTAAGTTTGCTGTAGCTACAGTGTGTACTGCACCTCCCCTAAAAAAGAGCAAAATTATTACATGTTCTTATTATTGCTTACTTAAAATTTAATATCCTATTTCACTGGAAAAAAATTTTAATTTGTATCTTACAGTTAGTTCCTTGCTTTAAAAAAGCACAACCCACAACCAAAAAACTGTGGAATTGGGAAATTGTTTTCAATCTTGCCAAGTGATATTTATGTCTGGAAATATCTGGATTTTCAGTGGCTGTAAATTCTGTCAAAGTTAATCAGCTTTAAATAAAGGAATCACTGTAACACAGAAATCTACATTGACTATTTCATTAGGAGCTTAGTTTTATTTGATGTGATAATTAGTTACTTTTTTCCCTCCATTTTTTTAACAACTATTCCATTCTGGTTTGTGTTTTGTACAACTTTCAGAAACTGTATATCCTTGGAGGTGAAGTAGCAGACTCTGCTCAGAAGTGCACCCATCTAATTGCCAGTAAAGTGACCCGAACTGTCAAGTTCCTGACAGCAATTTCTGTAGTCAAGCACATAGTAACTCCAGAGTGGCTAGAAGAGTGTTTCAAATGCCAGAAATTTGTTGGTAAGTTAAATTAGTGTCAATTCCTATAGTAAAATAAATGTTCATTGACATATTTAAATACACTTTGTCATTTTGTCTTCTGACTTCAGTGTTTCTTATAGTTTTCTAAGGAGTTCAGCTTTTGAAAGCAGAAATTTTAATTCTACAACAAGTCTGATTGTCACCATTCACACCTCTTGAAGAATAATTTGCAAAGTTTTTTAATAATGATATTAGCAGCTAGTTTATATTCCACTTGATTTAGAAAGTTGTCTTAGTATGTTTAAGCAAAGCTGTAACAAGAATTATATGTTTGATTTTTTTTTTATCAAGTTCTCTTTCAGCAGAATATTTTGTTTCATTTAATTTTCATTTAATACAGTTTTTCCCCCTTAAATGTAAGAAAAACACACTTAAAATGTTAGTGTTATGGTGATTAAATGATTGGATATTGTTAAGTATTCTATTTCTTTCTTCGGTAGCTGTTTTTTAGATTTTTACCTGTGGCTGCATTATTTTTTAATTCACCCTTTCTGAAAGGGTGATTATTTGGTTTATGATTGTTTTGTGAATATATAATATTAAGAAGAAAATGTATAACATTTCTGGCTAACCATTGTAAAGACTTGGATCTCTGTATCATTAATTAATAAACCAGCAAAGATTTTTAGAAATCTCAAGAAGACAATTTGCTTATTTCAGCGTCAGTGAACTGAGAAACTGATTAATTTGAAAACTCTTACAAGTCGAACAAACCAGGGAGTTTAGTATGACTGCTGTGATCTAGTACTTGAAGTAATTTACTTATTTACTGAAATTAGGTTGATTTGTAGCTAATGGGTTGGTTTCAGTTTTGTAGCTGTTATTATGATGGAAAATACAGCAGTTGTTTACAAAAATTGTCTTAACTGTTTCTTTTGTCCCTTGGAAGAGTATTAACACTGTCTCTTGCAAGTTGTCAGAATTCTCCTTGGAAAGACCAATTTGTTCTCTGTATAATTTTTTGTTTTGGTTTTTAGACTTAGGGGTTTTAGATTAAATTTGATTTAGAAAAGTGTTTGACATAGCTTTTGTGGAAAGATAAAGACTAAAATTCCATCCCTAATAAAAAAAAAAAGAAAAATTGGGTGAATAACAGGACAAATAAAACAGATGGAAAGTTCTTTCTGAAAAGACTGTGAGGACTTGAAGAGACTTTCTGGGCTCCCATAGGTGGTCACAGTAATTTGAATTTAAACTTAATCCTCAGCTTGATCATTGTCCTTTTAATAGAATCAAAAAATAAAAATTTGTAAGTACCTCCAATAAGTTAAAAAAAGGGACTTGATAGGACAGTGATTGTTGTTAGGTATAGTGTAAACCACAGTTTAGTTCTCCAAGTATTTGGTAGTGATCTTTGTAAGAAGCCTAATGAAGAGGGATGTTTTAATCACGTTCAGTTCTAGTAGGTGTCTGCCATTCAGAGCCACTGCCACCAAGGTGTTCTGCTCAGATTCCATCCTGGGCCATGGGGATGTCTGTGTTTTGTGTGCCACATCATCAGTCTTTCTTTTTCAGATGAGCAGAACTTTGTGCTCAGAGATGCTGAAGCTGAGGTGCTTTTCTGCTTTAGTTTAGAGGAGTCTCTAAAGAGAGCACAAGTAGCTCCACTATTCAAGGTATGCAGTTTACCACAGCATTTAAATACTTGGGAGTTTTTCAAACTAACTTTTTCAGCACTGGGACCACAGGTTTTATAGTTGAAAGCAGTAGAGCAGGCTGGCATATAACATGAAACATTGGTTATAAATTCTGGTTTTGACTTTGTGCCTGTTTACTGCCTAAGCATCATTGGGGTGGATGTAAATCCCCTGAATGACTGGATCCTGTAGATGTTAACCACTCTCAGTATATTTGCTCCATTCCAAAATTTAGAACATTGCTCTGTTACTTGCAAAAAGCCATTTATGGAAGGGACTTACTTTTCTTTGTTTTCTCTTTTCTTTTTTACACCAGCCTCATAGCCAGAGCACTTGCCCATAAAAATGGGAGTGTGAGAGTGAGTTTGCCCTTCAGTCTCAGGGAGTTTTAGTGTGAGTCTCCTTGGAGACTGCATTTCCACCAGGCTGTTTGCTAGGATGGTGTGAGGTGCTTTCATGCCTCTGGTTAAAATTACATTACAGTGCAGAGAGGTATCTGGAGATCTGAGTTGCTAAAGGTTCTTCAGCCTAACTGAATTACAGACTGTTTATGGAGGCAAACCACCTAAAACAGGTATTTTTTCTACCTGTGATCAATAAGGATCTCTGTCTTCTATGATGTCTAAATACTACATTTTTCTCAGATTTGTAGATTAAATAGCAAAGTGTTTTCTGTTTTTTTTATTTCTAGCTGATAAACAGAGATAATCTACTCAGTGATCTGATCTCCCATCTCAGTCAAGTAGAATAATTTTTGTCAGGAAGTATTAAATAAATTGGGTGTTAATTAAAAGGTAAAAGTTCTTTTGTAACACTTGACATGTCCCTGTGCTCAAAGAAGCAAGGAGCATTGTTCTTATGTGTCTTACCAAGCTGCAGTTGTTACTTTACAGGTGTGGAAATAGGCACACCTGAACTGTTCAAATTCATCAGAATTGTGCATTTGCCCCTCCAGGGGAAACATCAGCAGTAATTAAGGACAGCTCATCAACTGATGAATCTGTCCATAAGCCCAACCCCAAAGGCTTACAAAGTCTGCCCTGTTGTGTAAAAGAAGTGTCACATGACATTAAAACTTCATGTTTTACAGAAATCAATTAGCATAATAATGATTTTTCTTGTTCTTACTTTTCTCTTTTTAGGGAAAATATTTTTACATTACACCTGGAATTTGTCCCAGTCTTTCCACCATGAAAGCCATTGTGGAGTGTGCAGGAGGAAAAGTATTGTCCAAACAACCTTCTTTCCGAAAACTCATGGAGCATAAGCAGAACAAAGTGTGTTGAGTGTTGCTTTATAAAATTTATTTATAATGCCTTACCGTGTTCTTCTGAGCTAACCATGACTTTCTTTCTTTAGAGTTTGCCAGAGATAATCTTGATTTCCTGTGAAAATGACCTTCATTTATGTCGAGAATATTTTGCACGAGGCATAGGTAGGTATAAGCTTTTGTTGTGATTGAACAGTAGAACTGTTAGTTTGATTTTTTTTTTCTATTTCCCAGTTATCATTGTTATACAAATACAGAGATCTTTTGAAGCTTTCAGGTACTAATAGAGGAATACATGGGCTATCCTGGAAACTATGGAGAAATCCAAGCCAGCTGTTTGCTGGATATATCCAATAGTTTTTTAATAGACAGTTCACCATAAATGTTTTAATTTAGCAACAACTGAAACATCAGTGTGTTACCAACATTATTCTCATCCTAAATTCAAAGCACAGCCCTTTGCCAGCTACTAAGAAGAAAATTAACTGAAACCAGGGCACCAGCTCAGTATTCATCAAGTGAGTTAGGGGTTTTCACTTTAGTTATTTTCCCTTCAGTGTAGAGCCCCAAGAAATGCTGTGTTTAATAACAATGCCAGGTGTGAGACACCTGCAGAATGAGGCAGAATTTCTGTGTAGGGTGTGAACTGTATGAATTCTGATTTTCCAGATGTCCACAATGCTGAGTTTGTCCTGACTGGAGTGCTTACTCAAACACTGGATTATGAATCATATCCTTTTTGTGTAAAGACATTCTGCTGCTTGGGGGAGTATGGTTTACTAAAAGTTTTTCTTAATTAGGAGCTAATTAATTGTAATTTTTTTAGGATATATAATGTTTATTTGGTGGGAGGGTAGTTTAACACCCAAGAAAGTAGCTTAAATTCAACACGGAATTACTTTTTGATGGGAAATGTTTCAAAGGAGGAGGAAGTCAAGATGGTCACAAAGGAGTAGTAAATATTAGTAAATAGTAGAATAAGTGAGTAAATAGTAGAATATTAGGCAGTGGGAAAAGAACTTGCCACTAAGGGAAATATTTGGCACAAATTACTTTCAGATGAGGAAAACAGCTTTTTCTGAAGATTATAGACCCTGTTTGATAATGCAGTGTAGGGACCAGTAAGGCCTCTGTGTCTTTATGCATGTTTTTTATAGACTTTATAATTTGCTTCCATTTCTTACAGTTGTTCTTCCTTAACAAGCTCACATATAAATTTACTTGATGGATAGTAAAATGCCTTACTGCTCCAGAATCCTTGGAGCATTATATCTAGCTGTTCAGCCATTGTACAAAGCAACTAGAACTTCCTGTGGATGCTGTTTTCCAGCTGTTTTCCTAGGGATGATGAGCAGTTTAAAGCAGGAAAGCAAAAATAAACTGCATCTTTTTTAGGATGTGTAATTTTATTATGCTGAAACATAATTTACTATGTTTTGTATTATACTACCATTTTAAAAGAGCCCACTTTAGGTATCATGATGAGCCCATTTTTAAGCATTTTAAAATAAATTATGGTACTTCAGCCAAAAGTGTAATTTGGATGTAAAAATAAAAGGGCTTGCTATCTATTAAATTATGGATGTCGAAGATGAAAATGTTTTGTACTTTATTTTTATTTCTTATACTCTATTTTCTTTTATATTGATATTTTGCCCACATTTGAAATAAATGTACTTTTAAATGTTTTACTCTATATTTTAGTGGTCGTTCATTTTTTTGAATACTGTGCAACAATGGCACTCTGGTAAGAGTAAATTACTCAAATCTTTTTCCAAGCAATGTGAAATTATTTTAAGCTTATTTTACCAGGTATGTTTTAATATATGAATCCCAATGCTTTAAAGGGAAATAATTGTAAATGTATATATGTGTTTTTACTGAAGCAGAGAAGCAGCTTGAAGGAGAAATTATAACCCTGCATATTCCACTGTTGTGATAACCTTTTGTTTGTATAGTGAGTTTTACTAAATAAATATTAAAAAACCAGTCTCCCGAATCTATATTCAGTGGTATTTCCTAAAACACACAAAGTTCAAATAATCTGATATGACCATTTTTATCAGTTTAGATTCCAGTAGATGAAAAAGTGATCCTAAAAGCATTTCTTTTCTTTCTGATTATCAAGACAATTCAGCTCTGATGCTGTATAGACAAGTGAGTATCTGTACTCCCCCATCAGTGAAATTCCTGATTTCAAATCTCTTTTGTGCTGTGCCTTAAATCCAGCTGCTGCTTGGATTTACTGATTCTGTTGCCTTTCTGCCAGTGCCTTCGTTGAACAAAGTGCTTTAAGTGAATGACAAATTGCTGCTGTAAGAACACAGTGGTAGTAAATGTGGAGATGAGTGAGGTCCCACAGAGGTCACTGTGTGCCTGCTGCCTTTTATTGCTGGCCCTGGTTCCTCAGCTGTATCCATGTCCTGACCTGCTCCTGTGCTTGGCTTTTCTTTTGGGAGCACTAGGGGCTACGTGAGGATCACAGAATGGTGATCCTCTTCTATCAGTGTGACTTTTGTAAGGTGGCAAAGTGGGATAAATGAGAATGTTGCACTTTGGTCACAATGGTTTTAAGTGAATCAAAGTTTAAATAGGTGTGGTAAGGATGGGAGGAAATGGTTCTTTTTCACAAATGCTGTTTACTTGTGTCAGAGTTCTGTGTTTATTCTTAGTGTGATGTTCAGCTCTCTGAAGTTCAGCTTCCTTTTCATTATAACAGATAAAGGAACAGTCTGTAATGTGGAGACCTAAGGTTGGAAATTGATGATGTGATTTTGTGCATTAACTTTAAAAATATTAAAAACGGAGGGACTGCAGTGGGAGTTAATTGTTGGTTGATGAGTTGTAGTACAAATTACTTAAATTGTTCAGACATGGACCTGGCAAGTCTGCTCTCCCTGTCAGTGGAGGGAGAGAACATCTCTGAAACCTGACTTAAAGAGCCCTGCAGAGACACATCTCTCAACAGGTCATCAAAGTAGCTTAGTTATCTGAATCTTTTAGAACACAGAAAATAAAGTTAATCCCACCCTAAAGAACATCATAATATATTGCATGAACACTGTTTTTACTGGAGAAATAAATGCACCTTTTTTCCCACTTAAGAATGTAATACTGAAATTATTTAAATCTGTTAATCTCTTTGAATGAAGAGATTTTCTTCATTGTACTCGTTACCAAGTGGCAGGAAGATTTTTGAGTGCCTTTTCCTATAAAACAATTATCAGCTCTTGCAGTTTTGTGGTACACAGATCTTAAGTTGAATGCATATTTTGTACCTGTCATGCATTCAGCAAGTCTTCTGCCTGCCTTCCCAGCAATGTGTTCTACCAAGTGCTGCTTTCAGAGACCCAGGGGTCAGGAGTCAGCTCAGTTGTGCACAAAGTCAGGCCCAAGGCAGGTGGCATTGCCCTGCTGGGTCCTAGATGCTGAAGGGACCTGCTGCAAGAGCTGGCTGCAGGTGAGAGCCTCGCTGAGGGAGGGGCAGAGGGAAAACAGGTTTGGCTGTGCTGGCACTTTCAGCTCAGCAGCATAGACTGCTCCACTCCATGATGCATTTATGCTGTGAGGAGTTCTCAGCCTCTTGTAGGATTGGCTTCCTCCACGTTTTCTACAATGAAGCAATGTTGAGGATATGGAATACCTTTGCCAAAAGCTGTTAAGAGTTAAGACGTGTGAATGCAGTAGCATCTGCAAGGTAAATTTCCTTATGAAAACTATCCAAAATGCTGTCAGATCCTGCATAGAGAAGCTTGAAGAAAACCAAATGTGATCATGGAACAAATGAACCCCATGGGAAACAAGAGTGGTAGTGCATCTGTTTCATGATCAGCGAAGACAGTGTGTTTATTTAGCCAACATACAAGTATGACTGATTTGATTAACCTTTCAATTAGAGTGAAAAACACAACCTGCCAAGAAATAGTCTTTCAAGAGCCACAGGAGCTGTCCAGAGCCAACTGGCTTGCACAGATGTTACTGTGTGTGTGATTAGTGATAAAGAGTTTTGATGGAGTATTCTGGTACAGCATTGCTGTTAGGATCATGCTTTTGCCTTAGTGGAATGTTGTAAGACTCAAGTGTCCATTTGATCCTGTCCTCTGTATTGGGGGGGTGAAAACCCTTTTCATGTTGTCACGAAACTTGTGTAGAAAACCTGTTCTGATAAAGCAGTTATTTAAAGATAAACGTAGAACATGTCTAATAGCAAAGACATTCCATCAGTTAGGGATATGTTGGAAGTCAAGCACACATGGTCTCCACTTGTTACTGTGCAGCTTTCTTTGCTGTCAGTCATCAAGTGGAATTGTGGAACTGATTTCCAGAAATACATCTGGATTTCCAGAAATACATCTGTAACCTCCAGAGTAGAGCTCTGGAGGTTAAATGCCTCCAGTATCTCAAAGGATGAAGGTGCCACAACCTCCATGAGCATTTGTTTCTGTATTTTGCTACCCTCAAGACAATAAATAATTTCTGTATTTAGTCAGAAAATCCATTGTTCCACAAGTGGCTGGTGTTGCTCATTTCATCCCCACACGCTCTCCATCTGAGTCTGGCTCTTACCTTCTTTTTGTGAAGCACAAGAGGCTCCTCCCGAGGGACAGGCATGGTTGAGAAGCTCCCTCAGTGGGCTAGAGGAGCTTTCCCTGGAGGACTGAGCCCTCAGGAGATGAGCTCTTCAGAGGGAATTTTAACCTGCATACTGTGCATGCAGAGAAGTGTGAAGAGTGGGGGATGCTTGGGAAAATACTCCCACCTTCACCAAAAGGATACATTTTTCTGATCCTTGAGCAGTGTTTTGTCAGAAAGAGACCAGGCTGGGTCTGCCAGGGAGGAAGCATCAGTAACAGGGAGCACTCCAGATCCGACACAGCTTTGAGTGGGTTTCTCCTTGTAGCAAGCTGCATCAACAAGATAAGCAAAGAGTGTTTTAAACTCAAGAGCCCAAATTTTATTAATATGTCAACCAAAAGAGTTTTAAATGAGGCAGCTCTATCAAGGAGATGGAACAGAAATTTCCCTCCCTGCTTTTTGTGTCTTCATAGGACAGATCCTCAATTAATTCTGTTGAACTTGTAGTGTTGTGGGCAATTACACAGCCCTTTCTGGTGACAGGAATTTTCTCTTTACAGATGCTGCAAACATTTTAATAAGCAAATAGAAAACCTCACTATTTTCATGGCTTTTGGGTTTGATATTTAAACTTTGTAAACTCACAGCCAGTTATTGAGAATAACTATGCCATACAGTCCCTTCCTGACTCTGTGAGAGAAGATAGAGAAATGTGTCTGTCAGAAAAAACCCAAAACTATTTGAACTGTATTTGTGAAGGCTGGATTAACTCCTGGGGCCCAAGAGAATGGAGCCCACCAGCCTTCCACAGGCCAGGCTGGAGCAGAGGGAAGGAAGAGGAGCTCAGTGGTAAGAGCAGGCAAACTCAGTCAGCCTTACCCAGAGGAGCCCTGTGAAAAAAAAAAAAGAAAAAAAAAGAAAAAAAAGTGTTTCAAAGCAGTTCAGAATTTTCTGTGTTCTGTTAAAGCAGTGGAATATTTTCAAAGGAGAAAGGGAGAGAAGAGTGTGATTTTTCACGAGACAATTGTGGCTTCCAGCCCAGCATGGAGAGAGGCAGACTGGAGCCACCAGGCCAGCCTGGAGAAATCTGAATTGCAGATAAGTCAGGAGGGGTTAAAAAGTTACCGAGCTCTGTCTGGGCTGGGAGCTGCAAGGCTGTGGCAGGCGTGACATAAACCAGTTTTTTTCCACCTGCAGTGACATTCTGCTGCTCACCTGGGACAGTGCAGCCACAGAGCCCTTGGGTGGTGACTCAGCAGCCTGCAAAGCTGGGTGTTGCTGCAGCTACACACATCCTGCAGACAGGTTTGTGCAGAGACTGCAGACGTGGCTGAAGTGCACTGGAAGGAAAAGGGAGGGATCAAAACAGGCTGAGGCTCTTCCAGCATCCCTTAGCTGAGGGGCTGCACAGTTACAGCTCAGTCACCTCCGGGGAGAGCTCAGACTGTACAGACTGTGCTGACCCCTCCTGATCATCACTCAGCTGTGCTTCAAGGCACATTGAAGCCACCTCTGCAGCAATATTTCAAACACAACAAACCCATGCAGCTCTGCCTGGACAGAGGGAGACTCCCACCTCCCTGCCAAAACCAGCACCTTGTTTCTTATGCACTGTGTTGGTCAGTCCAGTGCTTCCTACTCTCACATTTCACACTGCTTTTGTCCCTTGCTCCTTTTCCCTCTCTGCCTAGAGAAGACTGCAGTAGTCATGAATGAAACTTTCCAGACTTTCTAGCTGCTGCTGGGCCCTAGAGTTCTTTACCTGACAGAGTACCCAGCACAGCATGAAAACTATCCAGCATATTAAAAGTGCTATTTAGGGCATTAAAAGCAATATATTTTGTGTCCTTGGCCTCTGAGCAGTCTCTAAGCCCTCCAGGCTGCTGTCTGCAGCAGGAGCAGCAGCTCTCATTTCCATCTGTGCTCTTCAGCTTGGCTGTTCCTCACGTGAGCATGGGGTCACAGCAGGGCTCTGGAGTGGACACTGAGCTGTTTGCTCACGAGCAGATTCTCCAGTTTCTTTGCAATGAGTATCTCAACATGTTGGTTTTATAGAGCCTTTTCCTCTTGGTCCACAGTGACTGGTACAGCTTCATTTCCTCTCTTACCATCACAAGAAGTTTTGTTTTGTGAACTGCATTTCTCTTTCCATGGAACAAACAGTAATATCCAGTTATTAAAGAAGTATCTCTCTTCATCCTGGTAGAAGAAAAGAATGTTTGTAAGAAGCTTTATAAGGAGAGAGAATGTATTCCTAGAAGAGATGATCAAAGTTGCCAAGCTCTGAGTAATGTGTGCACCTGGAGGAGAGGTTTTGTGATTGGAAACTCTCTGTTTTATCTGGTGACATCATCTGATTAAGTGACATCATCCCTCAGCACAGGCAAGCTGGGGGCTGTGGCTCCCTGGGAGCATCAGTCACTCATGGGCAGAGGGAGAACAAACCCTGCCTGGGGGCTGGAGCTGCTGTGCCTCTCTCTGCTGATCATTTTGGATGATGAACTATTTACAGAGCCATTGAAGCCCTGGGAGCATCAGTCACTCATGGGCAATACAGAGGGAGAACAAACCCTGCCTGGGGGCTGGAGCTGCTGTGCCTCTCTCTGCTGATCATTTTGGATGATGAACTATTTACAGAGCCATTTTAAACCCTGTTCTCACATGGATGTGAGACACAGGAGCTTTCTGAGAGCCAAGAAAGTGATAAGAGTGAAATGAAATGCTGAACTCAATGGCACGGGAACTCAGTAGATGTGATGGGAGCTGAGCATCCCATGCAGGCGTGGTCTTGCTTGCTTTGAGAGATGCAGGGATAACAGCAAGCAAGAGTGGAAACTTCAAGTTAGTGCCTCTGAACCATGAAAGAAAATGTACCCTGCCCAAAAAATGGGGTGTGTGAATGGAACTTCTAAGGATAGGAGCCTCTGGGAGCAGACAAATTAGTAAATTATTCCATTTAAATCGATATATATTGCAAGAAACTCGATTTTAATGAAACTAGTTTGGGGCTTTTTGACTGGGAAGGCAAAATGAATTATTAAGTATCAAATAATAAAGTAACTGATATTAAACTAATTGAGAAAATGAAACGGAAGCAAAACCACTACAATCAAACATACTGAGTGTGGGGAAACTGAAATGTGAATTCTCATTTCCAGTTTTGCAACAGAAACACTTCACAACTGCTGAAAGTTTGTGCAGTTTATCCCAACTGAACAAACAAGGAGAGAAACCCTTGAAGTTTATCTTTTCCTCAAGCAGCACACTGGGCATAAGTGTTAACTTATCACCTCCTCCTTGTGGCACCTCTTAACAGCAGGAGCACATCATGCAGCCCTCCAGGGTGGTTCAGCCATTTATTTAGCTGATCTAACCAATCTTATTAGTTGTTTAACCTTCAGTTACACAGACCTCCAGAATTCATCACCCTCCCTCCACACATGAGCTGCAAACAGCCGTGGAGCCCTTACTGAGCACAGGTGAAGTTTCTGTCCTGAGCATCCTCTGAGGGGTAAGAAAAAAGGGGCAGAAGTGAAAGAAGTATGTCCTTCAAAGGACTGTCAGAAACATTACAGGTTTGATAGCACCATCCCATAAAATTTTTAAGCTCAGCATGGGAAATAGAAAGGCAGAAACAGCTCTTTTTTACCTATAAAGATTTAAATCAATTTCTTCTCCTTTGAGAAAAGGCCATACCAAACACCAGCTGGCACTGGGTTATATTTCATAGTGGAAAAAACATGATTCCTGGGCTTCTCTGCTTCTCAAATTTGGAAATGACAAAGGTGGTTGGAGGAGCTGTTGCAGCCTGTTCCTCTTTGCTTTACCTTTTTCTGCAGAAAGTTTGGGTTGCTTTGCTGTGGTGAGTACAGCTCCCTGGATTTTTAGGAAAACAGTATTACACCTTTGTGCCCTATGGAGAGAATTAAATACATCGGCAAAAACTGAGTTGCTCTCTCTGGGTTATGTTCTTTAGCTGCTGAATCCAGTGAAGAAAATCCAGGTAAAATCAGAAAATCCTGAATGAAAACATGTTTAACATGAAGAATGGGAGTAGCTGTACTGACCCCTCCTGATTATCACCAAATTTATACCCACCCCTAAAGCACCAGAGCTGGGCTTACCCAGACCAGAGCCAGCCTGAAAATTATCAACCCAGGCAGAAACACAGCCACCTGCTCCCGGGAGAATTCAGGATTTTGTGAATCATAGAATGGTTTGACTTGGAAGGGACCAGGTAGCTCCAAACCTCATCCAAGCTGATCTTGAGCGCTCCCAAGGATGGGTCACAGGAGAGCCCCAACAGCTCCAGCTCCTGTGCTGGCAGCCCCAGAGCTGGATGCAGCCCTGCAGGGGGGACCCAAGGAGGACAGAGCAGAGGGACAATCCCCTCCCTCCTCATGCTGCCCACGCTGCTTGTGGTGCAGCCCAGGATGTGTTGATTTTCTGATTTTCAATGTGCACATTGCCAGGCCATGGCTGATTTTCCATCCCCCCTGTCCCCAGGTCCTTCCTGGCAGAGCTGCTCTTGGTCCCTTCATTGGCTCTGTATTGGTTCTGGGGTTTTCCTTGTCTCAGGAGCAGGACCTTGCCCCTGGTGACTCCAGGAGCTGGAGCTGGCAGTGGCAGTGCCACCCAAAGCACAGTGAGCTGCAGAGCTGCCAGCTCTTGTGATCTACTCAGAGTTCCAGGGCAAAAGGAGAGCTGTGAGAGCTGCCCCTGTGTACTGAGCTGTCACACAGGGCACTGAGCTCTTTATGACACACAGAGCACGGGATCATGGTGGTAATTGAGTACTTAAAAAGCCAAAAAATCCTGTTGTACCCTGGGCATGGAATACCTAATCAAATCATGTTTATTGCTCGGCGCTAGGCTGCTAATTTGCTTTGATTTAGAATTTATAAAGATAATTGTGGATGTGTGCATCTGCCTAGGGGGCTGTGAAAAGCCTTTCCTCTGCATTTCACGAGCAGCACATTAATATGGACTGCCTTCTTTTGACTTCCCTTTTCCAACAGGATTGATTTTAGTCCCTTTGTTAGAGGAGATGGAGCCAGGGAAGGCCACGTGCTCCCACCAGAGGTGTGGGAGAGGGGGAGCTGAGGAGCAGCCTCCTCTCAGGGTCTCAGGGTGGGATTCCCCTTGCCCTAGAGGAACCCTCAGGGTAAAAATAGGGACAGATGCTCACACTTTACAGCTCTGATCTTCTTGGTGGCACTTTGTGGAAGCCACTTGCACATATTTACCCCTGGTTTGGTGTTATTTATTGAAAGTGGAATAAGCTGAAATTTGGAGTAGGTGTGGTGTCAGCATAACACAGAAAATGTTTCCTGTTTGCCTGAACACTTTTCTTTAAGCCTAATTCCTACCTTCAGGTGGTCCAAGGGATGAATCCCTGCTCCCATCTGCCTGTGCCCTGGTGCTGTTTGTTGCCCACCATTTGCAGCCTGTCACACAATCAGACACTGCCCAGGCTGGGCTGTGGCTGCACACCTGGAGTGCAGCTCAGCCACCCCCTTTTTTTGCTGTTTATTTCACTCAAGAATGACTCCATAGATCACCTTACCTCCACCTCCATCCAGCTGAGGTTCTCTCTTAGGTAGCAGCACCTACCTGACAGATACCTGTGTTTTTTGAGTCTAATTACTCAGAGCAGTTTTAAATGGAGCAAAGATAACATGGGATCATGTATCTGGTGTGGTGTGTTCGTGTTAGGCTGGTCAGCCTGGCCCTCAGTACCCACATTTGTCAGAAAACAGTAACCACAGACACCAAAGTGGAACAAAGATGACAAGTGTGTCTGGTGTGGGGTGTTCATGCTAGGCTGGTCAGCCTTGCCTCAGTACCCACATTTGTCAGAAAACAATAACCACAGACACCAAAGTGGAACAAAGATGACAACTTGATGACTGCTCTTGGCAGCTCCTTCTTCCCCACTCATAAATCAACCCCAAAACTCATGGCAAAGGGGCTGGAGCAGCCCTGCTGGGCTGGCATTGCACTGGCTGTGTTGCTGCAATAACCCAGAGAGGAGCTCAGGCAATTCTGCTTCTGTGTGTGCTGAGAGCAAAGCAGACATGGTAAAGGACATCCTGATGTTGCTGTGACCTTTGTCTGCCCTCTCCTTCCCTTGCCAACACGAACTTTCAATGGTCCATACAGGCACTGCTGCCATCTCTCACATGGGCTTAATCATGTACAGAAGCATGCATTAAAATTCAGAGATCTCCTTCCTTCTGATGTTTCTTGCAAAGAGAGACGAATCAGTGCTTCTGGCCTTCAGGGATGGAAGCTTTCTCTGGAGATAGTTCTTGTCATCTTTTTTCCACTCATAGAAATGGTGATTAACTCCTTCAACTTTCCCAAAGTGGCTTAAAGTGACAGGCTGTTTGAAATATTGTTAAAAACCCTGAAGTCCTTGGCCACTCCAGGAGAAGTCTCATCATCCCAGTGTGACATCTCAAAGTCAACTATCAGAACCCAGGATGAGATCCAGTTTTTGTGCAGAAACAGCAGGAGGGTGCTGCCTGTCAGGTCCTGATTCAGCCTGTTTGCCCAGTGCCAGGCTCCTCTCCATCCCTGCTTCCAAGATCCATTTTGTGGCCTTAGGATTCCTAAATGTGGATTTAGAAATCTGTGTTGAGGGGAGAAAGATCATCCCATTCAATGTCACTGCTCCATTTTTAGCTATCCTCTCTCCCTGTAAATGACATTTTACCTAAGCTGGCCTGGTATAATTTCATGTGAAAGTGGTGTTGCCTGACGGAATTCCTTGTGCTGGGTGGTTCCTTGTCCCAGGAGCAGCCTGGGCACGGTGTGAAGGCAGGGCTGCAGCTGCCAACCCCAGGGATGCTGCTGCAATCCAGACAAGGATGCAGGGAGCAGCACCCAGGGCAGGCAGTCAGCCACACGTGTGTGCCTGGGTACCCTTTGGAGTGTGGAGATTTTCCTTTATCTGCTTCTTTACCTGTACAACAGCACCTGCACAAAAGCACCACTTAGAGTGTGTGCCCTCCCCAGGGGACAGCTCTGAGCTCAGCCTGTGTCTGACTCCTGTAAAAGATGAGCACATACAATGATGCCCTCTAAACCTGGAAAAGAAACACTGGAAAACTCCCCTGTTCATCTGCAGGGAATGTGCATTTGAAGGGACACCTGATGACAAAACACCTGCAGCCAGTGAGGGGTGTCCCCACAGCACTGGCAGCAAAACCTTTTCACCATCCACAGGAACCAGGTCAGAATCTGAGGATCCCTTCTGCCACTTGCTCAGTCCCTGGCTTGCAGCAGTACTTCCCCCTTGACACTCAATTTCTCATGTTCACAGCAAAGCAGGAATTCCTAAGCCCTTACAAGTTTTCCTCTCTATATTTTACACAGGAATTACAGCACATGAAGCAGATTTTTGTATGATGAAAGGATGTTTTGCATACATCCCTTCAGAGAGCTATTGCTGCACCTCTGGGGAGCCCGAATACTACATCTAATAATACACCTTAATTAAAATAAATAGTGCTCCTAATTATGTCTTGTCACACAGTTTGTACCCTATAATTTATCAATGTGATGCAGCTATGAATAAAACATTAAAAACATATTCATATGTAATTTCACCCATACAAATGTACTGCTCATGGGCTTCTCAGAGTGCTCTTAGTCTTTTATGAAGATGCTGCACGTCACATCACGGTTTTCTTAAACTGTGTTTTCATAACTTTAAGGAGCTCTGATTCAAGAAGTGGTTTTGTAGCTGTGAGGATGCTGAGAGCCACAAGAACAGTATCTCCTAACAAAATATATCCATGAAGTGAAAATGGGAGGGAAGAAAATGAAAAGGGAGTTGCAATTTATAGCTAATGCCATGAATTAGGCCTACTCAAACAACAGGATCAACTTTCACAAGAGTGAGCATCACAGAAAAGGAATTATTTGAGGTCTGGTGGAAATAACTGGCACTTGTGGCTTCAGTGGATTCATCTTGCTTGGGATGAAAAACATCTTTGCAGAGCATCACTTCACATCTGGAGTCTCTAAATGATCCCTGCACTTCTGAGGTCCAGCAGCCTCTGGGTCACTGCAATGGTTTGCTTTTATTTGGGATTTAGAGACAATTTGGGCTCCATAAAACTTCTGGCTATCTGAATCCAGGCTCATCTGACTTCCTCATATGAAAATAAATTAAAAAGCTGATTGTACACATACAACCTGAAAAAGAAAATGAAAAATATTGTCTGCAAGTATCTTGTCCCTTATTAGTCCACCTGCTGGTAGAGAAGAGGGACTCTTCAGTTTTCAGTCATTTTATTTACTAAAGTAGCTGTTAAAACTTTATTAACTAAAGTAGTTGTTTAGTACTCAAAGTATAGGCTGAAATACTGGGTGTGGTACAGGAGGGATCAGCCTGATGAGCCAGGAAGTGCACAGAGGCTGCTGGACGTGTGCTCCAAAATCAGCACTGCTCAGGCAAAGGGAGCTGGGATTAACAGTGGCTCCAACTCAAACCTGCTTCTTGGGAAGAAAGGTAATAGTAAAAGGAATTATTAAGCCAATTGTTTTTCATTGCAATGGTCACTGAGGTATGTGATCACCTCCATGAAGATGCCATTGGAGGAGACACCTGGGTTTGTGCTTAGCACTCCCTGCCTTTGGAGTTTCAATCACAAACACTTGTGAAAGTCTCTTCTTTTGTGCCCTTCCCTTGATTGAGATGGGTTTTCTACTTTTTATTTTAGGAGAGGAGATTGAAAGAGTGACAGAAATAGGAAATTTGTTTGGATATCAGGTCTCAAAAAGACAATGTTGTGCAGCAGGGGCAGCAAATCACAGCACCGAGCTGACCCCTGGATCCAGATCCCGAGACCCCTCCCCAGGGGTGATCCACAGGTCTGGGCTGGAAGAACTAAAGGCAAAGCTCTCTGCAGAGGCACGGGGGACACAGGACAGGGAAGGGTGAAAGTGCCGGATTTATGTCACCGCTGGGAGCTCTGAGCCGGGATGTCCCGGCCAAGGCTGCTGCTCCCGCTGTCCCTCCCTGTTCCCGCTGTCCCTCCCTGCTCCCGCTGTCCCTCCCTGCTCCCGCTGTCCCTCCGAGGCCGCAGCCCCGGGACCCTCCCGGGACCCATCCCCAGCAGCCGCTCCCGAAGCAGCGCCGGGGGACAGGGAAAAGCCAGGCGGTGACAAGGTCCCGTGGCTGCTGTGTCCCGGGACACCTCGTGCCGGGAGGGACACGGCGGATCCCGGGGCTCCCGCGGTGGCCGTGTCCGCGTCTCTGTCCCTGTGCATGTCCGTGGCCGTGTCCTGTCCGTGGCAGTGGCAGTGCCCGTGTCCATGTCTCTGTCTGTCTCCATGTCTGTGTCTCTGTCCATGTTCATGTCGCTGTCCGTCTCGCTGTCCATGTCCATCTCTCTCTGTCCGTGTCTCTGTCCATGTCTCCGTTCGTGTCCATCTCTCTCTGTCTGTGTCCATCTCTCTGTCCGTGTCCATGTCTCTGTCTGTCTCCATGTCTGTGTCTCTGTCCATGTCCATCTCTCTCTGTCCATGTCCATGTTTCTGTCTGTCTCGCTGTCCATGTCCATCTCTCTCTGTCCGTGTCTCTGTCCATGTCTCCGTTCGTGTCCATCTCCCTCTGTCCGTGTCCGTCTCTCTGTCCATCTCTCTGTCCGTGTCCATGTCTCTGTCCCGGTCCGTCTCTCTGTCCGTGTCCATCTCTCTGTCCCTCTCTCTGTCCGTGTCCCTCTTTCTGTCCGTGTCCTCGTCCGTCTGTCCTCGTCCGTCTGTCCGTGTCCGTCCCTCTGTCCGTGTCTCAGTCCGTGTCCGTCTGTCCGTGTCCGTCTGTCCGTGTCCGTCCCTCTGTCCGTGTGTCAGTCCGTGTCCGTCTGTCCTTGTCTCAGTCCGTGTCCGTCTGTCCGTGTCCGTCCCTCTGTCCGTGTGTCAGTCCGTGTCCGTCTGTCCGTGTCTCAGTCCGTGTCCGTCTGTCCGTGCCCGTGCCGCTCCCCGCTCTCAGCGCGGCCTCTGCCGCCCTCTGCCGCCCGCCCCGCGCCCTGCGGGCCCCGCTCCGCGTCCCGAACCGCTCCGCTGGGAAAGCCCCGGGACCCCGGGAGCGCCGGCTCCGCTCTCCCTCAGCCACGTCCCTCCGTGCCTCATCTTCCCTTTGAAACACCTCCAGGGGCGGTGACTCCACCGCCGTCCCGGGCAGCGTGTTCCAGTGCTCGGCAGCCCTTTGGTGAAGGAATTTTTCCCAATATACAATCTAAAGTTCCCGTGGCACAGCTTGAGGCCATTTTATGGCGTCTTGCTGTTTGGCAGAGGAGACCGATCCCTTCCTGGCTGCAGCCTCCTTCAGGTGGTTGTAGAAAGAGAGGAGCTGCCCCGGAGCTCCTTTCCTCCAGGCTGACACCCCTCAGCCTCTCCCCATGAGCTTCAGCCCCTTCACCAGCGTGTGTCTTGTAGTGACAGCCCAGATCTGAACACAGGATTTGACATGTGCTGTCACCAGCGGTGAACACAGGGGGGTGATCACTGCCCTGGCCTGCTGGTCACCCTGTTATTGATAAAAGTGAGGGTGTTTGATTTTTCCTCTTGTAAATACGAGGAAAAATATTATTTCCCTGCCCCAATGCTGCCACAGCTTTCAAGGGTTTATTTCCAGGGATTTACGTTCCAAGAGAGAACTGAGATGTGGAGGTGCCATTGGTATGCAGGAGTGACAGCTCTGCCCACCCACCCTTGGGCACCTCGTCCTCACTTTGCTCACCCTGAGGGAACTTTGGCAGCATGAGGTGCTTCTCTGTCATCAACCACAACAGACCAGGACACTTTAAAGGCTGCAAAAAAAAAAAAATTCCTGCTGATGCCTCCATCTCCAGATGTTATTCCCAGTTGCAATTTGGCTGGGGAGCACTTGGAGAAGCAGATGGGTTTGGGAAGAGGGTCCCCACTGAACTCCTGAGCCTTGAGCTCAGGTGGCTGAGCTGCTGCTGAGGATGTGAGTGTGGGGCTGGGGATCTATCCCCATCCCTATCCCTCTGCACATCCCTGCTCAGAGGTCAGTCTGTGCCTCTCTGTGAGGTGTCCTGATGGAGATCACTGAATTTGGGCCTTTTGTGCTCATTCTGGGCTTCCCCTGATGTGCAGATTCTGTGCCAGGCCCTGGAGTGTGGGGAGTTTATGAACCAAAGCAGCAGTGTCAGTCCCACACCACTGGGAATTCGTGTCCATGAATTTGATTTACTCCTCTGACTTTTCCTATTTAAAACTGCAGTGATGGTGCTGACCCAGGTGAAAGCTGATCTCATCTCATCTTATCTCATCTGTCTCCACACTCCAGGAGAAAGAAATGGATTCTAGAATGGCAGAACAAACACCATTTGCTTTCAGGGGACTTTCTCCTGTGCAGCTTCACAGATATGCAGGAATGTCACTGACTTTCCATGAGGATATTTAAGGTTATCATTCAATGCAGGCACCTGCTCTCACTCAGAGCTCAGTATTTTGGGGTCTGTTATCTCTGCTAACACTGAGCAGTGGATAGGGGCTTTCAAAGCTTGAAGAGGGAGGACAGGCAGGAAAATTAGCACCTGCACCTGCAGAGAACATTGCATAAGACTTAGTATAGCTAAAATGAGCTAAAATTGTAACACCCCATCCTGGTGTCCCTCTCCTTCTCATGTGATACCTTCCAGTTTTCTCTTTTATCTTTAGGTGGTTTTTTTTTTTTTTTTTTTTTAGGGGCATTTTTTCTCTTTTCTCTTTAGGCATTTTTTTCTGGTTCTCTGGCTGCACTGACCTTCAACCTGTTTGTTTCACTGTCAGTGTAGTGGTGGGAGTTATAGCAGCCAGTGATTCTGGGCTTGAAGAGTGACTTTCTGCTCTAATCTAGTATGATTTTAAACAAGGATCCAAGGAAGTTTGAAAATTAAGGGACAAAGTGAAGTAGGGAGGTGCATTCCCAGATTGGGAGGAGAGGGAAGGAGTGGGATGGAGCAGTGGAAGGTGGAGAATTCTCCCCTCAAATCCTCACTTGAACTCCATGGAAGTTGCAGTTTGCCTGCATCGGGCTGGAGCAGGAGCACTCCCTCCTGGAGCTCAGGGTTTGTGCAGACATTCAGCGCCCCTTGTGAGAAATGGTTACTCCCTTTTCATAATTTAGAAAGGCTTATTAAACCTTACCAAAAATACAACAGAAGACTGAATAGAGAAAAGGTTACAGTGCCAGGGAGAAAAGGATTTTCCCCACCATGTGCTGACCCACACAAGGGAGATTTCGCCTTTTAACCCTTTAACCCTTTAACCCATTCCAAGGTTCTGTCCATTGACTGACTCCTTCACTGTCCACTTCCTCAAATCCTGATTGGAAGTCAGATGTCCTCAGTGACAAGCCAACCCTCCCAAATGTCCCAAGCCCAGCTGTCCCTTGATAACCACGCGAGGGGGTAAAACATGACTATAAACCTATAAAATGTTTCTTAACCTATATCCATGATATATATCTGTTAATTGTGAGAGTCAGTTATCATGTTACTCATCTGTCACACCCAGAATCTGAGGATGTGAATCCTGGCTTTGTTCTTGCCGGCTCTGGTGGATCCTTGCTCCCACCCAGGTCCCTGCGGGCGCCGAGGCAGGGCAGGGCTCGGAGCCTGGCTGCTCCTTGTGGTGCAGTGGCTGTCCTGAGAGCAGTGGCTGTCCCAGAGCCTTCCCTGTGTGCCACCCGGTGCCTCGCAGCTCTGTGCAGCAGATTCCCACTAGATGGAGCGATGGCTGAGCCAGAGCAAAGCTGTGGAAAGGCTTGGAAGTGGTTTCACAGGGGAAACAGCCACTGAACATAAAAGGCTTTCTTTTCCTAAGACTTCTTTAGTAAAGTTTCTCAGCTGAGGTACGTGAGGAAGAGCTCTACTTCACCATGTGGAAACACAGTTTTCTTCCTGAAACCTGGACTGAATTCTCCTCCTGGCAGCTCCTGCTGAGGGAGGAGCAGCCATTGGCACTGCTGGTCTCTGTCACAGACTGTGACACCCTTGTGCCATGTCCCTGAGCCTGCTCACTGTCCAGAGACCCCTGCCCAGTGCCCCTCCCTCTGCCCCTGCCATGGCAGGACCCCCATCCTGGTGCACCTCTCTGTGGCCATCCTCACAGCAATGCAGCACCTCCCTGGGCCTGGCCTGACTTTTGGCACCTGGACGTTCACCAGATCCTCCCATCACCACCTGCCTGCTCACTTCAGCTTGAGTGGGTTCCCCAAATTGCAGCACGAATGGATTTCACCCTCTGGCACCTGGAGGCAGCCTGGGCTAAGTGGCACAGGGGGCTCACGTGAGGAAACCTGGACCTCAGGTGTCCAAATGCTGCTCTTCCTAGAGTCCACACTGGTGTGGAGAGTGTGGCAGCACCCAAAGCCCCTGGCCACAGCCAGGGTGGGCACCTGGACGTGGGAGAGAAGAAATGCTCCCAGGCATTCCCTCCTTTCCCAGCCCCTGGGAGAGCAGAGGCCACTCGTGGCTCTGTCCTGCATGCCCCACGCTGCAGGGCAGGGTGCCAGGATGTGGCCCTGCTGGGTCTGTCCTCTCCCGTTATCCTTTTTGGGGTGCCCCCTCCCAGTGGCTCTGAGGAGGGTGCTCTGTGCTGGCTGCACTCAGGGGACACCCAGCTGCATCTCCTGACCTGCTGTGTTTGGAGTGGTGCTCTGAAGTGCTGCCATGTCCACGCTCCCAGGCACCCTGTGGGGCAGGTACATGTCCCAGGAGCTGCAGCTCTGGCTGTTCCTGCAGGAATGGGGCCGTGGCAGAGGTGCTGAATCCCAGAGCTGCTGCCACACTGCCAGGAGGGTGGGTGGTGTCCCAGGGGGAGGCTGTGGGTGGGGGTGCTTCCATCTGACAGCAACCCCTCCTTCCTTAGAGATGATGCTCTGTGGGAGGGAACAGGCAGAGAGTGGCACATGGCTGATAAAAGGTGGGAAGTACACAAGCTGCAGGGGAATCAGAGAGGCATTTCCAGCTGCAGACCAGCAGCCAGCCTGGGCTGGCCTCACTGATGGGTTTCACTGGGCAGTGGAACCTCTGTCCCTTTGGGGCACTGCAGTTCCAGGTGATGCTGTGTTTCATAAGGGCAGAGGCTGCTCCTGGCTGATGCTGCAGACGAGTCTCTCCTCTTTGCAGCAGCCCAAGGATAAATCCATCTGTGCAGCAAAGAGGGTGGGAGCTGCAGGGACCCTTTTCCCACACACAGAAAAAGGAATAACCCACAGCCTGGGCAGCCTCAGGCAACACATTCCAGAAGTGACAAGCTGCAAGGCTTGGCTTCTTTCAAGCATACCTGGGGACAGAATCCAAGCAGGGAATCAGACATCCAGGCAGGCTGAAGGTCTCTGTTTGAGCTGGGCTCCGGGGCTGTGGCTGCTCTCCACGTGAGCCCTGCACAACTTCTGTCAGGCACATTCTGAAAACTTCAACTGGCCTTGAAGTTTGGGGTTGGAGGAACACTGATCTGTGGGAAATGGCAGCTGATTCTCTCGAAGAAAGGCTTCAGCTGAGCATCACAGAGCCTGGACTCGAGAACCTTTCAGTTTGATGGTTCCTCTTGTCCCAGAGACTTCCATGGGTGTTAGGGATGGGAATTGTTCTACCCACCAAGAAACCACAGTAGATTTGCGGTAATTATTCAGCAAAGATTGTGTAGCACACAACAGATCATTCTGGCAAGAAAGACTCTTTCAGGCAGTGCCGACAGATGGAAGAACATGCCAGGAATGCTGACCCTTCCTGTGGTTCATGGTGGGATCTGTTCTGCCATCCCTTCTGGAGACACACCCTCTGAACCCTCATGGATTGATCCATCTCTGTCACTGGGTTGCAGATCCAGCTGAACTTGCTGAGTGTTTCACCTTTAATCCTAACACAGAGGGGTGAACATGCAAGATAAAGAGTTTTGCGGCCAAATTTTCTGGTCATTTGGCTGCAAAGGATGAAAAAAATGCAAAGAAATATTATAATAAATTTACATGCTTTAAAGATTTAATATTGATTAAGAATTATATGGTTTAATAAGGGAATATGTATATTATCTGGCTAAAGAAAAAATAATCTTATCTCTCTGTTACATTTGGAAAGAAGCTCGCTTTTAAGTGAAATATTTGCTGTGATTCAGCACTTATCTGAGCCTGAACTCAGCATCATGACAGTATCCTGCTCCCAAAGGCCCCCTGAAACCAAACTGAAGCAATCCAAGAGGGAGAGTTTTCCATAAGAGCAGCTGCCAGCTCCCATGTGGGCATTTTTCCACCATCCCACTAATCCCTTTCATAGCAGTCACTGCCAGCTGGGGGTGGCTTTCTGGGGGCCTCAGGAATGCCCCCCTGCCCATGGATGCTGTCAGGCTGTGGTTGGTGGCATTCAGGTGTGCCCATGGAGATGCTGAGTGACAGAGGCTGGGAAATGCCCTAGAAAGGTGAAAACACAGATGTGTCTCCACTCAGCACTTTTGTTTTTAGACCCACCACAGGGAGATCAGGGCTGCACTGGCAGGTTGGAAACATGGAATTGTGTCAGGACAGTTTCCCCATCTCACCTTTGGGGTACCAAGCATGCTGGCTGCTCTCCTGTTCCTGGTTCAGACTGCTAGGGGGGCTTTGGTGGGCTCTGCTGGTGATGCCACTGTGTTTCCAGAATTAAAAAACAACCCACTTGTAGCTGTTTAAAGCCTGAAGTACCTGAACTTTTCACCCAAAGCCCATCAGACTTCCAGGGTGTGGGAGTGTGTGGGTGTATTGATCTGTTGTCCCAGAGCTGTGTCCTCAGCACACAGTCACTGTGTCCTAGTACAGCCCTCCTGTCCTCAGAAAAACTGCTAAATAATGAATGTCCAGCCACAAACCAGACCCTGCACCAGAAGAAATCTGATTTGACCCCTGTGGCCCAGCTCTCATAGCAGGATTGCTGGGTCAGAGCAGTCTCCTGGTTCTTTCTCTCACTGCTGAGGGACAGAGCTTTGGCTGATGCCAATGCAGTGAGGTGCCACTTGCAGCTCAGTTAATGTATGCTAAGTAAGAAATTTAATTAGCCAGGAGTCAGCCTGCAGGATAATTTCCTTGGTTTGATGTGCATCATGAACACTTCTTTCCTTTCGATGGGAATTATAAATTCTGCTTGCATGTAGGTTTTTTTTTAATGTTGTTGGGTTTTTTTTTTTCTATTTACAATTTCTCCTCTCTCCTTCCTGCCACTGCCATTTCTCCCTTACTTCCTAATGCTAGCTTAAAGGGAGCTTTCAATTGTACTAAATCATATGACAGGATGAGGTAGGGTAGAATAAATAGGGTAGGGTAGGATAGGAGAAGAAGAATAAGAATAGGAGAAGAGGGAAGAGAAGAGAAGAGAAGAGAAGAGAAGAGAAGAGAAGAGAAGAGAAGAGAAGAGAAGAGAAGAAAAAACTTATTAAGAGCTTAAAGCATTATATTAAAGGCATTATCCCTCTAAAGCACTGACCATCTTGGGGAATGGACCACTCCATATCCTTCCCATTTGTACCTTGTTTTGATAAAACTTGCCCTCTCCATGTGCCTCATAACTTGCATTTTTCAGGCAAGGGCACAGATAAAGTCTGTGCTCCCTGACAGGCCCTAAAGAGTTCCTGCCTTCCTCACCCTCCTCTTCTTCCCATTGCTGCGGGATGAAATGTCCCTGAGCAAAGGATGTCTGTGGTTGTCATGTGGCTGCTCTCTCCATATGATGATATTTCTTATTGACCACTTTCACAGACCACATCCATCCATCCATCATCCATCCATCGTCCTGCCTTCCTCACCCTCTTCTTCCTATTGCTGTTGGATGAAATGTCTCTGAGCAGAGGATGCCTGTGGTTGTCATGTGGCTGCTCTCCCCATGTGATAATATTTCTTATTGACCACTTTCACAGACCACATCCATCCATCCCCCTCTCCATTTCTTCCTTCTTTTCCCTGCTCCCTGTCACCATGCCAGTGCTTGCTCATCCCTGCTGCTTTGAAATCTTTTTTATTGTCCTGTGTGGCAGCCAGGGGCTGCTGATGGGGGCTCATCTGTGGGCTGTGTGCTGCCTCACCTGAGTGGAATGAGGCCTCTTATTCAGCGAGCAGAGACAAGTTGATGGGTGCTGTTCTACCTCTCTCTGAAACTCAGGGTCTGCTTTCTGGGGCTTTTTCAGAAGCCGTTCATGCACTGTTAGTTTGAAATTGTACTTGCAATAACTTATTTCTGGAGCTTTTCTATTGTGCTGTCTGTGCTGGCAATCAATTATTAAGGCAGCTTATTTACAGGCAGTGCTTACTTTTGTCTAGCACCTCCAGTGAGATGTGAATAGCAACATTTTTCGTTGCTGGCACAGAGAGGCAGATTCATCCTCTTTCAGAGCATGACTGTAATCCAAACAATAACTCCAAGAGAGTCAACCTTGGTTTTAAGAAAAGAAATTCAGCCTTTGAAATCACATGTATAGGCCAGTAACCTTGGACTTGTTTGGTCTTGTTTTTTTTAAGTTTTTGTTTGTTTGTTTGTTTGTTTACACTTTACAGCAAAGGCTGTTCTCAGTAATTCCCATGCTCCAAGGCTGTAGTTTCTGTAGCTCTTGTATTGGAACAATTTACAGCAGATGATTAAAAATCTGGGAAATGTGAGTCCGTCTTCCTCTCCTCCCCATCCCTGGGAAGGAGAAGTGCAGTACTGACAGTTCAGTTTCCCTGCAGTGAGCTGCATTTTGCTGTGCAGCTGCAGGCTGGGGACAGTGCTGGCTCCTTTGTCACCCCCCAGCACACAACAGAGGCTGGACAGAAAGTCCTTGGGGATGCTTTTAGCATCAGCCTTCTCTGCCCCAGGATTTTGGATGATCTCCTGTCCCAGGCTGGGGAAAAAGACAGGAGCTGCAGCTTCTGCTGCCTGAGACCCAGTGGGAGAAGCCATCTGGAAGTCCTTGTGGGCTTGAAAAAGCCAACATGATGAAGGTGTGGTCCATGGCTGCACTAGACCTGGTTAAAAGCCAAAACCACAATGGGGTTTGTGCATTTTCCCCCCCCTTTTCCTTCATAGTAACTAGAAGCTATCCCATCAAAGGCAGGTCTGGACCAACCAAAGTCCAACTTGCATGAGCACTGGCATTTTTCCTTGTCCTTGTGTCTCTCTGCTTGATTTCTGCTTAGAATATTTAACCAAGAAGTCAAAAATCTACCCCCTTTGAGACACCAGCTCTGCTGTTTATCTGCATTTTTCCAGTCCCAGCAACAGTCACGATGCTGATGAGGCCATGGCTGTAACCACCTGCTGGAGGGGCCTCCTTCTGTTCAGAGAGATTTGGGGAATGTCTGTTTTTCATTCATGTAAGCACAGGGATTTCAGGGTTCAGTGTCTGTGAAGCTGCAGGTGCTCCAAAACAATGCTGGAAAAAACATAATAATAAACAGCAGGGTTGGTGTTTTCCTTGTCCTAATATAACCAGCCTCTGTGTGCTTCCCCAGCCCTGTGGGCTGTGCTCCAGTCAGCAAGGACTGTGCTGGGCTTATCCAGCAGCTCCAGGAGCTCTGCAGAGGACAAGGGAGACACTGACACCTCATCCTAGCTGATTAACACCATCCATCAGGGCCTGATTGAAATGAGCAGAAATGTTTTTTTTTCTTTCCCTGCAGCAGAAGAGCTCTCTAATGGTTCTCTAAACTACCACTCTGTAAACCCTCAGCAAGACACAGCATCATCATTTGTAGCTTAATTTCTCTCTGTGGTAATAACCTCCTCATTTCATAAGTGCAAAAAGCAGGATAATACCTGTGGGTCCTTCCCTTCCCTTCCCTTCCCTTCCCTTCCCTTCCCTTCCCTTCCCTTCCCTCCAGCATCTCTGCATCACTGACATTTAAAAAACTTCCACCAGGCATTTCCCTATCTTTCCTTGCTCTTCACTCTCATTTCTAGACATAGCATCTTTTTAAAACCTGATTGTTCTAATTGCCTAATTATCTGTTTCACACGATTATGATTCACGGCTGTAAAATGTTCTTTATCTTCTGGATGAACATCTCATTCAGTTCCTCTCTCCTGTTTTGCATGGAGGAAAGGGTGCCCAGAAGCCAGAACACCATCTCCCACTGCAAATCAGCTGGATTTGGTTTCTGTCCCCATGCAGATGTCCCCAGGACCTCACGGGCCACATCTGTGTGTGCCACCTCTGCAGGCTGATGGAAGTGTGCAGCAGGGAAAGTGAAAACTGCAGGAGACAACTCCAGCATTCCTTTTTTCCCCTGGCAGAGCCAGATCTCCCTGTGCAATGTTTTGGGGTTCTACTGTTTGTGGCTTCTCAGGGCTTAAGGTCCTGGAGGAAGTAATTCCAGAGGTGAAATGACATGGAAGCAGGCAGAGCTGATGTCTGTCCTTCCCCTGTCTTTTGAATAAACTCAATGTCCATCTAAATATCCAGTGTTCCTCCTCAGCAGCTCCTGAGGGCTCCATGAGCTGTTTGAGAGACTGTACCCATGCAACTCAGCTTTTTCCAGTGTTTGAGTCATGAGTTCTGCACCACGGCACAGTGAGATAAGTCAGTGTGGTGCTTTTGCAAAAGCAGTAACAGTGAATGAATCTGTAATATTTTGGGAATTTTTTGATAACTCTAAATGTTCCTATCTTGAAAAAAAAGCATTGTTGGGAGATGTTGGAAAGCAGGGTGTTAGCAGCACAAACTACAGCAGCACTGTGGAATGCTGAACGAGGCTTGTCCCAGCACAGGGACACATCTCCAGATATCCATGGGATGCTGTGAACCAAGTACAATCCAGCAGCCAGGGATCAGCCTCTTTCCCTCTGTACCCTGCTGACGTTAAAGCTGTCAGAGGTGTGCACAGAAATGTCTGTTTATACCACTCTGCAGAGTGAGAAAGTCATGCAGTTTAAAAGCAGACAACTGCCATATGCTCATATACTGACTGAAAGCCTGGGAATGCCAGTCTGTATTTGCTTTCCACAGTGATATTTTCCTCAACAGCAGCTAAACACCGTGGATATGCATTGGATTTACCAGGCTTGTGCAGCAAAGGAGGTGCTGAGAACCTCTGGCTCAGATTTGTGGGGTTTAAAGCGTGCGGCAGAAACAGCGTGGCAGGTGCCAGTGAGTGTCCTTCTGGAAGCGTGAGCAGGGGTGGGGACACAGGCAGCTGGGCTTGCTTTTCTGTGTTTTCCAAGACCATTATTACTGGCAAGTTAAATAACCTACAGCACAAACACAACAAGGCTCTGCCTCGTGGCTTCTGTGGACACCAAGCCTGCGAGTGCCCAGTGGACAAAATATGAGAAAATGTAAAGCTGTCCCCTGGGTGACAGTGAGTTCATGTGGAGGATTTGAAATTCCAGCAAGGATTTCCCTGGCAATACCCATGCCTTAAAGCAGGCTGGTTTCCTGTGCAAATGAAATGCTGGAGCACCGACCTGCGTTTCCCTGGATGTGTGGGGAGGGGAAGGCTGCACAAGAAGACTTTTGCTTCAACACTGGCACTTCCTTGTTGCCTGGGAATACACTGGATGGTCTCTTGGACTCCTCATATGTCTGCCCACTCTTTGGGAGAGCCAGGCACGTTCACATCCAGGAGCACCAGAGCTTTAATCTTGAACCAGCAGCAGTGATGCTGCTCCTCCCTCTGCTCAGCAGAACCATGAAAGGACTGAGCTCACTTGCCATGTGTGGAGCCAAGGCTGGATTTGGAGCTGCAACTCTTGCTGCCACATCCCAATTGCCTGATTAGGAGATTAGGACACCCAGGTGCTCTGTAATGTGTGTGAGCTCCAAAAAGTTTAGTTTTTATATTATTAAAGAGGAAGGAGGGAGAAGGCAGAGCTGGAGGGAGAGCCAGAGGTAATTGGGAACCCTAATGGGCATCAGAGGGTGACAGAATTCAGAATTCCCCTTTCAGTGATGCACCCCTGCTCTGTGCAGCATCACTGGCCCTGTTTCTGGAGCTTCCTGAAGCATGGCCCCAGCTCAGACTGGGCTGTGTGGCATTTTTGGGATGGGTTTTATGGGAAATGCTTGTGCTACTGACCTTGCACAACTCCCCAGGACACATCTGTGCACAGGACACTGACCAAAACACCTCTCTTGCAGCACATCTGCCCCAGCAGCTCATACATATTGATATATATATATATATTTCTATAAAGGGACACTTTCAGAACCCCTTTGTTTCTGCTGCTATGCAAAAGCCCCCTCCAGACATACATTAAAGAGCTTCACTGCTTTCAGAATGGCTTGTTTGCCTACTAAGGGAGGAAAAAACATCTCTGAAGTTGGTGCCTGAGCAGCACTTATATCTCAATTATCTGCACATTGCTTCTCTGTGTGTGAGATTATGAGCTAACATGGTTTTCATGGCTTCATCAGCACCAGTTTAAGAGCAATATTTATCCCTGGTCATGTCAATTCTTTGGTCAAGTCAGCAACAAAGGTGATGCTTGCTGCCCTCTTGCCAGAGACTCCACTAATGAGCTGAGTGATTTATTCATTAAGGGCAGGGAAATCTGGAGCTTCATTCCAGAGGCCCTGGTGGGAAATTTGCATGAAAATTTCATGCTGTTCACTTGCAGGAGCCCTTCCCTGCTGTGCTGCCCTTCCCCTCACTGCAGGAAAAGGTCCTGCTGTGCTCCAGCAAACCCTTTAATAGGAATACTGAATTCAAAGAGGGTTTTTCTGTAGTTGTTGTTGTTTTGAAAAAGTCTTGGGAGCAGGAAGTTGTCTGTTAAAAAAAAAAAAAAAAAAGGAAATTTGGACTTTGGAGTCCTGGGTGGCTTTTTGACAGCTCTGGCCATGTTGAAACATCAGAAATTTGCTCTGGTCCCATTAAAAAGGAGGGAAACAACCCCTTTAAAAAACTTTGGACATGCAGGAAAGCAGCTTCCCACTTCTGGAGCAAAGGGGTGGACCAAACTGGGTCAGCAGGTCTCCAGTACCTGGACACGAAATTAAATTTGAGTTTATTCTAGAAGCCAGGCTTCATATCCTCAAAAGGGATTTGCTGCAATCTAGTCACACTTGCATTTTGGCTTTGTCCTGCTTGCTTAACTGGAGATATTGCAGGCATTGGCCTGGCTATCTAATATCAAATCCAGAAAATATTCTTTGTGTTGTTTCATGAGGGATGTGGGGATCCCAAACCCCTGGATGCATCCAGGCTGTGTGCTGCTCTGTGCTGGGTGAGCCCCTGAAGGCTGCTGGGCCCTGGGACTTCCCTTTTCCCATTTCTTTGCAGGAGGAAGGAACAGGAAAGAAATAAAAATTAAACCAACAATTTATTTTTTTCTTTTCAGAGAAGAAATGTAGAGGCCCAGAAAGCACAACCAGCAATTTCCATGTGGTCCAGCCTGGAAACTTGGCTTTAAACAGAGGGGGGTTGATGTATGAACCCCAGAGGAGGGGGGAAGGACAGGGGTGATGTGTGTGGGAGCTGATGCCACTGCCCCATCTGATCACTGCAACCCTGACACAGCCACTGGTCTTGTCTCTGGCACTCAAATACCATTGGGAGAGGGAGATATCTTCAGGGGGAAAAGCCTAGAGTGGCTCCAGGTGGGGGGTCCTTGGTGGAGACATGACTTGGTCTGCTGGACTTGACCATTCAAGTCTGGGTCTGTCTGCATGGAGGGTTCTGTCTGCATGAAGGGTAAATTTGGCAGTGCAAGCTTTGGGATTGTTGATTTAATGACCTTTTGGGAGATGCTGAAGCAGACACTTCTCTGAAGGCTCTCAGGGACCACCCTGAGTGCCTGCATCCCTTCCTGTGTGGGGCTCAAGGCTTCAGGCTATTTTTGAGGGAAAGGCAATTTTGTCCTCTTATTGTTGGTGCTCCCAGCACTCCCTGTACCAACTGCCTCGGGGGCCTGGGTGGCAACTGCTCTGCTGAGGCTCCCAGGCAATAGATACCTTCTGTAATTGCACCTTCGGAGCAGTCGACTGCTCCTGCGATGAGCTCTTGAATAATTGAAGCAATATTTGCAGGGTTTGCACTGAAGTACTAACAGCTGTGGTATGTTTTGATATTTATGAAGCCAAATAAATTATGGATTAGTCAGTGCAGTGAGCCCAGCATGATGCTTATTACTTCTGGAGTGCCGGAGCTGATGGAGTGCTATTCATCCCCTTTTACTTCCATTGTGTGGCTGAGTATGACTGGTGTCTATTACTGGACTTAATAGAGCTTGCTTGCAGGTTTAAGTTCCAGTCCCTGAGAGCTGATGGGCTGTTTTAATTTGTTCTTCACTCTACAGGCTTTAGAAAGGCCATATCTCAGGGTCACAGGCCATCGCGTCGGCTCACAGATGTGGAGGTGATTGTTTCTGTGGTAATGGGGATGGGTGCTGGCAGAATTAGCAGCAATTCTTGGCACTAAACTGGAAATGATACAAAATCCAATCTTCTTGGCAAGCTGATCTGTGGGTAAATATTGTGTGTCTTCTCTAGGATGCCTTGTTCATTGCACAAACTTTTCTCCATAACTGAGCCAGTGCTTGCGAGATTAAACTCTTCATTCCATTTTCCATTATCTGAGAATGTATTTTTCTATGGATGAAAAAATTTTCGCTTCACAAATGTTCAGAATATATTTCAAATGTCTCGTATTAGTGGGAGCTGCCCGCTGGGAAGGGATAAGGAGGGAGCAAGTAACCCTTTGGAGCAGCAGATGGCATCCTACCCCTCCAAAGCTTCCCTGAACTGGAAATGTAATAAATGCATAACAGCCTGTGCCCTGCTCATAGCTGCACTCAGCAATTTGCTAGAAAACCTAGGGGGTAGGAATTACCATTCCTTTATAAATCAAATATTTTCTCTGTGTGTTGTCCCTGTTTCCTGGGATGAACAGAGATACCTGCAGCTGGTCTGCTCACCCTGATCTGCCTGGTCCTTGCAGCCCACAGACTGTGCCCTGAGAAAGTGAGCAGAGGGAGCTGGCTGGATAAATTTTGTTGGAATGGGTGTTGGAACTAGGTGATCTTTAAGGTCCCTTACAACCTGTCCTGGTTTAGGGCAAATTACGGAGGAAACTTCCAAAGGGAAGTTTTTTCCTTCTAGAAAGCAGATTCAAGTGGCCCTTTCTCCAACTGGTTCAGGAAAAGATCTCCTTGGAGAAAAGTGGAGAAAACCTGCTTATTTAACAAGCAAAGTATTTACAAGCATAAAAAAAGAATTATATTAAACAATAAAACCTCTCGCTGTTCTGGAGAGATGGCAAATTCAGAAAGTCCTTGTTGTGGGGGGTAGCTCTGCTTGCTCAGTCTCTTATCAGTCCCTCCTGAGCTGAAAATGCCATGTCCCGGGCCCCAGTGGGCTACAGGTGTGAGTTCCTGGTGTTTTATTGGGTTTCAGTCCAGAGAAGGGCTGAATAGTTCCAAGAAAAAAATAAAACCACAATCCAGGGAACATCTCTGCCTCAGCTAGCTAAAAATAAACTAACTAAAAAGGAAAAGAGAACTCTCCCCCGCATGTCTGTGCTACAGACAACACAGTCCAGGAGCAGGACTGGGTGAGCAAGTGAAGTTTCTGAAAACAAACTCTGTGCTTCTTCTCCCCCTTCACTCTTGGAACCAGTCTTAAAGGAGCAGAACTTAATATCCAGCATAAACAGGACAGATTATTAGGGTAACAAGCATCATAAAGTCACCCTAAGACACAATCCAAACCACGATTCTATGAAATTGTTTCATAAAGTGCCTTTTAGTCTGAATGAAAAGTTAAAAAATTTAGATTGGCTGTCTCAGCAGATGCCTTGTGAAAGCTGACCTAGAACAGAGACCAGACAGAGCTAAAGAATAAAGCAGGGATTTATTACAAGGCCTCAATGGATACAGCTTGGGCAGCACAAGAGCCCAGCCAGGACTGCACCCAAGATGAACCAAAATGGTCACAAAATGGGTGACTGCTCGTGGGGTCTCTCACTTTTATAAGTTCTGCTCCAGTTGCATCTTGGAGTTAATTGTCCAATTACAGCTTTAGGTTATAAAGTCTCATCCTTCTTGTTTTTCTCTCTTCATTCCACCATTGTTTGTGCTCTTAGGCCTGAGATTTGGGTCATTTGTCCTTGGTCCCCAGCTAGAGAAGGAATTGTTTTGTCTCCCTACTCTGTGAAGAGAGCTCACAATCCCCTAATATGAAGCTCAGACCTACACATTAAAGCAGCACAGAATCTGAAAAATATAAAAGCTAAAACCTGAGCCATCAAGCTGCAGAGATGCTCCATGTAGAATTTGCATTTTACTACACCCCTCCACTAAACTGGCTGACGTCTGTCCTGAAAAAACTGTGGCACTGTAACTTTTTCCTAAAAACAACTTCCTATGGGAGTTCCCAGAAGAGGTAACCCCGGGCTACTGCAGATAGGGGAGGTCTTTGCATCCAATGAAGTGTAGATTAATTCCTCTTCTTTACTTTCTTTCCTGAAGTTGCTGAGTGAGGGGATGAAGGATATTTTCTCTTTTAAATCTTGATGTAAGTAAAGATTGTAGTTTTCCAACTGTTATTGGTTGAGGCAGAGTTACAGATACTTTAAAGGAACTTTGGGCTGAGTTTGTGGCTGCTGTTGCTGTGTTGCAGATAAATTGTTTACAGCCTGTCTCTAGAGACAAGTGAAAAAAGTTTCTCCTATTCCAATTTCCTTGTAAGTGATATAATTATCAGAATCATCACAGCAAAAACAAATGTCTACTGGATCACAGAGACATGAGGTTTGAATTTAATATTTCTGGGGCTTCTACTTTCAAAAAATGCCTCTTCAAGAAGAACTGCAGCCCACTGTGTGGAGACGATAAGGATTAAAAATGATTCCACAGCTCTGGCTTTTTTTCACTCAGAGCTGGAACACTGTTTGCTCCTTTCCCTTAAAACACCTTCATCACCATCATCTGACAAAAACCTTATCACCAGCTCTGGTACTGATAGTCCTGCAGCAGTGATTTCTGCTCCTGTCATGGCTGCAGCCCCTCTCTGTCTGCCAGCACACCTGCTGACTTCTTACTGCTCACATCCCAGTGCTAATTTCCACAGTGACCATTCACTTCCACGAGCACAAGATACAAGATAAAATTACAGGCACAGCTGATGGCTTTTGGGTGAGAATGTGCCCCCATCTGTTACCCCCCAGCAACTCTCAACATCATCATGGGTGCGTGTGCTTCTTGCTCCTGGCAGCTCTGGGGCTGCTGGCTGTGATGAGCAGCCCCAAGGAAGAGCTGGGAGCCAGATCTCAGTTGTCTCCAACTCACATTGAGTTCTAGACTCCTACAGATTTCCTACAGAGTCTTGATATCTAGGGAATTTATGTTTAATGTGTTAGTCTTGCTTTTCTCATCTGCTTTTTTGGCACTTGCCTTAGTGCACAGACTGAAAATGTCTGGTGAATTTCTCTGTTTCTCATGGGCATGGTCCTAACCATGTCAGAGGAGGAGCTGTGTCTCAGGATGGGCTACCCCACCTCTGGGTTATTTCTCCTTTGCTCTGCAACACTTTTAAATAGATGACAAACTTTTGGCATCCCGTGCCAGCCTCCTGTGGTGGCCACGTTTCCCCACGTGTGCCATGGCTCCCGTGGTGGCTGCATTGCTCTGATGACAAAGGAGCTGAGAACAGGCAAAACAACCTCCTCAGTTCCCTGCTTTCTGCACATTCAAGTAGGAATTTACGGGGAACAAAAGTCAGCCAGGAGCTGGCACAGCCAGAATCTGAGCTTTTGACTCTCTGCACTCTTTTCCTGTAGTGTTTCAGAGCAGAGGATTTTCCTTCATGCTTTGCTCTGGGTAAAGGACTGAGCCTCACTTTGAGTGCTCCCAAACAAGGTGGTAGGGAGCAGGTGCTCAGGACTTTCTGCAGGCAGGTTCCAAATACTCACTGGAAATTGCATGTCAGTTCGAGTTACTGGAAGTGCTCAGCACAAACTGCAGTTCAGGACATTGACAACAGCTGTTGCCCCTGCAAGGATTCCTTTCCCAGCAAGGATGAGAGCATTCACATCAGCTCAGAGAGTTGTTTCTTGCTTTAAAATGACCCAGAAGATAGATTTAAAGTGAAGGAAGGAGAAAAAAAACCAAACCAAAACAGCCTGAAGGGAACCTTGCTATTCCACAGGAATATTGGAGCGTGGTTTACTTTTGTGCCTTCCTGGGGCCTTGTTCCATCTGTATTTGCTTTTTATTCTTCTTTGCTCAGTCAAGGAAATGGACATCTTGATTAAAACTGTTCTTCCAGTGAGGAGGCAGAATGTAGCATCATTTAATCAGAGACTTTTCATGAATTTCTCAAAGCAAAAAGCAAGAAAAAAAGAATTCATCATACATTAGCTATTAGAATAAAGAATTTATTTTGGTTATGGCTTATTGAGGGGGCTCACCATGCTGGTTTTATATTTGTCTCTTCCAAGTTTCTAAAGGGTTGGGTTTGCTTTCTGTAACCATGCTGAATGGGCAGAGGGTGGAAAGATGAAGTGGGAAGAGGAGGCTGATCTTAGCATGCCCTAAGCTCCACTCTGAGCCTCCAGCTGGAAGCTTCACTTTAGAGAGCAGAATAAAAATAAGCAAACATTGGGCCCAGTAAGACAACAAGATTAAGAAGTTGGCAACTGAGATCTTGAGCTTTTTTCTGTTATCTTTTCCATTTCTGCCATTTACTCTTCATTTGCCAGTGGAAAGCAGCTAAGAAGTCCAGAGGGGAATGAGCACCAGAGGGAGCCTATGGCATTTACTCAGGTCAAAGAAGAAAGCTGTTCTCAGCCCAGCCCTCAGCCAGGCAGGTCTGGCAGCTCTGTGCCAGCCCCAGGAATGGCTGCTGGGCAGATGTGTCCTGAGACCCAACAAGCAAAGTAAAAACATCCAGAGCCTGGACACTGCCAACCAGAGTGAGGTTTGGGACAACATGGACATGACAGCAAATACAGGAGCACGTCCCAGGTGCCAGCACTGGCCTTGTACCTTTGGTCTTCCCAACAAAATGTCATTTTTCCCCATTGCAAACAGCAGACTCCACAGGTCTTCCCGTGGCAACATCCCACCACAGCCTTTCTTGTTCAATTTTTTTCCTTCCCACCTTCAAAGAAGCAGTGTTTATTTGGCTTGAGCTTGTAAGCAGAGCTTGGATGGGTTTATGAACTCTATGCCTGAACCCACAGAAAATTACAAACATGGCTGGCTGCCTGGCTTTGTTAATTAGCTACCAGCAATGCTTCATTTTTCCCTCTGTGGTTTCCTTCTGAATTAGTAGGGCACTGCTCATTAGCTCTCTTCCTCTTTGGGATGCCACAGTTGAACATTATGGCGTCGAGATATGCCAGGGAGCTGAGAGTACAAGCTTGATTTGTTTGGACAATAAAAAAATAATAGTTGCATTTAGATAATTAAACAAAATAACAACAAAGCTATTTTGTACTGTTACAATCTGTCCTTCCCTGTCGCAGTGCTCCATTTTCTTGTTTTCTTATCTGCTGGAAAAAAAAGACTGGAGTAAGTGTCCTCAATAATTTCTTGGTTTTGCTTTGAAATATTAATTTTCTCTTCTTCTAAATCTGGTTTGGTCTAGAGGGTGTCAGCTGATGAGACAACACCCTGGTACTGATGATGTGCAGCAAATCAGCACATGCCAGCTTGGGCTCAATTCCACCAGAAACAGCACTTCCAGAAACTCAATGCTTATTTAGTAACTTAACACAAAATAACAGCAGTAGCAACCAGGGTGGTAAAATAATGTTTTATTCCATGAATGAACAAACACTACCATGCCACATCCTAAAGTTCTTTCTACAAAAAGATTGTGGACAGAGCAGATTTTTACGTTTCTCAGTTCAAGTTCATTTCAGGCTCTCGAGCCTGTTCAGCGTAGCAAAATCCGGACACGCAGCATTCTCATGGTCTATTTGGCATCTTGCCAGATAAAGCAGATTTACACTGTAGTTCTTGTTCACACAATGTCGATGCACTGTAAATTAAAGGAGATAATCCCAACCAAACTAGGTAATTCCTGTGGTTTATCAATATATTTTTTCATGATGGTCAAAGTACAACCAACATTCAAAGCTTAAAATAAAGGTAAGAAAAAAGACACACTAAAGAACACAATGGAAACATCATCATTGCTGTCAGGATGTGAGTTTACCCACAGTACTATGTAAAAAGTAGGAACCAGCGTTGACATTCAAGCTGTTAAAACAAGAAAAGGAATTACATTAATTGTTATATTTCCAAGCTAGTGCTTCTAAGGAGTCCTGATCAGCAAGGAAGTGTTACCGCATGCATGTCGAACACAAGACTAATATTGGAGTGGGGATCTGACAAAGAGCTGACTTACATTCCTTTATATACAACAAAATGAAATATACAGTATTAATACTGGCTGTACATTTGGTCAGAATATTTTACAAGGAGCGACACTGTCAAAATTCTTATGACACAGTATGTGGAAGTGGATGGAGGCTGGATTCCTTTCTGAAAGCTGAATGTTTTCACAAGAAGTTTTAAAAGGTGCTTTCCACTGCTCAAATGAACAGTTAGACCTTTAAAAACAAAAAATCCTCCTTTTTTTTTTTTTTTTTTTTCCTTTTACGGTTGTCAAAACCAGTGTGAACAGAAGAGACAATTAAATGTGTTTGGAATATGCTAATCATTGACCTGGAATAAAACTCAGCCACAGACAGCATGTGCAATAAATCTCTGCACGTTGTCTCTGTTTAAATGGCTTTATAGGATGATGTGTGAGGTCTCTGGTACAAATTCCTGTACCACAGCCTCACCTAGCTGTTCCCTAGCAGGTTACCAACCATTTGTTCCAACTGCAAGAAAGAGAAAGAATAATCATGACTGTCGCATATTTTTCTACATTGCAATAAAAAATATCTCAATGTAAGCTGATTTAGCTTATTTATGTGCATATTTTTCAAGGCTGCCATAGAAAATATTCAATCTTGCTGGCAAGAGCTATTTTGGGAACTCAAGAGTGAGTTTTTCTCTGCTTTATTCCAATAGATCTTTTAATATCTGGGAAGCTCAAGTCCCATTGCCTCATTAGACCCCTGAGGTCTGAAGTGAATTAGTTAATTTGTTTTATGTTTTTTCCCCATCCAGAACAAGCTGAGAAGCTAATAAGGTAAGCATGAGACCCAATGAACAACAGAAGTAAAAGCCATACAGAATTAACAAATAATTACAGGGAGGTAAAGATCGGTGTAGCTGTAGTGATATTTTGCACAACTGGGTTTGTGTATCCTGTAGCAATGACAAACCTCCTGGAGATGGAAAAGAGCAGGCAAGTGTATGAATCTGTATCCTTCAAAATAATTGTGCTGTAATCTTCTCCATGTATTATAGCAGATTTTTTGTTCTGACACAGTGTGATGCTAACTATAGCAACCTTAATGTGGATGATGGATTTCACTGCAACTGCTTGACTGCAAAGAGACATCAAATCTTCCAGTCCTCAGAGTGGTTTCTTGGGGTGTTCCTTCAAGTTCAATGTGTTACTATTTTCACTCTAGAAGTCATTTCGTGGCAAACAAAAAAAAAAAAAAGGAAGAAAATAAAAAAGAAAAAAAAACCCAACCAAAGAAAAAGAAGATGTTGGTTGTGATGGATTTATTTCAGACAGCAGTTTCTGCTGAGTTCACCATGCTTAATGTTCTTCCATTTAGGAAGGAGTTGCTGTCAAGTAAAGCAGAGGAGCTGCTTTCAGTTTCGTTTTTTTTACATGCTAACAACATCTCTTTCTTCAGGAAAATGATCCAGTTGCATATTGTCAGAGAGATCTGCCTTGTGCTTGGCACGGTCAAGTAGGGTTAATCATCCTCCTCCTCCTCTTTCAGTGGGGCCAGCGGGAGTTTGTCTGGAACTTGGAAACACTCCACAAAGAAGTTGACAATGGACTGGTACAAGTGCTGCTCAAACGCTGCATTGCTGAAGTAATGGCTTTGATCAGGGTAAATCTGTAAAGAAACAGGTAAATACACACATTTTAGAGCTGGAAGTCTCAGGACTGACCACCCACACCTTGCTGGAGCTGCAAACCCACTGCACCTCCTCATCATTGTAGAGCTTCCCATGGAGGCTCATGAGCCCAGGCTAACTTGGGCACCACAGTGCTCTGAGTGCAGACTGGCATCCTCCTTCACAAGGAACCTTTTTGACGTGGAGGGTTTTCCATTTAATTCTGCTCTGAACAGGTTCAGTCTAAGAAGTACCAGCCCACACTTTCCTTGTGAAAACCAAAAAATGCTCAGTTTTGGAGAGAAATGGCATTAGGTTATACTGACTAAAATGAGGGCTCTAAAGCAAAAATGTCATTAAGTTTGGAAATTAATAAATATTGCTGGAAAAGTAATTAAATTAAAAAAAAAAAAGTGAAGCCAGAAATTAAATAGTTTAAGCCCAACTTTTCATTTAAATGGAGCAGGTAACTTGAAGAAATGCAAGAGGATCATAATGGGTTGTCTAGGCATGGATGCTAGGGTGGGTAGATTTTGAAAGATTTAATGGCTTAGACATGGAGCATTCAGCAAAACAGAGACATCATTTGGGGGAAAGTGGAGCTGTGCCATTTCCAGTGAAATGTCAGATTTAGGTGACATATATCTTTGTAACTTTTCTGGTTGATTTAATTTAAAACCCTGTTTCCTTGAAATTCATTCTGAATTTGTTCTGTGGTTCCCAAAGAAAGTCAACATGCATGAATTCCTTAGGGAAATGTCTCTCACAAGCTAATTTACTGTAATTCAATAATTGGTCTACAACTGTCCAGACCAAAACACTGATGTCAAATAAGCATGGGACTAGTAGAGAGATATTATATGCATGTTCTGTTTCTACTCCCAGGCTGAGTTTGCAAGTGGTTTTTCAAACCTTGCTTCATAACAGCAGCCTGAGCTCAAATAGGGAAATGACTCAGAGAAAAAAGAAACATATACTGTACCTGCAAGCTGTAATTAGCCTTTGCCCTAATTAGGTGTGTGATAAGGTCTGTAGTATGCTGAAAATGGATTTTTTCTGTAAAAACAGATTGCAATCATTAAAGAGACATTTAATTAACAAAAATCAAAGCTATCACAAACATATAATGAGCTCAAATTATGGGCTAGCTTACCATCAGCAGTAGCATGAATTATCAAAAATGTCTGGTCCTTTAGTAATGAGACTCGGTGTGATAATTTGCTGATCTGTGAAGGTAAATGTTGCAATAAGATTTAAAAACTTGTTAGAAATTAGCAATTTATATGGAGGCAATAGAAGTGCTTATTTCCATTTAATGTTTTATCACCAGGATAACAAGCATATTCTGCTGGCTACTTATATAAATCTAGAGATAAAATAGACCCCCACCCTGTGCTGGCAGGGCAGTGTCAGCAGCAGGAACATGTCAGAGACCCTCCCCTGTTCTGATAATGTTCAATAAAAGCCTGAACTGTAGAATGCATGGAAAATATCAAAGGGAATAAAAAACTCTGATGAAAAGTGTGCCCAGGTGCCTATGCCTAATAACAGCTCATGGATCTGGAGGGACTTTGGTGTGTTTTGAAAGCCAACCTCAATGAGTTCTGGCACCTTGGGGGATGATCTGATATGAAATTCAAGCGTCCACTGTTGAGAACACCTTTGTCCTCAGCTGTCTTTCAGATGCACAAGGGAATATAAATACAAACAATTTCTGAAAGAACAAAAAGCATCTGCACTAATGTAGAGATTGTGCGTGAAAAAAATTTGAGAGACAATGAGCTCGGAGTTTAGGTAGCCAGGATAAATCTTTCCTTGTGAGGGCACAGGGTGGTATTTGCTTTCTCTGTGAGAACAGTGCCAGACCTTTGCTACCTTCATGTCTTCTGGCTGGAGACAAGGCTTAGAAGCTGAACTAGATTCTCTCTATAACCAATTTTTGTTTGTGTGACTATTCTTTATCAGGTTTTGCCTCCAAGTAATTTCAGCACAGGATCCAACTGATCCCATCACATGTATTAAGCAATGTCTTTATTAACTGGTGCTGTGTTTCCTTTTCTATGTCCTGCTCAGTTCTGGCAGAGTTCTGCCTATCTGAAATATCACAAAGTTTGAGAAAGTCAAGCTGAGTTTCACTTAATTTGTTTACCTCAGAGAGGATCAAAGTGGCAAGACCATTGGCAAGAACACTCCAGGAGGTCATGACAGTGTGTCCTCTTGGGCACATTTGAGTCACTCAGCTCTTTCAATCTCTAAAACTGTATTTACCCAATTTATAGAGGCAGACACAAGGGCTAATCAATAAAAACTTTATCCATGATTACTATAAAGACAAAAAAAGCAGTAAGCAGGCTGAAGGACACCTTCAGGAACTTCCCTAGTGAGTCCCTCTTGCATAAACTTGCTTCCTCCCCAAAGTAGAACACATGGAGGGAGGGTTCAGAGCCAGTTCATATTTTATCAGGGAAATGCAGTGTCCATGCAGTTACCTCGTATGCTCTGTTATCAACCCCGTGCAAGCCCAAGTATCTTTCAGAAAAGGCTGAAGCTTGAAGAGAAAAAATGAAAATATCACTTTCAGTCATGAATACACTGGTGCTTCTGAGTCAAATATAGCAAATGCTAAAAAAACATGGCCTTAATTATAGAGGATGCATTTCTAAAAGTTTTTGAAAATGCACTAAAGATATGTGTGATACCACAGTCTGTTATCATCACCATGCACTTCTGGTCTCTAAATAAGTCACAGAAAAACCTTTTTTTTTCTTTGTTAATGCAACTGAGGTTGTTTCTCTTTCTCCTTTCACATGGGGCCTTCTCCATCAGCAGCAAGTTCCCTTTGGTCTCAGGGAAAACAGCACAGCTCCTGAAGTTTGGCTGAACACCACTGACTTTCCTGGCAGCCCCCTGATTTTCCCTGGCATTAAGTGCAAAGGGAACTGCTATCCCTGAGAGAAAGGACCACCATGGGCAGGGCAGTGCTGTGGTCAGAGGCAGGATGGGCTGGGTAGACTGCACCTCAGCTTGCATGGATGGGTGCTTTAGGCAGGAAGGAAGATGTTCAAGGCAGTGGGGGTGGTTGGTGGCAAAGGCTGGAGGGGTTTAAAGACAATTCTCCTTTATTTAAAAGGAGTAATAAAGTGATTTGATTGCTCTGACTACCATGGCTGGTCTCACTGCTGCAACTAGATTGCTTTAGTGGGGAAAAAATGTTTATGGCTACTCCTAAAAAGACACAGAATATAAAATAAGCAAGCTCTTGGGAAAGAAAAATGGCAAGTGGGAAATGATAGGGAAGAAACATCACTTGTAGTCAGCAGGAGGGTCTGTGAGCTGAGGAATGGGATTTACCATATAGTCTGAAGTCTGTCACTGGGGAAAGAGCAGCTCCACAGGCAAACACCTGGTTGTCTTCACCAGCTGGAAGCATGTAAGTGCTGAGGTAACCACCATAATCCTGGAACAGAAACAGGACAGGGATGTCAGTCATCCTGCTGGGAGGCACTGCTGCTTTTGGGTACAGAAACAGGGCAGCTGAGACCTTGCAGCAAATGCTTGGCCATTACAGAACCTTTAACACCTTGCACTGGAGAAACACAAACCAAGGGACATCTCCCTGGTGGTGTGGCTGGCACCCTCCTGAGGGCAGCAGGGTTGTGTGCCCAAGAGCTGGCCTTTTCCATCTCACTTTATGGCTGTAGCTCTAACCAGATCTGTTACCTCTCCAAAATGTTTACTTTCTCTTACTTTCTCTACTTAAAATGAGCATCACACTTTCAGCGTCTGCTGCCAGCCTGTTAACAATTCCCTGCAGAGATGCTGCTCTACGTGCAGCTCTCCTCACCCACTCCAAGCCCTTGTCTCCCAAGTAAACAATTTCTACTCGCAGTCCCACTCTCATCTCAAGCTGTGTGTACTTTACAGGGGCTGTTTCCCAGCCAGGCACACACGGCAAATCAACCTCAGAAATCCACAGGGTTGTTGTACGCATGAGTTAGGTGTACCCATGTTCCCACAGGCTTTAGGAGACAAGGTGAAAATGAAAGTTTGCAATGGGAAAAAACCCAAAAAACTATCTGATGAGGTTTTCTGAGCAACAGTCACTTTTTGCACTTGGAAGTTAATTTAAAAGAAGTCGTTGATGAGTACATAAGTGAAATGAAAGCCTCCACCTTTAACATCACTGAATAAGGTACAGCCTATCCCAAAAACAAATAACAATAAAAAAGTCACCACTGATACATTCAATGAGTCAGGGTTTAACTCAGCTGTTTAGCTGTATCAGCCAGCTGGGACAGCACAGAGGAGCAATGGCAAAACATTACCTTGCCAAACACACCGACTCTCGTTTTATCAATGAAATGCTCCTGCAGCATTGTCCTAGAACATGAGAAAGGAAAAGTAATGAGTTGAAAACATTTTTCCCTTCAAGAGCAAAATGAGTGTGATTTTAATCAGCTTTAAATTAAACTAGCCCCAGAAAAAATTCATAGAATGATTTGAGTTGAAAGGGACCTCAAAGCTCATCCAGTTCTAACTTCTCTGCCCTGGGCAGGGACCCCTTCCACTATCCCAAGTCACTCCAAGCCCCATCCAAACTGGTCTTGGACAGGGATGGGACACCCACAGCTTCTCTGGGCAGCCTGTGCCAGTTCTCACACCCTCTCAGTTAAGAATTCCTTCCCAATATCTAATCTAAACCCATCCCTTTTCAATTTAAAGCCCTTTCCCCTTGATGCAGACAATCTAAATCACGCCAAGCTGCTTTCACATGGATCTCTCTGATTTAATCTTGCAACCTCATGTGTTGGATTTGACCAAGCAATGGCAACAAATAACCTGCCCTACTTCTGGAAGCCATAATAAGCTATTGCACAGCTATTGCAATACTCTGATAGTGGTTTTAACGTGATTATGTGCAGAATAAATCTAACAATATGACAGAACTTGACATTTAGGGTTTTGCCCTGGTTATTCTGTTTAAAAAGTTTAAGGATTTAAAGATGGATTTTTTTCCAACTACCAGGCAAGCAAAAGATTAATGTAGGAACAGATATTCAAGCTTACTTGTTTGTAGCTGTATGACTGCACAGAGCTAAAAATAAATAGGCTTTGAACATGTGATACAGATAAGTGTGCTCTAATTTAGCTCTGTTTCAGCTTGTTTTTCTCCCTCTGCTCTGGCTGACACAAGCTCCCTCTCACATGCAGCTGGGATTGTACAACATCGTCCCTCCCTCCCACCTCCCTGCTCTACCCTACACACCATTAAAACAACCAGCACTAATGAGTCTTGGGTTAATTATCATAACGAATTAATTCCTCCAATAACAGTGCCATTCACCGGACAGCTTCCAGCTGATCCTTCTCTTCCAGAAGGCCCAGCCTCCTCTTGACCTCGTGCAGCAGCTTGGCGCCCTGGAAGCCGCTGCCGCGGCCGTCGAACTTGAGCACGATGGCGTTGTGGGAGCTGACCATGACGCTCTCCCACGTCACCTCGAACCTCTCCGTGACGATCTGGCTGCCAGGGGTGCCATCTCTGGAACAGAAACGGGCATCAAGGAAAGGCAACAGCACCCCACGCCCTTCCCAGGGCTGTGGGATTGCCGCGGGATGGGCACCCACAGCCCCATCGGGCAGGGCAAGGGAACACAGGTTTCTGTAAGGATGATGTGCAGGAGGATGATTGTGTGGGGTGGGTTTTGAGGCTGGGTGGAAGCTGTGGGTTGGATCTGCCTCCCTCTGCACAGCAGCCTCTATGTTGGGATTCTGAGGTGGAGATGACCCCGAGGTAGAAGAAAGTCTTTTTTCTCTCAGCTCCTCAACCAAAATAGAAGTCGAGATTCGTTGGTTCTGCTTTTTAAGGTTGTTTATTTTTCCTTATCTATAACATTATTTCCCTGACCAGCTGAAATCTGTCCAGCAGGTTGGGCTGCAGCACACTGTCCGCCCTTGGGGTGGTGTTAACATTTTATACTAAGAACTATCTATACTTTATTTACAGTAATTTTCCAATACCTAATCACCTATGTTAGACAGTCTGTCTCTACTCTCAACCAATCCAGAAGTGCCACCATCACAGCAGAAGATGGAGTGCAAGAATAGGAGAAGAAAGGACAGGACACGCCCAAATTCCTCCATCTTGTCTCTTGAACCCCCATTCTAAAACCCCAAAATTCTACTTTTTCACCCTGTGGCAAATTAACTATCATTCTACTCGAACTCTTGTGGCTTGTAAATCTTCACACAAAGTTGGTAATTTCCTCCATGGGCTAAAATCAAAGGCACAGGTGTTTTTGACTCCATGCCAAGGTCTCTGAGCCCCTTGCCAGTGTCCCGAATCATCCAGGGCAGTCAGAGGAATGTCCTGGGTTCTGACCCCCTAAGCTGGACCACACCTGCAAGCACATCTTTAACTGGTCAGGATTCCTCCTGTGAGTAATCAGGTATCAGTTGAGTTTCCCTTTATCATGCATGGTCTAATGTCTGTTTTCTACATTCCTCAAAGCTCTTTTTAAATTTCTGCTGAAGTGGTTCTGTCATCACTGCTTCACACAACTACACAGGGAAGGACTCTTCTGAAGTTATAAAAAACAGCTTAATAATGACCAGTTTGGCTCAAAATTGAGAAAGCGAAAGGAGTGGGCAAGACCTCCTCTCCACCCTTCTGCTTAGGGTCTGATCCTGTACAGGGGAATTGTCTTGAGAAATACAGACCCTACTTCAGCCAGGCAACTGAGAAAAAACAAGGGATTATGATGATGATGGCTTTAGCAATAATTTTAGGCTGGGACCACTGTAAAGCCACTGGCATTTTTATCCACTTTTTTGTCATTTTTGGGTTTCTCAGAGACATCAGGCACTTCACTGCAGGACTTTAATGCACGTGTGACTCCAGTCATTTGCATTTATCCAAGTGAGACCCTGGCCCACCCAGCTCCAGGGGCAGCCTAATCAAGTGCTGGGTGCTTGATGAGAGCCAGTGTTCCTCGAGCACTTTGGTAATGAAGCACGTTTTCTCCACAGTGATTTAAAGATTTAACAACACGCTCCCTGCAGTGGCTTTGTCCTTCATGGAGAGTTGTGCAGGGTGGCATTCACCACGCATTCATCCCTCCTGCATGAGGCTTTTTCCTCATGGGGTGTTCCCTGGCAGGCAGCAAGTGATGCACTGGGATGCAGCCAGGGCCAAACAGGTTCTTCCAAGGTCAGTGAATTCCCTCCCGCAGTTTCTTTCCAGATTGCCAAAAAAACCCCACTCAGTAATGTGTGTTATTGTTACTAAATGTTGCATAAAGAAATACCCATCTGCTCTGCCTGCCAGGAGGAAAACCTACCTATTTAATATAAATGCTAACTTTGTGGAGATATTCAAAGGGTTCCAGCTCTCTCTTTACTGTCACTTCATCGAACACCAGCACTTAAAAGGGAATTATTTCTGCATGAGGGCACCTAAAATTTAAGCTCTAGTAAGGCTGACTGAATTCCACTCTAAAATTATCTGTTAATCACAAGGTGGGTGCTCTAAGCACTGGGACAGGAAGCCAAAATACATCTTGTATTCCTCCTTCTCCCATTTATGCTCCACAAGTGATTGAAGTGTGCATGAAACGCCTTCACAAAATCCCAAATTTACTCTGCAGGATTTCGACAGGGTGCCCTCCTGAGAGCTGAAAACCTTGGCTCAGACATGGGAAGGAAGGGATGTACATCTGGCCTGTCCCAGCTGTGAAGTGAGATGGGGCAGGAACCAGTGTGCTGGACTCTGACATTCCTGTACAAAACATATCTTAAAGGTTTCTGATCATGGCCAAGGCTTCCAAGCTGCCTTGATAACTGATAATGAAAGAAAGGACAAGAGAGAACTTACACAACCAACAGCAAGGGGTAGTGAGCAGTGTCTGCAAAGGTTGCTGGCTTTAAGACCTGCATTGGCAATCCTAAACAAAAAAAGAACAATTAACAACATGTCTTCAATGTGGGAATGCTGACGTGATTCCAATAGATTTTTCTGGTGTTCTGGACACAGATAAGTAGGAGCAAAATGGCATTTCTTCGGAGACTGTGGTAAATATCACCTTAGAAACACAGATGTTGCCAAAGAAAAGACCCATATTGTGATAGCTGAGGTGACAAGAAATGTAAATGGGGAGTACAGTGCGAGCTGCTCAGTCATGCATCACTTTTACAGCGTTCAATTAACATCTGTCAATAGCTACAATTTTCCTTTTTTGGCAGCTGGATGAGTGACGTGGACAGAAATCAATATTTCAGGGCAGCAGAGAAGGAGGAAAATTGGCAATGAAAATGGTAATTTAAAACCCAATTAAGTATGGTGGCTGGGGGAGAGAAATAGAATTATTTTGCTATAATGGTGTGAAGACAGAGGGAGAAACAAGTATCTTAATCTCAACTTCCAAATGGTTAAATTTTGTTGCAAACAAGAGGCAAAGGTGCTGAAGCCCAAGTTATACTGGTACAGAAACAATGTAAAGGAGGGATGTGACCACTAAAGCTTCTTTTAACTGCATGTCATTTCTGTGGCTTTGTATCAGCAGCCAAAACTGCCTCCATAAAAACCCTCTCTGCATCAACGACAGCACATTTATTTTTGAAATGTTAACTACAATCTAGATTAGCAAAGGCTCAGCAATTAAATCGGTATTAGGAGCATTTTCAGTAGATTAATACACAGATTAGCAGCACGGTTTAAGTGGTTTGCTTTGCAATCGTTGCCTGACACTCTGCCTAATTAGTTATTCCATCTGAATGCTAATAGCTGCAAATTGGATCAATGGCCCAGGGACAGCCAAAAAGGCCATGGCTTGACTTTAAATATTACAAAGTGCTACGTGCAGTGCTCCCAAGGCTGCTCAGCCCAAAGCTTTGGAAACACAGGGGTGGCACAGCAGAATGGCCAGTTTGTATTTATTACACACAAGTATATTTTCGGTTAAATGAGAAGAATTGTGATGAGAGCTGCATTAAAAAAATTTAGTGTCAAGATGAGTTATCCCTAATAAACTGCCAGTCTCACATGAGCTGGCTCATGGGGGAAATACGGGTTCTTTATCCATGCTTTCCTGTCCATAAAACTCGGAAGTGCACGTCTGTTCCTGTTATTTTATGCACTGGTTTATGTTCCTTATGCCCATGTGGCACACAGAACATTTTAGGGCCATTGTTATCCTTTTCAAATGGCAACCATCTCTCAGCCTTTGTTTCACATTTTATAACATCTGGAAATGGCTGAAATCAGTAACCTGCCCCCAGCACAGCTTGCTGCTTTCACTTCACTGCCTGTGGCCTGAGAAATACACTCCTTCTGGCATGGGAAACATTATGGGCCACACTTTGAACCCAGAGTCTTTGGGGTTTTGTTCTAGAGTTGCCACCATAAATGCAGGCTGGAATTTTGGGAAGCCTTTGTGCATCTCTGAGTACGTGGATTTCCCCCATATAGGGAAGGTATTTGATTACAGCCAGAGGAGTTTTTTTTAGGTTGTTTCAGGTACAACTACAGAGACAGGCTTACATTTTGGCTGTTTGCCACCAGGCTTTTCTCTCTCTCTTTGGGATAAACATATATATGTGGGGAATGATTATACAAGTGGTAGAAATACCACACCAGCTGCAGGTGCAAACTGCTCTAAGTCTCTGCTTTCTTTACTCCAGGTGAAATCTCCTTTGTCTTTCCTCATAAAGCTTTTGGGAGTTTTTTTTGTTGTTTTTTTTTTTTTTTTAAAACCCTTCCAAATTATAGCTTTTTCGAAGAATCCTGAGTGACTCCAAAGGGCAGTCATGCAAGAGGCATCTCCATTCACTGCAGCTCAGATTGTGCACTGAGAGGCAGCCACAGCAAGCACACACATTATCCCACTCCAAACCCATTTCAAATGACACACACACACTCAGGGCAAAAGCTTCCATCAATGGGGCACCCCACCGTGTCATTTCCTAGAGTGGCTTTTTCTTCACAGAGAAAGTTTTAAGAGGAGCAAGAAAATCCAACTCTATCATTTTGCCTTTCTTCATCTGAATTCTCATCAAATTTTGCCTCTGTAATAACTTTATGTAGCACATTCCAGGAGAGTGCTTTGCAAACTGTGTGAGTTTATTGAGAGTCAAAGTCATTTTTCCTCCTGCCAGTCTAGTCAGGATGGTTGTATCATTTCACAGCTACAGCAGTGAAAGAGAAAAATAAGTGAGAAGAAAGGTGCTACTTACTGTAATCATCTATCTTGATTTCCATGTATTCTACCTTAGGCATTTGCCTGTCATTTACAGCCAGCTGCACATTTTCATTTACCTCCAGCTCAAAAATTTCTGAAAGAAGAAGGACAAGATCACAAAAACTTTTGGCAGAGTTTGTGGAAATGCATTTTAACATTTTATAGTCACCTTGATATATATAAAACAAGTTTCCTTACAAACAGTTTTCCTTCTAGACCTCACAGATCTAATTTAGATTTAATTCAGTTAAATCTTTGAAACCCCTTCCAAGTTCTGCATTGGCAAAAAGCTAAAGTCCTGAAATCAGGGACATTCAGCTGATTTGCAGGAGGTGGGAAGGTGACCTGCTGTGCTGGGACACTCCATGGATCCCAGTCAGACATTCATTCACCCAGCATGCCAAGATAGATCTCAAACGAAAAGGTCCTCAAGGCTGTGTCCAAATTATACATAATAAATAAGAAGGGGAGGAGACTATGGAGGGCTTCAGGGAAAGTTGTACTGCTGTGCAAGATAAAATCCATGGGAAGGAAAGCCATGGGGACAGGAGGGTGGACAAAGCCCATGCAAACCTGCAATGTTAGGTTTTGCAGAAATCTTGACTTTTGGAGTGTTTCAAAAATTTTTCATTTTGCTTGTGTGTCTGACCCAAGGACTCTCTGGTTCACAAATAGAGGATTCCTTCCTCCTTCCTGGGGTTTTTATCCCCTCATCCTGACCATGTGTTCTACCTGCTGAACCTCTTCTAGGAAAAGCAACGCCCTCCAGCACCAGAAAGAAAAAACCCTTCCCAGCTGGCAGGGAAAGGGCCCCTCTTTAGGGGACACCTCAGGCTGTGTGTCCTACGTGGTGGGAAATGTCTCCATGTGTGGACAAAGCTCCTGAGCCCCAAGTAGAGGGCTGGGCTGAGGGAATCCTGGTCTAGGGAGTGCTCATTCCCCTGGCATCAGTCTGGGTGTGAACCAGGGGGATCCAGGGCATTATCTCTGCCACTTGAGCCCGAGGAGGGTGTGACATTTCACACCACACTTTGTGTGTGTCACTGACTGTAACTTCACTTTTGAGAGACACTGATAAATTCATATGTAACCCCAGCTCCTCAGATAACCTTTCTGGTACCTGATCATCCTGCTCTCACTGCCCTTCTCTGCTGGGCAGGCAGACAAAACCTTGCCCTGCCCAGTTAATATATTTCAGAGATCTTTCAGCAGTAGCATATAGGTTCAGTGGCTATTCACCCTGCTTCTGCACAGCCTGGCTCTTTATCAAAGCCACAGCCCCCACAAAAGTGGCAAAGCAACAGCCTATTACGTTTAGTTAAATATTAAGATTCTCATTTAATTATGGCACACACAAGTAGCTTTATCAGCAGAAAGGGGCTTGCCACGTAGGGGAATTTAGTCAAGCCCTTTTATTTGTTCATATAATTGCATTCACAGAAAGCCAGGAAGACTGTGGAGGAAATAAAAAGATTGGCATATCTCCTAAAGGACTTTCCTTTTTGCTTTAGGACCACAGGGAGCTTCAGTCTGTGGAGTACAAATGGTCATTGCTTAATTAAATGTAAGCATTCTCTAATATTCAGTGCAACTCAGTATTATCAGATTATTGCAGAATACAGAGGCAGACTCCCTTTTATAGAGTAATGGGCTCATATTAAATAAGTGAATTCAGTAACACACAACTGTCAGTTGCCCTTTATTCAAAAGCAAAAGAATGAGGGGGGAAAAAAGAAAATAATCAGGGGGAATGGTAATTGTATGCAGAAGATCATGAATTTCAGTAGAGGATGTGTTCTGCACATGAGTAGACTGAATTTTCTGTGTAATAGATGCTACCCATATGCATCTGTCAAAGTAGAACTGGCCTTGGTGTGTTTTGTTTTAGTTTTTAAAGCCCTTCATTTACCGTTTCTGTTTTATATTGTCTGTCATTTTATTCACCTGTAAGTATTTTGTAAAACTGTACAGGGGGGTATAACACCACTCATGAGAGCACTATCCCATGCTGGTATAGCCACTCAGACACCTCCGTGTCTATGGTAAAATTAAGGTGTTTTATTTAAAGTGGGGGAGAAAGAAAGTGACTTTGGAGCTGCAGGTCAGGGTGAAGAAACTCTCCTGCCTGAAGGACCTTGTGGGCATCAGCTGGGCTGCTCTGGGTTATCCTTGGGAGGGCACTGCCAGCCTCAGGCTCTGCTGGGAAGAAGGACCTGACACTCCCTGGTGCCAAAAGCCTTTCCTGTGACACTCACTACCTTCAGGGGGAAATGAAGCAGGTCAGCATGTCACAGTAAATCTTTAGGATGAGTGCCAAGTTTCTCGGTTTGCTTGCTCTTTTTTTTTTTCCTTTTTTCTTTTAAGACAAGAGCAGTGAGTTGCTGTAAATCCAGATAAGTAAAAGTTATACTTGACAAACTGGTATTGACTGTGTATAAAGTAGATAGAACTAGAACAAAGGTGTTGCTTTATACTTGGGTCACATCAGTGCCTGAAGTCCCTAACTGCAGTTAAGACTGGGCTAAATTCTTTGTTAAAATGAAAGATGATATTTTCCCATCAAAATAATGGGAGCAGATAAACTCTGGTTTCATGTGAGACTCAGTGCCACACTCTGCCAGAGTGGAACCCCAGAAGCTCCGTGGTTTTTTGGACTCTGCATTGCCAGTCTGCTAATGGCTACAGTGAGTGCTGAATATTTTGAGGGAAGAAACCTGGTTTTGGAATAATTCCAGCATTGCACTGATGTAGATGCAAATCATTAGCATGACAAAGCTTTACCAAACAATAAGTGCTACAATCTCTATGGACAGATCAGGGAACCAGGCAGAGGCACCACTTGTGGGGCTCCCTCCTCTGCATTATCTCTGATAATTCATATCAGAGTGATTTTATTAAAACTACAGATTAGGCTAAATATTTCTTATATTTATCTTATCTTATTCCTTATATATGGAAGGCAAAACAAAATCAGAGGAAGACTAATAAAAAGAGAGATTTGAATTATGCATTTTTTTGAGAAAGAGCATAACAAACATGCCCCAACCATTTTTTTCACCCAAACAGCAGCTGCTGTGATGGCAATACAACAGCTCTGCAAGTCCCTCTGCCTTGCAGAAAACTTGCATTTAGGCAGAGTCTGGGGTCCCCAGGAGTGTAAGTTTAGCAAAGAGCAGCTACATCTCACTGTCCTGCCTGGCTGCTTTTCTCTGAAGAGTTGCAAAGCTCAAGCCCATCCTTACTCTGTGCATCTGTTGTGTTGTGAACAGTCACCATCGGGACACGGGGACCTTGAAAAGGAGAAGAAAAGAACTTGGTTAAATTTCTGTCAAAACACACACAGACACACGTAAACCAGGTTTTGAATTCCATGGAGCTGAAGGCTCTTGAGACTCGCTTTTCATGCAAGAGTAATCTAAAAAGCAAATCACGCTGGTGTTAGGAAGAGTTTATGACTAGATGACAGTATTGTAGACTCAAAGACATGTGAGGTTTCAAAGCTCTTTCCCAACAGACCACTAAATGCATCTTTCCCTAATTTGTAAACATTATAATTAGCACAAACACAATTAAATCACTTGCCTTTAAAATTATTCTAATGACACCCAAACATCACAGCACAAAGCATTTACATTTTGTATGCTATGGATAAATATTGCTGTTTTGCATATTATTTTCTCTTAATGAATTAAACACCAGCTTGGCTTTCACAGTAAAAAGGGCCACATATTCTGTCTTAAAATGCAACATTTGGGTATTGAAATCAGTCAGTGTTATACAAAGAGGATTATCATTATTATGCAGTGTACATGAGTGAGCCACACAATTCACTGCCACAGGATGCTGCAGCACCCAGGATGCCACCATTTTAACCACAGGATGCTGTAGGGTGCTTTAGTCCTTAGCACAGTGATCTGGGTTCATCTTCTTGTTCAGAAAGCCATCAAGTGGCTGATTAAGAGAAAAATGGGATGGTACTTGAGATCAAGCTCATATTATGGTTGTCAACTTCCTTCTCCCTGTTTTTCAGTTGTCATTTGGTGACTGCTCTTGGAGACAGGACACTGGGCCAAGGTGGGCAGACCCAGGACAACCACACATGTTGCTCCCATACCTGTTTGTAGATCTTTCCTTGAGCCTGACAGTAGTGCTCAGGATGGTGAAAGTGGCCCTGCTGTGATGAAATGGTGAATTCTCCACCTCAGAGACAGAGGATATCTCACTTTCCTTCCCTTTCCCCACAATGTAAAATGGTACAACAGCAGCAAGTGTGAGCAGCTGGGGGAACCTGTGTGCCCAGCAAAGATCTGTTTGTAGATTGGAATCACCATGGGTCTTAGAGGTGTTGGAAAACACCTCTAAGATGATCAAGTCCAACCATTAACCCAGCACTGCCAAGCCCACCACTAAACCCTGTCCCTCAGTGCCACATTTATTTGTCTTTTAAATACCTCCAGGAGTGGTGGCTCCATCACTTCCCTGGCCGGGCTGTTCTGATGCTTGGGAAACCTTTTCCAGAAGCACTTTTCCATAATATCCAATCTAAACCTCCCCTGGTGAAACTTGAGGGCCATTTCTTTTTACCCTATCACTTATTCCTTGGGAGGAGAGATCAACCCCACCTGGCTGCACCAGCCTTTCAGGAGGTTGTAGAGAGTGATAAGATCTCCCTGAGTTTCTTCTTCTCCTAAACACCCCCAGCTCCTCAGCTGCTCCTCACAGGACTTGTGCTCCAGACCCTTCCCCACCTCTGTTGTCCTTCCCTGGACAGGTTCCAGCACCTCAATGTCTTCCTTGTTGTGAGCATTCCAAAACAGAACACTGAATATCAAAAACCTAACGTTCTTTAAGCTTCAAAAGTAAGACAGCTCTAAGAGACTGATATTCATTAAGATTTCAACCCTTTTAAGTTGCCTTCTTAGGCTGTTCAATCTACAAACAAATCCTGTGGGATCATCACTTGTGCAATGGCAAAAGGACTGGCTGAGAAAATTCCCTGAAATGCTGTAACTGGGAGTGTGCACACAAATGGCAACAAAAGCAGGTTCCTGCGAGCCATTCACACTGGTTTGGTACATTAAATAAGTTATTGAGAGAAAGAAAAGCTTTAAGGTCCTGTAATTGTGTCAGTGGTTTTCCCTGTGCTGCCAAGAACTCACATCCCCTTGTGGGCATCAGTTTCATCCAGACCATACCTATACAGAGAAAAGGCAGAAAATTATTTTATTTATAATTAAGCTGACTAATATGGCAACCTGATTTTATTTCCTTGGAATCAAGAATCTCGTCCTGTGACAATCCTGTTTTTTGTTAGCATCACCTTTTAGAATGCAGGAAGGTGAATTATAATGCACTAAGGAAAACAGGTTTACTCACCAGGATTTAGCTGAATTTACCTTTCTCCTACTGATATACATTGATATGCTGACCATATTTATTTATAAATCTGCCCTGCTTTTCCCCTGCAGTCCCAGAAGCCAGACTGCTGGAAAAGCAGCAAACCTAATAAACATGGGCATGATAATATCATCACTGAAAAGAAAAGGAATCCTCCCAAATGGCTTGAGTTGGAGCTAGAGCAGTCCTTTAATTAATACCGAAATGCCAACAAAAAGAAAGGGATAAAGAGAGCAATACAATGCATATAATCCTTTTATTTTTTAATATCTTTTTCATTTTTTTCGTTGTTGTTGGCACTGAAAAAGCTGTGAGAAACTAATAAATGAAGAGAAATCCTAGTGTGTAGTTTAGAAAGTTACATGTATTATATATTGTGATATATATACATTGTCTCTCTCTACTAACTACTGCTACTGTTACTGTGTCATTCCCTAAATCAATGTTCTAAAGCAAAGTCTTATATAAAGATATTCAGTTTGAGATAATATGAAATTAAAAAATAATCAAAAATAAACAAGTTTCCTTGAAAAAGTAGATTTTTGACTTGCCTAATTTTTATTTTTGTAACAAACAAGGAAAAATAATAAAGACATAAAACTACAGAGTAGAATCATCTCTGTGAGAAGGATTACTCTTAATATTAAATATTCTCAGTGATAACACTCCAGCTAGAGAATGCATTTCACTTGTGAGCAGGCTGAAAGTCATCAAGAAGAAAAAGTCACATTTTCAGAAATGACATAAATTGCTTATTTCAATGCCAGTTTTTAAAGTAAAACAACCCAGTTACATGCTAGCCTGTGTCTTTTAATGCACACCCATCAGAAGTCTTTCAACACGCACAAGTTGAGTGCCTAATGCCTGACAGGGACAGAAAGAATTCCTTGAAAGGAGAATTCATTAACTGCCTCCCCAGCTTTATTTTTAAACCTGTGTTGGTGTGACAGTCCCATTACACATGCCATCTGCTAAATGCCATCCACTGTCATGTGTGGATCTGAGAGGGAAACCTAATTTGTTCACGGAGCTGCTGGGAGCTGACAGAAGCAGGGCGAGGACATCCCCTGCTCCGTGTCTCCTTCCTCCAGAGCCCATCCAAGGGGGCTTTGATGGGGACTCCTGAGCCCCAGCACATTCTGCTGCTTCTGCTCTTTAATCTGCACGGATGATCCATCCCCCTGTGTCTATCTGCCCTCCTCAGAAACCTTGTGACTGCTCTGCCTCTTGCTCACAGGGGTCCTGAGAGCGTGGGATCCTTGAAGGGTAAAACTCACTCGTGCTCCTTGAAGGATAAAACATAAAATTCTCCCTCCACTTTAAGGAAGTAAAGCAGATGCTGAGCTGCTTTGCCCTGAATTGCAAAGGTAAGAGAGACCCAGCTCATGCCTTATAACCTCATGACTGTTCCCAAAGTCATGGGCAGGCCACTTTCTGCATGACACAGAGAAGATGATGCTATTGGATTTCTTGCCCCAGAGGGGTGGGTACAAGAAGGGCTGTGACACTCCCCAAGTTGTAGGACCTGGCACTGATGCTCCCTGCCACCTCCACCAAAATTTTTAGAGGTGGCACCATACAGGCTCCTGTTATCCCTCCCTGCATCCCTGTGCCGAGTGGGATGGGGTGTGCTTGAATGCCATTGCAGGCTCCACTCCCCTCTCCTGCCTCCAGCATTGTACCATCCAACTCCAGCATCCTGACAGAAGCTTAAATGATGTTTCTTTATTTATAACTTAAAAGAAAGGAGAAAAAATATCGACAGAACTTCTGCGTACATCACACTCTGTACATCACAGACAGCTGCATGGTTAATAATGCTGCACAAGACTCTAGTTACATGAATTAGATTTTCAATTAATGGAGCTGAAAGTCTGGGTTTATCATAAGGCCTTTGACTTTAAAACCATTACTGTAATTATCCATGCAAGAAGTAAATTAAGCTATATCACTGTAATGACAAGAGGCAAATTTATCACCCAGGAAGTGCTACCCATCATGATCTGAATGGGCACAGAAACTCAGTGCCTCAGTAATTTGATAAGAAAAAGCACTGCCCATGGTTTTTCATCAATTTTTAAGCACCTATTATTATTATTTCTAAGAGGGTTTTGCTTAAATATGAACAGAAGGAAGCAACACTAGATATAAGGTAAGGTATAGATTTCTAAAATAAAAATGCAAAATCATTTTACAGCCTTGAAGAAAATATTTATGAGACTCTTGTTTTGTAATACTTTTTATACTCCATATTATTCCTGATGTCTTCATGATCTAAACAGCATAGGGAATTATATCAGTTAATATAACTTTAAAATGAACGTAGTGATTATGAAAAGAATATGAAGCAAAATTGAAGAAAATTAATCAAAATTATAGAAGTGTTTAAAAAGGATAAAAAGAGGAATTGTCTTATTCTTCTCATCTATATTTTCAAAGGCTTCAATGTTGCAGATAATTTCAGACCAGAAGCTAAATTCACAGTGTGTAAACAATGAAAATTCAAATACTCTCTGCCAGCGCCACCAGCATATCTCTTAAGAACTGATGAATGATTTAAAAGAGCAGCTGCAAGCGATGGGAGCTGAAAGGGTCTGGCTCTGCACAAGTGAGATAATTGGCAACAGCCATCTCTGTGTACAGATTCCAGATCTCTTTATTTGCTAATCCATGAATTATTTATATGTGCCACATAAAGTTCATATGTTGGGGTGATATTATCAGCGTAATAAATAAAGACATGGGGAGTTCCGTGAACCACTGCTCACAATTAAAATATTTCCCCAATCTGCAGTATTTTCCAGCTGATGCTATGGACAGATGTTTGTGCTGTTTGCTTTGGCAACCTTGCTGACATAAACATCAAACAGATTTATGCTGCTATTCACCCTCCCCAAGGCATTTAATTTTTTAATCAAATCTTCACTTCCTCAAATGTAACTTGTCTTGTAAAATAATCAATCCTGGCTTGTTCTTGGGCAGCCACTCTGATGGTACTGCTTGTCTCTGCCCTGTGTGATACTGGTAATAAATTTCATGCTTACTTTATGTGGAGCAGAAATAAATCTGGGCGCTCTGAGGCGGCATCACTTAGCAGTGACTAGAGGGAAAATGAACAAGAGATTTGCTCTTAATTCCACTACACAGAACAGGCCTGATGGGTTCTTCAAGGGTTGCTGGAATGAATAGGCATGGTCAGGTCCATTCCATGGGATTTTGAGAGGTGCCTGCAAAGAGCATTGGGGAGCTGGGCTGGCACTGACCAGCCCATCCCACTCTCTGCCCTGTGGCCACTGAAGGACATGGAGCCTTTGGGTCTGAGAAGATCCTCCCTTGCTGCTCCAGGAAATTTTGTGTTACAAAATATTGACAAACACCCTCTAAATATAACTTGGTTTGCTGATGTAATTCCTTCTGATGTCTTGTTCTTCTGGTAGAAGCTGCTTCCAACTTGAAGCTGTACTGGCTGCCACTCCTGTTTACACCTTTTTGGGGTTGTTCCAATAATCTGTTTTCTACTAATCGTGAGTATTTCCTTTTTATTCAGAGCAGTCATGTCTTCCCAAAAGCTCTCATCCTGTCAGATAAACTGGGTTATTTTAACTCCCTTTTGTAGGATAAAGTTGCTTTTCATCTTATTCTTTGATGGAAGAGTGTTCTGCATTCAGTTCCTCCTTCCTGAACAGAAATGACCAGAACTCTACCTCTGATGTTGAGGATGTCCTAACTGGTTTTTATAGTGAAACTGCTGCTTGCCCATTCCATGGAAAATTCCTTGCCTGATCCATCCTAGAAGAGCATTCACCTTTTCTGTGACCCTACGGAAGGTAGGCAGTCTGCAGACATCCAGTAATCAGCACTGCATGCCCAGGCACCCATCTGCTCTGCTGAGGCATTTGTAACTTTTGAACTTCAAACACACATGAAAAATTCTTGCCCTGAGTCACCACGTGCCCTATTTTGCTCTTTTTACTATTAATTTCTCCCAGTCCAGCCCTGCAAGACACCCAGCTTCTCTAGTATTTATCTCTGCCTTCTGATGATGCTTATCAGCTTTGTGTCTTAACAAAATCCACCAAATGAATGTCAATTCATCCAGCTTTGAGTTCTCAGGCTGCCAGGGAACAATCTGGGAAAGGTCATTTCCCACACCAGCCCCTAACGAACCCTGCTGCTGATCTCCAATTAGCCTCTTATTCCTCCTCATCATAATCTACTTCCTGTTCCTTTTGCTGGCACTTAACCTTCGCTCACAATTCTTTCACTAATCTCCCTCTTCTCCTTCTTAATTAATATCAGCCAATGAGGTGTCACATTGAGTGGGCTGAGCATTTCCTCCCTTTCCTGAGGCCTTGGCTGAGGTTTTAAGCAGCATAATGCAATAATGCTTGTGGATGGATCCCAAGAGGAACGTGGAAAGCATACAAACTCCAGGTACCTGCCACTGTAGTGACAAGATCAGCATGAAAAGGAGGTGGGTTAGGAGAATTTGTTTGCAGAGTTCATGAACCTGACAGTGCCGCCCCCGGAGCTGCAAGTACCAGAGGCACAAGGGAAAAATTCCAGTTCACACGGGGGTAAATGACTTCCCAAAATCCCAGGCTATTTTGTTCTAGCATTCTGGTCCAACCTATGGAATCTGAACAGAAAAATCCCTATACTCAACTCCCTGTTTTTTCCAGTTTCTGTTCTATTTGAATACCTCAATTTAACCTCTTTCAATTCAGTTTTAATCCAGACTTTCTGCAAACTCTGGAAAGAGGTGAAACCAAAAGTTTACACTTGTCCCTATTTTTAAAATCCAGGTTTCTTATTGGATTAGTACATGCTGGTCCCTTCCAATCCAAACCATCCCATGACTCTATGATATTCAAGGAAAAAAAAGATAATTCCTTATCATCACGGCATGAAAGAAAATACTCTGTCTCAGTGCCATTTACACCTCATTAACAGACTGAATAAAACCCCATTTAATATTTTCTGTTTATTTAATTAAAAACCTAGTATAAATTGATTTAGATAATCTTAATTTATTATTTTCCATAAGTAAAATTCTCTTGCAACAAAATAATGGCTTCCTAGCTAATTAAGTAACAACTGGTGCTGGATATTAACTTAAAAAACACCACCAACAACCCATCAATACCATTGCTTCACATTGTCTGGTTATTAAGCTGTTTTCCTCTCATGAGTTCTCAGGTTTTAATACACCCTTAATGTACTGACTGCATTAATAAAGGGCTTAGCAACTACCATGCAAACAGAAAACAAAAGCCAGCAATAAACCTTACAGCTGGTCCAGCTGGCAACCAAGGTGAAAGAAGCAGTTTTCCTCAGAGGAAGCATTAAATCTTGTGGGATGGTAACATCTGTACTACCCACTGCAGAATAATGAGTTCATCCAAGGTTGCTCATATAGCTGGAAATAATGCACATGCACCCTGGTCTTGACATGCAGGAGGCTTCTGCCTGATTTGTGAGGCTTCATTATTTGAGGCATCAGAGGAAGCCTGTTGTCATGGTCATTTATCTCCTGCGAGTGGAGCTCAGATAAAATTTTATATGTATGGAATGACCAAGTGACAAGAGCCCTGGCTGGAAGCAGTTGATAGATCACCTTCCTCTGGGCAATGCCAGGCAGCTCATATTTACAAGCAAGAGTCAAATGGAAACAGGATCAAAACATGTAAAACAAAGAACACATAGGGCTTTGCAGAATGGGGCCATTCCAAAGGGGAGAGGAGTTTTGCTTTAATTCTACAATATTTTTTCAGGCACTGAAAATCACAGATGTTTTCTATTAGTTTTCTTGTTAAATATTCATGCATATTAGTTTGGGTTTTTTCCACCTGTTTTTATGTCACTGAGTGTTTATGGGGAGTTTACAAGACATTAAAGATGTATAAGAGTAGAGTGAAATAGTTTATAACATAAATGAGAGATCTGCTTAAAGGAAGAAAAAATGTTCTGGTATATCCACAAAGTCACCATTTTAATTAATCTCACACTATAGAAATAACTAAAGCCATCACTTTAATTTGTCTCAAACTATAGTCATAACTGTGTTGTTAACAGGAGGTAGAAAAGAAGTTCTCACCCAACTCCCAAACCAAGAATACCATCCTCTCTTTTCCTGCAGAAAAAGCTCTGGTGGTACCTTCTGTTGTGAAAAAGGGGGTTTTGATGCCAGCCTGCTGTTTTGCAGTTGTACAGCATGCGAGGGAGTGACAATGAGCATCCCCCACCCTGCCTTTGCCCACAGGATTTGTGACCCATGAACTGCGCACAAAGGACTTGAGGAGCGAGAGCCAACCTCGGCTGTTAAGTAAGAAAAGGAGTCAAGTGAATGCAAATGTGAATTATATAGTAATTATAATATAAATAGGGCCCAGAGATTAAGCCTGTGCATGCTTTCAAACAGCAGAAACTAATTTAGGCTCCATAAGCCTCAGGAAAAGTTCCAAAAGGTCACAGTTTGCCTGGAAGCGCTAATTACAGCCTCCCGCTACCGCGTACACAACAACCCGAGGTGGTGGCAATCATCCTCGTGTGGGAAACCATTCTGGTCACAACAGATAACACTCACCCAGTGACCTGGGATGTGAGCAAGCCCTGGGAATGCCTCCCAGGCCCCAGCACGCTGCTGTGCCCGTTTAGCATCCCTCTGGGTGGCAACCTGCCGGTGCATGGCCGGCGCCCGGTCCTGCAGGACCTGAGCGCATTGCAGGACATTCAGCTGGGTGTGAACCTTGTCTCTGTGACTCCGATGCATCCTGGGTTTTGTTAGACAGGTATTTTAGGTGTTTTGGGATAGAACCCAAGCCAGGATACCTGGCTTGTGTGGTCACACAAGGATAGAACCACTCAGGTTCTCTTGGGTATCTCAGGTGCCCTGCTCCACCTAAACAGACCCTACTATGTTCAGACCCCCAGAGCACACACTGCCAAATATTGGTTTTCTGCCCCTTGCTGGAGACCCAGAACCAGACAAGGACAGCTCAGATGGTTCAGAAAACCTGAACCCCCAAGACCTGCACATCAAGAACCAAGTAGAGAAAATTTATATTGAAGAATACTATAGCACTTGGTGGGATTTAAAAAAAACAAAACAGTACATCTGGGTGGACTGAAGAAAACCAGATTTTATTTTTGAATGATATAGATTATAGATACCATTCTACTCTAGAGTGCAGCAGTAAGAGGCTCTAGACATTACGTGGCCTATAAAAAATTTCCAAATGATGATTGGAGTGGTTCTGTGCAGGGACAGGGAGTGGCTTTGATGATCCTTGTGAGACCCTTCCAACTCAGGGTATTCCATGTTTCTATGATGATGAAATACTCACTGAGGTTCCCTAAGACACTGAAATTAGATTTGTCCATTCCCATCCCCACCTCAGTACCTTGGTCCCATGCCAGCATGTCCCACTCCCTTGCAAGATCAGAAATGTTTGTAAAATCATCCATTAAAGCAGCAGAACAGCTTCTAGAACCTCTGATCCCAGCAGGGGAAAAAAAAAATCAATTTAATTTTCATTTAGTTCAGTTCCTGGGCCCAGCTCAGAGTGAGCCTGTTTGTGGCACAGGCAGCAGGTTGGTGAAAAAGCCCCTGAGGTGGACAGAGAATGGATCTGCACTGACTTTGTCTTCCAGTCCTTGTGGACAGGCAGTGCTGTGTTCCTGTGAGATGTACTGAGGAAAAATGCAATAAGGAGCTTTACAGGAGGTTATTGCATTCACAGTAAGGTGAGGTGGGGACCAGGGAGGTGGAACCTGTCAGGACAGCAGTAGAAACAACCTTCCCCTGGGTGTCCTCCTCCCAGCCACCACCTGGAAGTTACTGCTTATGGTGTCAGCAGTAAAGAAAATATTTAAAGTGGGCTCTCAGCCTTGCCTGAGGTCTTCAGAGCTCCTGGCATGGCTACATGGGGCTGTAGCCTCCAGCTGGTGGATATCCCAACAATAAAATCCAGGTATCAGCTTCTGACATTTGTTTAAACCTAGGTGTGCCTTCTGCACTTGTATATCCATAGGCTCTTGACTTGGTTAATAAAACCCATTTTCATTGCTAATAGTTACTTCAGCATCCAATTAAGTCTCTTTAGATCTCAACAACTTAATTTATCATGGTATTTGCCAAAGGTCACCTGCCAAGCTCTGGCCCTCTTAGCAGGACCAGCTGCACTTGGAAAGCATTTGCTTGAATTCCAGTAGGAAGTGAGCCTTTCTAAGATGCTTTGCCTTTACCATGATGGGCAGTTTTATGACCATTTTTAGTTGGCACTAAATCCATATGCTTCAGAAATCTTGCCAGGCAGCAGGCTTTCTACCTAACTAAATTTAAGTAGGGATTAAATGAAGATATCTCCTCCCTATGCATTTAATATTGTTTTCAGGCCCTGGAGTGAGATATTTGTACCCACAACCACAAGCTTTCCCTGGTTATTTGCCAGAGATGCCCTGAGTCACCCTGGACTTTTTACCTGGGGAGGTTAAATAGGACCTTCAGCTTCTTCATCTCTCAAAAGCAAGAAAAAGAGTTTCTATTATCTTAATTTGGATATTACATACTGAAAACTCTACTAAGGAAATATTACCCCAGTAGCATTTGAGAAACAAACTGTTTCTCTGTTCAAATCCTTCTAAGAAGCTCAGTAGCTCCATATCACCCGCAAGAAGACACTAGCACACACATGCATGTCTGAGGACCCTCCAAGTGAAAAAAAGCCACAGGAAAATATTCCCCCTTGCAGCTACACTGGGTCTCCCAGATCCTGATACACTCCCAGTGCTGTGAAAACACATAACGACGTGCTTTAAGCCAAAATGGGTTGTTACATTTTCCATATCTGCTTTAGTGCTGCTACAACTCAAACCCCAATCCCTGTCTCGAGATCCCTGCCTGTCCCTAAAGGCACTGAGTGCTGCTACGGGGGCACGGGAGGCTGGGCTTGCTGGAGCCCTGTCCTGCACACACCAAGGGCTCCTCTGCTGCTGCAGCACCTGGGAGGACTGTCCCTGCACTGATTGGGGCCCGTGGTGCAGTTACAGGCTCGTTATTGGGTTGCTGTTGAGATGAGGCAGTGCGAGCGTCTGTGGCTGTGCCTTGTTGACTCCTCACTCCAGAGCCATTTAACCACTTTGCACGCTGGCTCTGTCACAGGAGTGCTCTCCTGCATACTGATGGCTCGGATTCCGTGCTAGGAAGGTTTCTCTGCAGTGAATAGACTGAAGATTCACCGAAGCTTTCAAAACCATTCTGGAAATTTATCTGTCTAGGAGCCCCTTATTGTCACTGCACGTCTGAGCATTGCAGTTGGTAATGGACTTCATTTTCACAGCACCTCTAGGAAGCTGGAATTACAAGTCCTGCTTGAGTTCTGTAAAGGAGCTCGTGACAGCAGAAAAAAATAAATCCATGTGTCCTAACCAGCGTTTGGCAGCTGGTTTGGACTTCTCAGAGCACTGTTAGCAAATGTGTCTTTGAATTCTCCACATTTGGATGCAGGTCAACAAATTAAAGCAACTAGTAACAATCACCTGTTTGTAAGTGTATGTATCATAAGGATCCACATCCAACCCAAGATTTAGAGAATCCGACAGTACTGACCAAAAAACATGACTATTTTGTAACAGAAAGGGGAACAAAGGAGCAATCCACCTGCTTTTTGCTGATATATTTGCCTAAATATGGAGCTGTTTTACAGCTCATAAATAGCCCAGTACATTCAGGGAAGAGCCAATGTGTACTTCCATTATGGCTGGCACTGATGTTTACCTGAGCATAACAACTGCTAATTACAATCTGTTTCCAGGGATTTTATTGATGAGACTGTGACATGCAACATTTCTACGTGATATTTAAGGCAATACATGGGCAACGTAGAGAGGTTTAAAACACTGCTTTATGCACTTGTGTTTTGTGAATCATTAATTGGCATTCTGCTTGTCCATGGTTAGTAAAAATATCCTCGTCCCCAGATTTTCCATTGCTTTCCTGGGATGGTAGGTCTGGCCCAAATGGCACAGGTTAAAAGGTCTGATTAAATGAAGGAACTGAGGAAGATGTAGAGAGAGGTTCATTATTCTCCTGCCTGAAGGCACGAACCAACCTCTTATTGCAGGAGCTGGGCAGACACATCCCTGATGGGTACATTATTACAAAAATCCTGAAGAGGGTTAATTATCCACCATCCACAATGGAGACAGGCTGCAGAAGGAGTCATATTTCTGGTCTGTTCCAGGAGTCAGTGCTGCTTTTCCTTGGAGTACTGTCTTGCAATATGAAGATGGAAATGGGGGTCATAATACTTGACTCCAGATGTGTCCATAGGCAAGCCCCTAATTCTCTCTGTGCCTCTGCTCCTCACTTGGTAAGAGCATGAAAATGATCATCTGGAGAAAGGTTGCAAAAGGATTTTCATACTTTTCCGTAATTCAAATTAAAAACTTAGTGCAGTATTTATTTTGCCAGCAATAAAACTTCTAGTCCTTGTATCCTGATAAATATCAGTATAGGATTTTCCTGAGATATTAAATAATATGAAGCTCTTTCTGTTGAAGGGACCATAAATGTAAAAATTGCTGCCAAAAATATCTCTGTGACATGGCCTCCTGATTTTGATGAAGTAACTGAAGAAAAATGTGATTTGATTCATTCACAGTGAAAGACAAATGTCATAATCTTCCGTCCTGAGGCAGAAAGGATTCAGGCACTTTTATTCATAAAGTAAGTCTTTATGAATAGAACCCCTGGTTTTTTGATAAATGTTACATTCTAAATTTTTGCAAGAGTGATATTTTAAGCAATTTTCATGTAAAAAAATTCCCCAAAGCCACTTACAAGAAGTGCAGATGAAACAGACTGAATCCATAAGTCAATGAGCAAAACAAAGAAAAATGTTATTTTGTTAGTAAAATTTATCAACAAATCCATGTGATTTATTGATTTTAATTTAGCTTTTCTATGGCACACATTCATTTCTGTCTAAATATGCTGGCAATCCCATGAGAGAATAAAATACTAGAAGATTTTTCCAAAATATGAATCTCCTCAAAAAATGTCAATATTATGCAGTAATGATATGAAGTATAGCCACAATACTAGAAACATTGCTCAGAATTTTATGTTTTTTGACATTAAGGAAAAAAAAATAAAAATCCCGGGGTTTAAATCTTGAGCTGAGCTATGCCAGTGATGCTGAAGCTGGTGCTTCAAAGGTTTTCCCACCCCCCCACCCAGCTGCTGGCTGAGCTTATCTCACACTGTCCATGGGATATGCAGCACAAGAGGCAGCATGAATGACCCAGTTTTCCCACTTTTCTGACCACCTCCAGCCTCCATTAAAAGTTCCCTTGCCCAGGAGTGCTGGTCTGTGATTTTCAGTAAAAACCCTTCCCATGTTATTAAAAGAAAGCAGGAGAAATGCTGGTGGGCAGCCACTGACTGGGTTTAGAGAGATGGCACTGGCCAAGGACCCAGCCTGGGTTTGGATCCTGGCCCCAACAAGCACAAAGGCTTCTCCTAAAGCAGCCCTCATCAGAAAACACTGATTTCACTCAAAGGATTTCATGACTCAGACTCACCCACACTAAAAATTTATCTGTCTATGGTAAACTCCAGAAGCACCAAACATTTCAGACTTCTGTCATCTTGTGTTTGTCCACATCAGTGGGCAGAACAACCTGGATACCTAAAGGGATTCCAAACCAGGGGTTTAGACCTCCCCACAGAGAAAGGCTGAACCTTGTTAAATCATGCTCTGGGCTCTTTGGTGCCAAAATGTGTTTAAAAGCAAAGTCAGGACAACCTGCCACAAAGCAGAGCCAGATCATTTGACCTAACTTGGTAGTGAAAATCTTTACTGACCCCAGCAAAATTCTGGAAAAATAAAACAAATGTGGAACAATAAAAGGACTTTTCAAGGCTCAGCACAGCCAGATCATTTGACGAAACTTGGTAGTGAAAATCTTTACTGACCCAGCAAAATTCTGGAAAAATAAAACAAATGTGGAACAATAAAAGGACTTTTCAAGGCTCAGCATAAACCCATTAAGTGAAAGCAGCAAGTGATGCTCCTAAGTGCTCCTATCTCTAGATGGTGTTTCCAAGTTTCACCAAAAGGGAGGAAAGAAGATAATTAAATTCTCAAGAAACTGTTTAAGGGCTGAGAAGTTTATAGCTACCTGCTGCTTCTATAAAGAAAAAACTTGCAGCACTTGTCTTTAAAACTCATAAAAGCAGAATGAATGAATGTCCAATGGAATGAGAAACTTGACTAAGATCATCTCTGATTTGGTTGTGCTGCTCCTTCATTAGCATGAATCACTCTCAGAGGAAATCCTCAAATTGCAGAGTTTTTTCTAATCAGTGCTTTTGTACCACTTGTAACCTGTGAATGGGATTGAAACATGATTTTTTCTGGCAAGATGTAAGAGCAACAAATCCTATTTTTAAAGATTTCCCAGGCCTAAAGGCACCCCTCAGTGCCTCAGGGCCAGCAGTGCAGTTACAGAGCTGTTGTCATCACTGGCTTGGAGGACACACACGGGGAAAAGCAGATAAATTCCTTTTGTACTTGTTCTTTAGGTATTTTATCAAGCACAGCTCAGTTACAACATAACATTTTGCTCCACAGCTGCAGAGTTGCCTGCTAGGAAAGGCAGAAATGACTTCATTTCTGTTACCTGTCATTACTGATTTACAGCATCTAGGCTAAGCTGCTGAGAACCACCATGCCAGACAGGACAGTGCCAGAGAGGAGCCAAATCAGGTGACAATATTTTAACGTTTTTCTTACAAAAATCTGTTTTCTTCTCTCCAAAGAGGGAGACAGCTTTAAAGTTGTTTGGCCTGCACAAGGCTGACAATAAAGACTGCCAGTCAGCCACAGACACAGCTTCTAGCAGAGATATTATTCAAAGAGACAGGATAAATAATAGTGGTTTTACAGCATTTTGGAAAAAAACTCCAATCTTACTGTATCTGGAAGAGGAGGAAGGACTGTAGAAGAAGATAGTTCCCTGTTCAGTTACACTGCTGTCCTTCCTCAAAGTGAAAGCTGTTTGTTCCTTAATTAGTCACTGGTTGAAGAATAGCACACAGTGTTGTGGCCAAGGCACTTCTCTATCCCCAGCAATCATGTCAAGTGTGAGACAAATCTCCCCTCAGCCCTGGTTACAGCCCTCTCCCCTCCAATTTTCTTTATGACATCCCTAAAATGATTAATCCTTCTTGATAACGCATGATTGGAGAGAACTTATAATTAGCAGGCTGGTAGGCATCCCAAGAAAAACACTGACCTCCCTCATCATATTCATTGTGTATTAAATGTCATTAATTGCAGAGATCTATGCACACGACAGGGTCTTCCCCTCTAGTCCTCTTGCCTCAGAAGTCATTAACCCTTTGTGGGGAAAACCACACCTCCCTAGGGCCAGGATGAGCTTATGGATGAGGTCAGTTGATGGAGAAAGATTAACTGATGTAAAGGATGCTACGATGCCACGTCTGCCACATCAGGGACTTCAACTCCAGGCTCCAGGAAACATTTGCCAGCTCTGTGAGTCCAGCTGAAACTCTCTGTGATCTCACAGATCTTTTTATGGTAGTGAAGACTATCGTAAAAATATATTTGACTGCAGCCAAAACACCTGAGTGCCAGGGTACCAATTGTTCTGTGACAGAAAGGGCTGCTTCCTTTGCTTTCCCTGTGAACAGCCTCATTAGGGGTTGAGTTTTAATGGTGCTGGCTGGCTACTCTGGGGGGAGACAGAAGGAGCCACTTAAGACAGTGTCCCTAGGTACAGTGGAAATACTAAAACACTGCACAGTTGACTAGAGGGGTAGTAACTGATAGGGCTTCATCCTTCAGAGAAGGAGCTATCACCTAAAAATGGGCTTTAGTGCTTTATTGGCTGGTGTCATTCAGACTTGCACCCTACCTGAGTCCTACTCAAGAAACAGGAATACATTTCTTCCTGTAACCAAAACTTGCAGTTTCTTATCCTTTTTTTCAATGAAATTAAAATTTACATCCCATTTCAGATGAGAAAAGTCCGACCTCAACTAAATTTTTGTATAAAATAGCAAACCACTTCCATCCAGATTTTATTTCTGTTTATCTGAGAAGAAATCAGTGGAGGTGCCTGTGCTGGTTTATTTGAAGAGGGAGAAGTGTAAAGCCATATTTTATGGTGAAAATGACAGTAGGAGTGACCTTGGTCAAGCAGATATTGCTTTTTCAACCATGTCTAGAGGAGATAATCTAACAGCAGTCTGCAAAGTATCATGTTTCCTTAGATCCTGCTACAGTAATTGAATCATGAGCATATAAAATTAGATGAAAAATAAGGTAACTAGCCTTCTGGGACTGACTGATTGCAATAAATGTTGCCTCCTGACAGCAAGCATTACACTGTCCTCTTTCAAGAGAGGTTACCTTCCATCACAGCAGCTGCTCTCCTTTCAGCCTGTGCCAGGTAGCAAGGCTGTTAAATGTATTCTGCAGGACAGCAAAAAATCTTTTAAGGAAATTATATGTTATGCCTTTAAAGTACCAAGAGAGCGAGAAGAAAACTTCCAGCTCTTGACCTTTGGAATCAAATGAGCGATGCCAAACCTTTCTTGGGTTTTTTGGGTCCTTTCAGGGAAGATATTTTCCCTTAACCTTGCCTTTCTTTTAAGTATCACAGAGTATTTTATAAGCTCTGATTGATTGCTCAAGTTGTACAAACCTTGCCATCCATTGTAGAGAAGTTCAGCTGAGCCACAGTCATGTCTGTGGCTCTAAACTCAAAGAAATTTGCAACAAAAGGTCACAAAAGAAGGGGCAGAGTGAAACTGAGGTATGGTGGAGGTTATTCTCTGCCAGTACAGAAATTGTTTTCAAGCCATAAAAATACATAAATATTTCCCCATGTATTTGTCCTGTGGACAGCTGAGAAAATACAAATTTTTAAGCTATTACAGGTTTGATTACAGTAAAATAATTTAATTTAGCTGCCTCCAAAGATACTTATGGGGCTGACATTGGGTACACCAGTGATCACTATGAACACACATATTCATGTCACAGTCAGAGAGCAGACAGCAAGACCTGAGCTCTGGGTGCTTTTATGCATATTGATGCATTTTATACATATTATGGAGATTTATGTATTTGATACATATTTAAATACAAATTCATGCATGTTAGACATGTTATGGAGAAGAAAGCACTAAACAGGCACAGGCACTCTCTGGCACTGTCTGGTCTTGAACATCAACTGCAACTGTGAGGATTTTTTGGGGGGAAGCAGAGATGGGAACTCCTGGCAGAAGCCCTTGGGGAGCAAGACAAACTTTTGTTCACCCTGGTGGGCTTGTTCTGTCTGCTGGATAAACTACAGGATCTGCAGGGTCCCTTGATATGTGCTCATTCATATAAGCTCCTCATTCAAGGAGCTTTTCCTTTTTTTGTGTTATATGTTCATATGAATAAATAAGATTTTCTGTTAATCTAAACTATATTAGAGCATGAATGCTGGTGAGCAACAACCCAACACCCTGGGGAGATGAGGCATGGCCAAGCTGTGGCTAAGCAGTCTGAGGAGCTGTGGAAAAGGAATTGTCCTCTTAGTGGATCCAGGTGACTCTCCATGAAACCATAACACCTATTTATATCACCAAAGTCTGACAGGATGATATTTTTTATCCAGAAATTTGTGCTTCATCCAGAGCAGAGGTTTGCACTGACCTGGCTCACATCAGCTGCATCAGGAGCTAAAGGGAGCTGTCCCTGCTGCAAGTGCCCCCACAGCACACATCTGAATTAGATGGATCCCTACATCAAAAATGCCAAAAAGAAATGTGGTTCCTGCAAACTGCTTGAAAGCAAATCGTTTGAAAGGCCTCTCATTTTCAGTCATGTAAATAAGGAATAGCTCCACCAAATGCAATAGACTGATATTTTTATGAAATCATTGAAAATGGAAATTCTACCAAGATTTCTGTATTTTATCATGTATGCATTTTTTTTTTAAGTTTTCTGAATGGAGACACTGAGATGAAGCTGTGCTGTATTTGTGCTACAGTGAGATTTGAGTATTAGTCCTGAATAACTAAAATTCAGACAAAGACATATTCATAGATGTAAATATATCTAATCCTAATGACCTTACAACTGAGTTGTTGTTTACAGCAGGTGAGAATCAGGCCCATAGTTTATTATGCAAAATCATTATCTTGTGTACTGGATTAATGTACACACTAATAAAACTCATTAATTTCTTCAGGTATCACTGCAGGTTTTTGTGGATGAGATATAATGTAATCAAAAACAAATCACCTCATAACTGCTGATAAGGCTCTTTAGAAATCTTAATCTTGTTATTCACAAATGCTTCTAATTAGTGTCAAACAATTATCTTGGTGCAAAGGAAATGGACATTGTCTCTGGTAGCTCCTGACAGCTATTCTTGAAATTAAAACAAGAAGAAAAATAAACAAGGTTTTTATTTTAAAGGGAAGAAGTTAGTAAACATAATATTTACTACAGAACCGAATGTTTATTGACAAATTACACTTCTCTGCATGTGTCTGCCATAACTATAAATTCAGACTTACAGGTAAATTCATTAAGTTAATTAATCCATTAAATCAATTAGTGTATTACCCTGTTAATGCTATTTTTCTGTACTGTGTTGCCAGATATGTTTTTAATACCTCTAAATGTTTCTGACATGCAACCTATCATTCCCTTACAGGGGAGAAACATGTTTTTATAATTGTCCTAATCTAGGTATTTTACTTTATACAAACCATTCTATTTCTCCACTTTATCTTGATTATTTCCTATTTTACCATCCCAAATATTCCTTCTTTACCTTGGTGCTCCCCACAAACAGTGGCAGCAGTGGATACTTGGCACTCAGAGAAGAATTTTACTTTATACAAACCATTCTACTTCTCCACTTTATCTTGATTATTTCCCATTTTACCATCCCAAATATTCCTTCTTAACTTGGTGCTCCCCACAAACAGTGGCAGCAGTGGATACTTGGCACTCAGAGAAGGGGCAGCCCCTGCCTCACCACAGAGACCCCCGAAGTCCCCCTTCCATGGGCACCACCACCCCACATTGATCAGAGTCTCATCCAACCTGGCCTTCAACACTTCCAGGCATGGGGCATCCATCACTTTTCTGGGCAACCTGTGCCAGGGCATCATCTTGCTCACAGTAAAGAATTCCTTCCTAATATCCCTTCAAGACCTACTCACTTCTCTCCTGAGCTGTTGAAAATAAGGAATTTCTTGTTTGCTTTTCAAGCCTTTTTTCAGAGGACATGCAGCCATCTGAGCAGCCTCAATGCCAGGAGCAGGTGACTGGTGTGCATGCATTTTGTCTGCAATTTTGGATAATCAAGCAGAATTAAATTATACAGGAATAAGTTTAGTGGAGTTCTGCACTTAGTCTTAACAGAGCTGGAGAAAACTTCAATGACTCTTCTCCTGAAATGCATCCTTAGACTCTTGGATACTCTCATGCATTTTCCAAACAGGAAATCCCTGTTGGACCTGCAGATTGTGCCAAGTTGAAGCAGATCTGTGATGGATGAGCAGGGAAGATACACCAGATATCCTGTACTCACATTGTCCATCAGGAACATTTCTGTAAACTGCCTTTTTGGTAAATTATCTCCTTGTTGTAACTTACTTTAAATCCCTCTGTTCACAGTATTGGTTGATGTATCTGGAACTTAGTCCCAGTCACCCACAGTCAACCCCACCTTGCTGGCTTCTCCCTCGTAAATTTTATGATGTTTTACATCCTCCTGCTGTTACTTCCCTTTAAGGATGCTTGTGGTGGCTGGGGGAATCCACCTCTACCTTCTGTGCATGTAAGCACAGAAAAAGGTTGTAAAAATATTTGCTTTCTAGCCACAAGTAAAAACACAAAAAGAAAAGAAAAATGTCAAGTGTAAAGCTTTAAAAGCAAGGTATTCATGGCCAGTCTTTCAAAGCTGACCTCAGGTACCCAGAGTGTCTGAAGATGTCAGTGCTGGCTCTAAATCCTGCCCCTGAGGAACAACAACTGCAGTGACAGAACCCAGCACATACCTTCACATGTCAGCAGGAAGTATTCCAGATTGTGGCTGAAAGATGCACTGAAATAAGTGCAGTTTTCAATCAGATCACAGGACAGGCACCTCCTGTTGAAGTTCCCATTTGTGCTTGCACTGAAAAAGTTAATACAATTCCATGAAGGTCACTGAGCAAATGTTATTTGAAAGCAACATTACTTGAACCTTTCTTTAGAACAAGAATATAAATCTAATGTGTCCAACATTAGTAAGAGATGAAGTATTTCCATTTGGTTGAGTTTAAATAGCAATAATGGATTTTTTTCCCTCCTGCTTGAATAGAGAATATATAAATGGATACTGATGTCATTTTGCAAGGTCAGGTGGTTATGAAGGAAGGCAAAGTTTTTAAAACAAAATGATGGTTGCAATTTCGCAAGAGGAAGTAATAATTTGGTGGATGAAGACATGAAACAAAGCAGCAACATTTCAACACTTATTTATATTATAACAGACAATAAAGAGCTGGAATTGCTTTCTCTAAGTTTCTTATTGGTTTCACCACTGGTCTGATTTGCTAGCTGCTGCCTCAGAGGCCAAAGCCCTTTTTACAGATTTAAATAAAAAAACCTCTGCTCTTGAAATCCCCAAGCAGAAAGGAAAGATTGTATTTAGGGATCTGTTGTTGAGGAAAGTAATGTGGCCTGTCCATTTGCTCACAAGTTTGCTGCTAAGAGTCCACTGAATGTCGAAGAATATTATTAGCAAATATTAATAGATAGCATTTTGAAACTTCAAGAATATTAAACAAGAGATCTTTCCAGTATTACTGTAATGCAGATGAGTGTTTTTTGCTACCATTTCAAGAGATGAGGCTGAGCAACTTCTTTAGGGTTGCAGAGACTGAAATGAGTAATCATGGGCTCTTGTTTAGGCTCAGATTTTATCTCTGATTAAAATCCTAATTAAATCTACTAAATCAAACACACAAAAGGAGATGGAAAACCCTGAACAGGTCTTCATCTGTGTGGGGAGATGAGGCTGATGAGGCACCAAGGTGAGATGGATGCTGACAAGGAAGAGTGGGGATTGCTTTCACTCATGCCAGCAGCTCTTGAACTCTGCCTGGACTCTGTTTTTAAAGTGAGGTTTTTTCTTATTTCAATAGAAATGAAGGGTTAGTATAATTTTTAAATTTTTCTTCAAGGAAATACTCTCAAAAATTGTGGAGTGCAGTGAACAGGCACATAGGTCTCGAAAGGAAAAATATTATTAAATCACAGGTAATTTACTTTGCTCTAGTTTCCTTCCCACTGAGGAAAAAAATGATATGATGTCATGTGAGAGAAGGAGAATGTACTGACTGTCCCTTGTCCACTGATGCCTTCACCAACTCTGCCCTTCATGGCAGATGTTGTGATGGCAGCAGGGTGAACAGAGAAGAAAAACAGGACAAATGGAATAATGACTCTGAAATGTGTATTTAAAAGTTTGTGTTTCCTCCACTCTGTAATCTGCTTCCACAACATTTCACAATGGCAACACTACCAATAGCTTGCTGTAAAACCAGCTTTTTACTCATCATATACTTAGGGAAAATGCTAAAATCTTCTGGAACTGCAGAAAAAGGTTTGTAAATATAAAATATTGTTAATTCTTTTCAGTTTCATGAAGAGGTGAGCTACTACGAAATTTCTTGAAACCTCTGTTGGAAAGTATAAGGACAGTTTATACCATTATTTTAAGTATTTCTGAATTCCTTCAAGTGCTAAGCAGTTCTGTTGTGAACTGACTATTTGTGATAGTCAATCTTGACACCAATTTAAAATTTGCGTTGATATGAGAAAATTGCTAAATGTAAAACATTTCCAAGTGTCAAGCATTTTGTTTGCTATGGTTACACTGTTTTTTTCCAGCGACACACTGAAAGATCTTGCAATTCCATTAAAGAAAAAAACTTAAAAAACTGTTTCTACTGCAATTTCTTATGATTCATGTAAAACTGAAGAAATGGGAAATTCTGAATATGAAGTTACTAAAGCACATACCTGTATAAATGTCTCCTTCTTGGTGAATCTTCTGTGCTGTGGAAATAACTGGAGAGGAAAAATAAAAGTGAATTGCACCATTAGAAGGGTTTAGAAGTGTCTCATGCAACAACATCTTCACTCATATTGCCATTTTCATGATCTTGTAAAAACAAGGGGAATTTAAATTGAATTGGGAAAGGATACAGTGGGACACATCATTGAGAGGCTCAAGAAAGTACATTGCAGACTGCACTGCAATTAAAGTAAGCATGGAAAACTTTGGGTCCTACACTCATCATGTCAGTGGATCAAAAAAGGATCAAGTGATTAAGTGGAAGATATCCACCTTTTTACCTCAGGACTCATGGCTCAGAATTTCTTTTAAAGACCTTTCTTCTCTCTCTAGAGGAAGTTTTTACTTCTCTGGCCACGTTATTTTCTTTGCCCAGTTAATCTTTGTCAGCTAATCAGGGTTTGATGGGAAGCAGAGCATGAAGCTGAAGAACACTTTGCTGTCCTTGTTCTGTGCTGAGCTCCTCTCTGGATAAACAACAACTCTGCTCTGCAGTGGCAGCTTCTGGAGGTAAAAGAGTGATGCTGCAGGAGGTGGCCAACCTCAGTCCCCCCTGTGAAATCTGAATTAAACCCCCAGATGCATTTTGTGTGGATAATTCCAGAGCACAGGAGAAAATGTAGCACCCATGGGGTGAACAATGCCAGCAAGGGTTTTCATCCCCTCTGATCTGCTTCCAACAAGCTGCACTTGCCTAGGCACACACCTTGATTGTACAAACTGAGTGTGGCATTTTCTGCTTGACTGGCCAGTTAAAATGCCAATAAGACTTCGGTGCTAGTTTGCTATTTAGGCCACCCCTGGCAGTGTTCAAGGCCAGGTTTGAGGGGGAGCCTGGTCCAGTGGAAAGTGTCCCTGCCCACAGCAGGGAGCTGGAATTGGATGCTCTTTCTCTTCCAGCCCAAGCCATTCTGTGATTCTACATTTCTATGGTTTTATATTGTTCTGAAGTTATTGGTAATTGAGAGCATTCAAAATCTTGAGGAAGCACTGTGCTCTTAATGATGACTCAAAGTTTATTATATTCCAGACACTATTTGCTCAACTATTCCGTGCCCTCAAGTAACTGAGAGGTGAGAACTTTGTATTCACCCAAAAGTTTTCCAGGAAAGGAATATGCTATTTGATTCCAGAAGCTGTCTAAATAGTTTCTTATGTAATTTCTTGAAGTGTATTTGAAAAAGTGGATGTTTACAGAACTTATTTTAAAATCATAAAGAGCAAGTGTGAAGAAGCGTGGGTTTGTTTTTCTTGTTTTTCTTGTTTATTTTTTTTCTATAATTCTAACTAAATACTTTTTTTCCCCCACTGCATTGGTATTTTTGCAGGTCAACAAAAGATTCTTTCGAAAACTGACTAAGTGGTTGATGAAAACAGGCTGCTTTCCTACAGAGGCTAATATCAGAAGTTACAGCAGGAGAAATTACTCGTCTGCACACATACATTTAACAGTCATAGAAAGAGAAGTTTCAGCTGTACGGATTATTCAAAATAACACAAGATATGTGTAATGGTGTGAGAGGTTAAGCCAAAATGGAGACAACTTTTCCTGCTTTCTCATCCCCAGCTCCTCATGCTCACAGGTTTCAGTGCATACACAACACCTTTGTAACCAACCCAGAGCCCAGGGCTAAACAAAGGAAGTCTGATTTGCCAGGCCAAAGTTTACTTACATTTTCTGCCTCTTTTCATCATATGCCAGTATCTTTGTCACATCCCAATCTCCAGATGTAATAGCCTGTAAGTCGTCATTGCTACTGTTGGGCTGCCAGAAAGAAAAGAGAAGTAGATTTTTTATTGCTAAAACTTCTGAAAAGGGGAGCTCTTCTGGCTCCATTGCCCATGAAAAATAAACCAAATATCTGCAATTTCCATCACTACACCTGCCATTTCTGTGAATCTGCAGGCATAGAAATAAGAGAGTAGAATTATCTTAACCATGACTCCACTGAAGATAATGAGGTGAATTCAGCACAGAGCAGCTTCAAACAGCATGCCCACAAGCTTCTGTTTAATCCTTCATGGCAGGGTGGAGATTTACTTATCTACAACTAAGGTGACATCACAAAAACAAAACCAATAATAATTGTTTGGAAAGAGACAATCCACTGACCTTTCTCTTTGGAAATTCACATTATCTTATGCCCAAATAAAGCATCATTGGAGGTTTTCTTGTATGCACAAGACTTTTTTACATCTGCACCTCCCCATCTCATTGCTACAAGCACAGACACCACTTTTTATTGCTGTCTGCCTCAGGTGAGACCCAGAGCAGCAGCAGTGAGTCACCTGTGAGGATGACATGGCTATGTGGTAGAAATGCCCACGTCCTCCCTGGGGAATGGCCCGGACGAAGAAAAACTTCCGACCATCCCTGGAGAAAACGGGCTCTTCATTCTGTAAAAGAAGCAAAATTAAAGGGTGCATGAGTGTTAATTGGTTGTATTTAGAATTGCTCAGCACTCCAACACCCTGTAAAACTAATTCACAGCAAAACAGAAAGTGGTCTTTGATAGCAAACTGAGGCAAACAAAGAGCCCACTGAAAACTGGAGGAAGTTTTGAGGTTTGCTTCTTGCTCTTGGGAAAGCAGACACCTTTCAGCTGGGGAGGACAGGCAGCAAGGAGAGTTCCTTGTCTATAAAGTCAATTCCCATTTGCAAAGCCAAAGTGCACATTCTCATCTGGCTGCTTGGGGCACTTGGAGCCTTTAGAGCTGCTGTGACAAACCCTGCTTACCCTGCCGAAAAAAACTCTCTGTTCTTCCAGAGGAAACACAACTGAACAGCATTTAACTGCTGCCTTTTTCTACTGTCTTACAAATGCTTATCTCACTGAATTATTTATGAAGGAGAGGATCTCCTGCAGAACTCCTTGACACAGAGCTCCGGGGTGAACATGGTGATTGAATTTATTGGGTGACTGGAACTTCCACCCAGAGATAGAAGAGACTCAGCAGAAGAAAAGTCAAACACCACATGTGGCAAGCAAGCACCTCTTGGAAAGGAATATTCTTTTTGTGAGCAAGAGACCTGAGGCACATGAGAAGTCTCCACTACGTGAAAAAGTTGAACAGCAGATTACCAGGGAAGGCAGAAAGATGGTCCATGTGGTGGGACATAGGAGCTTTGTACTAACAGGAAGCTACATGAAACTAACTCTGTCTCAACTAGTTGGGAGTGAATAATAAGCTGAACCTCTGCTGAAGCTGTCCTGTGATATCAGGATTTTCTGTGCCTGGATGAGCCCTTCTTTGGCTGGGTTTTGTGAAACCTTCTTTATCCAGGACAATCAACAAGAAGATGCTGCCAGCCTCTTCATAGCCCTCTGCAGTTCAGTGTTAATCAAACCCCTTGACTTTCTGCTTAGCACATGCCAAGACACCACACTGAACCAGCAGGAACCTGATTGTACATGGAGACTTATGGCACAGCAAAGGAATAAACATTTTTATTTCCCATAAGCTAACACATTATTCTTACTCTGTGTTCCTTTGCTCCTTACTGATTAATTCTTTTCTGCTATTCATCAGATTTGTCAGTGCTCTATTAGGTGTTCAAATTGTTCTTTTTGCCTTTTATTTTCTCCTGCTTAGGTTTTCAGTGTATTTTAAAATGTGCCCATTTGGAGCTTGTTGAAGCTCAATGAAATAATGGTTTCATTTATTTCTGACTTTGTTCTGGAACCTGAAACACGAAACTCTATATTATTTCCAAATGTCTTTCATGACAGGAGAAACCTCATTGAATAATGACCACGATAGCTCAGGCAAACCTTCTGCTCGACAGGTTTTCCTTTCCTGAGGTAGGTAGCAATGAGTTCACCCTCCATTTCTGTATCTGTGCCTCCTGCATTATATATTCCAGCAATATGTCTCTGCCAGTGAGAGCAGGCATTGTGCTGATGAGTTTGAGGTTCATTCAGAGCTACAGGGGAAGGAGGTTCACAGCACAGGTGACACGTTTGAGGATTTAGCACTGGGCTGGTGATACAGAACACTCTGCTTGCATGTTCCATTGCTGGAAAGGCAACACATGAGTGAAGCAGAACTTTGTGACACAGATGATGACTTACCCAGGGGGTAAATGGAGAGACAGACTGAAATTCTCTTGGAACGGGATTTTATAATTTAGGGAGCTACACTGGGCACATAATTATCAAATGTTGGCCCAAAGACAAAGGATGCAGCAGAAATAGGACCCAGAGTTCCATAACTGAAATACTCAAATTCATCTACCAGAGATAAAAAAGCAGCTTCTGGCTACAAACAAGAAAATATTCTGCATGTGATATGAACTGTCAGAACCTTTTGTCAACTATTCTTGACTGAATCCCACAAAAATAGAACAGAACAGCCTCCTTGAAAATAATAGATCAGTTTAATGTTAGTAAAAGGCAATACTTTTACTATGCAGCAGGTATGAAATGTTTGGAAGTTTTTGCCATGGGAGGATTATAGCCACAGCTGGAATCAGTAGGTAAAAAAAAGTATTGAACAAATTTATGAATTATTAATACATTTTAAAGGATATGGGTATAATCTCAAATGTCTGTAATCTTTTTGTTGTAGATGATAGTGAAATATGATAAAATTATGGCACCAAATACTTCAGGTTTATTGGAAAAGAGAGGTAATGGGAGGCTGCTGAAGGGCTCAGAACCTCCTGGAGAGTTCAGTGCTGGAGCTCAGAGCTGCACAACTCAACATCTGCAAAACGTCAGGAGAAAAAAACCAAGGAGTGCCCCAGGGCTTATCCCAAGTTTGGCAGAATCAGGATGGGTGAGGGGACAATGCTAAATGCAATCTGAGCTTCTGTAGATCCTGGAGAGGAGCACAAAGTCCTGGTGTAAAGAATAACAAAAAGGTAGAGTGTATTCAATTGTGTTTGGAGAGGGATCACTGAGCATCACTGGATCTGCAGCCACCTGAGGAGACTCCTCTGGTGAAACAAGGGAAGATAAGGTATGTACAGGACAGTGGGGAGTGCACAGGTGTCTCTGACCTTGAGGATTTGCATGATCAAACACACACCAGGACAAATGTTTGAAAGAGAAATGATCCGGTTTATGGTGAGCTGGAATTTATGAAAGATTAGTGGACACAGAAATCCAGCTCCACCAAACCCACCCACACACTAACATGGGGCAAACAATCATCATATTTCAGCAGCACACATGGCAGCTCCAAACTGGTTTTTCTGTGCTCAACACAGTCCCAGCCCCCAGTTCTTCTGCAGTGCCTCACATGCTCTTGGACACATTTCCTCACAGAAATTAGTGGTAAAGCAGATTCTTTGCATATCGGTTTTATTACTGACTGAGAGTTATACTTCCATAAGAATTACGATTTTCTGGTTCATCCTCAGGTTTCAACAAGGAAACAAATTAATCTGAATAACTGGATCCTTTCCAATTGATTCTCTGATGCATTTTCCTTTTGTCAGCAGTCTCCTGCCCTCTGTGTCTGATCCATCTTTGCCCAGATCCCAGAATTAATGATTTTGCTGTGTTGGCAAATATAATTTCAGTGAAATGCCCCAATACTTTCTGTGTCACAGGCCCATAGCTCTGATAAACAGACAGGTATGACATGAACTCTTTTAATCCCTTGCATATTGGTAAACACTTTGTTTAAATCCAACAAAGAAAACACCCAATGTGTGCTGGCTTTAATGGGACAATGCAGACACCTCCTTTTTAGGGCACAAGGGAAGATCTCTTTCCATCTCCTGACACACTCAGTCCCTGGGGCAGTGCTGAGCTTCATCCTCCTCCCTATCCTCATCCTCTTCTGTGGCTGGGTGCACCACACCTTTGGCCATCTCTGAAGCCATGGCAGCAGCACCAAAATCAGGGTGAACAACTGGAAAGGAACCCTTGTCTCTGGGTAGAGATCCCCCCCATGGGAACTCTTCATTTCAGCACCAAAAAGATTGTTCGTAGCCAGAAGCTGCTTTTTTATCCCCAGTAGATGAATTGAGTATTTGAGTTATGCAACTCTGGGTCCTATTTCTGCTGCAACCTTTGTCTTAAAATTAGGTCAGTTATGGGATAATTGCATGGCAAAAGGGCTTTACGGAGTGAAAAACTGGGTCCGGTTTGTAAGTTCCTCTGAACTCTGTTTTTATTTTAAAAATCTCTTCTCATATCTCATGTTAACTACATGTAAGAATCATTACTAGGTTATCATGCAGGATTAAAGCAAGGGAGTAGTAAAGGAAAATGGTGCAAGGTATTCATCATCTCCACCTTTTAAGTCTTTAACTTCAGACGGATGTCATCTAAAACAATGGGCAAATAGGACTGGAAAGAAAAATGCAACCCACAGAAGCTGTTATCAGGGGAGGGCAGCCAGCCCATGCAGGCAGTTTTGGAGGTTATAGGTCTCTAAACAATTTTATGGTCTCTTAGTCCTTCCAACATCAGTGCCAAAGACTGCAGCCTTTGGAGTTGCAATTGCACCCTGGTTTCTAATTAAATTTTTTTTTTCAGACCACATTCACAATTAAATAAATAAAACAATTAAAATGCCAGTAAAGTTTATGATCAGCAGGTGCTCAGAAATTGCCCAATTTCTCCCTTGCTGACTCACTGCCTGTACATGACCATCCCCAGTACTATTGGAAAATGGCTTCTTCACAGAAATTGAAACGAAATTGCTTATAGCTATAATTAGTGTTCCAAACAGTTTGTGTATTTAAGCAAAAGTATGAGTGAACTTCAGTCTGGCTCTTGTGATCAGAAGTGCACAAGCAAGTATATAAAAGAAGTATAAACTTTCAGAGTCCCTGGACAGTTTTAGTGAATATGTGCCACCTCATCTGACAGAGTGACAGATACTTTCTAGCAATTCCTGTGTAAATACTGTGTATTCCTCATACTTTAAGTAGTTAATCCTATTTTTTAGCTGCACAGGGAGTGGCTGCATTATTTCTCCTTGCCTGTGTTGGAGAGATGCTCTCCAAAGATTTTGGACATGCATAAAATATATTCATGAACTTGAGCCCAGAAGGAAACATGAGATTGTTTACTTTGACCTTCCATACACAGACTTTTAAATGCCCTGAGTCACCAAACTACTCAACAACAAAATTAAAATTCATGGCTTGTATGCTTTATCTCAGAACTCCCAGGATTTCAGACGGCTGAAAAAAGCCAACCCTGCCATCCTTGGAGACTCCCTCATGTCCCTGGTGAGTGTCTTCTTGTCCCCTAATCCCAGCTGTTTGTCCCTATTCAAGGATGCACCTAAATTCCCAGGAAAAAGGTAAAATCCGTGCATGCCTTTCAAACCAGGCATGTGGAGAATTTTTAAAGGAGTATTTTAAAGGACAAGGTAAGGAATTGGATTCCTTGGTCCTGCTGATTTAAAATTGGAACATTTCTGACAAGGAGGTCTTTGGGGTGGGCTGAACCCTGCCCAGGGTCCCTTGACTGTGTGGCCCCACTGCCACCAGCCTGGCTGTCTCCAGAGGGGACAGGGCACCTGGCTCATTTGCAAACACTTATATTAAAATGTCTCAACCAAAGAGTCCTCATCCTGAGCCAAGCCACACTCATGAGCTCCTTCAGCAGTTCCCTGATGTGCAATTAATCTCCTTCTTGAAGAGGTTAGTGGACTCAAACTAGCATTTAACATTTTCACATCATCCTCATAGTCAGGCACACATGCCATGAAAATACCTTTCCAGTTATCTAGATTAATGTGTCATAGAATAAAATGCAAATATAGAAAATACAATTATCCCAGTAATCATGCTCAGTCAAAACTAGAATTTTAAGTAATTTTGTTGTCAGAAATACTGGCAAAAGAGCTATATGATTCTTCAGACTCCTACAAAAGCTTTTGAAGGATGCCATCAAATGTCTCCAAAGTCCATAGAAAATGTTATTTTAGTTTAGCACTGAGATGTCTGACTCATTTGGCTGTAATGAACACCCTTCTCTAACATTAAACTAAGTGTGTGCTCTCAAACTAAGTACATGCTTTTGGAGATGTAGTAAAACAAAATGTATTTCTCTGGAGCAGGTCCATTAGAGACTGACAGATCATTTGCTTCAGATTTGAGGATAAAGCACCATCTTTTAATGCCTGTCCACATGGTAGGTGACTAAATAACCAGAGCAGTGTAAAAACACAAGTAGTACTATACTGTGTTAATAAAATACAACTTCTACTGAACTGCAGTAAATAGCAATGAAAGGATTATTTTACTGCTATTGCCTTCAAACTCATAAAATAAATAATGCCTGTTAAGAGTGGTGGTTTTTGTGGTTTTTATATTTTTTTAATGTACAATATCTGGACAATTTAATTTTCCCTTGATTTGGCTTGTCTTTTAAGCTTTTGTTTCCTACTTAAGCCAAAACAGTCCTTATGAATGCAAAGAATATTTCAGCACCATTTTTACTCTATATCAGCAAAAGATTATTTGAAATGCTTGGAGCACAAAATCTATTTCCCCATAAAATCAATTTTCATGTGGATCACACACAGCCCATTGCTGCAGGACAGCCACTGGAACAGAGGAGAGCATTGTTCTTGCTGTGAACTGATGAAATGCCATTTCTACAGGGTCTTGGCTCCTCTGAGCAGGCTGTGACAAAAATTTGAAATGCTTTAGGTCTGGACTTGGAAAAATATATCAAACAAGATATTTTGTGACATGCTGCTCCCTGTCTGGCACTCACACAGGGCTTGAAAAACAGTTTGGTGTTGTGGCTGAACGGAGATCACAGCTTCTCTCTCAAGAACAGCTTCATTTAATCTGAGGTCCCTTCACACACTGACTCCTGGGCAAGTGTTATATATGATATTTAAGTGACTCAACAGTCTATCTGCATGATTTTGTCTCTGAATGGACAGAGACCCTCTCAATAAAATGACCAGAAAACATCCACCATAGTATTTAAACTGTGATCATCAGTGTCAGGGCAAGGTGTGAAGGATTGCCTCTGAGGGTGATGAGTCCTACACAGATACTGCCAGTGAGTGATTTCCCTCCCACATCAGCTTTTCATCTCTTTTAAATACAAGTAAATTTCAGGCTGAGGACTATGGGACCTACCAGAGTGGATGGCATCTTTGCTGAGAAATTGCTTGTTAATGAGAAGCTCTTTTCTGTTATACAGATCATGCCATCTTCCAAGTAGCTCTCTCAAATCTGCAAATCAGTTTTTCTCTTTGGGGAAAAACTCAGTCAAGAAATTATCCTACCAAAAACTTGACTAAAGGAGAAGATCACTCTTACCTGTCTGTGCAGCCAGGCATCGCTCTCATCTTCGTGTTTCTAAAACAAAAAAAGATCATTAATACTATACTTGTCATATATTATATTTTGCTTATCAATGCAGGAAGCTATTGGATTAGAGTTGAAAGATTGCTCAGGAATACAGAGAAACTATTTAAATATGTGTTTCTGGACTGGAATCCAGTGGCTGCTTTTCTTGACTTTCCTTCCTGTTGGACAAGCATTCACTAGATCAAGAAAGAATTTTATACATACAGACAAAACACATAAATCTACAAGATGTATTATTCCCCAAAGAAATAAATCTTCTCAAGAAATAAATAGAGGTTGAAATGAAAGTTATTAAGAAAAAAACTTCTCACCATGCTCTATGCACAGAATTGCATGATCTTTTTCAAGGGATGGGTGTATTAGAACAATTTTATAGAGTGGAAACACATACCAGTTTAAATGATGGAATCTGCTAATGGAATCTGCTAATGGAATCTGATGATCTTCTATCAATACACCATTTGAATTAGTGTATTTATAGGAGGGATTAATTAACTACAATTAAGATAAGCATGAGCTGGTTTTAATACCATTAAATACATATAATGCAGCTAGAATGTTGGGAAGGTATTTAGGTTGCAAACTGTTGAGGTATGCAAGTTTGTGTTGGGTAAAGGTGACAAAGACAAGTAACCACTCTCCCTCAAACTCGCACAGAGTGTTCTTGGATTACTGGGTGTTAAAAAAAAAAAAAAAAAAAAAGAAAATTGTGAACATTGTTTATGTTCTGTCTGCCTAAATTAAACACAGAGCGTTCTTGGATTACTGGGTGTTTAAAAAAAAAAAAAAAAAAGAAAATTGTGAACATTGTTTATGTTCTGTCTGCCTAAATTAATGTGTTCCAGCTGGCTTTTCACCATGTAAAATAAGTTAAATAGTTTCTCTTTGCATGGGTTGTGGACACCGATGGCGAGTGACCGCTGTGCAAACCTCTCCTACCTTGGTGCAGACGCCCGTGGTGGCGTCGCAGAGCGTCAGGATGGACACGTTCTGGGCCCTGTTCAGCCAGTTCACTGCCACCTTGGTGCTGGTGGCCCATTTCACCATGGTGATGTAGTAGTCCCTGCAAACACACACACACACAAAGCAGGTCACAACGCTGCCATCCTGAACTGCCGCGTGGCAGAGCAGGGGCTGCTGCGGGCAAACAGGCCAGGAGAGAGCTGTGGTTTTAAAGAACATCGTGTCCTGATGTCTCTAGACTGCTTTATGTACGGATTTCAACCCCTAAAAATGACATTTTTAGGGCTGAACAGGTGTTTTATCTGCCACTTCTGGAAGTTATTTTCAAAGAAGAGACGAATACAGAGATAAAGAATCTTTCAAGCTATTCTGTCTTCCAAGAAGGATTGAACTGCCTGGAGCTACAAATTTATGCACAGGTGGAAAAGAAATTGCAAACCATTTCCATTCTGAGCACACTAAACTGAGCTGACTCAGACCCATCACTATCAATGGTTGGGTTCTTGATGCTTATGAAAAGTTGATGGCCTCTGGGCATGCTGGCTACACACCAAAGTATCCAGGAGTGTTGTATTAAAAAGACAAATAGTAAGAAGGGTTTTGGAGAAACACAGGGTTTCTGTAAAGCAGATGCAGCTGGTTGCTATAAAGACATCAGAAGAGATAGTTTACATGAGCAAAACCACCCTCCTAGACTGCCTGCACCATCTTATTGCTGGACATTTTCAGGTTGTGATGATACTTGGAGTAAACCATGGGTATGGGCTGTGCAGTCCCGTAATTGATACCTTCAGGAAAAGTCCCATGCAATAGTGAGGAATGCAGCCACCTAGGCTGGAAAACACAGGAATAAATCTAGTGATTGTTGCCTTCTCAGAGCCAGGGCATGGTGCTACCAGATGTCCACCTCTGCAGCAATTCAGGGCTCCACCACTTCATTTGTAGGGCACAACTCTGGCTGAACTGCCAAAGCTGGTGATGTTATAATATACTGCTGGGCCATGTGGGCCAAGAGAGCCTTAAAGTATAATAAGACTTTTTACAGCATCCAGTCTATAAAAAATTTATTAGTTCATTTGTTTGCTATAAAATATGTATAAGGAATTGTTGCTCTCGTTGGAAATAATGTGCTGTATCACTGGAGAGCCCTTTGTGTTCTGGCAAGAGCTCCTGCATATACTGAAGAGAAAGGGCAAAAGCACAAAGGTCTGTTTGTCTAGAAAAATAACAAGCTGGAAATTGATTTTGTACTTTTCAGTAATATTTAGTGCCTGAAATTGGCTGCGGGGAAAAGGAACAAAAAGCCTCAATGCTTGCATCCACTGCACTGGGGGAAGGATATGCCCAGGTGATACAACAGCAGTCTGAAAATTTAGAGTCCGAAATAAAATTGTAATTTTACTCTTCATCAGCAACAGTGTAGGCCCTAAGAGGAAAAAAAACAACACAGCAAAATTAAACTGTATAACTGTCTCTTCTTTCTCTCTAAAATGAACTGAACAGATTCAGCCTCCCCAGAAAAGGAATGTGATTTTAGTACTTATTGTAGCTTGGAGCATTTTTTCTATAAATACAATTTAAAGTTTCAAGGACATATATTCAGTTTTTACATCCCTCTCACTGTTTGAACACAGGAGCCACAGTTCTTTCTCAGGAACTTTTGATTATTATTTTAGGTGAATCATGGTCTTCCCTACCACCCCAGAGAAGGGCATGGAGTCTCAATTCCCCTCTGAACCCTCTTCCAGTCATCAAAACCACAGATAACCCAGCCCACAGATAACTGCAGATACCTGGTGGTCATTATTCTAGTTTTTGAATAGTGTGGAGTCTTTAATTTCATTTACTTCCATTCACATGTCTTCTATAGGACACCCAAGTTTTATGGTTCTCATTTTGCAGAGGAAAATGAGACAAGAAGATGTGATTCATCTCAGCTAATTTTCAACACCTGCTGCTCCTGCAGCTGCACTGGCTGAGCAGCCAGTGGAGAGAAATGGGAAATCAGTGTAATTCCCAGGCCTCTCTGCCTGACCTGTCCCACATTTTATGTGGAGCTGATCAAAGGGACAACCTGTGTCTTCCACAGGACAAAATCCATACCAGCAGGTCCTCGACCACTGCATTTACAGACATCCACACCAGAGCAAAAGGGAAGGGACACTTTGTTTGAGCCCTGTCAGGAAGGGTGAAGCCATCTTGAGTTTTGCAATGGATTTCCACATCCCAGTAAAGACATTTTTTGATTCCGTTTGAATCATCTGAGACTGAGGTTATTGGGCAGAAGCCTTGTTCATGCCCCAGCTTTCCATGGCTGTTTCCTGGAGGCAGGAATCCCAAGCACGAGGTGTGACCCTACAATATGAACACCTGCAGTATGGCCATGGTGACAAATCCACAAACAGCACAAAGAACAGATAGTGATTTATTACAGACCAAGGGACAGCAGCAGCACAGCCCATGGTCCCTGGGCACAGACAGTGCCTCGGATCCAGACTGGAATTGTCTGACTTTTTCAATTATTTATTTGTTTCTGGCCCATGCAAGGGCCAGTGATGATTTCTGCTCTTGAGGGAGATAACACCATCCCTCAATTTGCCACTTGAGATGCAAATATGAGAAATAAGCTGGGTGATGATCGAGTTCTGACCAACTGCAGATGAAACTCTTGAGGTCCAGTGGTTTTCACCAAAATAAAAAATGCCTGCCAGGCATTAAATGTTACAGTACTACTTTTCACCCTCCAATTTCAACCCCTTCCCTTCACTTTCTTTTTTTCATGGAAGAGCATGACATTGAAGAAAACTTGGCAAAAATGTTCAGAATGAAAGATATTTAAAAAGTGATCAATATTGTACATTTCACCCCAAGTATGTTTTCCCATCATCATCTTTGCTTTGTTTTTTTCTTGGTTTTATTACTTTTTTTAAAAATTTGTTTAGTTTTGTTTTGTTTTAACTGAAAAATATCCAATTTCTGTGGAAAATTTCTGGCTTCTTTCAATTTTGAAAGAAAAAAGGCTGTGGCATATCTCTACTTTATTCCCAGCTTTATTAATTACACTAAATCACTTTGCTCCAGATAAAAAGAACATGAAATACCACCCTGTCCATATATCATCTGCACTGAGCACACTGAAATGCTTCAGATAGGATGTGTCTGCTGGAAGATCCTTATCACCAGCTTCCCCTGCTTTCTTGAGATCCCTTCTGTAACTGCATGAACAGTACATCCCTCTTGCCTATTTTAATAACATTTTATCACTCTAATCTTCTCATTTCAGAAAACATATGCATAATGAAAATACACCCCTATTGCTCTGGCAGCACTACTTCTATCATCCCTAGAGATAGCAATTGCCATGGTTTTGATGAAATATACAGGCACTAATTAATTATGGTGTATTTTGCATCATTTTGCAATATTGATTGCAACAAAATAATTTATGGCCACCCATAACCATATAGAATAAATTTATGAACAGCACTTGGATCCTGCAGTTGGAAGTTATTGCTGTAATTAAAACCTTTCTGAGTCTCTCTGTTTACAGAGAATGCTACCAAAAGAGAAATTGTAATGCTCAGGAGCCACCATTCTGTTACTGTGATGGGGATTCTGGAATCCTGAATTCCCACCTGCTGTGCACAGGTCTGAAGCTGTATTTTTGAAAGGCAAATACCCATTTGGTTTGGCCAGAGCTCATACATCTTCTTTTGCATAAATGTGTTTGGATTGTTTTAAAGTTATTCAGGGTAAACCTGTTCTAATATATTGTTCTATAAAATACATGTAAATAGACAAGTAAATGGAAAGAAAAAAGTGGAGCAGATTTACACAAAATGAAACTTTTTGATAGCAGCAGAGAAAGGTCCAGTGTTAGAAACTGTAAAATTATCTTGAAAAAAGCCCCATGGGAACTGGGGTCAGCATTCAAGGGTGAGAAATCACCTACCTCATTCTCTGATCATCTGGGGGAGTCATTTCCAGGTCATGAGTGGGTCCATTCAGACCAATCACATGCAAAGAAATAGTTGGATTTTCCATTCCAGCCTGGATTTTAGAAAAGAATAAATTACTATATCATGTACAACACAGAATGGTTTTGGTTTATTGTATCCCCATGGATTATGAAAAGCATTCCCATTGAACAGGATATGGATTGGACTGCTGTGGTCTTTCACAGGGAGGCTGCAAATCTAGGGATGTGGCACAGAGGTGTGGAGAGGTTGGCAGGCACAAAAAAAAGGGCAATTTTACTCAGGACACTTCTAACCTTAGTAAAAAATCCTACTTTTCATGGCAACTAGAAATTTTGCTATTTCCTGCACCTTTTGACAAAAGATTGTCTAATAGGTTGATATAGTGAAATACTGATTAATTTTGTACTGGGAGAAAGGGCATCTCCTGCTGAGCCCCTGATTTCCACAAAACCTGCATATTTGTGGGTATCTCTCCTCTTAAATTATGCTTCAATTTGAACCAGCATGTGAGCTCTTAGGCAACCAGTGCTTAAAGCAAGAAAGCCAGAAGGAATGGCTGCAGCAGACACCCCTGTGCTGCTTTAGAGCAGGAAATGCCAGCAGTAACAGCAGCAGTGAGTCTGTGCTGCTGGAGAGCTGTGTCAGTGCTGTGCACTCCCTGCAGGGCTGCAGCCAAGGGGACATTGGCTCTTCAGTCTTTTCTGTCTTTCAGGCACAGCAAACCTCTAAAAGCAATGTCTCCTCTGACATTAGGCCATCCTGGATATTCTAAAGAAACTCAAATACTACATTTTCCTTCTATACAAAAGGAATTGTATACAAAAAGAATTTCCTTCTATACAAAAAGAATTTCCTTCTACATAAAATTCTATTCATTTTCCTTCTATGCAAATACAGAATGTATGTATGTATGTATGTATATAGGTATGTATATCCATCTGTATATCATCTATCTACCTATCACCTGTCTACCTATAATCTATCTATCTATCTATCTATCTATCTATCTATCTATCTATCTATCTATCATCTATCTATCTATCCATATATTTATAATCTATCTATCCATCTATCAATCTCTTATCTATCCATCTATCCATATATTTATCATCTATCTTTTTATCTCTTATCTATCCATCTATCTATCCATCTGTCTATCCATATGTTTATCATCTATCTATCTATACATCCATCAATTAAAAAAAATCTAAATATAGAAATGTATCTAAATATAGAACTATATCTAACTATAGAAGCATATCTAAATATAGAAGCATATCCAAGCACAGAAATAAAGGAATTCCAAACCCCCAGACACCAACAAGCCCATCCTGGAGACAAACCCACAGATAACATCCAAGTTCCACCCATTCCAGCATGGAAGGAAAATTGCTTTTGTGTGTGTAAAAGGCAAGGATTTGTAAATTTTATTTTCATTGTATATAGTTACTAATTCTCATAGAAGCAGAAAAGTGCAATTTTACAAATGCAGCTAAAGAATGTGTTAAATGCACATTTACTGAGGAACAGCTGATCTGTTTATTTTCATTGCTCATAAGTGTGCCTTATTAGTCTCCTGTCTGAGCCTACTGGAAATAAACAATTATTTATTTCTGATGGAGCAGCAGGACTGATTTTTAAATTTCCCCTTACCTTTGGATAATGGTAAGTTTTAACAGTAGGGTAAAGGATGCCTGTGTATATTGGGATCTCCATGGTGGGGACTCTGGAGGCATTAATTGTTGCATATGCCAGCCTGGTGCCATCAGGAGACCACCAATGAGCAATGTGAGTCTTCAAGATCTCCTCTAATTAAAAAAAAAAAGAGAGAGAGAGAACAGAAAAGAAAAGGCTATTAGAGGTAAATTACTAGTTAGCAATAAATGAAAGAGTGCAGATATGAAAATCCCAGTCTAATCACAGCACAGGGAGGATGCCACAGGCATATCAATCAAAAATACTCATCAAATTATGCCATATACACAAATGAGCACAACTGATAACAATTAGTCTATATTTATAGGTTATTAGGCTTAATTACCTTTGCTGAAGAAACACCAAATTATTCATATTAGTACACACACTCATGACAGCATAAAAGGCACTGCTGCTCCTGCCATGTGTCCTGCACATGATTAGGGTTCGCAATGTCAGACTAGACACATATCAATCAATTTAAACAATGTTTATTCAAGTGCTTCAGCAACAATTTAAATATTCCTAAGTTCTGTTGTAAGTTGGGAATAAATAAATATAGATATTTTCTGTAACTTAGGAAGGGCTGGAACTTCAAAACAAGATACCAGACCATAGAGTCTGTGCTTTGGATACCATCTTGACTTTTATCCCTATTTAATTTTTAAAATCACTTTTGGAAGGCAATTTGCCATAAGTAGCCAGGGCTAAGGCTACTTTATACCACTGAATTTTGGGATTTATGAGATTTGAGTAATATAATTACCAATGAAAAGGTGCTCAGAAAAATGCCAATGCAAACATGTTAGAATTCAAGTATGGAAGAAGAAAACAATATTGCCATAATGTTTTTAATACTGGCAGAACCTAGTTCTTATTAAATGCAAATTTAAACAACTTCTAATTTCTAATACTTTTCATGTAATCCAATGTCCTTCATTGTAAAGATGAGTTCATCTTACAGATCTGCAGAAAAAGCTATAAAATCACTCTTGGTCCAAAGTGTCTCCAGTTAGTGACATTTGGAAGACATTAACTTAGCTTTTTAAACCTCCCATTTTGTGAAAGACAATAATGTAATACATTTTCATTAAGAGGCTTAATATCATGTGAGTCATTCCTATTTAAACCACCAGAAGGGCTTGCATATGCTGCACAGATTGATGGGCAGGAAGATGGGTCCCATTACTTTAATGTGAGAATAAAAATTAGAGAGGCTACAGAGTGTTTCTAAGCCTTCACCATGAAGTTCTGCTGCACAGGTCCAGGCAACTCCAATATCTGCTGCCATCACTGGTTTTTGAAAAAAGGGATGAGGATTTTCTGAGTTCAGATCCACCAGATTTGTACATCACCCTCTGATGACCCCCCAGTCCAACCAGGACATCCCTCTGGTCCGAAGAGTAAAAACTCACCAGACTCTGTTTAATTAAAAAAATTAATTGGTTGAGCAACCCTTGGAGAATAGACAATTATATTTTCCACAGGGTAAATAAACACTTTGTTAATCAAGACTTGCATATGGCTTGGAATAAAACTCAAGGTAAAATCAGAAAGGGTGCAAGGGAAAATTCATCCTCAATGCATATGGTTTTCAGAAATAACAAATTAATTAATCAATTCTTAATGGCAGCATGTAAGTGGGGCTTTTGGAAGATATTTAGGAAGCTACAAATGTTTCATGGGAAAGCACATCTGGCAAATTTGCTTTGCTGCATTGTCCCACCTGTTATATGTACATTTAAAAGATTCTGCTTTTGACTTTTATACTGGTTGCCCATTAAAGAGATAATGAAGAGCATAAAGGAAAAGGAGTAAAGATGGATGGCACATGAATCATTGACATTTAACATTAATTAGGAATGACTTTATTCAGCAAACATTTTCTCCAGGATCTCAGACTTAATGAAGCAGTTCTGCTGAAGGTCACATACCCAGAAAGGTTTTAGTGCAGGTTTCGTGGTCCTCTGTTAATGAGATTTAATTGAGTGAACCTTTTCCTTGAAACAAAGCCAGGACCTTGCTGTTATTAGAAAGATCAGTTAGTTTTAGCAAACCAGAGAACATTCTCATGGACTATAGAATGGATTAGTACCAGAAAGTTCTTTCAGCTAAAAGAAAAAATTATTTGCAATTTGCTCTTGTAGACAGTTTATTCCTTGTGTTTGCATTTAGCACATGCTCTGAAAATCAGCTTCATCCAAAACTGCTGAGTTTTTCTAAAGTTAGTTCAGATCCTGCCTCGTGTGTGAAAAAACAGATTCTCCTTATACACTAAAGCCCCCCTACATATTTGGGCCATGACATCCTTACTAAGAGCATAAAGTGATAATTGATTAAAACTTTTGCCCTCTTCCCCAGAGCTTGCAGTCATTGAGTGCCTCATGATGTCAGGACGCTGTGAGCGAGCTGCTGAGATTCCTCACAGTCAGATCCTGCTGGCTTTGTGCTCTTTCTTTCTCCACAGTTTTGCTTGCCAGCCCCAACTGAGCATGCAAACTTGAAAAGTAGTGAGAATAAAGTGTGTGGCTGCCTTAGCTGAACAAGGGCTGTTCAGAGCTGCTGGCTGGGTTCAAGCACAGGGTTTGAGACAAGTTATTCCATCTCAGCACATTTAGTAATGAAGCACTCTGAAACAGCTGGATGACCCTGCTCATGAGTAGTGACTCTTCAGTGGGGACATGGATTAGCCAGTGATGTGTTTGTGCTCAGGGAATGTTACAGGATGTGTATTTTAATCCTTTATTTCTAGTTGACCGAGGCCCAATTGAATGATCATTTCAAAGCTGTGTGAAACAAAGAGTCTATAAATTACCAGACCCTCAGGAAGAGAATTTGAAGTCCTAGGTCAGAATATATTCAGTGACTACTGGGTATATACCCCTCTTAGAGACTTCAATATCATTGGAGGAGAAAACCAGCTGGAGGAAATAACAGAGGTGTGATGTGAGGAATGCTCCCTGAGCTGAATTCAAGGCTGCTGCATTTGTGCATTTTGAGCGTGGCTGTCTTTGGAATTAGGACCAGACCAATACCCAGACTGAACCAGGCTGCCCAAAGTGGGAATGCCATATCTTCTGAAGGATGTGTTTCCTGGTGGAAGCTCCCCTGCTCACCATCAGGGAGCAGAAGGAGAAGTCCCTGGTGGTGGTTCTCAGCTGCCAAGTAACAGGCTGTGGTTAATATAGGATGGGATGCAGCATTTGGCTATGATACCATGTGGGTAATCCCTGGAAAGACTGAACAGTGGATCAGAAGCTGGGTGGACATTTCTAGCAGGTCTGTCATCAAAAATTAGCCGAACATGTGTAAAGTTAAGCAGACATCAGATTGTTGCAAACTGCAATTTAATTCCAGCAGCACTTGCAAGAGCAGTGAAATGGGAGATTTTTATCTCACTTCAGGTAACAAGCTTCTCAAGGAATCACAGCAAATGAATCTGGAAGAGACCCCAAAAATCGTCTGGCTCATTCCTCCATGGATAATATCTACCCCAATCCTGTAAGGATCTTCACAAGTGGATTTTGCTATTCCTTTTGATACTTGTACAGCAACTTTAGCCATAGAACTCAAGAGTTTATAATTGTCATGTCCACCTCTATCTAAGCACTGAACAATCCAGTGAAGTGCATTCAGACCTCTGAATTCCTTGATAGACTCAATGCAGGGAAAAGCACCAGGCCTTAATCTTATTCCACCTCCGTAGCAACCAGCAGGTTCTGGAAAAAAAACTCCTGTACACACCACACTTGTAAATCCACAGAGATGGTTTAAATCTTCTGAACCATAATCTGCCATTGCGGCATTTCTAAAGACATTTCCATGACAAATCCTCTTCCCAGGCTTGCACAGAGCTCCAGACTGGCAGAGTTCCTCTTTGCTAATGAACATATACATGTAAATGACCATGGAGGTTTCTTCATGCTTTTCTAAAATTCAGCTAGTTCTGCAGCCTTTGTCCATCCTGAGTCATATTTTCGATATTTTCCTTTCTGCTGGTTCAAATTTCTGGCTTGCTGTTTGGAAAAGATGAAGCCTTTACCAGTGATAGACTGAGAAATCCATTAGTAGCTTAGAGATTACTTCCATTGATATCAGGAGAAAAGAACTGAGAAAAAAGATAATTTACAAGTAAAAAACTCCACATTTCCTGGGCCTTCTTGTTAGAAGACACAATAACTTGCAATTTTTAAGTGTGAGTTAACAAAAAGAGAGAGTTGCACAAGAAGACAAAGGTACTTGAACAGGCCACCAATCCTCTGACAGTTTGACCTGTACCATTGCCACTCCTTCCTATCACTAAAAATAAAATAAATAAAAAAATTCGAAGACATCAGCATTTTAAGGTTCAAAAAACTCTCAGGGCCAGTGTTACTTATTGCTGATTTGGTAAATTACAGCAGTTCTGAGGATCATAACCAATGGCTCTGTTTGTGTGATGTATTGTAGCTGATGCTAGATCATGAAGTATTTGGTGTGCTGAAGACTTTTTGCTGTTTTATTAAAACTGTTAATAAAAAGGAATTTCAAGCAAAATGAAATTAAAGCCTGACATAAAGGCCATGGTTTACGTTGGGAAAGAAAGCTCAAAAGAAATTGTCAGTAGGATGCATCAAAAGAACATGAGAGGAAGAGAGATCAGAGAACAGCAAGAAGGTCTAGGAAAGCAGAAAACAAAGAGTACTGAGATAGTGAAACCCCAAGGGTTCTCATAGAAACATCAAACAAATACAAATGCTTATTTGACAGCTGCCATCTGTTTTAAAATCAATTACTAGATCATCTCAAAGCACCAACCACATGTCCAAATCGATGACTATTGTAGAGTGTGAAAGCAAGTATTTTTAGCCAGTTAGGGAAAACTCATTGTTCATATTCTCCTTTACTGACACGTGTTTCAGGGATGGCTGTGGAAAATGTCCTTTTATTCTATGCAACCAAATTTTTCTCTCAGTTGCTGTAGTGTAGGTCTACACTGACTTCCATCAAATCATTGTAATAGATATAAAATGAGTGTAAAAAAGTAGTTATGTGTATGTAAATAGTATAAAACTGTTCTAGATTACCATACCAAATCTACATTTTCCTGTGTTGACATTATTTTGTGCTGATGTCAGCACTGCTGCACTATTGATTTCAGAGCAATTAATCCTCTTTCACAGTTGTCTAATTGAGCCAGGTGGAAAAAAAATGCAATTTTGCAGGGTTGCTGAACAATTTAACAACCTTTTGTAGAAAACATAAAAATTTATGTGGCTGAGGTCAAACTATGAGCTCAGCCCAATTCCACAGTCCCTGACACCGAGATTAGCTTAGCATGGTGCTGATATCACCAAGGGTGTGGGTTTGATCCCTGTGCAGGCCATTCTGAACTCAATGATCCTTGTGGGTTCCTTCCAACTCAGAATATTCTGTGAATCTGTATGCAAACAACAACCCTTCTCAAGCTGCTTGTGCTCTTGTCCAAGAGATCCTTAAGAAAAATGAGCTGCAATGCTCCCAGAGATCCTCAGGAAAAACAAACTGCAATGCTAACCCCTGTGACCCTTTATTCCAACCCAGAACACAGAGTCTCCTCTGCCACTGACAGGCAACAAGCTTAGGAAGAACAAACTATTTCTTGAGGATGTGCTTTAGAGAGCCCTTGATAAACACCAAACCCTTGATCCAAAATCTCATTTTGGAGGGCGAGCAGCTCCCATGTGTTTGGCAGCCATGAAAAGGTGGCAGCCCCTCATCTCAGGGAAAGGAGCCCAGCCAGGAGTTCTGCATCTCCTCAAGCACGGGAAGGAGAGGGCTGCAAGTGTCATTAGCTCCTCTTAGTCATCACCTGGTTTAATTGCTTGGACACAGGTTGTTTTCTACTCAGAATGTTGTGTTGAGACAGCAGGAGAGGGTTTGGCCAGTGCTTTTGCCTCCCTGTTGTCAGATGCTGAGGGCCAGGAGAGAGGCTCATTTCAGCAGAGTGGTTCATGCTGGGTTCATTCTGGGTTCATTCACTGGGGAAAACCACTCTTTGTGTGTTCTGTGTGGTCAGCAGGATCATGTTTTGCCTCCACATCTCTAAAGGGCCCCAGAGCTGCTGTGCAGCCTGAGCCAAGCCCGGGCTTGGCAAAGAGGCAAACCCCACTAAATGAGGGCACAAATGGGCTGTGGTCCACCTTCAGTGCTGTGAGCTGGAGGTGCCTCTGAGTGACACCACCATGAGCTGCAATGCTCTGGAGGCAGACAAGTCACTGTGGGATGTTGGTACCTGGCCAGAATCCTGAGGGAACACACAGGAATGAAGTGCAAACAGCATCCAGCCAAGTCAGTGTGTGCACATCAGAGGCAAATCTGCCAGGCAGCCTGGCCAAATCCTGACCACTCCAACCCGGCCTCCTCATCCATACTCCCAACTACCAGCATTAAGCACCAATGTTTCTCTAGGACAATCTTTAGGACACCGATCCCCAAGAAGCAGGATGAGATCATGTTAGCGTGGGACCAAGCTCCTGACAGACAGAAGAGATGTTCTGAGGCTATTAAATTCACCCTGTTTCAAAACTGTTACTTTAATGTGGCTTGCTTATTTTGGTTTTAGTTTTGTTTGGTTGTTTTGTTTCCCCCTGACCCATTGATTCTTCCAATTTGTTGTGTTTCCAACACTAAAGGATTCTGTGCTTGCCATATGAGTCAGGGCATTAGGAATGTTGTTTATAAGGTTATTGGCAAGTAGCTGCCAGACCTTCTTGACAGTTTGATTTGCCTGGGAGCTTCAAAAGCTGGATTTATTGAACACCTGCCTGATCCTATCTTCAGGTACACCTCCACAGCCCCTACAGAATACACACAGGAGGCCAAGCTCAGACTGTAATAACTAAGAAATCATGAATGTTTAAAATCTCCTTCAATCATGCAAATGCATTTGTTGGAAAAAAGCCCAAATCAACCACCTAACAAAACAGATATACACAAGTATGAGATGTCATCTGAGACATACAGGTGGATTTTTACAAATAAGAGAATAATTCAGCTACTTAAAAATAGTCAAGAGTGTCACCTCCAGGCCACCTTCACGCTGTGATACACTGAGTGCACCCAGCTCTGCAAATCCCACTTGAGGAGCAAAAAGCCACGGAGAGGAGCTGTCCTACAGATTTCACATGGATCCTGGGTACCCAGCAGGAGAAATAAGCAACTGCCCAGGAGGTCTGGCACCTCTCCAGAGCCATCACAGCAGGCAGGCAGGGTTACCAGGCGTCATACACAAAGCCATACTGTCCTGTTGCACATCAGTATTTTGGGCTGTCCTCTTTCAAATAAACACACCAGAAAAATGTTGAGTCACCTCCCTCTCCTCTTTTTCAAGTTCCTTTCTTTGTGCTTCTGAGTTTTTGTTACCTGTACCCCATCCTTAGGAATCCTTAATTTCCAAAAGCGTTAATGATTAATGCCCACAACTGCTCCTAACAATTAGTGAGTGTCCTTTGGTTGTGTGAGTCACTCCCAGTGTCAGTAACAACCTTTGGACCATGGTGACAAGACTGACATGCAGATGCCAGCAGGTCTGTTATCTGTCAGGATGTCCAGAGGTAATAATGAAAATGAGGTTTGAATTATGAAAACGGAAATATTAGCCATCCTCCCCTCAGCTATTCCTATTTCCTGCACACACTCCAAAGAGCAAATGCATTTAGGAAGCCACATCTGCAGTGGCAAACTGCTGTCTGCCACTAATGTACAATAAGAATGTGTTTTTCCACCACCTGGCACAAAACTTAAACCCACAGCCTGTTGTCAGCTCTTCATGAAAGCCTGTTACTAAAGGCACTAAATCTGTAAAAACATTTCCTGGCAGAAGTCTTTGAGCAATTTGCAGTGTGGGTCACTGATGTGAGAGTGAAGGCTCCCTGCAAGGTCCTGTTGTACCTTCTCAGCTGTTAAGGACCCAAAGAAGAGAGAATTCATCTGGCCCAAATGAAGTAGGGTTTCTTTACAGACAAATCCTTTTTTTCTTTACCCCTCTGGTGCCACTGAGCAGGTTGCTATGGCTGGAAATGCAATTTGCTTATCTGTGCAATGCAGTGAGACAAATCAGGGCTTTCATTATATGCCGAATATTTCTCTATTCAGACATGCTCAAGAAGCTTCAACTTCACCTTTCCTTTAAATTAAAAGTTACAGGTTCTGTCTAACAAATCTGTGGGGTTTATGATAGGAGGAAGATGGACAGCCAGCCTTGACACAGGGGATCCATTTCAATAGCTACAGATGTATCAAGAAAGTTAGCAATCACAAAACCCTCTGAATCAAAAATTCATTAGACGATTGCAATAGTTCAAGAACACAAGTGCCCAAAAGCAATCTCTTTTAATGTTTCATAAAGAAATATGAGAGATAAGAAGACTGAACAGCCTGACATTGCTATTAAAGAACTTGATTCTTCAACCCCATGGATTTTTATCAGCACTTGCACAAGCTGTCTTTCATGTGAATTGCTTGCATGATTTATTCACCCTGAGCAGCACCTGCTAGTCACCTAGTCTGAGTGCTAATAAATGTCAGTTAATATTGCAAAATACAGCCCTGCTTTATGAAACGGGAACTGGAGCAAATTGACTGAATTTAGTCTAGCTCCTAATTCCTTACCCAGTTTAAACAGCAGAAGTCATTGAACAGCCATTAAAAAAAAACCACTCAGGGTATATATTGCCCTGCTATGGCAATATTCCCAGAGGTTTCAACTTGAACAGTGACTCAGGACCTGGCTAACTGAGAGATTTAGCTCAATAATGACTCAGAGGGTGAATCTGATTTTACAGGACTGAATAATCAGAGGAACTACTGAGATCAATAGAATCACCAAGGAATAATAAAAAAAGAGAGCTGGATAAAAACAGAATTCAAATTAGCTTACAGCAGTATTTCAGAAAAAAAAATGTTCTTATCAAATAAGAGGAACATTTATTAGTAATGAAGGTAATGGTATGTAATCAGGTTATGCCACTGATAGATGAGTGGGGTTTGATGACTGTGTTTGTCAGAGTTGTGGCACTTGCATGTTGAGCACAATTCTGCTCTTTCCTAGGTGTGTGTTTTGAAGGTCATCCACTCTGGACCCAGGTAAGAATAAAGAAAATACAAACATCTCTGCAGGATAATGTCCATGCATCAAAATCTCTTTTATCCCTGCTATCAGGAAATACCAATTTCTTTTACCAATATTTTTAATCTGTAGAGTCCAGTGCAGCAATCCTAAATTTCCTGACAAAATAAGAGGAAAGCTGTGCCCCTGGGGCAGGGCCACCAACCAGGTCTGTGCAGCTCTGGTTGTCAGTGACAGCCTAGAAACTCCCATAAACGAGTCAGGAAATAAACCCCAGTGGGGATGGTGTGCAGAATGCCCAGTGGGGAATTTCCAGTGGGTCCAGAGGAGTCCAGGAGGAGGATCAGAGGGCTGGAGCACCTCAGCTATGGAGGCTGAGAGCTGGGGTTGTTCAGCCTCAAGAAAAAAGGCTCCAGGCAGAATTTATTGCAGCCTTTCAGTACTTGGAGGAAGCCCGTAAGAAAGATGGGGACAAACTTTTTAGAAAGCCAGTTGTGACAGGAAAAGGGGTGATGATTTTATATTGAAGAAGGGTAGACTAGATATATGAAAGAAGATTTCACAATGAGTGTGGTGAAGCTCTGGCACAGGTTGTTGCCCAGAGAGGTGGTGGATGCCTCACTCTGGTCATTCAAAGCTGGGCTTGGTCAGCCATGGGGTGCTCATGACATATTTCCCATCACAGGCACCACCCCCATGTACATCTATATTCACTATTATTATTATTTTTGAATTTATGACCACCTGAATTTCCTCAGAGAGCCCAAAGTTTGTATCTCTAATGATTGCTGTTTTTGCTTTAAAGCTACAACAATTAGAGTCTTCTACAGAGGGTTTTAATTGATTAATGAATTAAATACCAAATGAGTTTGACATGGAATTCCAGGTATTTAAATGTAGCAATGGAATTACAGATATTTTAAATTCTTTAAAAATTTTATTGTATTGATTTGAGTTTTCTATTCTCTATTGCACCTTGTTTCTCTTGGCTGCACATTGATTCCATTATTTTCAACTTTTTAATTTCAGTCAACAAAAACTCTATCCATAAACCAGCATATAAAAATTTCTGAAAAAAAGATCCCAAAATATATGGCAATGTACATATAAACACACACAGGGCCATGCAGTAACAGTGACAAGAAATTGCCTGTATAATTGGAACTAAAACTAGTAGGAGTAAAACTTATTAAAAATCTATATAATAGAAAGGCAATTAAGAATTTTAAGGAAAAAAAAGGGCCCTGATTAATTAACTGCAAATTATAAGTATTACTTTGCATTGCATTGTACAGAACAGGCTCAAATTACCAATTATCCCTGCCCTCTTTGTTCAAAGATCATGAATGTGCATTTTAATTTACGCTGGAGAAAGCTAAATATGCTGAGAACCAGCATGCAGAATTTTGCAGAAATCACTGGGGATGAGGGCAAACTCCCCCATTACCATATAAATGACATGCACAGGCTTATAAATGACATGCAGTGGATCCAGCTTGTATTGTTCCTTCAGATGTAGCAGGAAAATACCGGAAATTAAAATACAGCTTATAACCTGCCAGATAATAAATGTAACCCACACTGCACAAATCCCCATCTACCAAAGATAATTTTGTCTGCTGTTTTTTGCTGATTAAGGGTGGCTTTGGAAAGAAATACCCTCCTTTCCCCTCTTTATCTGTTGCACTTATTGGCAGGATGGAGATGGCTCCATTTTTATCTACCCAACAGATCACAAAGCCTAACGTGGCATAATCTTAATTTTCAAGGTCACCATAGCCTGCTCTACTCTTAAAAAACTTCCTATTTAGTATTGAGGACAATTCCCACATTAAAAGAAACAAACCAAACCAAACCAAAACAAACCAAAACATAACAAAAACCCCCCCACAAACATTTAAAAAAGACTGATTATAGCAGCTCCTTTTCTACCAGCATATTTTTACCTTGACATCTATGACATTAGATGAGGAGGGCTGCTGTGTTGAGGCCATGGCTGAGCCATATTTCACTATTCCCTGCAGTGGTCTGGGGACTGGCTCTGGTTTTTTGGGGTGTTTGTTGAGCATTAAGCACAGCCAGACCACAGGACAAGCTGGTGAAAACTTTCCCACTGCCAGACTATGAAATGTAGGTTTTGAAATGCCTCAAAATGTTCTGATGGCAAACATCATGAAATAGCAAAGGAAATGCTCTTGCTCTTGCTGAGTAGGACCAGAAATAGTGATTTGTACTCTTTGCCATTTATTACTTATCACTAAAGCCCAGTTTTCAAAGTCAGGTTATTTATTCCTGGAACATTTGGATGTGGGTTACAGTCAGAGGTGCCAATTTTAATACATACATTTTCCTTTCTTTCTAAGACTTCCTTGGCTGCCTTTCATCTTTTCTCAGTAACTTTCCTCCTGGAAAGCCCAGCAGCTCTGGGCTGGCTGAACACCCTCCTGCTGGTGCCACGGGCAGTGCCCGAGGTGGGTGCTCAGCCCTGCTCCTGCAGGCACAAACCCTCCTGTGTGGGAGGGTTTGCCAGGGAGGGAGGCTGTGCCTTGCTCCTCGGGCTGTTTCCAAGTGATTTTCTCTGTCATGCCCTCCATTCCCTAAGGACTTTGTGCTCCAGCCTGCAGCTATAAATCCCAATTATGTTGTTGGCATGTTGGGTGGAAGGTTTCATCTTCATCAGGCTTAGCAGGATTCTACCAGGTTATGAAAATACTCAAGGCATGGTTACACCATGATTACACAGATTTTTATCATTATCTTTTTTTTTTTTTTTAGTGTGAGGAACTTTTCTTTAAGGAATGCTAACAGGATATCTGGTTTCTCTTTTGCAGATTTATGTTTCCAGACTGAAAATGTGACCATGATACACTGCTACAAACACAACCACCTGGCTGACTAATTGCCTGTAAATTACCTTTCTGTGCCTCTTGTACTCAGACAGATGGTTTAATGTGGTTTTAAGTCCAAATTCATAACTGGTATAAATAGTAATACATACTTAGTAAGGATGCAGTTCTTATTTTATAATTTCTTTATCAAATGTATAAAGGAATGTAACTGTCAAGTTTGTCCACTAAGGACTTGTGTTTGAAAAAGCCAAATCCACTCCTTTGATTTCTGTGAATGCACTTGTGGTCCATTTTTTTTCCTTGAAGTTAAAAAATAGACATTTACTTAGGAAAACTGTGCAGCAAGCAATGATTTTGTACTTTCTTTCCTTTTTCAAGCAGTCAGCAAAGTACACAGTCTTTTCACTAATTTAAGCTAAAATTTTGGAAAAAAGTTAAAAGCCAGACTGGGGAAGTCACTCCATCTTTAGGCACAATTTATCTGTTGTGTAGAAGGCAAAGGGCTGTTTCTCCTCTAAACCCTATCTCAGCTGTGCTGTCAAATGTGTGTTTTCTCCTACAGGAAAGGTCAGGTCAGGAACTATCTCTGGATGTCCTAGGAAAGTTATTTTGGTGGAACCAAAGCCGAATTCTTTGTGATCTGGTGTTTGCTGTACTCAGTGGACTTGCATTTGCAATTTCTATGAAGTCCAAACAAGTAATTCATGCAGGTCATCATCAGTTCTGGGAGGGAACAGAAGGTTCTGGTTCTGGAAGGTTCTGGAAGCTGGTTCAAACCTAATTTGCTCAGTCAGGGGCAAGCCTGGGCTCCAAGCAACATGGCTAGATCCATCATGTTGCTGCCTTTTTCCTCTTCCAGGGAAAGGAGCTATGCCAGGGCTGGATTTTGAAGTGTCAGTGGGATGAAGGCAAACATACCTCTTGGCTTCTCCACTCTCCCTGCAACTCCCTGCAGCTGCAGTGCCATTCTGCAGGGCTGAGCTGTGAGATCTCCTCATTAAGGATAAACTTTGACCTCAGTAATTGGGAGGTCCTGTACTACAACCCTTCCAAATGGCAGCTCAGTTGTTTTTAGGACTGCACTTCTCGTGCTACTCCCACCTCTCACCTGGAGCTGCAGCATCTCTGCTAACATAGCCAGAACAACTACACTAAAAGTTACTATTTCTAAAGTTACCATTTCTTCTTTTGGTGTTTATTATTCTGTCCTGAGTAATTTTAAGTCTCACAAAAGCACTGAAACATTCCTCATGCATGCCCAGCTTTCCTGGCTCACTACTTGCCAGCTCAGCCTCCAGTTCAGATTACTCTCAGTTGCAAGGCCAAAATCAGACACCCAAAATTACAGGCAAGCTCTTAAACAAGAGGTGTCCCACGAGCAGCCTTGTGTTGCTGTTTCTCAAACAACATAATATTTTAGCTGGGTCATTCCCCAGAGAGAGTTTTAAAAAGGATCCTGAGTCCCTGAGTGGGCAGAAGGGAGCTGCTCCTTTGTCTCAGTGTGTTGGTGCTGGGGCCATACCAGCAGGGTGACAATTTCTCCCACCATGGCTCAGGGTTTGGTGTTGATCAGCAGTGTTCACAAGCCAAATTCACAGGTCCACTGCCTCTGCTGAAATGGGGAAACTTACAGGGGAGGAAATCCCCAAATCTGCTCCCTGCTCCACAGAGGCAGACAATAATCAATCAGCTCCCTACACCTCCTGGCCCTCCCTTCCCACCACTGCTCATGCTCTGTAATTGCTGAGATATCCACAGTTGTAGCAGATATGGGAATGAGGAGCACAAAAGGATTCTAAAAGACCAACATTTAGCTGGAAAATTATTTATCCAGTGTATCATCACACACAACACAGTCTGGGCAAGGAGTGCCTTCAGACACACAGCCCTTTGGGGGAGAAGTGTAGAGAGGAGGCAGAGTTAAAAAACAAGATCATTTCAAAGCACCATAACTAATCCTTTCCTCATGGATTTATGCAACTTTGTGCTGTGCCTGCAAGGGGCAGCACAGCCTCAGCTATTGCATTTGAAACCCATCAGCTGCTGAGGACACAATTCTTGCCTCCTGTCCTATTTCCTACCATTTCCAGCCTGCTGGTGATACTCCAAAATACATGAAAATTTAAGGGTTAGGATGGGTCACTTCAATAATCAAGTGAAGTTTAATTTTTTAAATGAAGTATTGAATCTTTTAAGTCATGCCCATGACTACAGTCTGAGGCAAAGCCTGGAAAATCAAAACAAATGCAATAAATACAATGATCTCCAGATAATTCCCTTCAAGTAAGATTTATTTTGATGCTTGTTTTCAGACTGTTGCCTTCAATTTTAAAAGCACAATAGCATGAAAACATAATGCTTTGGTTTTAGGAGCTGTTTTTCTTCAGCTCTATTTCTTACCAGTTTCTAAAATGTTTAATCTAGCTATCATGAAAGCCTCTTTTAAGGAATTGCTTTTGATCTACTCTTATGCAGTAGCTACTGATGGCTATTTTTTTTTCTCTTGCTATTGTTAAATCAAATACAAGACAATGACTCAACTTTGAGCAAAAGCAAAACTAATGTAGGAGGCAAATGCTTATGAGTCATTTGTGTAAAAAGGGAAGTGATTTGCTCCTTTTTATGGGATTTGAAAGGCAGGTAAGAGTCCATCAGTCCCTTTACGACTCAGAACAGTCTGGTAGAGCTGGGACAGCTTTAAAAACAGGCTTTTGCCTTCTGCTCACAGGGTGCCCTGTGGGTTGGAAAGGTTCTTAGGACGCAGAACAGTCTGGCAGAGCTGGCCAGCTTTAAAAACAGGCTTTTGCCTTCTGCTCACAGGGTGCCCTGTGGGTTGGAAAGGTTCTTATTCCTGTGGAAATCACTAGGAACTAGCCCAGGCTTCCTGCAGTGTGACTTGCACAGACACATCTCTCCAGATGTGCATCTCTCCTATCCTGTGACCACAGCTGAAGGGGGTCTGTGCTGCAGGTGAGCCCAGGGCCCTGCTGAAAAACAGCCACACCTGGGTTTTCACACTATGCTCTGCACTTCAGTTGGGTTCTAGGTACTAAGGTGAAACTCTCACTTCAGTTTTGTGTCCTAATTTCTCTCATCTCGTCTAAAACCAGGTCAATAATTGTGCCTCAGTTTGCCTGTTTCCCTCCTATGCTGGGACCACAACTGAAGGGGGTCTGTGCTGCAGGTGAGCCCAGGGCCATGCTGAAAACAGCCACACCTGGGTTTTCACACCATGCTCTGCACTTTAGTTAGGTTCTAGGGACTAAGGTGAAACTGTGACTTCAGTTTTGTGTCCTAATTTCCCTCATCTCGTCTAAAACCAGGTCAATAATTGTGCCTCAGTTTGCCTGTTTCTAAAAAGATGTTAATAATTCCTGTTCTACCAGGACATTATGTGAAGTTTTATTAATTGATGCTTGCAAAAGGCATTAAGATCAAGACAGAATAATTGCCTCAGTGGAGGTCATTATTAGACTTGTACCAAGGGCTACATCTGAGCATCAGCTGTGATGGTCATTTCATCTTTTTCTTGCACTTTAGCTACAAGAGTGGGGGTGCTGAGGGGGGGAGCTGCTCTTAAATACAGAGGCAGCCACTGTATTTAGCATCAATTCAAGCGCTCTATAAACCCAAGGGATGCTGTGCACAGACCAGTGAAGGGTTGAGGCTGCAGGGAAGACAAGAAGCAGAGCTTGCAGTGCAGCAGGACAGAGCTGTCCAGAGGGATCAGCAGCAATCCCTGCCTTGGGAGCACCCGGCTCCCCTTGGCTGAGGGTCAGCTCAGGGGTCAGCACTGATCTGATCAAAAAGGGGATTGTGAAAAGCTCATCTGACTCAGACTGTGAAATCATGCTCTTGAATCCTAATAATTTCTGCAGCAACCAGTTGTCATGCCACGAGGAATTACGAGCTGAAGTTGAGGGGTGGGGGGAGAGCAAACTGACGCACTTTTGTGAATCCCAAATCCTGCTGTAGGCTGAACTTCCATAAAAAAAATATATTTCCATATAGTCTGCTTTAAAAAGTACTTTGTGAAACACTAAGGCTCATGTTTCTAAATATTATAGAACTGGGAAATATCCCAGGGTTATCAGAAGAATTTGAAAAAAATCAAAATTCATGCAGAAACTTTGGAGATGATTTCAAGAAGACACGCAAGAGAATGATGGATTTTTGTACTCAAAAAAGCTTATAAATGACATCATTTTAAAAAGAGAACTTTCTTTTTCTATCCTTTTCTGCACTCTGCTCACTTTTCCACTGAATATTTTATGTAACAGCATTTTGTATTAAAATTCAAGTCAAAACCCTCACAAACACACCACCAAAAACCCAATCGCACAGGCTAATCAAAAGCAAAATAGGATTTAATCTCACATTGCTTCTTTCCAATCAGGATGCCATTTGCATACTATATTTTTTTCCAGCAAATCATGCAGATTTCTGGCTGTTTGCAGCTCTCCTCTCGAATCCTGATGGAGAGAGGAGCTGCTCCAGCTCTCCACAGTTTTACCACATGGTGGCAATGTAACCTCCACCTTCCTGCTCAGGAGGTGAGTTGCCTCTGATTTCCTCCTTCATTACTTCTTATTCACTCTAATTATCATATTTGTAGGTGGCAATTAAAGTCTTCTGAGTTTCTGCTTTCCATTTCCTCAATAAATTTAATAGAGGCTTGTTGGGTTTATTTTTCAAATAAACTCTGCAACATTTCTAAGGACATTAACCCTGTAATAGAAGAGTTTTTCTTCCAGTTAATGCAATATTACATGTTTTCAGATCACTAATGAAGTTTCGAGGACCACTCTGGAACTGTTCCCTTTTGCCAACAAACATTCATGTGCCCTTCAGTATTAACCTTTTGCTTTCAAGATAGTAGTTCTCTTTAGACTATGTTGCTTTTGTTGCCTCATTAGAATTGAGAAAAGTCTCAAATTATTTAAAAGCATCTTAAAGCAAGCATGAAACACAAAAAAGAAAAATTAGGAATATGCAAAAAAGAATAACAACAACAGAAAACAGTAAAATATTCAGCCTGGAAAGGAATTACAGGTGCAGAAGAAAAGGTGATCCATGAGAAAACATGCTTTTAAAATCACACTAAGGAGCAAACTTGTAGTCTTCATTTTAAATGACTGTGATACTGAGAAAATAAAAAAACCAAGATCTATTTGTTACTACTTTTAAAATCAGTATCCATCAAAAGTCTACATCTAAACGATAATGTAAACATTTCTTTCTGCACTTTTGAAAAGTGGATACTTCTCATATATAAATATAATACATAACTATACCAGGTCTCAGAAGAAAGGTTTTATTCTCAGGCACCACAGATTTAAGGCTTAATCAATGATAGCCAAGAACACAATACTTTATAAGTCAGTGAAAACACTCAAAAAATCCCAAAGCAAAACTCAGAGAACTTTAAGGAATATGTACATTTAGAGGTATCAGCTTCTGCTTAACTGTATGATTGTGGTCTAGATTTAGTATATTAACCAGGCATTGTACATACTGAATGAGATTGTAATTGGGAATTTTGCATCTAAATTTCTGACAAATTTGTCTGAACTGTGGGAAATATTTCTCAGCTAAGAGTTTGAAATTTGAATAATGTGCCCAACAGAGTATTTGGAGTGGTCATCCTCTGCTGTGTAATCAGTAGCAGGTGAGATGAAGAGTAAATAATTTCTTGGTGTAACTTATATCCATATGGTCAGTAAAGTTGCAAAACCATCTAAGACACCTCACTACACCACAGGAAATTTAATGAATAAAAACACAAAGCACTTAATAGTTTGCTTTAGTACCATATGATACTTCCACTCATTAAAATCTGAAAAAAACTTTAAAAGTGAAAAGACATCTCTTCAAAATCCACAGTTAAGGAACTTGTCAAGAAGAAGTATTTTAAATAACTATAAATAAAATACAGTATTTAGCTCTTAGCAGCATTTTGTGTTCCTGTGCTGTTTGATGTGACTCAAAGCAATAGAATCAATTTTTCCAGTGCAGAGTGACAGGCATGGACTTTCATGCAAGGTCTTAAAACTTCTTAGGGTTGGAGAATACAGCACAGCAGCTTTTTAGTCATTAAAAATAAAATAAAATAATAAAAAATAAAAAAGATATATTCTAATCATGATTTTCTGGTATGCAAACTGGCTGAGAGAGGGTTCATTCAGCACCAGAATGACACAGGCAAACACAGGAATGACCACAATCCCTTTAGAAGAAAAGAACTGGGAAGAATGGCAGCAAATCCAGCTCTACAAGGCTCAGCTGTGCTGTGGAGATAGTTCTGAAAGTAAGAAACTCTGTTTTCAGTGGAAAGAGAAGAAAGCAGGCAAAGAGGCTGGGCAACACAGAATTGGTTGGGGCTGTTCTTGCTGGAGGTTGCAGAGCTGAGCAGACCTCTCACCATGGGTTTATTTTGGTCTTTTCCCCCCTGCAGGATCTGGCTCTGCCTTGGTGGGCCATATGGCAGAGCCAGATCGTGGCTCAATATGTATCCCCCACATCTAGACTCTGAGAAATCCTGGTGGATGTGGGCAAGGGCTGCAGGGAGCCAGAGAAATGTGCAGGTCTGAGCAGTGCCTGCTGCTGTTTGCCATGGATTGGAAGGAAAGAATCTCCTACATGTCACTGCATTGCTTGGTCTCTGCAGGCCTCATCCCAGGAGAGGACTGAAGGTTTCTGCCATCCTTCTGGAGGTGGTCCCTGCTGTCCCACATGGCTGCTGTGCCCCTGTGTGTGCTGTTTGCAGGGACCTGGTGTCCCCAGCCTGGCACACAGCAGCCAATGCATCCCTGGCCATTTGTGTTTTACTGCTTAACCCATCCAAAAACTTTAGGATCATCTTTAAATCTGCTATTTCCCCTCATTTTTCTAATTGCTGTTAACTCTGTGCTATAGTTTCCCCTCAGACCTGTGCTCGTTGAAGACTGGGAAGCAGCTGGTGCAGAAGCTGCACCATATGGTAGTTACTTATAGCAATGTAAACTAATTGAGTGTTGAGGGTGAAATAATCCCTGGATGCTTTATCTTTCAGGAGCTGCTGGAGTGTCAACTGATGGCCTTAAAGATCTGCTTGAGCTCTTCAGTTCTCCTGACACAGAGCAGAACCCAGCCAGAGGCAGCTCCATGTCCCGGCTGGTGTCAGCACTGCAGTCACCACCGGGCCTCTTTGGCACAATCTGAATTTCCTGCACTGTATCACCCACATCCCTCTTGTCTTCAGGGGCTGAGGTCCTGTGCAGAGGTGGTACTGGGAGCACTGCTGGAAAAAACAGTCTGGTATTCCCAGCACCAGGATCTGAGCATGTTGGTCATCATTCCACCCACAGGGCCAAGCACAGGCAGCACAGACAGGGATATGGAAAGGTGATTTTCACATACAAAGATTTGACCTCTTGATTATTTCACATACAAAGATTTAATCTCTGCTGGAGGAAACCATGGACTTGAGCTCTGTGGGGGTCTCCCAGGTGCCCTGCCAGCCCTTAGCAGTGATGCATCCCTTGCATTTCACATCATTGCTCCTCTGCTTTTCCAGTCACAGACCCACTCTGACTTTGATTGCTTCCACATGGCATTAGGATTTGAAGTTGTGTGTTTTAAACTGTATTTCAGTTTGGTTCTTTGTCTTTTTTCCCCGCTTCAAATTAGGGAAGCTGATGCACACAAATTATAATATGATTTATGTCATAATTTTGGAGATTCTTTTGATTTCCCTGCTATTATACAACAACAGACAGACCAGCTCTCTAGTGAGAATCACAAATCACAGCAGAATTTTCATCCTTTTCATTTAGCTTTCTCTCATTCTAATTTGGACAGAATACATTCATTTTTGCATTTTTTATTTCTTAAGGCAGATAGTCTTTATTCAGGCCAGGGAGCAGTGAGACAAATAGGAAAGCTATTTAAACAGCCTGTAGTTTTTGCACTGGCCTCTTAATTTCCACAAGGCTGTACCAAGAAAAAAAACCTGCAGGAAATTACTTTTTAGGTCAAATTGATGGAATTACACACTAACATAAAATTTCTATGACTATCTTTCAATTTCTTTGTTCTTTCTGTAATCACTTCTTGATTGCACCACTTAAAAAACATTAAGCTTTCTTTCTTTCTAACATGTTTTTCAAATAAAAGTTCATGGACACCCTAAGAAGAAGAAAATGACCAGTTTTCCTCAGGGAAATAATGAGGCACATATAAATTCATCGTGATAAAGAGCTCCATTCCCTACAACCATCATGTACAAGCAGTTTATGTGTATTTACTCTGCTGTATATAAAACCAGGCATTCTTTGTAATCGCAGAGGCAAAACGTCTAACTGCAGAGATATGAGAAAAAGACGTCAAAACTATACACAAGATCATAAAATTGTAGCTCCAGAAGAAGCCCAAAGAAGTCTTAATCCCCTCCTTGCACTGAAATAGGATTGATGTTTATCTCAACAACCCATGACAAAAATCTGTTTAATTCACTCTTAAAAATCCCCCAGGACAGAGATCTCTGCAGTATCCCTGGGAAACATGCCCTAACAGCTATATTTCCACCCTATAATACTGTACATCATTTTTGTACAATTTAATTAAATTCTTTTAATCTCTTACAACATTCTACAGCCCGGAAGACTCTTACATGTGTCACAGCCCTCCAGCTCAATTCTACCAACATAGAAATTACAAATTTTTGTTTTAAATGCAATGAACCTGATCACCTAAATAGATTTTTTTGTGTTTTATACTATCAAACCACAGAAATTATTCTATGGAGGAAAAGCATGGCTTTTAAATTTGACTGGATTTGAAAATAGTCTCTAACATGCCACTCTTTATTTTCTGGGAATAATAGTGTTTTAAGATATTTCCTCTGAAACCCTGAAAGTGGACATAAAGCATGAATATTACAGCAAGACCCTCTCATTCAGCATCCTGGTGCAGATCCAGGGCATCACAATTATCTCCATGGAGTTATTCCAGACTTCAACTTAGCATGGCATAGGTCAAAATCTGTTCTGTAATATTCAAAGTGCTGGTATACTAATTAGTTATTAAAAATACCAGCATAATCAGAAAATGAGGACATGGCTCTCCAACAGGAAATTTAACCCAAGGCCACTGTAATAAAATTGGTGCAGAGAAACAGAACATGTGTGCAAGCAGAAAATCACAACAGCTCTGTTATACAACTCACAATACACCTTTTTTTTTGGAAATATTTGACTCTAGTGATACAACACCTATTTGTGATACCTACCAGGGCTTCAGGGCAGACAAAGACAACTTCACTCACTGAACACCTCTTAAGGCACTGGCAGCTGCTGGCTGCACTGCGACATCAGGAAGAACATCTGGCTTCCTTCCACTGCACCAAGGAGCTCTCTGACCACAGTAAATAATATTCTGCTTTCCTTCCAAAAGCCTCCAAAAGCCATCCTGAAGCCTGAATGATGCTGATCCAGAAATTAGAGGATGACAGGTGTTGGTTTTGGCTGGCATCCTCCTTCCAAACAACCTTCTGCAGAAAGGGAAGGTTAAGGACTGGGCTAGAGCTGGCAGGGTTTCTCGTGGTGCGGTGCTGGGTTTTGAAGCCAGTCCAGGTAACAGCACATTTTAAAGTTTTCAGGAGCTTGCTGGTTTCTAGGCAGGCATTCACAATGTGCACTGTAAATGGTTCCATTTTCCCTGACCTTTGCCAGCTGAGAAGGACCAGAAGCCTATCCTGGTGATGCAATCTGTAATGGGAGCTTCCTTTGGACAGGGGAACCTCCACCAAAGCCAGGAGGGGATGAAACATCTACAGAACCTTTTGTGACATCATCTGGTGAAATTTATAACTCTCTTTTCTTCTGCTTTAACATGCATAAGGCAAAATAATGTTGCATCTAGTTCATCTTCCTTGCAATGGAATTTTATACGGTAAAAATATTCACTTCAAACAAATGGCTGAGGTCAAGAGCTGCTCTTTATCCTTTGAATGCAACTAAACTGGGCAGATTTTATGCACATTTGGTATAAATCATTGTGCACATAACAGTTCACAGAAATCTAGTCACCTTCAATGAGTTAAATAATGGCTAACTGAGACTTGGATGGCTCCAAATGCTGCACAGCAGCTGCATGAACTGAATGGGCAACACTCAATGATGTCCAAAATGTTCCTATTTTACATGGGGACAATGCCACCATACTCAATGATGTCCAAAAGCAAAATAGAGGGAAACTTCCTATTTTACATGGGGACAATGCCACCAAAGCACCGCTCTGCTTTTGCTACCTCACCTGAACAAGCACACAAATAAGGGAACAAATTAAATGCAGCTTCCCCCAAAACCCCTGTAAAAATACCAGCACACACTTAAGGGCAAATTAATGGTTTTTAGACTTGCATTTCTGGCACTACCTGGTGTTATTTCCATATCTTTCCTTCTGTTATTTCCAGTTCCATATCTTTCCCAAATTTCCTTTACCCCACAGCAGCTGTGTAGAACTGCAAATTTACCCATGTCCATGGAATATTTTCTTTGTGACTGAAAATATGAAAGTTCTTAAAGTAAAATCTAGATTCTTTGTCCCAGTGATTATTCATATATCTTGTCAAAATAGAATAATTTGTAGTCCCATTAAGGCTGGTTTCTTCCACTGTCTGCAGCAATGACTTTAGTATGGCAAGAGATTTATTTATCCAGACTATCTTAAAAATTGCAGTGATGAGTCAGTCTAATTCTTCATCTCATTCTCCCCAGCCAGGTTTTGGAGCTTCTAATTACTGGGAAAGGTTAGTCCTGCCTGTGAAATATGAGGATATGTCATCTCCTTCTCTGGTGGCACTAAACAGGAACTTTAGGACATACTTGCTTCCAGGCTAATTATGAATGTTCCTTTTCACATTCAGGCATAATTTCATCATCAAAGTTCCTGCTTCCTAGCAGAAGTTCAGCAGTCTCATGTTATAAAATGAAAAATTGAGCACACAGATGAATTAGGTAAGGCACTGCTTCAGCAGACTTACTAACTGGTTTCCCAGTACTAAGACCACTTCCAGAGTCTCAGAATTAATATTTCTAAATGTAAGAAATATGTCTACTTCACTTGCTTGAAATGCTATAGGCATAAAAGGTACTGCTCAAAATAGCTGATATTTGATTTGGCAGCTCCTGCCAGGCGCTGCACTTCCGAGACCAGTCATACATGTTCTAAATTTACCCTCTGATATTTTTTGTGAAATGCTGATTAAATTATGGAAAAGATTTTTCTCTATTACTGTGTTCTCTTTCCTCTCTTTATAAAGTGTACAAAAGAACAGAAGCACCATTAGCATGAATCAGCCAGCAGCTTTGGATGTGTAGTTCCCATAAGCTCCGAGAGAGTTTCAGGGAAATGTATGTGAGGGAAATTGGGAGCCTTTCCTAGATCTTGCAGCAAAAAATTCTGCAGTTTCATTGTCTTAATGACGATGACATCCTGGCCTCTCCCACCAGGTGTCACTGCGAAGTCACACAAGAGGATCTGTTGGTGATCACGCAAAACGCAGACAAAATGAAGATTAATAAGGCACAGGAGTCATCTCTGAAAAGGAGGCTTTTTCTCCCTCCTCCTCCTGGTTCTTAGCCAAAAAGGAAACACAGCAACACCACTGTGTGTTAAGCTCAACAAAGCAGAGTATCAGCTTTAAAGGATGACTGTGTAAAGCTCATACTACTCAAGAGATTTAAATGTGTGTTGTGGGAGCTGGGGCTGGGGTTTGGCTGCCAGGAGTGGTTCCCTCTTGATGTCTGAGGATGAGGAGATGTCCAGATGAGACATCCCAACCATGGTGTCAGGCCAAATCTGGAATGGAGATTCTCAGTTTGAGATGATCTTGAGATTTAGAGACTTCCAAATTTAGAGACTACCTCTGATCCTCTGACAGTGACACGAGACAAGGGAGTAACCCACATTCAATTCTTACTTTTTAACTCGCTTCTTTCTTTTGAAACTCACATGCTCTTCCTACCAAAGTCCCTAATAGCCACAGTATGTCCCACAGAACAAGCTGCAAAACTGTTCCTTTGTTTCACATTCAATTCTTACTTTTTAACTCACTTCTTTCTTTTTAACTCACATGCTCTTCCTACCAAAGTTCCTAATAGCCACAGTATGTCCCACAGAACAAGCTGCAAAACTGTTCCTTTGTTTTCCTAGTTTCTACTCTAATATCTGTGGACACATGCAGCAAACCCCTCTTGTCACACTTTATGCATGCCATAGAGGACCATCTATAGGTGAAAATCCTTCCTTCCCCTCCCAGCAGTGACAGAAGCACACACCACCGTGTCACATCCTTGATTTCCAAGCATGCACTCAGAGCATAACACCAGGAGTTATCCAGCTTTATCTATGACTTGCTCAAGGAGACCAAGCCAGGACTTTCTAACAGTGCAGCCCAGAGGAGGTCCCTGTCCTGCTGGGCTGCTCCTGGTCTAGCAACAACCTGCCAGTTTTGAGGGAAGTTCTCCTGCCCCATTCCCCAGGATTCAGCATCACAAAATCCCAAAATCAACAAATTTCCAAACTGCAGCACAGGGACATCTCAACCTTATTTTGTCACTTAACAGAATCATGGAGGTGACCTCCATCAGAGCGCCTTGCTGCCACCCCTCCTCACAACAGCTGAACAGCCTTTCCAAGTGCTTGGTAGCAAATTAAGACACTTTAATTACACCATGACAGAATTAACTTCTCTGGAAGAGTGCTCTAAAAAAAGCATATAAATGAAATTAATTTTACCTGCAATTTACTTTTTAAATGCATGTTATTTTTAAGATATTACTACTTCTATACAGAACATATAAATACTCTTACTTATTGCTTTGGAAGCCCTTTTTGCTACACCAGCACTTGCTTTAAAATTATCTGTAAGACTTATCATTGCTAAAACATATTCTCAAACCAACAATGATCATACAGCAAACTGAAATAAAAACCACTCTTTGCTGCTGCTATGCATTTAAATGTGTAGCTGATTTCAGTGGCAGAACTTTAAACTCTGTTTTATAGGATATCACTCGATTTTAGTACAAGCGTTTATCAGGCACAGCTCTGAAAATGTTAAGTCAGACTATGAAAACATTGTCAATGCTTATTTTAGTAATAAACCCCATGCTTAATCTATGCTTTCATGTTACAGTAATCTATGTATCAATCTATAACCTTCCAGCTAAATGCACTAAGTAGATTAAGCTCTGATTGATTTGAAATGTTTTTCACTATATTATCAAAAGTCTACAGATCAGCATAAATACCTCGAAGAAAATTTTTCTCCTTTGGCAGATTTACAAAAGCAGAGCTTAACTTGAATTGCAATGAACTTCTGCATTTTTCCAGGGCAAAAAGCCTGTCAAATTTACTCTAGATCTGCTGTGCTTGTGGACTCAGGAAAAACCTGTGATTAATAGCGTGGCGCAGCTACTCTGTCGTGACAAGAGCAATGACATTGTGAAGAAAAGTGTCCCCCTGGGTCTGCCATGCATGTGAAGTGCCAGGAGCCATCCCAAAGGGTGGCACTGCTGGGGTGCCATCTGCAGTGTGCAATCAGCTCTCACAAAGGGGAGAGGGATTGCTGTTGGGATGGTATTGCTGTGTAGATAAAAGTTGTTAAAAGTCATCTTCCTCAAATAGAACACCCCGAGTTTTATTTTCTGTGCTGCACTTAGGGAAAGTGAGAAGCGGGTTGTGAGCTGTCACGGAAACCAGTGGGTGCTGTGAGGAGGCTTTGCTGTCACTGCCAGGGGTCACAGAACTCCAGCAACAAAAAGAGCATGGAAGGGAAGAGGAGTGTGCTGAACTCTCCGTGATCCTGATTCTCACAGCTCCTCTGCAGAATGTCTGCTGGAGCTGGCTGCACAGATGGAGGGAGAGCTCTGCATATGCTCAGCACTCATCCTGGTAGCTCACTGTGCAAACAAACAGGGGCCTGAGCATCCCACCCAGCTCGGCTGGGAGGTGGGGAAGGCACAGCTACAAACCACAGCAGCAATGGGAGAAGAGCAAAAGAAGTATTGAGGTGGCACAGTTCAGTCTTTGCCAAGTTTTCAGGCATTTCCAGTCAGGTAAGTTTGGATTTAAAATGTGGTCCAAGTTTATCCCATGGAAGAGGTGGCATCCAAGAAAAGGAAAGGCTTTGGAAAAACAAAGGTGATGATGTGTTGGCAGAGTATCCCAGGTTAGATCTCACTAGCAACCACAACTGGAATCTCTTGGACCCCACTGCGGAGGTGTCTCTCATTTCTGAATTGTCTTTATCCATTTATCCCCATGGAATATCCAGCTTCTTCTGGATCCTTCTCCATCCATCCATCCATGCATGTAGACAGCTGGTGTCTGAGGGCTGCAGAGCCAATGCCACCATGGCCCCACAGCTTCTTCAAGCACGAGTCCTCAGTTCTGACACCAGTCCCAGGTTTACCTCCATGAGGATTGCACAAGTGATGACAAGAGAAGGAGCTCAGCCAGCACAGTTCAGCTCTGGATTTGATTTTGGATTCCCATTAGTTGGGAACGTTTAAATCAGGTTTTCCTGTGGGACCACCTACACTTTTCTTGTGAAAAAAGACAATTATTTAGTTCAATATAAACTGTGTTAGGACACAAAGTGACATTTCCAAATCCTAATTTCTTTCAAACATAACCCCAGTGAACAACAAGTCCAATGATCCTAATCTGCCTTGTGCCTCACAGGTTAGAGAACCTGGCTTGGCATAAGCAGATTGTACTCGATCACACATTCATTTCTTACCCTAGCACATTAACATAAAGTTAACAAGCAAATTCATTATAGAGGGCAAACCTGAAAGTCAATGTCAGCCAAGAAATTGCCTGAGCAATCCTGTAATTGAATAAAAATAGGTGTCAGCAAAACAAGTGTCATCCTGGGCTTGCTGATGTGCTCTGGGTTCATGGGCTTGACAAACTCCTCTCAGTGTGGTGCTGTGTGTGAGACTCTGCAAGGAGACCTGATGTACTAAATGATGTTTATCAGACAAATATGGGTAGTAGTAGTAGGCACATTTGACCTCCAGAGTCAAACAGCCTGCCCACAACTTCACCAGCAAATTAATAAATAAAGTGAAGAAAAATCAGCATTTTGTAACTTCTTAGCTACTTCTCTGGTTACAAAGAGCTTTCACAGCACAAGGAGGACACTTACTTGCAAATATGTTGTATTGCAGTAGAAACAGGTATTTATGTATAAAAAATAATAAACCCCTCTCAGATTTTTCCACTGATGTGTTTGATGAGTTTGTACATTGATTTCTGGGATCAGCATCTTTAGCAGGGGTAAACAAACTCATTCAATTTTAATTCCCTCATTTCTGAGTCTAAGGGCCCTGGTCTAGCTATGGTACAGACCAATTTAATAGTGATCCCTATTTTTACACCAATTAACTGTTAATGGCATTTTGTGACCTATTCTGGTCTATTAAGCCTCAAGACAACTGGAAGCTGCCAAAGGGACACAGTTAATAGATGTATCTGGAAACTTTCTCTCTGTAGAAGTAAGAAAACCTTGGGACTATGCTGGGACCTGTAGGAGAAAGTGGGACTTTTGAGGGAAGCTGTGTCACAGGAAAGAGACAGGCCCAAAAAGCCAGGATCCCTGTGAGAAGGAGCTGCTGGCAGCAGCATTAGTCAGCAGCAGAGAGAGGGATGCATGATAAGTACCTGTTATACATATACATACATATACATGTACATGTACATATACATGTGTGTGTTTATGTTTTAAAATTTTTGTTCTGATCTATTGCTTTAAAAGCCTACAATGCCCAAAAGAACTGGGGGTGGTGAGGATCCTCTCCCAAGCTAACCAGCAGCTGAGATCACTTTTCAAGCAGCTGTTCACACACACCACAATGGCCATTTGCCAGCTGAAAGGATCAAAGAGAACCGTGCTCCAGAGATGACCCTCCACCCTGTCAGGCCCTTTTCACAGGAAAGCAGCCAATTACTGGGGTCTGCTTTTAGAGATTTTTTTAGGTGGCAAGATCTGGGCAGCTTCCAAGGCCCACCTAGTTCTGTGGAAAACAGCCAATCAAGTAAAATTGCTTCCTCACTTTCTTCTTTAAGATAGAACCCCTTTCCCTCCCCATTTCTGTCCTTTTATGTGATTTGAAAACTGGCACGTCCATGAGTGATTGCAGGTGCCATTAAATAATGAAGCAGTTCTGTTCATTAAAGCTCAGTGATTTATTACCTTTGGACTAAGAAAACAGCCTGAAAACAGAATTCTTACACCATTTCACATTATTTTCAGTCCAGCACATCAGGCAGCTGTTAGAATAGCAGGTTTTCAGCTCCGTGGTCCACCGGTGCCCAGAAATGCAATGCTGGATGTTCAATTCCAGCAAGGTCTGTAATTCTAGAGTGTAACTTAAACTCATAACTAACTGCTGGCCTAAATGTCATGTCCTACCTTCATACAGCCAGTCGCTGAGCCCATTGAAAATAACACCTTCCTTTCCTGTGGAGACCACTCGGATGGCTTGTTTCCCCACATGGGCACAGTAATAGATGTTATTCTCAAAGATAAATATCTGATTTGAAGGGGAAAAAAAAGAAAAGAAAAAGAAAAACAGTATTAAGCAGTGGCTCCACCATAAAATGTTGAATTTTGCTTTTACAATAATTGGCAGTACAAAATCACATATCACAATTTTATGGCATCTTTTGTCAAAAAAAAAGGATTTCCACAGCTTGCTTCCAGTGCCATCAGCGAACAGAAAGATGCTAATTTACAACAGACTGAAGCCTTGGTGCTTTGATATAAGCTTTATTTCTCTCACTCCTGTCTTCATTTCAGGAACTGAACAGTTCAGTTAGACGGCATGAGATGAAGAGTTCCATTGCTAAGGTTTTGAGAATTGTTAGAGCTATTGCTGTGAAATGCTCCTGTGATTCAAGCTTTTTATTCATGTGTCTAAATGCTGATCAGGAAGTAAAGCTTTAGCCAGCCAATAAAAAAAATATTGTTCCATGACATCAGTCTTTATCGTGTGGTTAAGTTGTTCTGTGTTCCTCTGTCACTGATAGCACAATTCCTGTCCTCTCATCCCAAAGTGAAACACATCTTGCTCTAAGCAGAGTCACAGAATCACAGAATCACAGAATCACTTGGTTGTAAAACACCCTTAAAGTCTTTAAGGTCCCTTCCAACCCCAAACATTCTGTGATTCTAAGATCACTGAGTCCCAGCACTAACCCAGCACTGCCAAGCCCATCACTAGAGCACAGTGCCACATCTACACATCTTTTAAATACTCCCAGAGATGGTGACTCCAGCACTGCCATGGGCAGCCTGTTCCCATGCTTGACAACCCCCCAAGAGAGGGAATTGCTCTTGGAATCCAACCTAAACCTCCCTGGCACAACTTGAGGCCATTTCCTCTTGTCTTGGGAAAAGAGACTGATCCTCTCTCACTACACCCTCCTTTCAGATAATTGTGGAGAGTGATGAGCTCCCCTAATGCCTCAGGTTTTAGTTTTTATATTTTTAGATTCTGTACTGCTTTAGTCTGTAGTTCTGAGCTTCATATTAAGCTCTTTTCACAGAGTAAGTAGACAAAAACCAACTCCTTCTCTAGCTGGGGACCAAAGACAAATGATCCAAATTTCAGGCCCAAGAGCATAAACAGCAGCAGAAAGAAGAGAGAAAAACAAGGATTGGAGTTCATAACCTAAAGCTATAACTGGATGATTAACTCCAATATGCAAATGGAGCAGAACTTATAAAAGAGAGACCCCATGACCAACTGTCCATTTTGTGACCATTTTGGGTTCATCTTGGGTGTAGCCCTGGCTGGGCTCTTGTGCTGCCCAAGGTGGATCCATTGAAACCTCCTAATAAATCCCTACTTTATTCTTTAACTCCATCTAAACTCTGTTCTAGGTCAGCCTTCACAAAGCATCACCCCCCTGAGCCTCTTTTTCTCCAGCCAAACAATCCCAGTTCCCTCAGCCACTCCTTATAGGTTTGGAGCCCCACACCCTTCCCCAGCTCCACTGCCCTTCTCTGGACGTGATCCTGCACCTCAAAGTCTTGTTGTGAGGGAACTGAGCACAGGATTCCAGGTGCAGCCTCACCAGTGCCCAGGACAGGGGGACAATCACTGCCCTGGTCCTGCTGGCCACACCACTTCTGATCGAGACCAGGATGCCTTTGGCTTTCTTGGCCACCTGGGCACCCCTGGCTCATGTTCAGCTGCTGTCAACCAGCACCCCCAGGTCCTTTCTCCTCAGGGCCAATTTCCAGGCACTCTGTCCCCAGCCTGTAGCACTGCCTGGAGGTGTTGTGACCCAAATGCAGGACTTGGCCCTGCTGAACCTCTCACCATTGGCTCCTTTTGTAGACAGGCATCACATCTGCTCACCTCCAGTCACCTGGGCCCTCCCAGCTAGCCAGGACTGCTGGTAAATGGTGGGCAGTGGCTCATTGAGCTCTTCTGCCAGCTCCTTGGATGGATCCTGTGCAGTCCCACACACTTGTGTGTGTCTGAGGGGTGTGGAAGATCACTGATCTTTCACCTCATGGGACCTTTATTCTGCTCCGCATCCCCATCTTTAACACATTTTTAAACTCTATTAAAACTGAAAAGATGGTATCAGTAAGCTATTTAGACTGAAATGCAAACTGTTAATATAATTTAGTAGACATTTATAGATGGGTTTTCCTACACTTGAAGATATTGGAATAAATGTTATGTATTTTTACCATGATACTAGAAAACAATTTCTCATGTTATGAAAAGACAGAATGGGGAAAAATATTTGCTTTCATCTTCTGTTTCACATCCTATTACAGTATACGTTTCACCCAAAGATGAGCTGGAAAGATTCCAGAAGAAAGTATAGATCTTAATTTAATTTTGGCAGGAGTTATAGCAGGTTTGCCTAAAGGTAAAAATTATTACTGAAAATGTAGCTTGCTCTTCCTTTTAAACTAGGAAGAGCTGCATTCAATGAATAGATCTGGAAAGTAAAAAATACATTGTGGAAGATACTACATGCCCTTTCCTACCTTAAATTTTAGTAAACAGAGCAGCCAGACAAGGCACTCTAAGTAGAGAATTTTATGTATTAGCTAATCTGCATATGGGGAGGTTGTTGAAGTTTAAATGTGCATAAAAATTGTGAAGACTAAGCAGAATAAGATATTCAGGGTTCAAATAAATCCAAATCTCTGTGTCTGAGTACTAAATGTGCTAAGGGGTGCTTGGGTAAGAGCTCTTCCATGACAGGCACACAATCAAGTGGATTTATTCAAGTGATGTAACCCTTCCCTTGCCCACATTCTTCCAGCAAAATAAGGTTTGCAATATTTTGTACTATATTCAATGTTTTATGAATATACAGGAAAAATAAAAAAGGTGGATTGACAACCTGTTCCCACCCTTCCCTTTTTAAAATATTGCAATGTTTCCATCTTGACTGTTTGATCTTTCAAAGCTTCATTGCACTCATCAGGATGTGTGAGGTATCTGGAAGCTGCAGTGGAAAAATAATATAGTGCTCTGACTTCAAACTGCCTCCCATATAATTCAGAGCCAAACTGCAGCACCTCATGGAAATTTGAAAATTATCCTGCTAACTACAGTGCCTTGTACCCTAAAAATGTCAACCATAATCAAGATAAAAGATAACTGAAGCAGCACAAGGAAGATTTCTGTGTAATGTATCTTATAAATTAAGAAAAAGATTTTGGACTTCTGTTATTCATCAAGAAAGAAATGTCTTTGGATTACCTCACATCCCATGTTAGAAACAGATTTGAAGTTATTGTGAAATACCTGTGTAACAATTTGTACTGTTTTGGTTTCATGGCATCAAAGCAGTGCTTTCTATCAAATGATTAATCCTGTCAGCTAATTAGAGGATAAGAAATTTCCATAAAGAAAAATAGTAAAACTATGTTCAGAAATCACTTTTACATGACTTTATGCCAGCTTTGCATAGCTCTCACTCTCCTAGATAAAATGATGACAGAAGGGATCAAGTTCAGTTTTATGCCTCTCTGTACAGGGGATAAAGAGCAGAGCCCAAATTTCTGGTGTCTTCTCTTTTGGTGTGCATATTTGAGCAAGACTTGAACCCAGATATTCTTGCAGTACATCTGCCTTAAAATCCAGCACTGAACACAGCTACTGGCATGGAAAACCAAGCTGTGCTGAGCCAGGAAGAGCCCTGTGCTGAATACCATGTCCTTTTTCATCATGACACATTCAACACAGAGGAAAGAGAAGATATTCAGAAAGAAGAAGAATGGAAGCATCCATACATAGGTTGAAGAAACAGAAATTACTAACTCTACAGAAAAAAACAAGGAAGATGTAAGTTCTACAATACAATGGACAGACACAGAATAAAAGGAAAAATGTATATTCACCATTTTATTTCTCAAAAACAACAGGCAAACCATTGAAACCTAGAATATTTTTCCTAATGAAATCAGAATTAACATATGGAAATTCTCACCATGGGATCTAGCAGAAGACTTCTCTTTCTGCTGGATGTTTTAACAGATGCCCCCAAGATTAAACACTTAACAAAAATAACTGCAACATCTGAGAGGATTAAGATAAAGTTTAGGGTTTTTCAAATGTATTCACTTAATCCCAGGATAATAAAAATCAATGGATTTTGCTCTTGGCTTTGTGTGGCTCAGTATGTGACTTTCAGCTGTAACCCCTTTAACCTCAGCTATCAGCACACCACTGACTCCTGAGGTCTGGGAAGAAATCTCTTCTTGTTTGCAACTGGTGTTAGAATTGATAACCCCAAACCATTTGACATCCTTGCACCATGCAATTAAAATTGGAGAAAAAAAAATGAGGCTGATTGGGCCACAAGCCTGAGACAGGAAGGAAAGTCAAAGCTTAAGTATCCAGTAAGATAAATTTATACAGTAGGGTAAATATTTGATCTAACAACAAATTAAACTTAATTCACTTCAAACGTGCAAGAGCCTTAATGACACTGATTGATTCAAGGATTTATTTGAAATGCTTTTGCAACTGCTTAAGGGTTTCTAAAATAATACTCTCTACCAAACTGACCCAGAGTGGTATTCAGCAATTATGCTGTATTAATTAAAATATTGGTACTTTAAAATGGATTAATTTATGGATCTTTTCAGGAACATAATTAAAATAATGTCCTTAAGACTTAAAAAGTCACAGTGACCAACTATTTTGAGTAGGTGAACACTTATTTTTACAGTTGATCAACCTACCTTCCTTCCAGCCAAAGAAGCATGTGAAATTCCTTCTCCATAGATCAAAAGAATATAAATTCATGTGCACTAACCTGCATTTTTACTGCTCCTATTTATTTTCCAGCTTAGTGGCATTTTAAGTTTATTTTCTCTTTACCCCACAATTTCTAAGGTATAACCTGTCAGCTGAATGAGCTGCGTCACTCAAATTTCTCATAAAGTTAATGCCTGGGTACTTATTACTTTAACTTATTAGCACATTGAGAAATGCAAATATTTCCTACACCTTAAAGGCACCTTTTCACACTGCAAGATGAGCCCTCAGGATTTATCTGTGAGGGAAGAGATAACGTGGAAAGGTTGGCACTGACATGAAGAGTTTGATCAACAAGAACTGGCCTTCATGTACAGACAGGCACAAACCTTTCCTTGGCCCTGTGTGCTGGGTTTGGCTGGGGTAGAGTTAATTTTCTTCCCAGTGGCTGTGCTTTGGATTTGTGCTGAGCACAGTGTTGATAATGCAGAGATATTTTTGTTATTGCTGAGCAGGGCTTACACAGAATTTTCTGCTTTTTGTGCTGCCACGCTGTCGAGGCTGCTGGGGGTGCCTGGGAAGATGGGAGGGGACACAGCCAGGACAGGGGACCCAAAGTGACCCAGGGGTTATCCCAGACCACACAGCACCGTGCTCAGTGTATAAAGTGGGGCAAGGAGAAGGAAGAGGTGAACTTCTGTAGCGATGGTGTTTGTCATCCCAAGTCACTGATGTGATGGCCCACCTGTGATGGGGCCCTGCTCTTCTGGAGGTGGCTGAACACCTGCCCAGCCATGGCAAACAGGGAATCAATTTTGGTTTTGCTTTGCTTGTGTGCACAGCTTTCACTTCCCCTATTAAACTGCCTTTATCTCCACCCACGAGTGCTCTGGGTTTTACTCTTCTGGTTCTCTCCCTGATCCCACTGGAGCAATCAGCTGTGTGGGGCTTGGCTGCTGGCTGGGGTTAAACCACAAAACCCTGCTTTAAATTCAAAATCAGTTCAATCTTCCTTTGAGGCTTAAAAAGACCAGGCACAAAAAAGAAGACACAGTGAGTAGGGAAATAGAACTACAAATTAACACAGTGTTCTCTCCTCATACAACATGATGTATTTCATTGTTTCTTGTTTTTAACATTAAACCTTTATTTTTTCTCTTTCTGCTCTTTTGTTAGAAAGCCAATTTATCTGAGAGCGTATTCTGAATAATAAAAAAAGAAACAGAATAATTTTAGGACTTTTTGCACCTCTCAGAAACACTTGTATTTATTCTGCAGAATCACCAAACAAATCTATGAAAACTTACAGACCTGCTGCTGGTCAAAGCTGACCCCATCAGGGACATTGCTAGTGTATCTGTGAAAATGTATTTATAGAAGGGTGAAAATGCTGGGTTTGTAGGCATGTGAGAGGAGTGACAAAATGTGAGAGAAACAGCCTTGCACACACCATGGTCAGTGGAGGGGTAGGAAGGGAAGGTGTGTTTATTTCTGTTTTATTTCTCACTCTCACAATTCTGTTACAATTAATAGCAAATTATTAAATTGATTTCCCCAAATGGAGTCTGTTTTGCCCTGATGGCAACTGGCAAGTGACTCCCCCCTTATCTCCACCCATGAGATTTTAATAGAATTTTCTCCCCCAAGGCCCACTGGGGAGGGGGAGTGATAGAGCAGCTTGGTGGGCAACCCACCACAATAATCCCACAAGAGGATTTAAAGTCCCTTTAATCAAGGACTTTTTAAAAAACTTTTCAGCATAAGACAATTCCTTAGAACAGTCTGACTCCTGTCCATTTTCTTTGGGTTTCAGTGATAGGAATGTTTTGTGCTGAACTGTATATTAACTATCTACATATTTGTATGGTGTTATTCATCACATTGTTTGGAAAGCCTCTGAAAAATACATAGATTTATCTTTCCAATATGTTCAGGAAGTGGAAAAGTATTATGTCTTTATTTATATGCTAAGTAGCTGGCTGAGGTCTGTAACAGAGCCACAGCTTGTAAATGTGGTTTGGAAATGTCAGATCATGGACACAAGTAGTTCTGATTGTGATCAAACCCTTCCTGGAAATGCATATACAGAAAGACCTTCCCTTCTCTACACCATTTCTAGTGCTCTCTAATTCCATCCACATATTTTGGAGATATCCCTTTTTAGCTGATTTTGTTTTTATTCTGCCATGTGAAACCTGGAAGCTGAGCACTGTGGGCATGAAAAGGTGCAAAGAGAGAGAGAGATTCCCTGCTGTTTGTTTGAGTAAAAACCTGTCTGTAGCACCCAGAATTAGCCTGGGCCTGTCTATACCCATGTAGCATCTTGAAGCAGAAACAATAATTGTGTTTTTATTCTGTGATCCCAAGGAAGTGTGACAAGCATTGTACCAGAAATGTCTTGGCTTTTTGCAGTTACTGCTCTTACATCAACTCCAGCAGAAAAATGTGTGATCAATTCAAAATCAGTTCTAAAGCTTGTTGCTGATTGATTATGCATTATTTAATGAATACTCTACCAATTTCCTCTTTTGAGCCTCATAAAATTCAAACTTTGATGTTCAAATAGCTGTCATTAATGTATTCTGTCATTAGTGTTTTTCCTAATGCATATGATGTGATTACACCAGCTCTTATCAGTTCTTCAAAAAGGGTAATAAAACCATAAACTGCTCCTCACCAGTGAGCTTGCATAATAAGATCTAGTATTTTAATTAGGTTTTTCTTCTTGCCATTTAAATATAGTTTGATAGCAGATGATAAAAAAGGTACAAGACAAAAACCTTCAAAATATTTTCATTCTCTCCTTCAATTGGTTCATGTTCATAATTTAGGAAAGACACAGATAACAATTGTGATGGATGAGTGAGATAAAGAATTTTTAAATCAACTTTTTTTCTTCACAAAATGAAAATGTCATTATTAAGACCAGTGATTACACAATTAAACTCTTCCACACAATCAGAGCATTGCAGATAATCCCATGTTAATAAATAATTGACAGAAAAGGCCACAGTTGCAGTTTTTTTGCAGGTTTGTATTTGATTTAATTCAAAGTAAGAAGCTAACTCCTTAAGACACCAGGGATTTAGAAGACATAGCAGTTTCTGAAGGTATGCCACAAAGAGATAAAGCTTAGTTTAATTGAAATTTACTTGGCCCAGACATAGGCAAAGGTAATGTTTACATCAAGGGGAGTTCTACACCTGTTTAAAATAATTCTGCAGGGAAGCTTTCAGGAGAGAGAAGCTGAAAAAACCCAGGGGACCACAACAGCCAGAGAATGCAGAAGTGAAGATTGATGCATGTAAGAATCATGCTGATCCATGAACACATCAAAACCAATATTTATGACTCATCACTGGGGATGGAAGACTTGAAAACATCTGATTCCAGTGGAGTAAGAGCTTAGCTGCACAGAAATCAGTGCAGTGAAAAGAAATGCAGCTGTTTGTGCAAAGGAAACCACCAGAACCACAAGCAAAAAATCTCCTGCCTTCAGTGGCCTTGATTGCATATTTGGAAAAGGCAGTGCAGAAGTGTCACCCCTAGTAAATCATGCAAATCTCCTGATTTTAGCCACATAGCTTGGAAACTGCCAATATACCTTGCAAAAGAAACATTAAGAACCTAATTTTGCTTTCATCACATGCGATCAACAAAGCGACCAAATGTCAGAGAATGGAAAAAGCATTCCTTCGTGTCTTCAGATAAAGAAACATTTCCTATCTCTGTGAACAGTGTCCAGAGCTCTAGAGCAGAGTCTTAAGGGTTCTCCAGAGAGGATGTGGCTCTCCAGGTCTGGAGGTGACCTCTGTTGGGCTGGGGGAGGTGATCCTCTTGTAACGTGGGTATGGGGGGAGGAAGGAAGGGGGCAGTGGGAGCACCTGACACCAACTTTCTGGTCAGGAAGAAGGAGATGTGTCCTTCTTCATATAAATGGAAGAAGGCTCACATTTAAATACCCTGATCCTCATGGAGAACCTTAAACTTTATCTCCTGCAGGGTCAAAAAACCAAGCACAATAACCCAGGAGGTCCATGGAGGGCGTTTGTCCTGGCACAGGTGATGAAGGATCTGATGAAGGGAAGTGCTCTGCTGGACCTCAGACTTTCAAACCAGGAGAAATTACAGGGCAAGGTGAAAGCTGGGAGCAGATGATGCTGCACACACCATGAGGTAGTGAAGTTCAAGATCACAAGAGGAAATATAGCCAAAAAAGGAATAAAGCTTTGGAATTTCAGAGAGCAGATTTTGGCCTATTCAGAAACTTGCTTGGAGGTATCTCCCTTGCATTCTCTATTAGGAAATCAGTAGAGTTTTTAAGATCTTGTGGGTTTAAATGTCTTTAGACAATCCCAAATTGTCAAAACTAATACTGAAGGTAAAGTCCCACATAATGGACTATAGAAGTAATGGCAGGCTTCTATGATATGGAGACACATTGCCAAAATTTTTCCTTTTACACTGGGTACAGAAGAGATTTATTTTTTTCCTTTTTATTCTCCCAGTATAAGTCCTTCATTGCATTAATGTTCTTCTCAATTTTTATAAGTTTTTTTATATTTTTGACATTGCATCATTTCAGATGCTGTGCATTTCCATTTGTATTCAGTGAGCAGGTTAGACCACAACATGCATGGATTCTAATCACACCTAGAATCTGCTGAAGTACAGACAAATAAACAGTTACCACAGTTCTGGAGATTTAAAAATGTCTGTTTCAAGAAAAATGTGCTGTCCTATTTTCTGTTCTTCAGGGAAGAAAGGAGGGTTTGTTTCACCTCAACAAAGAGAAAGAGCCATGTCTGCTTGTATTTCATTGCCCTGTATTCTAATGGGGTTATTTTAATTTATAACTGCCTTGTTATATAAAAGAATGTAATAGTAAATGTACCATTTAGTATGGAACTCTGCTTCTGCTTTTAAGTTCTGCTTGATGGATTATCATGTATTCTATAACCTAATATCTCTGATGGTTATGTAGGGCATGACTATAAATTAGATTATTTAATGTGAGATGATACAGTGTTCCATTTAAAATACTTTATTGTGTTATGGAGAGAACACCTGACTAAGAAGAGCACAAAGATTATTTGTGTCAGCACAAAGAAACTGGCAGTTGGGATTTAGGATTCCTCCAGGTGCACATCTGACCTTGGACAGTGAGCTGGCCACTGCAACATTCCTCTTTAATTAGAAGCTTGGTTGTACAAACACTCAACACCTATTCCAGCAGGTGAGGAGGAGAGCTAACAGAATTTTCCACGAAGTTTCCTCATCTCTCTGGGGAAGGAGAGACCAGCACCACAAGCCAAGGTGGGACCCTCCACGGCCCCTTGGGTGGCACTGCCCAGTCCTGTCTGTGGCACCCCAGTGTCTGTAACTTCACCACACCCTCAGCAGTGACTCCTGCTGCCTAAAGGATAAGGTCAATATTTTCATGGCAGCTATCTAAAAGAAAAGGTCAATATTTTCACAGCAGTTTTCAAGAACACCACTTTTCATAAGCACATATTGCAAAGGACTCTCTCCACCTACCACTGATTTGTAAGATGCCAGGAACACTCGTGTACAGACAAGAAGATACTTTTGGCAGTCAGATCTCTGAAATTAAAACTGCCCCTAACAAAAAAGAGTGGTTCAATCTCCATAAATCTCAATTGAAATTCAAGAAATTTCTGTAAATGGAAGGAATAACTTCCAGTGGTACTGACCCAATGCTGGAGTGTTTCCCTGCTAGGAATATTGTACAGTAGCAGGTGAGGAAGAATGTGGTAACATAAAGGAAGGGAATTCAGTATTTTCCTTGTAGAGGAACAGGATGGTGAGTTCCTCTAAGCTAGCAAATCCATGGATATTTGCATTTTTTGTAAGAACACACTCAGTTTCCTTAATGCAGACTGTGAATGTCAGTGACATTTAATGCATCAATTCTGAAAGTCCATTTAAAAGTAGGAATCTATTCCTGTAACTTCACCAAAGTGACACATAAGAAATCACTGAGGAAGCCTGTGGCAGTTTCTCACCCCCAGGGGAAATGCCTGCATCATCCTATGTGTCATATTTGGGTGTAAGGGCAATTACTTTCTGATTTATTGGTGAAATTCTATGGCAAATAGCAAATTTCACTTTATCTTCTCAAATATGTCTTGGCCACAAAAAGATCAACATCCTATTTTAAATAAAATTACCTACATTTTCCTTCAGTAACATTTTATTGCAGCACCTGCAGTTATCCTAAATATCTTGCTTGTTTGCCACCTGATGAAGATGCAGTAGCAAGGGTGCTGGGAGGAGAAGAGATGTGACCATTTCTCAGCAAAGAACACAACACTGACTGTGCCAAAGCCTCCCTTTGGGGCACAAGGACCCAACACCAAGCCCAGGGGTGACAAAGGAATGACAAGAATGTGCAAAGTTAAAAATAGGACACTGCTGCCACTGTAACCAAAGAGATAGCATCAAAGGAATAAAACCCTAATATACAAAACATAACAAAACAAAACACCTAAACACAACACTTTTCCAGTGAAATTATTTGAACAAAGTAAGGGGAAAGGGGAAAGGAGCAACCTGTCCAGGTGCTCAGTGTATATGTAATATATCTAACTGAAATTTCCCTAAAAAAAATCATATTCTGATGCTCAAGAAGGGGATGAGGTGATGACACATTATTATGCTGAAATTCTTGCTTTTCCAGAATGCAAGGACCATGTTAAAATCTCTCTGAATATCCCTCACTATGTTTAAATAGGGCTTACATAGACTTTGGGGTTGGGGGGGAGAGGGAGACGGGGCAGAAGTCTTTTTTTTTTTTGCAACTAGCAAGATAAGCAAGCCAGAATAATTACATGCAGTAGACCACAGCTAAATATTGATTCAGATGTCATTGCAAAAAAGAAAAGGTGAGGGAACAACAGCTTGAAAATAATGATGCAAAAATCTATGAAAGAATGGTAGAGACAAATAGACCTACAGCAATTATACACAGAGCAGTTTAAAAGCCCTGCTGGATAGGAACAACAGCAGATGATTCAGTGCCTCCTGTGAAAATGGTCCTCTTCCCTTGATATCTGTGCAGCCCTTCTGCCTGGAACTAAGCTGGCATGACAGGCACAAATTCAGGCAGGGAAAAAACTCCTAATTAGAGGAGTCACTCCAGTTTAGTTCCAGGTGTCATCACTTAACCAGCTTTTTTTTTTTTTTTTTTGCATCTAGATATCCTAGTTGGAAAAACATTGTACTACAGCATTAAAAAAAGATAAGGGACATGGGTAGGCTCCGGATGTGCAGCAGGATCTATCATTCAAATGTTTTATATATTAAAAAAAATCCAGTGGTTCACTTAATGGTATTGCACTTTATCTATGACACTAAGCTGTTTACCAGCATCAGCATTCACTGTTTGAAGGCACCTGCAAAGCCCTAACATGGGAGAGGCTGAAAGAATCACTCCATTCTTTTCCCTGGCATTTGCATTTCCCTGAAACAGAGATTTCTTATTGCATCTCTGCACCTGCTGTGAAACTTAACTTCTGTTATCTTAGAACCAATTATAAACTTGATTGCAGCACAATCTACAAGAAAAAGAGATCCTGCTCCAAAAAGAGTTAACACTGAAAAAGGCTTATTGCCTATAAATGCAGGAAAAACCTGTTTAGAGCTTTCTGTGGGGCTGCAATAAATGCAAGGATATGCAAAACTTCCAGCAACCCCAATCTGCTTTCTGGATGTTTTTGGTACCTAAAGAAACTGTGTAAACAATAATAGACTGGCTGGTCAGGAGAACCTTAAAAGAAATGTTTCTCTTTGTGGAAGAATAAATACTATGATCTATGAAAGAGATTTTTTAGAATGATAACTGCTGCCTCTAAAGTTGTGCAAAACTGCTTCCCCAGCATCTGATGTGTCACCATTACCATTAATATCTGTCAGGACGGTTACAGATTCTGATTTTGAAAAAAAAAAAAAAGAAAATAGCAGCACAACAGAAGTGGTTCTGCTTTTGATATTGGAGTTTAACAGCTCCTGTGAACTGTATTTAGTGCTGTCAATGCAGACAAATATTCACTGTATTTTATTAGAGCAGGCTTCCTGCTTCCTCTTTCCTTGTGGCAGCAGGGTCCATGGATAATTCCAGCTTGTCCTTAATGCAAATACTTTGAACCTGGATGTGCTCATTTTGGGATAATTTAGATAAAAGCCTCCTGAAAGCTTTGGGTTTATTGGATTCCTTGAGCACCTCAGTTAAAGACAGGCACTGGACAGCCCCTGAAGCACTGAAGCACTCCCTGATTTTGTCTCTGCTGCCAAGAAAAGCAGCAAAGGAAACCTCTTCACACTGCACTTACTTTTCTTGATAAACAGACAGGTCCAGGCCTGTCAGCCACACAAGTTTCATTAAGCTGAGCTCAGGATCTCAGGCACCATTAACCTTTCCTTAGATACTGTTGGGACAAATGTACCACAGGAACATTCTGTGAGCTCCCAGCATGTGGGCAGAGCCTTGGAACATGGGATGGAACATGATGAAACTGGTAAAATATTCCAATAAGATCAATTAACAGAAGGTTTGTATTTTTTGGTGGCAAAATCAGAAGTGGGTAGCTGTTGAGTCATAGATGGCATGATCAGAAAAAGAGAAGAAATCCAAGGAGTGAAGCTTCTTGTGCAGATAAGCATGCCCAGAACAGGACAAAGGTACAGAATAACACTTTTTTTGCAGTCCTGTCATGCCACCCACAGCCTCATATTGCTAGAAAATATCACACAAACTGAGGATAGTACAGTCTGTTCACTAAAAAGCCACCAAGCACCATGCTGAAGGCCAGTAGGCTGATGAAATGGAATACTAAGTGTGGCTTTGGGCTGTCAGGTGCACCATGGAAAGGATGGTTTTTTCCCATAGGCATTTTGCATAGTCATTTACACCCACAAATAGTGAATATATCACACAGCTATTCCAAGTTACCAGTGTTTTTCACTTATTCTGTAAAGGCACAAATGATGACTCATGCTGTAGGACAAATGAGAGAAATGAGCCCTTTATTAACAGCCACATTTAGGGAATGTGTTCCCTGTTGCACTGAAATTAGTGGCTCTCTTTCTAATGACTCTGGAGCTCACACTGCTGAGGGCCCCATTCTTCCAGCAGCTTTGTGAGACTTAATTTGTCAAGATTTTGGCTGAGATCAGAGAGAAGCTGAAGCATTTTTTTTGCGATGCCAGAAGTGAGAGCTTTTTTGCATTCTGATCTTCTGACAGATTTTCTCTGATCCAGTATCTGCCATTATTTAAACAGCTCAGTTGGCATGTGTGGCATTCTGCAGGCTAGTAAAAAGTCAAGAAACATGCTCTGAGGACTTAATTGGCACATAATTTAATGAGAAAGGACAAAATAAAGCAGGATAAATAGAAAATGGCTCATGGGAATATTCCACTATATTTTTAATTGCAGAGAATGCAGATCATTCAGGGTCCTTCTATTTCAGATTTGTTTCTTTTTTGAATGATTAGACATGCAAGAGAGAAAGAGGTCAGGCTCAGCAACCCAAAGTTCCCCTAGGAAGGATGAAATAGAAGCTACAAAGAGAATAAAAATTTTGGAACCAAGCCCTCTTACTCTTCTGCCCTGCCTTTCCTTTATGTCACCAAAAAAAGAACAAACCAGGAGATTTCAAGGGGAAAGCTTTTTTATTTCCTGAAAATTGGGGTATCTTCAAGGTGATGCAAAACACACTTGGCCTTGGCTCTTTCCCTTCCTGGGAGATGCAGCAGGAAATTGGATGGAGCCTGTGCCCAGGGGGTGCAGCACCAGGGCTGACACACCTGGGGTCCTCCCTGCTGCTGCAGGACCCCCCTCAAACTCCCCCAGGAGCCTCCTGGGACCAGGGGAGCTGACTGGTGCTTCCCAGCTTCTCCTTTCCCTCCCACTCAGCACATCTTCCCTCCTTCTCCTGCAACAGCACTCAGTGTGCATTTAGCAAACACATTCCCACTATCAAATTTTAATAGGCTTTAATTTTTCCTTTGTCTTTGCATCTCCACAGAAGGTGACACGAATTTTGCTGGCAATTATATTCTGAGTAACCCAATTAGTCCTGAAATACAGAACACGAACATGATGTGTTTCTAGGTCTCACTTATTATTTTTGTAGTTTTTTTTCTTAATTTTAAAAGCTTCTTCTTTTTCCTCTAGCAATCCTTTGCTGATTATTAGATATAAAAAGATTATATTGATGTATGTAAAAGCATATTTATTTTATAAACTACAGCTATAATTTCGTTGCAAGGTAAATGACTGGCAAAGAAAGGGGCAAAAAGGCACACATGTTAGAAGTCTGAAAAAATAATGCTTAAACTACCAGTGAGTTGCTCCTCACCTGCCCTGATTCCAAACACAAGAACAGGAAGTAGAGCTCAATTACAGGCCTATAATTTTACAAATCTCAAAGTAAAAAAAAAGACAAAAAAAGGACAAAAAAAAAAGAAAAAATAAGCATGCAGAATAATTTGGTGTAGCAAGATCTTTCCGAGATTCATATGGAATTCAAGAAACAAAGGGATTTTTTTTTATTTTTAATATAAATATATATTAAGAATTTACCCCATAGAAGGAACATGCATGAAACTTGATGCCTTCAGGAATTCCTAGGGCTTTGAGTTTTCATTCTAAATTGCTTAAAAATATGGTGGAAATTGGTATCACCCTCTTCAGCATTAGATTATAAAATTGGTTGTAAAGGAGACTTTCTTCTCTTGGATTGTGCATATTCTCCCATTGGAGATATAATTTTCTTTTTTGGTATGAACATTTTTCTTTGTTTTGGTATAAATCTCCTTAGATTTCCTTTCCAAGGTGGAAATCAAGTGCAGCCCATCAGCTTGGTAAAATAAACATGGATGTGAGTGAGCTGTGACCACAGGTGCTGAGGGCACACAAGTTCACAGCAAAACTCCGTCAAAGGAAGGAAAATTCACTTGTGGGGTGGAGAATGTGACTAATGCCACTCAATATTAGCTTTTAATTAGAAAATTTAGTTTTTGTTGCATATTGTGGAACTCTGTTAGACTTAAATTGAGCTAGTGAGCAGTGAAGGGAAAAATGTTTTGGCTTTCTTTGCTAGGTCCTAAAGGCATTCCCTACACGTGCTGGGGGGATTGGAAGAGCATGATGTGTGAGGTCCCCCAGCTGTGTGCAGTGAAAGCAAAGAGCTCCTCAGAAGACATTTAGCACAGAGACAAAGGCTGCTGGCTCCCCTCTCTGATCAGATCTGGGGTCAATGACTCTCAAACACAATTTTCCTGATGGAGCAGGAAGAGGAAAGTCTCCTGATAGAGGAAGGATTTTCCTGTTCCTGTATCTGTTGTGCTTCCTCCAACCTGATTTTCAGGCTTGCAATGATAATGACTCCTATTGCTGTTTTTTAAAATCACAGAATTTAAAACAATCTAGTTAAGGACACAGACAAACAGTCCCCAAGAGAGGACTGGGAACAGGAGATACATGCCAGATTTTCTCTTATAATGAGCTTTCAAAGCTCATTTGTAGGTATAAAGCCTCCATATCAAAAAAGATGTTGCAACTTTTTCATTTCTTGTTATGGTAGAAAGAGAATGTTTGCAATATAGAAAAACTTAATATTGGATTTGCACCAGGAAATGAAGCCAGAGGATCTGGCCAGGAAATACATGCTCTGAAAAGTGGGCACATCAAGGATGGCAGTGGCTGAGGGGTAAAATACTGGGGATTTAAAGATTTCGGCAATATGAATAGCTCCATGAAATATAATGAATCCCTGACAAGTGGTGTGTTTTGTTGTTGGTTTTTTTTAAGCAGCTCTGAAAACTTTCCAGGATCCACTTCTAATTCTGTCTGTTTTGCAAACAACCACAGGGCAAATTCAGGGCAGCTCTGTTCTAGAGTGATGCATTCTCCAAACGGGGCTGCTAATATTAACATATCCCCAGAGCCAAGTTTGCAAGTCTGAAGATGCCCTTGTGAAGAAATGAGATGCTAAATAAATCAAACTATTACCTCTGTAATCTGTCCTGTGTCCAACACTGGGAGAAGCAGGTGCATCCTCTCAAAAAAGCTTTCATAAAGTGTTCTTTCTCTGCATTTTTAGACACGATTACTTTGCAGTGAACAGATATATTTGGGAATTTTATAAATAAATTACATGATAGAACAATCATAAATAAATGCTAGAATCTACCACACAGGATTCAAGAAACTATTCAGAAAAGGAATTATCATTTCTTTACTTCCAAGCAATAGCAGCATGGTCTCTAAATGCATTTGCACACTTGTTTTTTCTCTTACCAGCTGTTGCCCTTTTGGACCCCAACCAGCATACTGAAGCTTTGCGTTGCTGACCTCAGGGGGATACAAATTCTGGGGATCCCTGCAAAAAAGGAGAAAAATAAGATTTCAATTTCAGAAATATCATTATTTAAGCTGCTGCAAACTTGTGCTTTGGAAATACGCTACAAACTTGTAAGATGCCTTTCAGCCAGGTTTCAGCAGACATTTTTCACAGTAAGGTAAACACTAGCAAGTGTTGGTAAAATCAAGAATTTAAGTGACAATTTCTGTTTCTTATTAATAAGAAGCTAAAAATATTAGTTCCACTGCTGACTTGCCTAAGCCTTCAGAATTAGTTCAGGGATAACAAAAAATGTGATTGTATTTATCAACTCTGATGCTGTCCACAAAGGATAAACAACAAGTATATCTTTTAATCCTACTGCCACAAGAAAAATAAAATTTTGTCTTCCTCACCCAATGACTTTTTTGCCTCATAAATTTCCTTTGAATATGATGGAAAAGATTAGCAACTGTATGACAACTGATATGTAGCCTGGCTTCAAAGGGAAAAGCTCCTATTAACACAAAACATCTATTTTTTTTTAGAAAATAAATTCAAAATGCTTTTCTTGTTCTTTCATCCATTACCTTCACTTTGTAGCAGAACACAAGTGACACACAGCAAATGCAATATAGAAAAAGGAGGTTTTTTTGGTAAATGTCAAAGCAGCATAATGTCATTTTCTCCCAGCATAGATAGCATTGCCTTAACTGTATTTATACTCGGCACAAATAATTACATTACATATTCTGAAGTCACATTGCAACAACCCTGTGTATCGTAATATCCTACAAACAAGAACTCTACTAAAGCCTGTATAAAATGTGCCTCATTAGAAGATCTCAAACTGCTTGAAAAAGTAAGGCTATTATCATCACTGCTTTACAGACAGGAATAACAAGGCAATTTGAGGCCAACATCACCAAAAACCAGAGAGAAGAGCCAAACCCTGCCTGGCCTTTAAGCAAGAGGCCCTTCTTGCACAGTGTTTTCCAGATCATGTTTTCAGAACAGAGCAGACCTGAATGCAGCAATTCAGCACTAAGTGAATTCTCTTTATTTCCTGGCTGGGGCCTGGTGCAGCACCACAGTTTCAGTCCCTGGGCTGCTGCTTCCCTCTCTCTGGGGCTGTTGGAGCAAGGACAAGCACAGCAGCAAGAGGAATGCCCATTGTGCAGTCTTTCCACTGTGAAAAAAATCTCATTTTCCCTGAGCTGTTCAAAGGCTGGCCAGAATCAGGGCAGACCCTGATGGCCACAGCTTCCCCCTTCCATTGCTCCTGCAGGTGGAACCCTCACAGTAAAGCTGCCAGGTTTGATGGAGATGGGATGAACAGGGAATGTGGAGGGGCAAGAGGGGTTTGTTGAGGCACTGACACTTCAAGTCTGGGTGTACCATCAGACAGCTTTTATTTCTACATGAAAAATGTCATCCACAGCTGCTGTAGAGCAAAATTGTACCTTTTATTACTTTTTTTTTTTTTTTTTTTTTTTTTTACCTAGAAGGTGTCTTTGTGAGCAGCCTAAAGTAATTTTTATAAGGTATGGATAAGAGAACTCATAATGCTCATACTGAGAGCAGTCACAAAATTCCCTTTCCTGTAGAAAGATGAGCCACACAACTTGTTCTGGCTTGTGTGTGATGCTACTTAAGTTTCCAGTCAGCTATGCCTGTTAGGAATCAATCTCTCTGGTTAGCTATCTTGATTATCTTAACAGAGAGTAACCTCTGAGGGTAGAAGGAAAAGAGAAAAATAGTGAATCAAATCAAAATCTCTTTTGGTAGAAAAAATAACACTTCATTATTTGTCAAATGAACTATCTGGTTCTTGGGTTATTTTACCCATGGTGAGAAGAAGAGCAAGAAATTACTAATAGAGGGGAAATAGCACCCCTAAATAAACAGATTATACAAATTGTAAGAATTTAAAGCTGTAATGCTTCAGATAACACAAGTGGAGCTACGGGACAGACGTACCAATTACAGCAAATAATTCAGACCAGAGCACAGAGAAGTCCTCCCAGTTCTGCTCACTGCATCATCTTTTAGAAGAGGAAAACTCTAACACAGTGAAAAATGCTGCATAAACCAGCTTTGGTAGGTGATAAGGCAGAAGGAAAAGCAAAGAGCTGTGCTGAGACAAAAACAAAACAAAACAAAACAAAACAAAACAAAACAAAACAAAAAAAAACCAACAAACCCCCAAAAACCCAAACAAAGTAATCTGCTCATTCTTTGGTATAGCTAAGGAAAACCAGAATTGTATCTCCCTAGTTTTTTAAGTTGTTTCACATGGTTGGGAAGCTTCTTTTGCAGCAAAATCTTGTGTACATCCATGCTCATGCTGTGAGCTATTCTCCTCTACCACAGGCTATGAAAGTAGACCAAGACCCCAGTTTTACCCCACAAATGCTCCTGACTGATGGACATACTCATCTTGGCTTCTTTCTCATCTTTTGAGGAGAATCTTCTTCCCTGAAGTAGCCTCACTCACTCACCCACCTGCAGCAAACTTCAGTGCCCTGTGCAAGGGGCTGAGAGGATTCTCCCGGCCCAGCCTGATCTCTCAGGCTTAGAGAAACCACAGGAGTTACCTGGAGCTGGGCTGCACCAGCACTGGCCAGGGGAACCTGAACTGTCAGCAAGCCCAGAGGTGGCATGGAAATGGAGTTCACTCACTTGAGAACCTCACTGTGAAAGGTCAAATTCCGACACATGCATTTGGGCTACGTTTGGTGCATGGTCCATGGTGGAATATGCATGGACTCCTGCTCTGGAAACCCCAGGAAACCCATTCCAAATCCATTATCAAAGATAGAAACCCATTATCAAAGACTCACAGATACAAACCCATTATCAATAGTTTTGGGGTTGGAAAGGACCTTAAAGATCATCTCATTCCAAGCCCCCAGCCACGGCAGGGATGCTTCCCACTGTGCTAGGTTTCCTCAAGCCCCATCCAGCCTGGCCTTGAACACTTCCCAGGATAGGGCATTCTCTGGGCAAATTGTGTCCTAACGAACTCTAAGTTAACTTTTCTGGGCTGTTTTATCAGCCAGAGAGAGAAGGATGAGGGAGAGTTGTCTACACAGCTGCTCTGGGCAGGACGGCCACAGCTCTGTGATGCTGTCTTTGAGAAAGTTCTTAGTGATCCTCAAAACTGAAAAACCCTTTTGGAGAGCACTTATCAACCATATTTCCAATTTTATTGTGCTATTCTGAGCATTTAACTTTCCTTTGTTAAATTCCTGTAGGGGATTCAGGCCAAATGCACACCTGTGTGCCAGGAGCACTCTTCCATTTCACAGATAAATGGGATCTCATGCCACTCAGCTTCTTCTAAGAAGTATGTTATTCCTATTAAGCTATAGCCCTCCACAGCTACACCCTTCCTTCTCCTCCAAAACAGCCTGCTTAAAATTCCTCTGTACTTTTTTCCCCAAATCAATCAATATTATGGGTCATCTCAGCCTCTCCAAAGAGCCAGTGCTCCTCGCAGACCCTCATAATTAGGGCTTGTTTGGATTTGAGCCTGTCCCTTGTGAGCTCATTTGTGCAGGATGCTGGCTTGGAAATGGGCAATTCTGAAGGCAGTCTGTACATCTCTGGCTCCTGGTTTGGATGAAGAAATAGGTTCATTGCATCCTCACAATATTTTTGTTATTTCTTCACAAAAAAATAACCTTAATCTTAATTTCCAGCCAAAGAAATGGCAAGGCCTATTAAACTGTTTCCATTATTCCTTCCACTTTTAAAATGATTGATCTTATAGCTGAGAAAGAAGGGAATAATACATTTTAGACCAGACAGAAGATGGAGCAGGTGCTACATAAACTCTTCCACATTAAAATGACATTGTCTGAACCAGAGGCTGTTAAATTGCTCCAGACACAGGCATGACTTCAGCACCATGTTCAAAAAGCATTACTGAAGGAATAAATTGAGAAATTTGCTCATTTAAGTGAAGATTTTTTTCCCAAAAAGTCTCCCCTCAAAATTTCCAAACCAGGAAAGTTCCTGAGTGCAAGCAGAGTTCTGACTGCCAAGTCATCTTTGTTTGCAATTGAGCTCAAAATAAGATGTAGAATAAAACTAAATAATCAATCATGTGTTGTCTGCATTTGAATTTAAAAATTACTGTGATTCACAAGGAACTTGTTTGAAAGACTTTGTCCTGGTTTTTGCTGAAATTTTTCTATCTGTCTATTCACTCTTCTGACATTTTCTCCTAAAGAAGGCAAATTTCCCTCAGAGATTTTGTGGCACTGGTTCTCCTTCTGAGCATAAACATGATTAATTCTTCTACATAAAGTTCTTCAAAAGCAACCTTAAAATACCCAGAAATTTTCCACTGTGATTGAGGGAGTGGCTCCCTTTACTTCAAGAAGAATATTTTACGATGACAGACTGAAAATGTCTGAAACTGATAAAAGCAGTCAAATTCTGGGATATGGTATAAGCTGTTACTCTAAGGTCTGTTTTCAAAACTTAATTTTAATTTCAAATACAGAACAACAGGATTGGTATGGAAATTCTTTGAATATGCTGTCACTGTGAAAAAAATGCAACAATTTTCACCACAGGCTGCTCTGATATGTCGATCCTCTAAAGAAATAATATAAACTATCTATATACGTTTTATTGGGAAAAAAATCTGAAACCTCCTTACTTCACTATGTCATAATTTTGGAAAACATTTACTGTGTAATTAGTATGCTAAATGTCAGTAGTTTATAAAAATTGAAGAAATGAAGACAGCTACAAAAACATGTGGGGAAGGCAGAAATATCTCCTCTTGTTATCTGCATCAAGCCAGCACTGAATATTTTGAAATATAACAGTCCTAAGGACATCAGCTCACAGTACTTTAAGCATTTTTTATACTTAAGTATAAAAAACTATCTATCTAACCTATCTGTCTCAGAACCAGAGCTCAATGTCTTCACATCTACCTCTAATAACATAAAATCCAGCAGCAGCTAAGACAGATTTCTTCTTCCTTAGAAAAAGGGAAAGAAAATAGAGAAGAGAATAAAGAATAAATTCAGAAGGGCAATAAAAAACTGGAAACTTCTTAATATTTAAGAGTTTTTGGTGCATGATGAGGCAAAAAAAGCAAACTGGAGGAAAGTTGCCAAACCAAATAAAAGGATGTAAAACATACAGGTTAATTAATAAATCTACAAAGAACCATAGATAAGGACATGAAGGAAGAGAGAAAGATTTCTAAGAGGCAGGAATGCAATTCCTTGAGTAGCACACACACCATTTTAATGAGTTGTTTTTAATGACTTGACACTATTAAATGACTTGTTTACTTCAAAATTCACCAAGGAGAAGAGAAGACAGGTGCCATTAAGAAAATGTCTCCCCAGGAGATACAGAGCCCTGCTGAGACTCACAGTGAGATAAAATAAAATATCATACAAATGGGAATAAAGGCTTGCCAGAACAGATAATCAAGAAATCATACTGTTAGAAGATGCAACTAAAAGAACCCTCCTGGAATTCTAATAAAAGTGCTTAATTAGATGGGAAAGGCTCTTCCATTCATCTAGGCAAAAGCAGTATTAAATATTTAATTCTCACTCACATGAACACATACATATTTTCTTTACAGGACTTTTCAATGAAAAAAAGTAAAAGGAGGTGATGAAACTAATTTGAACCTATTAATTCCAACTGCAGATACACAACGATTCATTCAGATGCTCTTAAAAACATCTCACCAACCAATTTTTTTCCAAGATGAATGAATTCCATGTATTTAGTATATAAAAGCTAAAAAGAAAGGAATCTAAAGCATTTGTCTCTAATTTGGCAATTCTTTTGGATTCAGGCAAACAATATGAGCTAAGAGGTAATTTTTTGTTATAGTCTGCCTGTGTCTGTAACCCCCCAACAATGTAATATTTGGTACTGAACCTGCAAAACCTTGAACTTTACTAGTACCACTTTAAAATCATAGAATCATAGAATGGTTTGGTCTGGGGGGACTTTAAAAATAATTTATTTCCAGCCCCCCCTGCCATGGACAACAACACAAAAAACAATCACTTGTCAGAAAAGGAGCCGCCAACGTCCATTGGTAATGGTATAAATGATGGCATGGACCTGCCCTCCTAGTCTAAAAAAAAAAAAAAAAGGATTTAAAAGTGCGTCTGCATGTTTGAGTCCTCAAAACTGACTTTTTTTCACGTCCACAAAAAAATCAAGCCTGCTTTTTGTAGGATCACATTCTTTATGCTGTGTCATCAAACAGCAGTGCACTGAGAGTTTAATGGGCTGAAAGTTTATCACCCAACCACAGCAAGGAGTAATCCAGGCTCACCCTGAAGGGTGGCTCTGCAGTCCCACAGCAGTGGAGCAAAACCAGCTCCCTGGGGAAACCTGTGCTTCTTGTTTGTATCCCAGTGAAAACTCCATCCAGGGCCTTGAACATCAGGGCAAAAACGCAAACAAAAATTCCTGATTCCCACTATGAAAATCCACCTACAATTTTATTCCTGGGAAGGTGATGCATGGAAGCAGCAATTGTGCAGGCTGTGCTTAGTCAGTGCTATGCTCCATCATTTTATAAATTCCCTTTCATCCACCTTTGTTTCCCTTTTCTGTAAAAACTCTGCACTAACTCGACCTTACTGAGCATGAAAGAGGAGGAATCCCCATGGCAAGGAGCTGATTTTTGGAGCTGACAGGAGCCCCCCAGCAGGGACTGTGGTTTGGAGGCTGACCACAGCCTGGGGTCCAGAGTGGGCTCATTCATCCTGAGGCACAAAAACATTTCCAAGTGCAGGCATGTTTCTCACCAGCACATTTTATTCACTATTTAGACTTTAATAGGAACCCTGCCACCATTTCAGAGGGTGCTGTCTCAGAAGATCACAATGGGAGAGCTTGCCTCAAACCTTTTTTTCCTTTTTTTTTTCTTTTTTGATGAGCCATAAGCTATTGACCTTTTCTGTAACATAAGGAGGTTGGTTGCTGAGCTTTTCTCTGCTAAAGTGCTAACATTTGTGTCTAATTATTAATTACCCAAGTTCCTCTTTTTTTTTTTTTTTTTTTTTTTTTTTTTTTTTTTTTTTAGTCATTACTCTAATTCTTAAGATCAAATCCTCCCCTCAGGGGACCATTCCTTATTATTATCACTATACATGGTTTCTAAGGTGTCCACCCACATCACAACTGATTCTGGAAGAAAGAAGTGTGTGGTAGGAATTGCTTTGCCTACACAAGAAGGGAAAATTTCACATTAATAAAAAAAAAAAATGCTTTGCAGTGACCAACACGGGTGAGCAAGTGGCAAATCCCCCGGGGAAGTGATGTGGTGTTGAGCTGCTGAAGTGGATTTCCTCCCACCAGCACAGCCAAGAGTCCTTCCTGAGCTGCCTCCCAGGCTGAGCTGCTTTCAACCTGCCACAGCTTGGAGCTGAGTGATGCTCAAATAGCAGCTTTGCTTAATGAAATGCTGGTTCTTTCTTTTCAAAGAGGCCCAAAATATATTCATAGGCAGTAAGCTGGTATGTGATTTAACCACCATTCCAGTGATTTACAGAGTGTTTAATTCAGTAGATTATAAAAAGCAAGAAGCCAAACAGCTCCATCAGGGCTTGAGCCAAATGCTGGCAAACTCAGGTGAAAAATTCCTGTCCACATCAGAGGATGTAAGGTCAAGCTCCACCATCAAGCTACCAAATGTAGGCATTCCAAGTCTTCTGTTGTCAAAAAGCAACTGAAAAAGCATCTGACATCATGAGGATGTTCTTATTTATAGTCTGGCATGAAAGCCACCACACTGTGCAGAAGTGCCTTAATTAACTATATAAACTATCTAAAAATGTGATAAAATCTATAGGATGATAATTGTTAGAGAGGGAGGAGAGAGAAGGAGTAGAAATAGCAGGTTCTTCATGAACTGCAGAATACATTTTTTTACTTATTTAACAAATTTCACATTTTCATTTGGTTTTACATACCTTTTCATAAAGATTTTATTTCAACCTCTACAGATCATTCTTGGGGGAAAATATTCATCTGCTCTAAGTAAAATTTAATTAGCAGAAAACGGGTTTGATTAAATACTGTACTTTTGCCTCTTAAAATAAAGTGTGGGCACTAGTAGAAGTTTATAAATGTTAGAGTGAAATGGTGCAGCAGCCTGTACAACAATTATCACATTTTGCCTGCATTGGGTAGGCAAAATTTCTCTTCTTGCTTTGCAGATGGGGACACTGAGGCACAGAATTTTTTTAGTGCTACAGAGATGATGTGTAACAGGCCAGATGGAAATAAAATTCAGCAGACTTGATCAAATGGGCAGGTATCTGAAGCTAATTCAGTTCCCTGAAGTTCTTTTATCTATGAATTTAAATAATGAATCACAATTTCTTTTTGTTGTTAACACGGAAATGGGAATGTGTGCGAGGGTTAACTTCTTGTCTTTCAAAATACACAATATGATACATACAAAACTGATTAAGTTTTCTCTAATTAACTTTAAAGTCCATTTCTTTCCTGCCACTGGCTTGTGGAAAAAAAAAAAAAAAAAGGAGGTAGGAAGAACAGTGAGAGCTCTGCACAGAGATCTGTAGACAGCACTTTGAAAATTTACTCTCAGTGAAGCACTGGCTCAGTTCCTCTCCCTGTTATCACTTCTGTGGATCTCCAGCACGTTTTGTGCACTCACTCCACTCCTGGGACTTCTCTTGAAGTTACCGGGGCTCAGCTCAGTGGAGCACTCGTGCAGGATTTTACAGACCTGTAAAATCCCTGGCAGTGCAGGCAGGAGGGGCTGAACTCAGCTCCAAGAGCACTCCTGTTTGTGCTTGCCATGTTCCTCTGAGTCCAACACATAAATCCAGCAAGAAATATGGATTCTGCTTGGGAGTAACTCAATTCCCTCCTTCTCAAGTGCAAAATCAGTGAGGAGTGGGAACAACTGCTGGTTTCCTCTCTGATCCTGGCAGGAACATTTGGAAGCTCCCACTAAGTTCCAGCTGGATGTGCTAAGAGCTCCTACAAGGGGGTCAGCACTAATCCCTGACACTTGGCTGTGGCCAGAGGAAAATGGCTCATGCAGAACTTGGTGGGTGCTGGGAGATCTGAAAAAACATTTTATGCTGGGCTTTATTTGGGGGAATGCAAACACAACTGTAAAAAAGTGTAACATTTCTGCTGGCCAGAGGAAAAGATTAAATCCAGAAGTACCCCCTTGGATATCCTACCCAAAATTAGCTCTTGCTTAGGACCTGCAGTGCCAGATCACAGCAGTGGTCCAGCAGCATGCACTGGTGTGAAAACACCTTAACACTGGTGAGGGAAATCCTGCAGCTGGGTTAGGGAAACACTCTGCTCAGTCGCAGCCTGACCACAAAAACTCTGAAGTAATATGTTTTTTTTCCACCTTATTTTATTGAAAGATGTGGATGACTAAGATAATTCATATTGGACCCATAAAAGAATAAAAAAAATTTCAGTAGTAGTTTTCATAAGTAGGTTGTTGCCTTTATGGCTACATTTTTATTTTCCAAAATTAGTAAAAATAATATTAGGAAATAACTGTATATGGTGCTGGAGTTCCACATTTCCCCAGCACCTTGCAGGAGAGCTCCCTGTTCCACATCTGGACCTGCAGATGCTATCTCGGTACCCATAAATCACACGCAGTTGGCAACGGCAATGCTGCAAGTGCAGCTGCGGGGTTACCAGGAGAGCCTTGCAAAGACATTTACCATGGGGACAGCTGCTCGGCAGCGGTGTCTGAAAGGCAGCAGCGGCGTTCGGAGGGGAGAGAACGGGGCAGGAGGGAGATGCTCACCCCGGGATGATGGCTCACTCCGCTAGATGGCAGCCGGCACCGGCAGCGCGTTTTGGGGAGCGCGGCAGGAGCAGTCTGGGACACGGGGAAGAGGGATGGAACACAACCCCCTGCACGCATCACCCAAAAACGGGAGCTCAGCCCCCCGCGCAAATCACGGGCCACTGAAAGCAGAAGGCAAATGAGTCAAAGCGTAAAAAATGTTTTTGTGATTCGTGTCAATTGGATACAAATGCTTCTATCCGCTGTGTCGACAATAGACACAAAGAAAGGTTTGGAATCTTTCTGACCAATAGCCAAATAAAGCATTGAAATAAAAGAAGTATAGTGACACAAAGAAAGGTTTGGAAGCTTTCTGACCAATAGCCAAATAAAGCATCAAAATAAAAAAAGTGCAGTGGAGTAAAAGAGATGAAGTAGCAAGATCAGCAAATGCCTGCATCTGCTGTGTTGAAAATAGGCACAAAGAAAGGTTTGGAACCTTTCTGACCAATAGCCAAATAAAGCATTGAAATAAAAGAAGTATAGTGGAGTAAAAGAGATGAGGTAGCAAGGCGACTGACGCTTAGGATAAAATAGAGGAAGCTGTGGTAAAGCTAAGAGATATTGCAACAAAGCAACTAAATGCTTATGTATAAAAAAATGCTTGATGCACGTGACAAAATCATGTGGCAGACACCGGTGTAAGGGTTCCCTCCAGACAACAACAAGAAGGACAAGAAGCACAGGAAGCCAACGACCACCTTGAGAGATTATGAAATTGCTGATCCCAGATTATTGATATTTGCTGATTTGGACTACCAAGTACATTGGAAAATGCTTTGTAGGCTTAAAAACAGTATATATACTTTGCCAAACTTGTAAGTGGTGTGTTCCGTGAGTGGAGTAGTGATTCCTGGCCACCCAACACTGCTTGCTTGATTTCTTTACTATAAAAGATATAGAAATAAAATTCAGATTGAGCTATTGGAAATTTTATAGCAAAAGCAGTGACGGGTTTTACCCCGAATTTAACAAGAGGCTGAGGGAAAGCTGAAATAACAGAAAGGAGGTAATAAATCTGTGTGATCTCTTTCTGCTACCTCAGGCTTGTTTTTATTTTTAAATCAGATCCTTTGAGTCTGTGTCAGTGGCACCTGTTAGTTGTCCTATATAGAGCCAGTGTGAGGAGTTTACTTTGGCAACAGCTCTTGTGGAAAAATGTTGCAGTGCTGTGTAAAATACCATTTGGGAAAGTAGTTACTGAGGACATTCCCAAATTGGTTTGTCAAACTTGCTGAGAGCTCGAAATGAAGTCTGGAAAACATTGGTATGAGCTCCTTTTGACTTCAGGCACAGCCTGAATCTGGAGAGCATGCAGAACATGGCAAAAATAATTAGAAAATTCCCTTTAAAAACCAATTTATGCTGGCAGATTAATGGCATGTTATTTAAAAAGTGATGCCAGAGATTAGGTTAATTGGCTTCCTTATTAGTTAGCCTCAGCAGGGGAGTAGCAAGGGCATGAGTGGGTGCAAATTCTAAATTGCCTGGCCTTCCCCATCATAGCTGAGGATGAGGAACAGGACAGAGAGAGGCAGCACAGGGAAGGGGACACTGTCACAGCCTGTTTCCAGGAGTGATGTGTGCTGAGCAGGAGCGACACTGGAGGGGAGTGAGTTTTCTCCCCAGCAGTCACTGCCTGGGCCACTGAGCTGGAGAGATGCTGAGGGCCACGGGCACACACCAACAGGGTGGAAAGCTTTGCATGCTGGCAGAGGAGGAAAAACTGAAAACAGTTTGTAAAAATGGCAAAGGGGTCATTGCTCAGTGCAGAATTTTGTCACTCCTGTTATTGACAGGTGGAGGACAAGGATGGCTGCTTGTGGATGGCAAATTCATCATCACCAAAGAAGCTGGAATGTCAAACTGAACTGAACCTTGTGCTGTGTCAGTGGGCTGTGTCCTGCCCTCAACAACCTTCATCCACAGATATCCATCAGAGCAATATTCCCGTGTTAAATGTTAAATAGGTGATGAAGAGGTTTTTATCCCTTCATCCAGCAGAGTCTCTGCTGTCAGCTGATGCATTTCACCACCTGTTACATCATGTTCACTGTTCACCTCCTAGATATGAAGTAACTAAGTTTTCTTTCCCTCATTTCAGTGAAGGATGTGAGTGACTAAGAAAATTCATATTGGACCCTCTTTGTGCATACACCACCCTAAAATCTACAAAGAGCTCCACAGGAAGGATAAATGCCCGGGTTCCATGGAAATGGCATTGTGCTGCCCTTTCCACCACTCACATGCACCATGATCACCTGGAAGGCCAATGGAATATCCACTGCACAATGCAGTTTACAATGCCTAAAGGCCTAAACTCTGCAAACCACACTTTTACCAACACAAGACTCAGTGATCCTTCCAGCCCTTCTTCAGCTCGTGGTCTCCTGACCCACCACAACCACATCGTGCTGTGGGGCCACCAATGCCTGACACACCTGTGTGCCTTCTGGTGTGCTCTCACTTTCCAGATTTCCCCTTTGTGCTAGAAAATTCTCCTCTGACATGTCCAACCCTTCAGTTTCCTGCACCACTACCCAACCAAACACAGAGAGCAAGGGGAGCCACAGCTGGGTGCACAGTAGAGTTGGAACTGGGGGGACAAGGAGCTGCTTGTCAGGGACAAAGAAAGATCATCCAGTAGCAAAAAACTTCTTGGACCACTGTGTTTTTATTTTTTTAGCATTTCGAATACATGTTAGGCATGATACTTCTATTTTTTCCACCTTTGTTTTGTCTGGGATAGAACTGTGCTGTCAGTCAAGCCTTTTTTCTCTTAGCCAGGTTTGCTGCAGACACAAAGCTTATGTGCTCCTGCTGTGTCTTCATCCTGCTGCTGAACGCTTTCAGCCCACAAGCTACTACTCAGATATATTGCCAGAAAGATGGAGTTTTCAAAAACTAAGCATACTGAGTAAATTCCCAGAAGAAACCCAGCTCAACCAACCAACCAACCAACCAACCTACCAAGCAACCAACAAAAAAACCCAAAACATAACCAAACAAAACAAACTACAACAAACCAAAACAAAAGGAAACAAAAAATCACACACACACACACACGTGCGTGCACACGCACACACACAAAAAAAACCTATCCCACCAAAAAAAAAAAAAAAAAAAAAGAAAAGAAAAAGAAAAGCAAAAAACAAAGAGCAGATTGCAGCAGGGAAAGGAAGAGACTGAAGAAGTCTGGAGTGTATCACATGGACACTACAGCTTTGACAGGGTTGATGGTGAGAAATCTCTTAATTTCCATGTTCCATCCACACATGGAAACAAACTGCAACTAATCAAAGCTAAAGAATAAGGAATCATAGAATGATTGAATGGTTTTGGTTGGAAGGGACCTTAAAGTCACCCAGTTCCAGCCTCCCTGCCCTGGGCAGGGACACTTTCCACCAGACCAGGTGGCTCAAAGCCCCACCCAGATTTACTTGGAACACTCCCAGGGATGGGGCAGCCACCACTCCTCTGGGCCAGGCTGTATAACATTCAGAGGAAAGGAATTTTTCCCAATATTCAGCCTAAAACTGCCCTTTTTCAGTTTGAACCTTGTCCTAACTCTCAATGCCCTTGTAGAAAGTCCCTCTCCAGCTCACTTCAGGCCCCCTCCAGGCACTGAGAGGCTGCAATGAGGTCTCTCCAGAGCCTTCTCCTCTCCAGTGCTCTGGTGAGTGGCCAGCCATGGCTCTCAGCCAGACACCACCACATCTATATTCTAGACAAAAACCTTGAAATCTGGAATATGAAATTCATCTAGTCTGACTCTCTGGGCAAGCTGAGTACTTCTGTTTCCAGACTTTGTCACCTTCTGCACAGTGGATGCTGCAGCTGAAAGCCAGGCCATTGCAGAGAGCTGTCACAGGCAACCATTTGTCACAATACACATTGTTTTGCAGGATTCTTAATGGCTGAGTTTTTAAATGAAGACATTGAAAAATTGCTTACCCATGAGGTATTTTGCTGAGGACATAATATGCTGTATATGAATGCTGATACACCTGCAAAACAAAATTAAGAAAAAGACAACAACAACAAAAAAAAAAGAGATTAGTAACTGCCACCTGTATTAATAGAGCTCTTTTTTTTTGCAAAAAAAGTCTAACATTTGTGGCTGAGAAGCTCTCCTAAACACTTCAAAATGTGTAGTAGAAAAGAACAATGCAGTAATCCACTTGAAGCTGTTGTGTGTTTCCCATCCTGCACTTTGTGCTGGTGTTTGGCAGATCTCACACACCCAGATGCTCGGTGTCGTTGCCATGGCTACCAGGTCTTTGATTAAACTGGGGGCACACGGGCTCTGCAAAGGCTAAATATAGAACAGCCATTAATGAGGACACCTTGGTCAGCTGGAGACGTTCTCCATCGTTATAACCACACACAAGGCATGGGTTTTTTTGCTTTATTTCCCCGTAAATAAAGCAGGGAGTGGTGCTGGGTGATATCACAGAGGGTTGTCAGGCAAACCTGACATAAAACTGTGTTCAGTCAAGGCAAAAAGTTGACCTCATGTTTCGATGACCTGCTAAGTTGCATCTTCATATCAATCTGTGCTCTGTGGACCTTGGGGAGGAGCTGGGCAGCTTGCACAGCAGCTCATCTCACAGGAGACAGTTTATTACTTATTTTCTAAGTAGTAAATAATAACAGCAGAGTCAATGCCAGTGATTTAAGAGGTGGTGATTTTCCATTGGTGACAGCAGTCCTTTACAGTGATCAGGAGTCAGGACATCAGTGTGAAAGGTTTAAATATGAATAACTTTGTACAAATTTATACAAGGCATCACTTTTTGAAATTCTGTCCTGTTACTATGTGCAACTAAATAAATAAATCTGCTAGCAATTATTTAATTCGGCTTCTACTTAAATCTTTAAATCTTTTTTGCTGTACAGCAGCTGTCAGAAAGCATCCTGTTCCAGAGAACAAAGGAGAAATTTCTTGAATATTTGCTTCCCCAAACAAGTTTGATCAAAGTTTTTTTTTCCTAGGCTACTCTGGTTTTGCACAAGTATTTTTTTTATACTTATGTCAAAAACCTATGAGATGTCCTGGATGGTGCTGCCAGCCCCAGCAGGGGCCATGCCATGCACATCATTAGTGTCACAAGCAAGCATGAGTCACTCCCTGCCACTCTGGAGGGCAAACCTGCAGGGTGGTGTCCAGATCAGCCCTGCAGCTTCTGGGCTCTCAGTGAAGAGGCAGATAAACATGAGGCACATCAATAAACACAAGGCACATCATCCTGTAAATATCAAATCAAGGGTCTCTGTTACAGTTTGAAACCAAGCACTGAATCCTTACAGTACTGCATGAACTCCCTGAAAAACAGGCACACAGAAAGCACTGGATTTCTACCTGTGAAACGCAGAAACTGATGCTGGATTGATGTGATTTCCTTCTTGCCTGTGCAGTTCACTCCCTGCATTACAAGGACATCATGAGGTCACATCCCCAAATCCTATCTCCTTTCAGCATTCAGATCCATAAGGACTCCACACAATGTGATTCTCTGGTGTGTTGGTATCAGGGAAGGTCTTGGAATACAAGTGAATTCCCCACAAGTCAGCATTTATTTTAGTGCAAGTGTCCTTTTTGGATCCACCTGTGTCAGATGATGTCAAATAAATTACCATTTTCTCATCCTCACCTAATCATACCAAAGAGCTCTTCAATCTTCTGATGTTGATACCTGAGACCTGACTGATGCTTGCAGCCTTAGAGTTTATTCCAGCTTTGATGAAGTCCTAAAACTGATACAATTCCTTAAAGAAAAAGCACTGGAAGACTTCATCTGCCTACAGATCTGAAAAACCTGGTAATACATTGTCATTAAATACTGAGACATTTTTGTCTTCCAATATCCTGGCAGTAGGTTGGAGAAAATGATGTAGATACACAAATTCTGATCTGAGGCTGGGACAATTGTTCATCCTTATAAACCATGCTGTGTTGTCAGATAACAGAGAAATAAGCCCCCAAAATGAGTATCAACAGATGCCTTCAGCAGAAAATCAAAAAATGTGGCAGGCAGGAGGGAAAAGAAGCAGCCAGGTGAGTTTTGAACAGGACACCTGCTGGTGTCCTTGCTTGTGGTACAGAGTCCTACAGCCCTGTTGGAAGGTTCAGAGCTGTCTTGGAGGTATTAATGGAGACTGAGACAAAACAGTCTCTTTGCTGAGAGAGCTTAGGACTGAGGAAAACAACAGTTGCAGGACACTCAAAGAGATTTTTTATTTTCTGAATGTCATTTGTCATCATCTTGGGTCTTTGGCCAGACTCTAAAATACCCCGCATCAGCTGTGCTATAGTATACAGACTTCAAAGGCTTGTAGCTGGCAGAGTTCACTCACAGGAGCAAAATTTTCTCAGATAAATCCTTACAATGTGTAGGTTTGCTTACATAAAAAAGGAACTACTTGTATGAGCAAAGATTTCAGGATCAGACATTTATTATTAACGTTACAGTTGTTAAGGACACAAGCTCAAAAATCCCTCTCAACCCAACTATTTCAAACTTATTTGGAAAATACTCTGCTGCAATGGTACTAAGCAGAGAAGAATCCAAGAGAAAAACCACTTTATGTCTTTCTGAGAAGTTAAATGGCAGCTTTCCTCTTAGACATGCAAACTAAGTGAAGTTAATTGAACTTTTTGAGAGGATGACTGTGCTTCCTTAATATCTCTACTAAATTTCTGCTAGGGTCAAGATGAATTCGGCTATTCACTTAGCAGTAGGAAAACCCCACAGCAGGGAAAAGTGTAGGGAAGAGATGAGCATTCTTCCACAATCCAAACTAAGCCTCAGAGAATGGAGAGTAGTTAAAAGTTACTATTCACTTCATTAACTCTGTCTGCTGCTGAGGCTTGGCCAACAGATATAGCTGCATAAACTCCATGTTCCCCTTTTCTATTAAAGGGTGTGGTAAAAGCCAGTGACTGATTTGATGCTCTCAGCCCTGATTTTAGCTGGATTCCAGAAGCATTACAGCCCCTCTCAGCACAGAGGCATATTTGGGGGCAGCAGAGGTTTTGACAACTGTTGTGCTCTGTAGATTCTGTGTGTCAAACCATGACACCAACATGAGTGAGAACAGGTTTGAGAGTGCTCTGAAGGGCTCTGGGTATCACCACAACCAGGTCACAGAAGCTCCCATGCCAGGTGACACCAACAAGTGCTGTAAAAGTCATGATGAAAAAACCATTGGGCCAGAAACACTCTCCCACTGGGCTTCTCATCCCAGGTCACACCACAGATCTTGTTCACTTTCAATCTAAATTATGCTCTGCAACACGTGCATGTTTACACTGAAATCATAAAGGGACTGAGACAGATCCATCTGTTCCACTGAAGTCTTGGGAAGGCAATCATCTCTCTAAAATTCAGAAGAATGCAGGGCTAATTGTATGTGACAACACCTTGTTGTGAAGCAATAGACCTCACTTTATGCAACCAACAGAAGAAACCTGGACCTGGTCAGATGACAGCAGAAATGGAAACACTGCAGCACGTGGAGCAGTAGAGGAGGACATGTGCCTCTCTCAGGCTGCTACATTCCCAAGGAACAGGGAAATTGTGGTTCCAACAAGGCACAGAAACAAGATTAAGAAGCAATTTCTGTGCTCTGACACTACAGAGCAAAGTGTGGTGTGAATGGTAATGCCTTCTTGGAAACATTTGTTTAAGTTCTGTAAGGACACAGGTTCTTGTCCAGCAGGGCTTACTGAAATAGAAACTGTTATTTAAGCATAGAGTGGATTTGGACTCATTTATTCTTTGTGACTCTTCATAAACTTTAAATTAGAATCCATAGCTCTTGTATTTGCCCCAGAGTAACTGCAGAAATATGTGACATACATCCAAGAAATTTGTGAAATGGGTTTTCAGCACCTTTTGGCTGGTATGAAAGATTGCACTACCTGCTGAAGGCTTATCCCAAGCATCAGAAAAAAAGAAAGAGTTCAGTTTACACTTGAATCTCCTGTCTGTTGGTTTCTGTCTCACTTTGTGGGCTGATGCCAGGCCATCACCAACAATAATCAGCATTTAATGAAGGCTTTCTTTAATGTTTGCATGACAAGGTGCTGAATCGATACAAAGAAGAGGCACTTCATTTTAAGGAGGTTTACAACAAAGAAAGGGGGAAAAGCCCTTGGAAGACGGCTCCCCAAATCAGCCCAAGCCACTCATCTTCCAGCAGGCTTTTCTACCTAAAAAGCTGATTTAGGATCTTACCACCCAGTGTATAAAACAGCTCATGGATCTGGGATTAAGCCCAGGTGGACTGGCTGCCATCAGCTCATGATTGTTACTTACTTGATAAATACAGGAATAAAGCATGCTTTGCATCCATTTTCTAAATGGCTCCATAGAGCCCCTGGCCCTTTGTACAGTAATGTTATTTACATTAAAGAAATGCCCAGAAAACTCACAAAAAAATCCCATAAAACTTAGAGCTCACAAGGGACCAGTGCAGGGCAGAGCAGAATTGCAAGCTGTTTGCAACTTGCAAGGCTAAATACAAAATTTTCAGTGTTTAGTGTCTTTCAGGAAGCACACATTTTATCCAAAAAGCCATCCCAGCTCTCCCAAATAAAACTGAATGCACCAAATAGTCCTCAGAAAGAAAAGTGTACAACAGTTTGCTAAAGCCTGAAAATAGCAAGAATATATTTTAATGTAATTAATCATAAAGCACCCAGGATTTATCTGGGTAAAATGACTCATTTTTTATTCTGCAATAGTAAAGTATATCAACAAATAATAGATCCCCTCAGGATTCTTAACAATCCCCAGTTGTCTTGAGAATGTATCTGCCTTTACCCTGTGCAGTAAGACAGTAAAAATATATCACAAGTGGCTGGTGAAACAGGAACTGCCAGATCCATTTACAGGGTTTCCCACAAAGAGTCTCTAAAAAGACATTTGCTGGAAATAGATTACACAGCCCATTTTCCTACTTATGCTATGAGCAGACAAATCCCCAAATGCACATATGAATGTCAAGCCAATTGAATAATCCCAAGCATTTGACATAATTACATATTCCACCTTTCAAAATGGTCCTGGCGCCCTTAAACAGTAACTAACGCTGCGATGCAAAATATGCAGGTAAAAGATGATTTGCCATTTGGCCTTTAGTATCTGTGATATTTAACCAGGCTCTGAAGCTGACAGATTAACAGGGAAAAAGGGAATAAAGCAGAATGCAGCAAGACTGCTGCTATGCACTGGCAAATAGCTGATGTATTTTGTACCTTATTTTCTTACAATTGTGTGAAAGGGAGGGGAAAACAAGCTCAGGAGGAAAACACCAAGCAAATATTAGCCAGATGTTGTGTTTCCTTTTCCTGCGTGGGCACACCATGTGTGTAAAGGATACCACACTGTCACATGGATTCTTCCATAGGTCAGTCACCAATAAGCAAATCTGATGTTCACTTCACAGGGTAACTGTGTTGTTCATACACATCTTCCAGGGGAGAAAAGAATAATTTTTTGACTAAAAATACCTCACTGCCATAATCTTTGTGGTAGTCTGTGGAGGATTAAAGCAGGTTGCTGTACCTGTTTGCAGAATATTCTGTATAATTTATGAAAGTCAACATTAAAAATGGAATTTTTAATGTGTCAACATCATGTGTCATGCTCAAAATTCTTTATGATACCATTGGTTTCATTGGACCCTTCTGTTCTGTTGAGAAGAAATCCTTCTTTTGCTATGACATGTTGAACTGGCCCTCCAAAGGGGTGAAAAATCCATTCCTGTACTTGACCACCAACTTCTGTGTAATGCTTGGTTCAATTTTAGTACCTTTATTCTCCCCTGAATTTGTGACTTAGAGCACAAGGGGTTACCTCTGGCTGAGGTTAATGCTCTTTTCCTTTTTTCCCTCAGTGCAGACAGAATGGTCAGCAGTGTTCTCCTCAGCCCAACTATTTTTGCAAAGGATTTTATTTTATTGCTAATAGGCACTCCAGAGTAACCATCTTGGAATTAGATCCTCTCAGAAACATCATGCTATCTTTTATTTTTGTGTCACTGCAATAAAAAAAAAGAAAAACTACCGAAATCCATACTGGTATTTTGTACCCTGCACTCACTGAATCTTGATTGCTTGCAAGAACAAAACAAATCAATAAAGCTGTATAATCTGAGGTGTCTTCAACATTCTCACCTTTCAGATTCATTGTGATACTGACCTATTTTGCTTTCTTCTGAGACAGCATATTCTCTTTTGTCCCTGCATTGAATTATCCCTTTATACTTTATCACTTCTCCAGTAGAGTCTCATGCTGTGTGTCAACCTGCTTGCACAGCCCTCTAAGGAACTCTGCCCATTTCTCTTCGTGCTTCCAATAAATTAGAAAACCCATAATGAAATGCTATCAACGAGCATTTCCTGAGCAGTGCTTCAGCTGGCAGCCAATAACCCACAGCTGTCATCAAACACCTGATCTGGGATGCTCCTGCCTGCTGTGCTGTATCCAGCTGATCAGCCACACGTGTGATGTGCTCACGGGCTCTGAAAGGGCACTCTGGCACTGCTGGCACACCCCAGGACAGTCTGGGGAGCTCAGGAGAGGGCAGAGATGGAGGGAAATGGGCTTGAGCAAGAAAGGGGATGAGAAGAGGTCTCTGAATCAATCAATATACAGAGAATTTGGCAACTGGTTGCCTGTGCTATAATTGTCCCTGTATTCCAGAGGAATTAATTTAACATTTGTGCAAAAAAGAGGAAGATATGGACTTGGGGAATGCATGTATTAGAGCTGTTGAGGGAAGTAAAGCTTTTTCTTGCAAAGAGGGGGGAAGGATCCTGACCCAGCCGTGCAGCTGTGCCTGGGTGGGGTGACACAGCCAGCACTGACCTGTCAGTGCCTCAGAGAGAGCCAGCAGGTCTGTGCTCACCTCAGTCACACCAGTGAGTGTCAGGAGCTGCTCCACTCATCCCACTCATTTCCATATGGAAAATCAGCAACTGGGTGTCTCCAGAGCCAGGAGGAGACCTTAGCATTTGATTTGGAAGAAGGCAGTAATACAAGAGGCAGTGCATCACCAGGATATGTCTCTATTTTGCAAATTTTTAGCTTTTTAATCTCTTAAAACTGAAAATTAAATCATTGTCCTTGATGTTTAAAGGACAGCCAGGACATCTCTCCAGCCATGCAGAGCTGTGAATGCCCTGCCACCCACACCAGAGAGGCTTCCTTGGAGAGCAATCTCACATCAAGGTGACATCAGGGAGGGACAGCACATTCCTGCCATGGGGACCTGCATTTTGGAAGCATTTCTAACCAAGCTGAAGCTGATTGTGACGGGGTCATGCGCCACAGGCAGCACACATGGTTAATATGCAAATCTCTCCCACAAACATACAGAGGCTGGGCTGGGATTAGAAACTGATTTTCCAAGCACCAAACCAAAGGGCTCTGAAACATCAAAGCCAAGGCGTTATTCCTTGGCAAATAATCTCATGTCAAGTTTGCAGCAACCATAAACTGTGATGGCAACATCAACCACAGCAATGGGTGGACTGCCATGCTGCAAGAGAATGCTGCAAACTCACCTTCCACAAACTGATTATCTATCTCAGTTGTTTCATGATAATAATTCTTTGTTAAAAGATTAGTTTTCAAATTAGACTTTTGAGAGCCTCATACCACTGAGAGTGCCAAAAGGGGATTTTGAGGCCAGCTTGAGGATTTATGACTTTGTGACAGCAGCGGGGTGGAGTGGATGCTCTTTTTGTTGCAAATGCAGCTCCAGAAGCAAGTTAGGCCACAGGTATTAAGAGCCAGCTCGTGTGCCAGCTCTCACCCCTCAGAGAGTGTTAATCCAATCTGCCAACTGCTGCTGCACTCTAATGCAGCTCTGCCCTGCCAAGCAATTACAAAAGGCTCCTTTTGCTCCCGAGCCACCTGTCCCTCACAGCGCTTCCCTGGCACCACAAAGCCCTTCAGTCCCTGGCTTAAAGGACAGCAGCTATGTTTTTAACTGGTAAATGAAATGGGAGCTGCAAAGCACTCTGTGGGGTTTTTGCACCAGCCTTTGTGCACTTGTTGATGCTCAGGTTATTGGGAGGTAGCTGCAATGAAATTACAAAGAATTATGAATGAGCGTTCTCAATAACGAGCTCATTCTTTTGTTGATCTTTTTAAACTTTTATCAATATTCACATCACAGATATGAACTCCCAAGTTCCCCCTCTCACCCTCTAGTCAGAAAGTCAGAAATGAGAATGAAATTATCTAGTTGTGATTCTAACACACCAAACAATATATCTAAGGAACAGAAGCAAAAGATGAACAAACATTATTATGTACTGTGAGTACAAAAGTAGCCTGAGGCCAAATTAAAGTTTTAGAAGGATATAGCAATTACATCAAATGCAGGAAACATAAAAAAAATTCAGATTCATACAAACACACCTACAGAAGCACACAACCATGATTTTTTAGGAATATTTGGGATCATAATAATCCCTGTATTGGGCCGGACCCAAAGTCCATCCAGTGCACTTCCCTGGCTCAGTGGCCCAAAGCCAATTCAGACATAAGACTAGAGTTATCTGATTTACAGGCATCCTTTCCCAAAATACTTTCCCAGGCTCCTGCACTTTGCAACTTGGAGTGCCTCTCTTTGCAGCTGTCTACCTTGAGGGATGTCCCTGCCCCTGACCTCTCCTGTCATTCTTTACAAGCATTTCCCCTTTTTGCACCTACAATCTCATGCAGCAGCTCCCTTTTTCCCAGACAATGGTGCCAAAAGCTTGTGTGGGTTATGATTCCTCTCGGCAGCCCTTGATGTTTATTTTAGCTTTAGAATTACACCCTGAATTATCCTGTTTATAGAGGCAGCCTGGGTTAGCTGGTGGAGATGGGAGTTTAGAGGGTTCACATCCACATTCACTCGACTGACTCTCACCTTCATTGTCTTTGGAGCTGCAAGTCTGAGGGCTGAAGGACAGCATGAGAAAACAATGCTTAATACAGCTTTTAATGAAACGTTAGATAATACCTTCTTTCAAACAAACATCTCTCGAGCTGTGCAGACACTGAGTCTGGAAATATTTTAAAAGCCTCTTTTTTGTGAAGTTTGCAATGCAAATGGTAAAGTTTTACAGCAATTATGTGAGAACCAAGCCATGAAAAGTGCTGAATATTTAGTATATCTAACTTATTCATCTTAAAATAATTTGCTTTAGAGGCAAAAATTAACAACTACAGAACCACAGCATATGTTCTTTCTGTTAAAATTTACTCTTATGAGTCTGGAAATATTTTTAAAGCCTCTTTTTTGTGAAGTTTACAATGCAAATGGTAAAGTTTTACTGCAATTATGTGAGAACCAAGCCATGAAAAAGTGCTGAATATTTAGTATATCTAATTAACTTATTTATTTTTAAAGAATTTGCTTTAGAGGCAAAAATTAACAACTACAGAACCACAGCATATGTTCTTTCTGTTAAAATTTACTCTTAACATGTAAAAATTGCTTTTTCTACTGTAGCAGCTGAGAATGGGAATACTACAAAAAGTTAGGACTGGAACTGAAATTTTTATAGTTGGTCCTAGGCTCAGGGCACTTTTAGAAGACTCAAAGAAAAGAATCAGAGACAAGAAAGATGAGTCTGTCAGAAAGCACTAGAGAGCAACAGTTTAAAAGCAGTGAAGTGGATGTGAAAGAAATGAAAATATTCAGATGTATTCTGGTAACCTTGGTTAAAAATCCTCTCCCTGTTCAGTGAAAGATTAATTTTCCAGTTCCATACGAGATCAGAAGACTCAGAGCTGTAGCTCAATGTACACACAGATCTAATTCACTGGAAGAGACAATTCTGTATTCTGACAAGAAGAAAACAAACTGAAATCACACAGAAGACACGAGGATATTTTCTGTGTTATCTTTGTGATGCTGTGGGCAACTTCCATGGGGTGAATGGTCTGTGGTGATGAAGAACTTCTCTTTGGCAAGCAGGGGGAGAGCAAAGGGGACAGGAAGGAGCACAGAAGCTGCCCTGCTCCTCGCCTGCTGCAGAACCCTCCACAGCCCTGCCATCAGCAGCACCACTCCTGCACACAGAAATGTGAGGACTCAAGCATTTAAAGACATGACTAAAGCCCTGTGATTCCTCTCCCTTTTCAAGAAAGAGCTTCTTTTGAGCAGAGAATAGAAGAAAAAAGAATAGAAGATTCCATTTTCAAATCTGGGTCATTAGCTGCCCAAGGAGGAACATTAGTTATTGGCTTTAACATCAAGCTGGTAAAAGCAGAGTTCTGCAGGCAGTTAAAGAGATAAAAGGCACTTGTTCAGGGTAAACACAGAGAGCCACTCACTCCTTGGATTTAGGATGTAACTCAGCTAAAGAGGAGAACATTTACATCAGAAGATTTGCATTTCTGAGTACAGGAACTTCATTGGGGTGCCCGGTATAGCAAGAGCTGTTTTTCCAGAAGAGGGCACTAAATATGTATACTTTTTCTATTTCAGTGATTAAAAATTAAAAAAAAAAACCTAAAAAGGACTGGAAACCAGATGAATTAGATTATAGACTGCTTCATGTGTTTCTGCAGAGACACCAGAACTAAATTCTTTCTAGTTTTGCCTTCTGAAGCCGTTTAAATTATTGCTGTTTTCTCATTTTGTATGCTATTCCTAGTATATTTCTTTCCTTAACATTTTAAAATAACCACCTGTATTTATTACAATCCAGTACAAACCAGGATGTTCATTGTCCCTAAAAACTTAGGAAGCAAATTTATGCTAAATCAGGAACTCATCTCTAATGCAATTCTGAAGTCTCTCTATGTTGCAAGGAATCTAATTATTTGTTACATTTTAATTTTTTTTCAATAATTTCATTCCTCATAAAGCAAAGTTACCCCATGTTTCACTAAGACAGATTCCCATACAAGTGCAAGAAAGAAAACTGTGATTATTTAAATTCTGTCCATCTGATTTTGACTGTCTAGGAGATCTTATTATTACATTATCGTAGGAAAGCTTTATTCAAAAACAAATTGCATTTTGTTTTTATGACATTTTAAGAATCTTATTAGGACATTAATCTCTACCAGTTTGTTCAAGTTAGCTCATCTACACACACAGAAGAGGAAGCAGAATGAGAAATTCAGCCTTATGCAAGCTAAGAAAAATTGTTTATTTTTGTATCATAGTGTTTTGCCTTGAGGCCTTTTTTCCCTTCCCTGCTTGATGAAAATCTCATTTACTAAAGAAAATATTTACGGAGGAAGGCTACTGATAGCTGATACTGATACATAATACACCTATGTACTTTTGCATGACAGGCTAATTATTTCTGAGTTTGGATGCTCCTCTAGTCTTCCCTGGAACTGTGGATTTCCTTTGCAGCTTACTGATGTGTATCTGTGCCTGTGAATAAATGCAGGATCCAGTTTATTGGCCTTTGCTACACAAGAAAGGCTGTGAAACTTAGTCCGAAAAACAATTTTGCACTCAGTCATGTTTGTGCAATTTCTGTTGAAGCCTCCCAGCTCAATTCAGGAGGCTTCAGGTTTAGTTCTAATTCAATTTATCTGCATTATTAGGAGAACAGCAAGTGTTTAATCCATTGTTTTTAAAAGGAAAGCAGTTAAAGCTCAGCAGCTGAAGTCAGCAGACTGTTTTTAATGCTCTGCATTTCAAGTTTTGTTGTAATGATCAGACCAAACAGTCCCTGGAGTGGAGAGAATGGAGACTGGATAAGAAATTGGAAGAAATTGGAATAAGAAGTTTTCCTAAAATCACTGCTGTGTAGGGAGCAGGCGGCAGCAGAACTGGAATATGGGGATGGAGGACTGCAGGCTGTGCTGAGCTTTGCTTCCCAGCTCAGGCACACACATCTGGTTGTGTTTTGTGAATGCACCCAGACCAGCATTTCAGAAGCACAGACTTCCCCCTGGAAACATCCCCAAAACCAGGGAGCAATAGAGCCAAAAATCTGGTGTCCAGTGTGGTTTTATTGTTGGCCCATGGAAGGGCTGCAGGCCCTAAGTCACCACAGTGGCTGCCAATGATAAATCATGGAATGGTTTGGGTTGGGAAATCATCCAGTTCCAACCTCACTACTATGGGCAGGAACACCCTCTACTAGACCAAGTTCCTTCAATGTTGAGATGATCTCACTCCAAGAATACCTGCTGAGGATGAGGAGAATACCCATTCTTTGCATTTTGGGGGTGCAAACATATTTTCCATGGATAACAGACACAAGCAGCCCCCACCCAGCCATTCCTCCTTGCTGACACTCAATGCTTATCCTTTCCCTTTTATTAAGAATGGAATCACACCCTAAGTATGCATACTTGGGTTGTGTCTTTTCATTCCAATTTTTTTTCCTCCAGTTTCTATTGAGTTACAATGACACACCCTTAATTTTCAATAAGAATCCTTGGCCCCATGGCTCAAGGATCCTAAGCACGAAAACATCCCTACAGTATATTTCTTTGAGTGCCTAACCCCCCTCTAACTTATTTTTTAAACTATTTTATTTTCTCATTAAATCAAGCTGTTCCAAAGCAGAAGAATTGCTGTCAAAAGCAAAGAATCATTCAGGCTACATAAAGGAATACAGTTTCTGCTGGAACTTTGCCAGGATTACAAATGAACCATGAGGGTCCCCCCAAAGCAAAATAAATAATAGGTTTGACCTGTTTTCTTCCCCTGTGTTAGTCCAAAATTGGCCCTGAAATTTAGCAACATGAAATTAATTTCTGTAGTTTCTCCCTCAAAAGAAAACTCTAGGATTAATCTTGTCAGTAATTATTGCTCCACTGGCCTGTAACTGTGTCCAAAAATTTCTATTCTAAACAAACAATGGGACAGAAATTGGTGGAAGAACAAATATTCTCACCATTTGATGAAGTGTTTTCTCAATTAGAGTGGGTAGTAAGAAGTTTTAATTCTGTGAGCACGTGCAGCAGAGAAGGTTTGGCATCCAAAGGGCCCTGCTGCTGAAGGCACAGCTGAGGACACCTGAGAAGGCAGTGTTTGCACAACCCTGTAATAGAGTTTTGAAAACTCAGGAATCCCCTGAGAGTTTTATGGCAAACTTCCCTCTCTCTCTGTGCCACTGCAGATATCACACATTAATTAGCCTGAAACAATTACTGATAGCAACACATGACACATGTTGGTGTATCTGACAGAGATATTGCTGCTTCTGCCTGCCCTGAGATTCGCTGCTAGGAAAACCTCCCACTGCTGAGGCTCAGGTATTAGCAGCTTTGGTTTATTCAGTGAAAGGTGACCATGAAGAGCTCATCTCTTGGCTTAGATAGACTCCCCAGCTTGGACAGAAAAGCAAATAGGAGTGTGGAAATGGTTTTGAATCAACCTTGTGATACCTTTGAAAATTCTGTTTGTCTTGTTGAAAACAGCAGGGTTTGAGACTGGAAAAGATAGGCTGTCTTTCACAAATACCAGATTAGTAATTCAAAATTACCACAACAAGCTCTTTTAAAATAAAATATTGCCTTTGAGTGTTGTCAAAAAATAGCTGCTGCTTCAGCTTCAAATCCAAAATAAACTAGCACCCTCAAAATTAACCTCTTCTATGCTGTTAGAACATTCTTGTTAAGGCAACACTTCTGGACACACAGGCCTTAGCTTTAGTTATGTAAATGGAGCTGGAGCACTGCTTCTCTACCACAAAGGGGTTAAACAGCACTTATCAAATAAGGTTATCACACATCTAATCTTGGCTGTTAAAATAATATCACTCAAAACAGGATCTGTAAGAAGAAGGAGAAAGAAAGGTGATCCCCACCTTCAGCCCTGACACCCCAGAACAACCTCACTGACAGCCCACACATAAAAATACTGCCATTTTCAGAAGCTGTGAGCATTTTATTGAACTATTAAAGATTAGCTGAATGGTATTAATAATATTTATTCTATGGGAAGTAATTGAAGTTGTTGCTTTCCCAAAAATTTAACGAATTAGCAGATTTGATGAGTGGCTGGCCTATGTGTTTCCAATAATTCATTAATAACTTTACTTCTGCTCTTTAAAAAAGCACTGGATGACTACAGTCATACAGCTTATTCTTCACTCACAACTACATTCATACAGTTGGTGAATTGAGAAAAAAGTTACTCTGCCTGAAGATACACACATGCACAATGTAATAACAGAAATATTTTAACTAATATAAACAGTATTTGGATTGAGTCATTTTCTTCTTTTTGTTTAGTAAGTGCTTTACCCTAATCCATTATTTATCCTAGTAACAGCAACTATTTCTCACAAGTATATGAAATTACAGTGCTTTAGGCTTGAAAATGTTGGAAAAAATCATTTTAGCCACCAGTCTTTGATATAAGTGAACAATGTCCTTATATTGTGCAGCTTTCCAATAGAGGAGTCCTTCTGATTTATGAACAATGATTCAAAACTGTATTCACATTAAAAAGAGGATATGAAAAACCATAAACATAAGCTTTTTGCTTCAAAATGGCCCCTTCAAAAACTAATAATTTACAACAAACACCAAAAATTAAATAACAATCAATAAAACAGGTAGCATTATTTTATGACAGAAGTATTCTGTCTGTGCTCACTTTATCATGAAATCACGAAACATTTTCAGTGTTCCTGAAAACAACATTGGGTGAGAATGAAAAAACTAAATTTGAAATATATTTATTGCCATATAAAGAAGAGAGATTTATGTAAGCCTATTTCTAGGCTTGGTAAATCCATTTCAATTAAGCAATAAATATCATGACTACAGTCTGAGCAGTATTACTGATGATAGTTATGACAGTGTTCAATTTTCAGAGGTATATTTATCATAATAATGTTTATCACCTAACTCAAAAGGATGTTGTGAGGATTCATTAATATTTATACCCATTAGTGTTTTGGAAATAACAAACAATATGTTATTTTAATTTTTACACAACAAATTAAATTAGCATGAGGTCGTAATGGGACCATAAGCACAAAACCCATTTATTTCACATAACCACCAGACTTGGAGAAATAATAAAAAATAGTAACAACAACAACAATAATATGTTTCTTTCTATAAATAATGCTTTTTTACTTCATTCACACTCTAAATAACAAGCCTAAGGTTTGCTCTGGGTCTTTCTGACCTCTCTTTGCTCCCACCACTCCTCTCAGAGATACAGGCAGGGAGAACAGAAATACTGAACTCACCACATGAACTAAGCTAAAAAATAATTATTGAGTGTGTTCCAATTACAACAATGATTAATTCTTTCCAGCCATTTGGGATTAAAAAAGAGCATTTCTTTTACTGCAAAATAGGTAACAGCATCTGTTGTATCAGCTGCAAAATCCTCTGAGCTCTAACTTTGTTCAGAAGCCTTTGCAGTTTGGTCCACGCTAATCAGCCAGAATTTCTGAGTGAATTTGCCCTTAACTGGAAGAAACACAGTAATGGGCTGATAAAATTGGAGACAAAGAGCAAAAAGTTTTACAAGGAATCTTAGCAGCTTTAATTCCTCTCTTGCATGATGACAAGATTCCCAATAAAGGCAATTAAATACTCACAATTTAACATCTCACTATGTCACTCCAGAAAACAAGTTTTCTTCTCAGATATTTCCTCTGTTCTTTTATTCCATTACACAAACACCACTGGTAACTGATTGCCACACAAAGCTGCACAAGCTTTAGTTACTTTACTCTTACTTAAGTCTTTACTCTTACCCCAGTCACTGAAATGCCACGAGATTTAAGGGTTGCTTGGTCACTTGGTTATTTGGGAGACCCTTTTTGGAGACCAGGGGTAACCACAGAGGGGGTGCCAGCCCAAAGACCTGTGTGTGTCCCCAGGAGGCACAAGGGGAGCAGAGAGCTTGCCTGTCAGTGGTGCTGGAGTGACCTTGGCCAGGCACCACCAGAGACATCTGTGAGCCTCTGTCCCCCTTCTGCTGAGCTGCAGTGGCCAAACCCCATTTGCCCACGTTTTGGAGTTATTAAACCTCATATCAGAGACCACACACTTGTTTTGGTGAAGGATGGTTTGAAGTAAAAGTTTCTCCATGGAGGTGTTTATTCCCCGATGCCTTCCTGAAATCTCACTCTGCTGTTTGAGCCTCAGGTTGCACCTTGTTGTGGTGTAAAGAAACTAAAAATAAACAGCAGAAAACTGTGGGAGTATTTCAAGACAAAGAAGCTTGGTGCCTTTCCTGTGACCTTTCCAGAAAAAGAACAAATCTTCTGTGTTCAAGGTTAGAAAAGCTCCCTATTAGCACAAGGCTTACCCAGAATATTGCTGCCTGAAAGATTAAACTTCTGTAAATATAAGCACTGCAAAAAAAAGGCATTTACAATGAAATCTGACAGCCAGACTAGCCAGAATGTACCCACACCAGGCTCACAGCTGTCTGCCAAGCTTCCTGGGAGAAATATATTTTAAGGAACGTGCTTTAATTCATTATCCTTTAAAATGATGGAGTGATACAACAGGAAAACACACATTAGCTGCCTCAGTGTCTTTGCAAAATAGGTGTCTGGCAGTTCAGTGCTGTGTTATTCCAGTGTGGGTGTCACTGCTGTCACCCAGACCAACACTGAGCAGAGATGCTTCTGTGAAAATAAATAGAAAAACATAGAAGCAGCTATTACTGGAAGGAAATGACTTTGTGGCACTTTTCTTAAAAATATTCCGCTTCATTGGAGTGACACATTGTGCTCTCCTATTTTGATGTTTATTCCTGGCTGATATTAAACACAGAGGCTGAATCCATTCATTTCAGAATTTAGACAAATTATTAATCCATACTATGCATATCAAAGCAGCACAACTGTACTGTGTAAAAAAATGATGAAAATATCTATACTCACAAACAATTAAAAGGCAGCACGTCGCACTTTCAAATGCCAAAAAAATAAGAAACAATTTCTGATGGCTAAAAAATAAGTATGCAATAATTCCAAGAAGCTCCTTTTTTGAAATTGTAGAATTAAACTTTAAAGACATGTCCTCTGCCAATACATCTCCTGAAATTTTCTTTTGACTTTGCAACAAGGACAACTGCCCAAGGCTTTGCTGATCAATTCCTTGTTGCAGAAAACAGCATAATTTGAATTTTGTCCAAGAATACAGTTTGAAATGCTGAAAATGTGAGGAGCTAACTAACATGCAATTATTTGTAGTCACAGTCTGCATACCAAGGGAGAAGAAAGCTGAAGAAATAATCTAACTCTTATTGCCATTTTAATACAGAGAGCCACCCATCATGGCTTAAGGCTGCAATAACCAAGACTGAACCCAACTACCCCTCTATTAGTGTGCTTCAAAACAGAACAAAACAAAACAAACCCAACAAATTTTCTTTTCTCCATAAACATGGATCTTAAAGGAATAAAAGAGGGTTTGTTTTGTTTTATTTTGCTTCAGGAACTCTTGCTGTATATTAATAAAACAGGAAGAATTTGCAATGTTCTCTTACAGTGAGTATATGTAACATCCTGAAATGTTCCCAAAGAATGTTTTCAGCTTTCCACTCTGGGTTTTCCTTTCTAGAAAAAGATGTGGTGTGATGCAGGGAGCACCTGGATGTGTGATGCTCTCTCTTCTCCAGACAGGCATCTTAAGAACCACAAACTCAGTATTTTTCTGTACCTCAAGCTCACAGCAAGCACTGACATGCAGAGAGGAGGATGCAGAGGAAGCACATCCAGCCCATCCCTTTCCATTCCCATGGCTCTCCTGCCACATTGCCCACCTCAAGCACTGCACCACACACTGAACACAAAGTCTGGGTCTGGGCTGTAAAAGCCCCCCTAACTCTGCTTCTTTCAGATCTTCAGTGTGCAGTCCTTTCAGTGGAAAAATGTTGAGAATAAAAATTTATTTTCTCATTACTTTTTAGAAATTTAAGGTTTTTTCTCTCCTTTTTTTTTAAGATTTTTTAGGTTCTTTTGTGTTTGTTTTGTCATTAAAAGCATTTTTTCTGTCATTCTCAGAGGAAGTGAGGGGAAGCCTTCCCTCCTCAGGGCTCTTCCAGCTTCCAGAGTCCATCTGAGCAGAGTTGGCACAGGGCTTCCACAGACAAAGCCTGATTTCCACTAAAAGAACTGCATTTTGCAAAACATCTCTGGCTTACGAGGCAGGGAAATTAGAGAGAAAGGCTTTGCTTGTTCAGTGACCCTCAGGCTCTCTTTTCCATGTTTAGAATTAACACTTCCCCATCCATCTCTGTCTAGAACTCAGCTAAACTTCAGGTAAGTGAAGTCACACCACCAGTAATTTCCCAGGAAAAATCATTATGAATTACTCCTTAAGTTTCTGATACAGTTTTCTTTTCCCTTACTCTAAAACCAGACATGCTTCTTCTGACTTTCATAGTACCAAGTCAGGAATAACTACAAAGATGATAGCAGAGAAATCAGATAAACAACAGAGCTACAACTTTCACTGCCTAAAGGACCCACAAATTTCCTTTGGTTAGCAGCTGAAATGTAATTTACATCATGGACAAAAACAATTACATCTGTCAGCAAATTAATTATTTTCATTTTGAAGAATTGGTGATATTCTAAACTATGGAAACAAAATATATATTTCATCCAAGTAGTACAACATAGCTATCACTCAAACAATTCAGGCCTTATACCAGCAGAATTGAGAAAGACAAAAATATTATTCATACAGAAGGATTGCTTCCCCCATGTTTGATTCTTTGGTCATCATTTAAAAATGACTCATTACATTTTTCCCTTTTGAAGCCTGGTAAAAAATTTGCTGTAATCCAGAACTTAGTATCAACCTAATGGTGATTTTTTACAAATGATTTATACCTAACTCTCAGAAGAAAAGGATTTATAATGAAAGTGATAGCTCAAGCCTAACTGCAGCACAGGGAATGGTGACACCATAATTAATGTATTATTTCAATTGTGGGAGACACTGACAGTAGCTTTTTGTTCTGGGGAAGAAATTTATAGGATGATGGAAAAAGGCACCGTGGAAAAAAAAAATCACAGAAGAGGAATAGAAATCCTTGTAGCAAAGACATGTCCTTACAATCCCCCTCCCGGAGGCTATAAAATCCTGGCAGTGACAGTGTTTCCTCACAGTCTAATTTATACCTTTCTCCTCTACTAGATGGCAGTGTGACATGCTCTCAGAATTGCTAAGTGAGGGGGTTTCTTGCTTTCTTTCTTAGGAAGCAATTAATTTAAAATATCATCTTGCTGGCATAAAAGTTTAAAAAAAAAAAAAACCAAAAAAAGAAGTTTGCCACTGGCTGTGTATTTTGAAATCAAATCTGTTTACTTACAGGTTCAACATCAAAGGCAAATAGTGCATATTCCCTGTCAGGTGACACCTCATACCGGATAGCCTTTAAGGAGACCTGGAAAACAAATACAGTTTTGAAACAAATATTCATCAGTTTTCAAGCTAATGACACCTAGAACTAATTGTTATGATCATCTCTCTAAGGATGAAGAATATTGCCAGAATTAAGTGTCTTGAAAAGTACAGTATCTTTTTTTTTTTTAAACCCCCGAAATGTTATGTGGGCACTCATAAGAGAAAGAATAAATTCATTGTGACTCAGAGCAGGCAGCTATTAAAAAAAACCCCAGATTTTTCCTTACTGCACAGTGGCTGGTGAGGTTGCAAGTGTAGGCAGTAGTTAGTAGAAAGCTCTGATAAAAGGCAATTTATTAATTTCCTCCCATTATCTGTATTCACTGGACAGTGCAGGAGATAAAAAAAATTTAAATATCTTCTGGAGAAAATTAGTAATAGAGACATCACTACCTCCTCTAATTAAGATAACCCAGAGGAAAACTGTTCTGTTTTCTCTAGTAAGAGTTTTCGAGATGCTGATCAGGGTGATCCAGTGCACCCTGACCCGGGTTCTGCAAAATTCAGCACTGTAAATCTTGCTAACAAGAAGAACTGCCATGGTATCTCAGACTTGCCAGGAATTACTTTTTTTCCAGCTCCACTTTTCATTTGTGTAGTGCATCCATTTCTCCTCCCCGGTATGTTCCAATGTAATGCATTGCTGGCACAGATGGCACCAAGGTCAAAAAGAGGTGCCACTAACACATCACTCATGCACTGCCTTTTAAATCTCACCCTCCCACCTAACTAATTAGATGTAAGTCCTTGAGAGAGTCCCACACAGCAAAACTGGGAGGGGAACTGGGGAAAGTCCTCCCCAAGGGCAGGGGGGATGGATGGGCTGTGGGGGCAGCCAGAAGCAGAGGGGACGGGCAGCACCATCACAGGATGATTTGGGTGGGAAGGGACCTTTAAAGGCTGTCCAGTCCAACCCCCTGCAATGAGCAGGGACAGCTTCAGCCAGACCAGGCTGCTCAGGGTCCCATCCCACCTGATCCTGAGCATTTCCAGGGAACAGGCACCCACCACCTCTCTGGGACACCTCACAGGCTGCTGACCCAGAGTAGCTCAGGATGGGGGAGCCTGGCGCCAGCAGGGCCAGCATGGAGACAGATTTTATTTACAGAAGACAGATTTTATTTACTATAATGTTAATAACATAGAAAAGGGAAAACATGACCAAGTAGCAAAGGTTTTCTGCCCCAGGGCTGGGAAGGAAGAGGAAAAAGACAACATGTCTGAATAAATGTAGCTCTTGCACTGAGGCTTTGTGGATCAATGTGCAGGTAACCTGCAAATGTATTCACTGAGAGGGCAGAGGAACAAAGGTAGAACAGGCAGTAGGGTGGAAAACAGCATGAAAATGTAGGATTATCTTGTAGCACTGTGCTTTTCTTACAAATGGCAGTAATTAAAAACCAGTGGAATAAACAAGAGGCCAAATGGAAGTAATTCGACTTCAACAGACCTTGACATTAAAGGAAGCCAGCCCATTCCCTCACAATTGTAAAGAAAGAGGTTACATTCTGGTAAAAGAGGATTGCTTACGTGATGCAGTAAAGTTTGAAGGTTAAATGCGGCATGTATAGTTTAACTTTGGGCCCTGACATAATTATTCACTAATAAATTCTTTTTCTCATTAAAAAATAATTAATACAATTGATGTACTAACCTTTGCCACAATGCTGGTTTCATCTACTACACAAAACAATGCTACAAAACATTTCTATCACTATAAGCAATACTCAGTATCAGATGTGACTTTGTTTTTTCTTTACATTCATCTTAATAGTCACCTAGTAACTTCTTCCCACAATTTCTTAGGGATTCTCTCAAATACAACTCCACTTCTTTTCCTTAACAATGATCATAAAAACCACTGAAATCACATTTCAACCATTAGGCAAGAAAAATCAGCAAATGCACAAATAAAAAATAAGTATTTGTGTGAAATGTAGAGAAGGGCAATAGACAATAAATTATATCAATTGTCCTTTTTATTAAGCATGCAGAGATGAGAATTATGCATCTTTCAATTATATATGATATGCAAGACTAGCTGCAAATCTCTATATGATGCTTTCCAGAAGTGTGAGATAAACTGAGCTTGCAGAATTATAACAAAAGCTGGAGTTCAATCTCACATTATCCATCACTGCATAGCCCATTGTATCACCAGTGAATTGCTTCTCCTTGACAATACATGAAGTTGAAACCCAAGTCATTTTCTGCTTTACTGATCCAACTGCAAGAGAGCTGTGAAATTCAGCTACGTGTCATAGAAAATACTTACAATTTTTTTGTTTTCTATTAATATTGTTGAACTGTTGGTTTTGACATTCCTCAGAATCACTGTGCCATTCTGGTTTCTATAAATGAATTCATTATCTGCAAGGAGGAAAACAAAAGGTCATTAAGGAAATCTGAAATTGTGTTTGTGTGGAACCTAATTATGGACTTAAAACCAAAAGTACCGCTGGGAACTTCTTTCTGAAGAACTCACATTATTTTTTAACACAGCCATTGCTAAAAGTGGCTTTGAGGACAGCCATAAAATGATGTGGTTGGTGTTTGTCGCGTTTGTTGTGCCACAATTTCCCTTAGGTGAATGCAAGAGTGACCTGGTTTGAATGTACATACACAGCTTGCTATATAGTTAGTGTAGAAAACAAGGTCAAAAAACCCCATTCTTTGTGATTAAAGGTTTCTGACTTCCACAGTCTCTGTAGGAGTTTAATAAGCCTGGAAAGTCTCTGAAAGTGAAAGGCAAATGACCCCCTAACAAAGGAGATTCTGGAACCTAATATTGTGCTCCAACTCTGACATTTATTCTGCAGAATTATACCAGTAGGGAAAACACACAGAGAAATCACCATTTTCATATGAAACAAAGCAAATCAGCTTGTCTCTGGGCACTTTGGGACTACTCAAGCTCTCAAGACAGGTGGACAAGAAGAAAAATACTGGAGACAGTGTCCAGCTCTCAAAGCACACAACCTGCCCGACAGAAAGGCTGGGCAGACAACTGAAAGGGACTCCAAATGAGGGTTAGGTAGCAGGTCAAAAGTTCAGGATGAAAAGCATTACAACAATAAAGGGATGTCATAAACTGAAGTTCAGGTCTGATCAGTGCTTACGTGCACTGCCCTGCAGATAAAACATAAAACCTAAGTCCCAAGCACTCTGCCATTAAAGGAATCAGCAGTTTTTCTTGGCATAGGACTAGGGCTATGGTTTATTTGCAACTTGGCTAAACTGAGAACTGATGTATCCTACCAAACCTCTGCTTCCAGTTTCAGTTAGGGAAACAATTCCTCACCACCTCCCCATTATGTTGGCTCCCCCAGGAATGTCACATGATGCAGCTGGAGCTAGAGACATGTGGGTGGTTTAACATTACCCATGGGGTGTCCTGGGATGAGTCAAAGGTGAGTTTAAATCCTTTAGGGTAGGTACAAGCACAAATCCAGCTCACTGTAACTGCAGAGGTGTGCACTGCCCAGCTGGGGTGACCTGCTAAAGGGAGCACTGGGTCTGGAGACTTGGTTCTTTCAAAACCTGGGTGTACAGACCTAGCATACTCCTTATCCATGTTCCAGTCTTTTTTTTCCAACCTGATGATAATATTCCTCATCACAGTCACTAACCAGCTTTATGAAATGCTCTGAAGGTGCAGATGAAAATCTTCTATGCTCTACTTATTGCTGTCAATATATATATAAAAAATCTCCTCCTCCATATCACAGATTTACACAGATAAGCGGACAAATAAGAAATCTTCTCTGAGATTGGGATGGATCAGATTCTTGAAAGGCAAATGTTTGCTGCAATACAGTTGATCTTCTCAAAACCACAAGGTTTTAGAGACTTAAGATTCTCAGAGTCCAAATCAGAGCCCTTTAGACTCATAGGCAAAGTTCTCAAAGCATAACTCTTCTTTAAATTATGGAATAAATTTTATTAGCAATATCTGTCTTGAATTAAAAAAAAAGAAGGATCAGAATTAGATTGACTTGCATTTATCTTTTAAGTATTCCTTCATGTGACTGAACAAACTAAGAAACTTAAACTTGAGAAGAACTGATTGAACAGAACTAGGACAGAAGTCAAAAAAGTCATAAGCAGTATGGAGAAGGTAAATAAGGGATGTTTATTCCCTGCCTTTTCCAAAATAAATACTGGAAAGCACCAGGTGACACCAGCCAGTGTCAGGTTCAACACAAATAAAAGGGATTATTCTTCATGCTGAAGGCAAACAAACTGTGGAAATCACAGTCCCAGAACAGAGCAGGTGCCAGGGCTGCAGGTGGATCCAAACAAGAATTAGAAAAATGGAAGAAAATCCATCAAAGATTATATGTCTTGAAGGGGAATGCTTTTCAGGAAGCCCATGAACTAGCCCTTGGGAGGGACTAAAGGAATATCCTGAATCCTCAACTTGAGAGATTTGCCTGCTTTTTAGAGTCTTCCCTAAGTATTTGCCCTTGTCCTGGGCCATATGCCAGGAGAGACAATTCCTGGGGTCTGATCCAGCACTAACTTATTTACAACTCCAACTTCCAGATTCTGTGACCAGATCCTTAAGAAAAGTGTTTATGCCAACAATTTAGGAAGTAGGGCAATAAAAGACTGAATGCTTTGTACATACCTGGTCTTTATATACTCAGGCCACAAAGTCTGAATAATTATTTGTTATAAGAGGAAAGTATGCAGCCTAAATTTTTATTTTCCAGAAATATTTCAGGCATTGCAGAAAAAAAAAACCAGGACAATTTAAACTGAGAGACAGACTATTACCTAATTATCAGACATGCTGAAAAATATTGCTGCTTTAATAATCACCTTCTGTCAACAACACAGAATGCTTTCCAATTACACACTAAGTTCCAGAGAGGAAAAAAATCATGTTTTAAGCATGGCCAGCAAAACATTTGGATAATTGTAAGGCTCTCAGGATATTTCCTAATTACAGAAAAGAAAAGAGCAATGAAATTCAGCTCCAAGTTCAGAACACAGGTAAAGGAGCCTATTAATCTAATGAGTCTGTGAAGCTGTTTCTTGAACACTTCAGGAACTGATGGAATTCACATTGCTGCCCATAATGACATTGCTACCAAATTTTATTGCTCCTTATGCTCCAAAAAGCCCCATAACATTTTAATAAACTATGAACCTTCAAGATTACATAAAAGTTGCTCCATGGTTGGAAGCAGGAGATAACAGACTTTCCCATTATTTGTTAAACCGTAACAAGTTTAAAATCAGGTGCTAATCTGCCACATGTACTTTTAGAATGCATTAAAAAAAAAGAATAAATGAAGCAGTGCTGATTTGTTAGGGCTCTAAATCTTGCCATTATATTCAATACCAGCCATCAACACACTGTCTGAGTTAATGAACAGAAAATTGGTCTGCTTAAGAGAAGAACAAATTGATCTGCATTATACTCCAAACAAAACACTGAGAGGTTTAGCTGGGTCTTAGTCCTCAAAAGATGAATAATATTCCTGGACTTCTGTTTTGAAATGTGTGATTTGTTCCAGTGCAAGAGCATTTATTTAAATGGGACACACCTCAATCAAAGCCAGAAAGCAATGCAGTGGCCTCTGTCTGTAATGAATTCTGTCCAGCAAGCTGATGAGAATTTGCAGCCTGATTTATAGTTGTCACCAGAGCTGATAAAGGTCATCACTGAATCTCATTTTTTATATGTGCCTTTCTTTGGGGCTAGTGTTCAGTATAAATGATGCCAAAAAATGTAATTTTCAGGCATGCAGCCATTTGTTCCATTTCTTCAATCTTTATTGGATTTTTTCTGTCTGTTCTTCACCAAAGAAGTCATAGATGTCCCATCCCTGGAGGTGTTCAAGGCCAAGTTGGTTGGAGCGTCGAGCAATTTGGTTTACTGAAAGGTGCCCAGTGGGGCTGGAACTGGGTGAGTTTTAAGGTTTCTTCAACCCAAACCTCTCTCTGATCCTATGGTTCAATAGTAAAATTCACTTTTCCAACTCCTCACCCCTGATTCAACTTCCAGGAAATTGTCTGGGTGGTAGATCTCATTTTCTGACTGTGAATGTAGACACAGGTATGTAGTCACACTTGGAAAAAAGTAACTGATTGCAAAAAACAATGATTACCAGAAATAATGGATAAGTCTTGGGGGTCTACAGAGACAGTGAGAGGAACAGGAAGGCCTGGGGAGAAACTGCTAAGCAGAACAGGTGAAATAATAAACCCCATCTGCTTCTCTATCTTGAATTCAATCAGAAAATGCACAGGCAGAGAAAACAGACCCAAGGAGAGGGAGCTTGTGTCCCCTGAAGTCACTGAGCCCTCACCAGGAGCAGTATAGACAGACTGGGCACCAGACAAAACAGCTCACCACCGTGGACTAGAGGGTTTGGGACAACCTCACTTCTAGCAGGACTAAGTTTGAGTGCTGGCAGTGCAAAGAATTTGAAGGAACTAAATCAATTGACAGGAACACAGCATCGGTGCCCAAAAATTTAGTGCAGTAAAGCTTCTCTCAAGTCCACATTACCAGAGAGCAGAGACTGGTTTATAAGATACTAGCAGGACCATGCCTGTGAGGGAAACTTTTATTATTTGTCAGAGATTATGGAAAGCAGAAAGCAAAACTGAGCAATAAAATATGAAAAAAAACAACCCACTATTTAAATCTAGAGCTAAAAAATATTTTAATGAAATTGTAATTTTCTACCATTTTATTAGCTGATGAATGAAAAGTAGACAATGAAGTTCTCATGCAGCTAGTCAGCAGCAAGAGACAGTGAAAGAGAGAAGGTAGAGTCAGAATTGTTAGGGCCACTCCAGTCTTTTAGATCAACGGATTTGTGGAAAAGGCAAGTTCTTAAGTCCTGATCAACAGACATGAAAGATAACTGAATGAATCTCAGTATGATGAAAGGCAGCATCGAGGGAATTATCATTTTCAATCCCTAAGATTAAGGAAGATTGGTGAATAAAGGAAATTTAAGTCCTGAAGTTGTTCTAAGCCGTTTCAGATAAATGAGCCTCCAGATACCAGCAGGTTGGCAAACATTTTACCCTGTGTCAGGAGAGCAGAGAGCAGGTCCTGTGGGACCTTGTGTGTCCCCTCCCGAGGGACAGAGGTCACATTGCCCAGGCCACGTGCAGGGATGCTGGGATGGAGCTCTGCACTGGCACAGCAAATGTCACAGGGCCACCACGAGACCACTGGCACCCTTCTGTCCTTCCTCATGGGGGAAAAAAGAGAAGTTGTTTTGGGGTTTTTAATGACCCAAAGCAGTCAGATCTTTGGTGTTTTGTCTTACACCCGAAGGAGTCTTGCAGGGGCCCAGCGTGGTGCACAGCATCACTCAGCCCTTGGCCAGGCTGAGCTCACCTCACTGAGGTGACAGCAACACCTGAACCAGCCAAGGGCTTCTTGGAGTCCTCCCAGGCTGGTATTGGTCACACCTGGAGAACATTCACCATCTAACAAGATAACAGGCAGGAAGATTGCAAGGGTAGGAAAGATGTTTCTTCAGACAATTGGTATTTTCAGTAAGATGTAGTACAGTTGTATTCCTTTGGAAAGATACATTGGGATCAGGCAGTGGAGTTAAATTTGTAGGGTTCCCCGACGAAGGAAGAAAATTATGAATTTGACTCCTGTTCTTAGAAGACTAATTTATTATCTTATGATCTACATTATATTAAAGAATGTTAAAATAAACCTATACTAAATTATACTAAAGAATACAGAAAGGATACTGACAGAAGGCTAAAAGATAATAATGAAAACTCGTGACTCTCTCCAGAGTCGGACACAGCTTGGCCGTCATTGGCTAATAAGTAAAAACAATTCATATGAAACTAATGAAACAATCACCTGTTGGTAAACAATGTCTAAACCACATCCAAAGCAGCAAAACACAGGAGAAGCAAATCAGATAATCATTGTTTCTGAAATTCCCTCCCCATGGCAGAAGCAAAGACTGTTTTGCTACTGAGCTGCTTCCCAGAGATAAAATGCAGGGAAGGTTTCCCAGCCCCTGTCCTCTGGTTCCTGCAGTAGGCTGGGAGAACAGAAAGTGGGAGGCAAGGATCATGAATAGGAAAGAGCAGCAAAACCCCATTTCCATGCTCACAGTTTTTTCGTGCCTAAGGAGATGAAGGATCTCCTTCATCTCTTTAGGGGTTGGACCTGTAGACTTTGACACTGGTAATTTTTCACAGCTCCTGCCACCACCCTGCCTATGTTTCAATGCACCTACCCCAATCAGTAACTCCTTCTGCCTTGCTACTTTGCCTGGCAAAAATAAATAAGAATTTCTACTGTATTTGCAGGGTGCCCCAACGTTGGAAGGAATGATGAATCTGACTCCATGTCCCCAGAAGGCCAATTTATTACTTTATGATACTATTTATATTAAAGAATACTATACTAAACTATACTAAAGAATACAGAAAGGATACAGAATGCTAAAAGATAATAATGAAAAATGCTGACTCTCTCCAGAGTCTTGACACAGCTTGGCCCTCATTGGTCATTGAGTGAAAACAACTCACAGCAGAAACCAATGAAACAATCCGCTGTGGGTAAACAATCTCCAAACACATTCCACATGAGCAAAACACAGGAGAAGCAAATGAGATAATTATTTCTTTTCTGAGGCTTCTCAGCATCCCAGGAGAAAAATCCTGGGCAAAAGGATTTTTTAGAGAATGTGAATGTGACAAATTTCTTCGATTTTGTGATGCTGATACAAGGAGCAACAAGGGACAAAGAACAGCTTGCCTTTAACAACATTGTTACAGCTTTTAATTCCAGGAGACAACTGGAATCCATTTTTAGCTTTCTGCCATTATGGGTCATTATCCTTTTACTGTTCCCAGCACTTTTCCCCACATGAAAGGCTGAAAGAAAAACTTCTTTAAATAGGTGATTTACTGTAATCTAGCTAAATACTGTATAACACATTGAATTGGTATATTAAGTAAGTACAACAAGATAGAATGTGCTTTATTATGCAAGAAGTGGTTTTAATTGCTCGTCATCTCAATGCAGTTGCACTTGGTGTACCAATATAGTGTTTTTACAGTAGCACCAGTAAAATAAAACACAATTATATCTCAGGAAAATTCCCACATCAATGTGCATCTCTAGCAGGCTTGTAAATTAACTTGTCAAAACCTCCAAGAAGACCTAGTCTTGGGAAAACTTAAAACAATAAAAATCAGCAATTCTGGTCTGTTTCTATTTTTTATCTAATCCCAACTCTTTCAATATTCAAGCAAAAAAAAATATAGCTCAGAATCAAGCTTGAAATACAGACAGAGCACACCTTTGAAATTTTGGTCCTAAATTTGAAACCAGGTAAAATTCTGTTCCTGCCTCATTTGTGAGGATGAACTCCTCCTCAAGGAGCCCAAATCTGGGAATTCTGTGGGCTCAGATCACGACTCAGTGGCACAGGCATGAAAAGCTGAAATGCATGTGAGAAACTGAGAACTTGTTTCAACTTCAAATTACTTCCTTCCCAAATTCTCTGCTTTTATAACACTTGGAGGGGGGAAAGAGAGACACTACAATTAGGCAAATTGAGAACTGAATGAGACATTTGCTGGACTAAATCCATTTTTATTCCATCCAGGACAAACCATCTTGATTACAAAACTGCTGCAAAACCCTAACAACAGCAGTGCAACCTCACACCTTGTTGCTTGCTGCCCTCAATTTATCTTTCTAATGCCTGGGGGGAGGAGGGGAGTGCACCACACTGAGATGCCTTTGGTGTATTCCAGAGCTGAGAAATCTCCCTCAAAAATTCTCTGCCACCTCACTCTCCTGTTCAGCTGTGCCATGTGCTCTTCAAATGCTGGATGTTCTGGGAGGAGAAGTGATGACCCCTGGGTTACTGGACAGCTGGAGACAGCAGATTACACTCATCCCTTTGATTCCCTGCTGGAAACATTTCACATTCAACACAGGCCAGAAGCAATTTAACCCCAGACAACTATTTTCCCAGAAAATGGTCCTTAATGCTTTTATTCACACCCTACATATTTTTCACAGTTTCATCATGCAACTGAAGAGAAAAAAAAATAAAGTGCAGACAACAGGTAACAGGAATCAGCTTATCCCAGCTCCATGAAGTGACTGGGGTGGATGCAGAGCTCCAAAATACGCAATGGCACGAATTTCACTGGGAATATAAAAATTCCAGGGCTTTTTCCACTGTAGTTTCTAGCTCAGATGAGAACCCAAGTTATCACTTGTGGTTGGTGGCACCCAGCTTGGGTGTTCCATGCAGGGACACTTGCTCCAAGCCCTCCCTGGCTGTGTCCCAGGCCACTGCAGCATCACTCAGTGACCTCTCTGTTTTCTGACAAATGCACCAGGTCTTTTCTGCCTCATTTGGTTGGGTTTCACACAGGGGAGTGCATAATTCAAAGTGTTGCACCTAAATGTAATAATCCACTTGACACTGAGGAAAAAAAGGAATCCATGAATAAATTTTCATTAAAATGTGACCCCACAGCTCGCTTACTTAATTTCTCTGTTCATTCCCTTGCCTCCTTCTCTTTGCCCCTAAACAAATTGCACTTGTTAATGGCCACGATGGGTAGAAAGAACATATAAAGTGGTTTTTCTTGCTTTTCATTATTGTTATCATGGGAAGATTACTTAAATTTCAGTGCAGACTGAGTGAGACTGCTGTATGTTAACAAGCAGATATGCTTTGTGTGCAGCTGCGGGTAAAGTTTTAATTATCTTTGTGTGCAACAAAAAGTCTCTCTTATGTCAGCCTGTCATTTCAGATGTGTCTGGTGAGGTATGATTGTGATGAAGCCTGTGTGAGGAGTCTGTCAGAGTCATGGCCATCACCCTGACCTCAGGCTTTTGAAAATCAAGGTAGACAAGAGATGAAATCCAAGACCCCAAGACACATTTTGGTTGCCAGTGCACGATTTCTGGTTTTGGAGTGGTCACAAGAGGGCACCCTGCTACAGATCCAATGGAAACACTTTCAACACTTGCAAAGAACCATTAATAATAATTAGATTCTATGCTGGGCAGGAGGCTGGTGTCCTGAGTGAGATGGCACTGAGGGAAGGAAATGGCACCTGAGTGAGAACAGTGTTCCTGCACCCAGGTGCAAGGGAGCCACTAATGGACAAACACTTGTAAAATGTAAAATCCCATCATTTTTAAACCAACCATGAGGGAATGAAAAAGAAATCATGTCAGCTAAGCAGGGTGGTGAGGCAATAGAAGAGGCTGCCTTGCCCAGAGAACTGTGGGTGCCCCATCCCTGGAAGTGTTCAAGGTTGGGTTGGATGGAGCTCTGAGGAACTTGGTTCAGTGAATATGTCCCTGCCCATGACAGGGGATTGGAAATGGATGATCTTTCAGTTCCCCTCCAACCCAAACAATTCTGTGATTCCATGATGAGTGAGGAGCTTTTCCTTAGCATGGCACATTGGTTTGGTTTGCCTGCAGTTGCTGGGTCAGCTCCTACACAGAGTCCTCACCAAACCCCAGAAAAGATTCCTGAAATCCTTATTTTACTTTTTCTTGCTCCTTTTCCTTTCTCTGCCATGGAACCAACATCATCCACCTGTTACTGCCTTTGTTCTGTGGTTTTGAAGCACCAGCAGTTGCTAAGCAGACAGCTGTGCTGACACTGGTCAGGAGCAAAAGGGCTGATGTGAACACCTGGTTTAAGTGCAATGGGTGAAAAATAGTTACACCAAAAGAATGACTGCTCCTTCCTTCCAATTCTCATCAACCATCTGTCCAATAATACCTTCTCAATGGGTTAAGAACTTTCAGCAGATGAGATTAAATCCAAAGAATGCCCTTATTTAATGAAAAGAGCTTAACTTCTTAATATTTTTCTTTATTTTCTATCCTTACACAATTTCTTTATAACTCAGGGCAAAACTTTTTATTGTGCATTTCCATGTTTCTGTCATGGTCTTCATCTTTGTCTGGACCATTTCTGTTCCCATTACAATCTATCTTTTTTGGATGGAGCACTCCAAGCTCACTGCAGTGATCAAGGTGATGATGTCCCTCAAACTGGACAAAAACAGGCTGTTTTCAGTACTTTTCTCTCCAGAGTATAGCTCAATATTGTTTCTCCTAAAAAAGTTGATTGCAAGAGAAAATTGATTACGCTCTCAGTTTCCTACCCTAGAAGAAGGAAAGCAAATACAAATTATAGAATTCTAATAATCCCTCTCCTGTTTTCTTATTCATAGTCTTCTGGCTTGATAGTTCAGCTATATTAACCATTCTGTGTCAATTAGGAAAAAAAACCCCAGGAATATTATAATTATTGGCATCTATTTTTAAAAATATCTTCCTTTGTGAGGCATCAAAACTAGAAAATACATTAAGGACATGCTTTTATGTTAAAGGTTAATTTGGTTAAGGCTATATCTTATGCTGCTGCTGTGTTTGGTATCAGCTTCAAGGCAAAAGGTAACGGCAAACTCTTACAAATGCTGCCCCTGAAATGGGCAGACTTGGAAGAAAGAAAATATGAAACACATGGAATAAACAAACAAATAAATAAACAAATAGATAGATAAATAAATAAATAATTAATTAAAAATATATACACATATACATATATAAATATATATATATATATATGGCGTGGTTTAAGATATTTTTTACATCACATTTCATAGCCTGCTCCCCCTGGGAAGGAGAACAAGGAAGGAAAAGATACCTCCAAATGATTAGTGAGCATTTTGGCTTATGCACGAGTATTCCAAGCAATTTGTCTTGTAAAAATGAGTCAGCCCACCAGCTGAAGCAGCAGCAGACAGTGGAAGCTGCTGCACATGGCCCAGCACATGTGCATTAACCCCTCTGAGGGGCCATGGCCAGCCCAGCCCCTGGCCCCACGCCCTGCTGGTGCTGCCAGAGGCTGAGCATCCAGAGCCAGCTGCAGGAGCAGGCCTGGGCACGGGCTCCTCTCCACCAGGAAATGGGAAAATTGACTGCTGAGCAGAGAATAAGTGTTTATTAGGGTGGTAACAAATTAGAGTACTGGAAAAAGGCTCTGGACTCTGTCCGAGGAGAATTGGTGGATTTTAGGTGTTTGTCCAAGTTTTGATGGTTCTTCTAAGTCTGCCTGAAGACACCACGTTACTTGTCAAGGCCAAGACTCCCAGCCAGACCCTGGAATGGTTTACTCTTCATACATGACCACATAACTACAATAAGACCACAATCTCTCTGAACTGCTGGATTCACCAGCATTCATTGTGGAGTCAATTTTTATAGAGTCAAGTGCATGCCAATAGAATAATAATTTATCTAATAGATCCAGACTTTTGCCCATTATGGAGGAAATGCTTCTGAACTGATACATTTTTAACTTTTCTTGGTTTCAACTCTGGCTTCTTACTAGACTTTGTATACATTTTTTTTTTTCACCCTTCCCTGGAAAGCCAAAATGCTTTGAAGATGATTACCCAGATTTTACCAGTTTTTTATGAAACCCAAGCATTGGAAGACAGGTATAAGCCTTCAAAAGAACCTGATATTTTAAAAACATATTTTCAAATGCAATTAAATAGATTTTTCTCCTTTTACCTCCAGATAAGTTTAACACTTGAATGATCATTTAGAAATAATTATAATACTATGTCTGAGTACTAAAAATGTTTTCATTTTATATTACATCTTTTTTGAACCAAAGTAGATTATTTTTGTGTGCTACCTGTCCCCAGAGGCTAGGACTTTGTCAAGTAGCAAAATGAAATCATACCAAGCAGATTTTGCATGCTGGGGACCTGGATCACACCAATTTATGACTTCATAATTACTTTGTGTGGCATGATTTGGTATAGGGACCTAAAGGTTTTAACTGTAGCACACAACAAAATCATCTGGCTTTTCTTTAAGGTCAAACAAATTATACTACATCCATCCATTTGTCTTCAAGTATCATGAAACTCAAATAATTTAAACATTTTTGAGAAGTTAACCCAGATACTTCTGTGCACTCCTTGTGTGTAGTTCCCACCCCATCCTGTCTAAAATTGTACACTAGAGGTGGAAAACATTTGTCCAAAGTCCTGGTCTAAGGATGACCAAGCAAAGCAAATAGAAACCAGCTCCCAAGAACCCTTCCTCTTGCAACAGGCCTTAGGTCAGTGAAACTCTGATGAGAGAAATGCTGGATGCAAGAGGCTCTGGAGGGAGCTTGGAAAGTGCCTTAGAAGAGAAAGATATTTTGGGCAACTAAACAGAAAATATACAAGAGGAACTGAGGATTCTCTGAGATAAAAAGTGGGGAGGTTCATTGCCCTCTTGCTCATCCTTGTGCACACACATCTCGCCTCCCACGGAAACAGGATTTTGGGCTGGGCAAACCCTGGGTCTCCTGTGCTCTTAATTGAATTTCCACTGATGTGAGGTTTTAAAGTATAATTACATTCCCTTGATCAATGATAATTATCTCATTATAAATTTTTTTTAATGAATTATATAAGTCTAGGACTATTTCTTGTTAAAAAAAAAGGAAAGTGCTTTTCATACATTCAACATCTTAATCCAGTCAGGAGATCCAAGCTCACTGGGGACTTTTTCTTAGATAAGTAAATCTTTGCCTGCTAAATTTTCAGTTACAAAGACTTGATATAAAGTTTAATCACCAGAAATACAGTATTTCCTGTCTTCAAATTATTTAATTATGGTGTCTCAGCATGTATTTATTTAATGTTCATTAAAAGGAGCAAGTGTAATACATACTACTCTAATTACTACTTGGTAAGCATTTTGTGATCAACCAGTGTCCAAGAGCAGTGGAGCAAGGAAATGTTCTTTGCACCAAGGAAAAATCTCCAAGAAGCAATCAAAGTTGAGCAGGGCAGCATGAAAACAACAAAATTGGCTTGATTAAAATATTTTAAAAAAAAAGTTTAAAAAGTAAGCAAATTGCATCCTAGAGAACAAAAGCTTCCCAGGGATGGGTTGTATTTAAAGACAAACATTTCTGGAGATCACTACTGAAGGCATCAGCAGTGTGTAGTAATTTGGATCAGTGGCTTAACAAGAGGTCTGAACACCCCAAAGAGTTCTCCTTTCTCCATCACCCCTTACAGTCCTCACTTGAATGTTCTTTTTGCTCAGCATATCCTGCAATTATGCACCTCATTTGTTCCATCTGTGCTTTCCTGGGTGCTTGTCTCTTAAGTGCTTCTTTCCTAAAATGTTTCCATCCTTAAATCACTCTGACTGTTAGGAAAACCTTCAGCAGGTTCATACAAACTCTCTTTCCTGACCTTCTTTTCCCACAGTTCAAAACTGAACCTCTTTTCTATCCACTCACATCTTCTAAGCAGTGCTGGATCCAAGCAAAATAAAATTTCTTACTCTCTCCAAAAGCAATTCTCCTCATGGTGAAACACTGCCAAGCTCCTGGGGAAGGGACACCATCACCCTCTGCTGTGCCCAGCTTGCTCCATCACCCAGGAGCAGAGCACAGCTCCTGTTGCTCTCCCTCCTCTTGCCTGTGTTGCATTCCTCTGAAGAGCCAAAGAGAAAAACCCAGCAACTTTATTTTAGTACAAATTCAACCAGCAGGAATGCAATTATGGCCATCCTTTTAAAGGCTTATCACAGACAATTTTTGTACCTGCAGTGTCCCCTTCCCCAAGGGCTGGGCACAGCTGGGAGCTCACCCTCACCTGGTTCACAGGTGTCAGCTGGGGAAGATCATCTCTTGGTGCCACACTTCTTGTATCTATTCACATGGATTTTATAACTAACACCCACTGAGAGAACACCTAATCCCTGTCCCAGTTAAACCCCTGAAAAACCAGTGCCTTTCCTTCAGCTCTGAGAGCAGCAGAGTTTTGATTTGAAGCTGCTTTGAACAGGATGAAAAAAAACCCCAGTCCTTTTTCTGACTGGATTTGAACTGTTCAGCACACAGGCAGGACTGTGCATGTGGTTCTGTGTCTGTGGTTCAGAAACACCTCTGTTGTGAGCCACATTTATCAAACTCCCCCCAGATCCTACTGCTCCCCGTGGCAGCATTTCCTTCCCACTTCCATCCCTGCTGTTCTCCTTTGTCTATTTATTAATTTATTTATTTTTTAATCAAAAGGCTCCGCACTGTACATCCACTGTCATTGCAGTATGTCTGCCTGGCTGGCAGGTAAAAGGACCCAGCACTGAATTTATCAGCTTTGCCTTCACCACCAGGAAATGAGCCTAGAAATGTTGCAGTGCACCTTAGAGCAACATGCTCTAAGGGAAGGAGCAAAGAGGGCAGCTTCTACATAATTCCCAGGGATTTCTACCTCAGATATACAAACAAATTTAGCACACAAAGGAGCCCAAATTGTTCTAGTTTTCACACACCTTTTACAACTTCAAACTATTCCCTGAAGCTGCTTCTCTCTGGCAGACACAGTCTCGACAGGAGGCATTGCCTTTCTTCTGAGCTACTTTGAGGAAAAGCACTAATTTTAGTGGAGTAGGGCTTGAAATGGAAATGGGGAATCTGTTTTTGTTAATGGCTATAGAAAGTCTAAAAAAGCCTGCAAGGCCAACATGTGAGAGTGGGATGCTGGCTGTTAGGGGAAAGTCTACTTTTAACTCTGTTTTAAGAAAAAAAAATGGTGGCAACAGAATTAGTCAGTTATGGGCAGTAGGTGTTAAAAGAACCTAGACAAGAAGAATTTAAGTCCAAGGAATCCTTCTGCCTCTTCCAATCATCTTTGACTCATTAAATGTTCTCTTTGATACTGCCACAGCAGCTGAATGTATTTTCCAGCTCTTCATCATAGGCCACTAAGCCACTTCTCAGCAGTACTCACTTCCAGACTCATGTTCACTCTTCACACAACTCCAGCTCCTCCTCCACCTGGGACACCCCCAAGATCCTTCCTGCTTGCCTGGGCTTCTCTGAGTGACTGTGCAGCACCACATTGTTCATACCCTCCTCATCACTGATTCCTTGCCTCTCGGTTCTCCCAGGTGACCTTCATGCCTCAGCCCTGTCCCTGTCCCAGACTCTTCACTCATCCTGGCAAGATGCAGAGACATAACACATAGGAAGCTATGGCACTGAGTCCTGGGGCCACTTTTTAATGCATGTGAGTTTTTAGATGTTCTCTAACCAAAGCCATATGTTGGTACCTCAGGAGGACATTTGACTCAGAGGCTCAACAGCAGTCATGATGGGCAAGGGAATGATTAGAGTTCAGCAGGCTTTGGAGAAATTAGGTTACCTATAGAGGCATCTAGATATAAGGTTAGGCTCTTATGGAAATCTTGTCATCCTCAAGACATAAAACTTCTCTAAAACAGCACACACAAAAACCCTATTTGACCATTACTGTGTTACTTCTGCTTTTCCAGGGTGCGATGTTTTTCCCAAACATGACTTTATGCAACACATTTCTCCTTCTAAATTCAGAAGCTGCTGTAAACACCAAAGAATTATTTTCTCAATCCAAAAGCAGCACATGTGTCCCACCAGCACTCCAGCACTGAAGAGTGCACTGAGGCACTGCCCAATGCTTGCCACCACACTCCTCCCCAGCTTGCTCCTGCGGACTGTATTAATTTTTGAAAGAGCCAAATTGATTTCCCATTTCATTCTCTCTAGCAGTAATGAACGAAGCAGCTACATGGCAGGAATGCTCTCCCCCATGGCCTATTATAGTCTCTTAAAAATCCATTAATTCCCAAGTTTCCTGTCTTTAGTGAACAGGTTTCTGTCACTGCTGAACTCGGGCATCTGCCCAGAAGTTGAAAGGCAGGAGTAGGACAAATTTTCTCCAGTACTCTCAGATCACAGAGCCACAGAAATCTCTGAAGAAGATGATCCAGGATGGTATCTAAAATCAAACTTATGGTTCAAATGGTTTAACATATTCCTCACTTCTTCCTCAATGTGGCAGTCATGGCAGAGCAAGACCTCTTACCTTCTCTGCCTTAGCAACACTTCATGAAGGCATTTAGAATAAGAATAGTGATCAACCAGCTCTGAAGTGCCTGGACACTTCCATTGGCACCAACACTACCCAAAAGTTAATTTAACAAACATCCACATCTTTATGAATCATAACAGAGGGTTTCTGAAGGCCATCCCTAGCTATGTTATACAAAAAGAGCTTTCTTAGTCCTTCCCCTGTATTTTCTTCTGGCCCACACAGCATTTTCCTTTAGTGAGGGTGTCTTTACCCTCAGCATAATGTCATCCTTATTGGCTGTGGGGTTCTTTGTAATGGGGCCTGGAGGTTCACTAAATCTGAGACACCACAAACCAATGTGCTGTGCACCAGAAATCTTGCTGTGTGTTTTAGAAAGTATTTAAAAACATTTAAACAGCCAAACCACTCAAAAATACTGCAGAAAGAGGCTGCCATGAGCTTGGATATGAGGTTTAAACTGAGAGTGGAGAAAGCTATCTTTGAACCATTAAGACCAGTAAACCCATTCATTTCAGTCTTTTAAACATGCATTTAAAACACAATGAAATGAACGAGCTAGTATTTCTAGTTAAAAAGGTGGGCAAATATTCTGATAGATTAACCCAGTTTTCTTCATTCCTTCACCATATTTACACTAAAAAAAAGACCTGTGAGCATTTTCTACTTTAAATTCATTTCACATAAGAGAGGAACTAGGATAGCATTGGGGATCAAGGATGCCTGCATGGAGAACTTCTTCCTAACACAGACCCCAAATGTGCACAGGACTGCAACATGCAGAGCCCAAGGAAGGCAGCTATGTCCCTTGGATGCCAAACAGAAAGATGAGGTTCCTTTCCTGCTGACAGCCCAGCCTTGCCAAGAGAAAGGCTCCTGCTGCCTTACAGCTTGGATGGTAGCTTGACCAAGCTGAGAGCTGCTCTCAGACAAAAGGTTGTAGGGATGTGGGAGTTGGCCTCTTCTCCCAAGTAACAAGTGATAGGACAAGAGGAAAGAGGAAATTACTTTGACTACTTTAGACTGCACATTAGGAAAAATTTGTTCACTGGTCAAACGCTGGAACTGGCTGCTCAGGGAAGTGGTGGAATCACCATCCTTGGAAGGGCTCAAAACCCATGTCAAGGTGGAGCTTAGGGACATGGTTTAGTGGTGGGCTTGGCAGTGCTGGGTTAATGGCTGGGCACAGAGGTCTTTTCCAACCTTAATGATTCTGTGAATATTTTTGGCCCATGGAGAAGCAGCGCAGAGAAACCTGCACTCCAGTCAACCTTGCTGTAGCTTCTAAGAGGGCAATTTAAGTCTAAAGAGCTGTCAAAGCAGCACCTTAGCACAAACCTCTTTCATAATGAAAAATATTAGCACTTACAAAGTTCTTAATATCTATGCAAAGCAACCTATAAATAATTCATTTACTCCACACACGCATCTGGATCATTTGAAATGCATCAGTGCTTTTATCAATACAGTGCAATGGATTTACACTGCAAAAAAAGAGGCTTGAGGGCATTTGGGCTATCTAAGTATTGTTGATCTGAGCATTATTACCAAAGGTAAACTGAAATAAATTACCTCAGTCACTACACTGTGGTTTTTTCAGCATGGTAAATAAAACCTATTAGTTCTAGGTCATTAAATTCAATATTAGGCTTTAAAAGAGCCCAGAAATTCTATGATGTTATTAGAGAAACATACAACAAAACATATGTGCTTCAGTATTACAGATAAAAGAATTACTTCATTATATTTAGATATTATTTATTAGTGTATTTTTCAAAGGGACTTTCGAGATAAAAACCCAGCTGCCATTCTCAGAGGAAAGCTGGGCACACCATGGTCCTGGCTCTCACTGAGTGGCAGGTTTCCAAATAACTGAGACATTTCTGAAAATGTCATTTGAAGCCTCTTGCTAATTTACTCATTATTCCTCTTCTCATAAGAATAAATATTATTTTTCCAATATTACAGGTGAAATGAGTGGGCAGGGACCTTAGAAAGAAGGGCTTGATTTTCACACTTTTTAAGTCCCTGTGACTCTAAACATGTCCTTTGCTGTCCTGTACCTCAGTGGTCCTCCCTGCTTGAATATATTGTGCTCTTCTAATTTTAACCTTTATTCTTCCCCTTTGGCTACAACCACTCTGCAAGGATTGCCTCCCCAGGTCTGGCCAGTGTTTAGCCCAAGGAAAATGCTCTCCTAATTAAAACCTCCAGTCACCTACCTACAGCCCAAAATCCTGACAAGAGCCACTGCTAAATACATTGTCTTGCAAGATGCCTACAGCAAGGCTGGAAAAATATCTTCTAAAGAGTAAGGACTGACACGTTGCACCCAATCCATTGCAATAAATTCTGTCAGGATATTAAAGACTGCTGTTTTTCTAACTAAAACAGCATCCAAGATCTTTCAAAGTGGGAAAAAATCTATTTGCCATTAAAATACAACAATTAGCATAAGTCTCCACAAGTGGCACATACAGCTCAGTCTCCACTGCTTTCTTTTACATGATGCTTCCTCTCCATAAGCAAGAAGTGCTCCCAGGATGTGGGGGTCAGACTGAGAGCTGGCAGGGATCACTGCAGCTCAAAAAGGTCACAAAACCAGAATGCATGACTCAACTTCGACTGCCTCCTCAGGTCAGGTCTAAATAATGACTATGAATTATTGTCTATAGAAGAAATCAGATGACCGAGCTTCTCTTCAGCACAAAAAGACAAAAAATTTCTTTATCCTGTTTTTTGCAGAACATTACAGGAACATTGCACCATCCCACTGAGCTTTTCAGAAACCTGAGCTAAACTGCTGCGTGAGAGAAATTACAGGAAAAGCCCAATAATTGCAAAGCCTAATTATAAGGTAATGTGGTGCTCATGAGCAGAACTGCTGAACAATTAGGGACTAGACTAACGAGTAGGCCACCTGTCAGCTGGGAGAGGGCTGAAAACAGGCTGGCACAGGACAATCCTGACGGGCTGTGGAGGGGGATATGGAAATACGGAGAGGTTAAACACTACATTGAAGATACACAGTATGAAGAGAGACACTGATTGGAGCTCACATGATTGCTAAGTGTATGGACAATATAATTGTAGTTGTACAGGAAAGGGAAGTTCAGTGCACAGTGTGAGACATGGAGGGATGAGGAGAGCAGTGCAGGAGGGGCGGGATGAATGGGGCTGGAACACAGCTCAGATTATTTCCACTTGGACTGCTGGATAAGGGGTGCCAATTAATCACCAGCAGAACCCCAAATTTCCTGTACTTAACTACTTTACACCTACTATAGTATAACACTCATGCTATGCTGTCCTGAAAAATGAAACCTTCACAGTAAAGCCAGCATTTACTCACACTACAGGGAAAACCTAACCAACAGCAGTTCCTGGAAGCGGATCTAGAAATAAACTCTGAAGCAGTCCATATTAGTCACAGAATCATAGAATCACAGAATGGCCTGGGTTAGAAGAGATTTAAAGCTCCTCCAGTTCCAATCCCCTCCCATGGTCAGGGACACCTTCCACTATCCCAGGTTGCTCCAAGCCCCATCCAGCCTGGCCTTGAACACTCCCAGGGATGGGGCACCCACAGCTTCTCTGGACAACCTGTTCCAGTGCCTCACCACCCTCACAGTAAAGAATTTATTCCCAATATCTAGTCTAAACCTGCTCTCAGTCAGTTTGAAGCCATTCCCCCTTGGCCTGTCACTATTGCTCTATGAATACATCACTCCTCTCTGGATTGCTCTGAACAGAGCCAAGGACAGCAGTGGTCAGGACAGCAGAAGACAGATGCTAATCAAACAAAGTGTTCTTTCCTCTCCCTAAACCAGGGGATAAAAATGCAAACTGAAATTTGAAATTATAGTGGCATCACAAAAATTGTAAAATGTTCAAATTTACAAAACATTACAAATTTGCCACCCCCCATTTTGTGCAAGTAAATTTAATTGCAATTCCAATTAAAAAAATGCAAATATATGCACAAATGAGCCACAAGTTCTGACTGAAAGCTGAGATAAACCCTGTAGTCTTTACACTGAAAGTGTATTTATCTCAGCTTTGAGACTGGTTCTTTTCTTTTTTCCTAGGTCCTTTAAAATCAATAGAATAGAATGACAAAAAGCTATTGATTAGAAATATGTTATTTTTCCAAATGCCTACTGAGAATCAAGAAAATACTAAAATATGAGCTCAACACATCAATTTGGTGGAACTTATTTTTAAGTGTGACCCTGAATATAAATATTCTATGTATTGAAACACTTGCTCTAAGACTCATTCTAGTTAAAGGAAAGACCTTCCTCATTCAGTGTTTGAATCAGCCCCTTGCTTACTGGGAAGAACACAGATATTTTACTGACTGAATTATTTTGGGAGCAAATCCCTCAGATGATTCAAATACTCCTAAACATGCAATGTGCTTCACCTCTGCCCACCAACCTCCTCTCTTCTACAATAATGTAGAGGGAAAGGAAGGAAACAGAGCTTTGATGAGCCAGGAGGACTGAATTTTGCAGAGCTCTGAATAACTGTGATATTTTCCTGTGTGATTAACAGGAGAGGAAAGGGAAGAAGGACACACGACAGCTACCCATTTATTTTATATTTATATGCTTCTATTTTAACTGTGTGGATCCCCACAAAGCATCAGCTAGGTTTGTGAGCAGCCATCCAATTTTAATATGCTGTTTTCAGATATGCACTTTTTTCTTTCGCTAGGGCATTCCAGCAATCTTGTTATACTAAGTTAATTAGTTTGGCTTTGGCATTTTTGGAGTCTTTCATTTGCATGCTGAAAAATAAGAAGCCAATAACAACACGTGCTTAGGAATCTGGCTACTGGTCTTTCATCTTAATCACAATTGCACCACTTAGCCAGCTAGAGAAAGTTATGAAAAATCCAACTACAATAGAAAAGCAATTTAAAAAATGGCTCTGGGTCCTTGGGTGAATGACATTGTAGATGAGCATCTTGCCCTTAAATGCCAAGTCATACTTGGGTAAATCTGCAAGGTATCTATTGACTTCATAAAATTCCTTTAAATGTATTAAAAACAGTGTCAGTGTTTGTTCATGTCAAAATAACAGAGTAAGTAATTTTAAAATTTCTGTGTATGTTTTCACAATATGTCTTTGTGTTTTGTCTCTTACATAAACAATATTTCAGTAATTTCAGAGGCAAGACACCACTGGAGTCATTAAGGGTACATGAAAGAGCAGAGGTGGATTTTAGAACACTCAAGATCAGAATCCTAATCTTAATAAAAGTTTATGTGACTTTCGTATTTGACCATAATTGAAAAAGCAAGGGAAATGCTGATTTTTCACAGCAGACTGCAGTTGTGGAAAGCAAGCCTGCTGACCACGTAAAGTGATACTCATCAGTGGGGGTTGCTATACCAACTCTATGGCAATACTTCATTCTCTGCAAAATACCTCCTGCAAAAGTTTAGTTAATTCATTATCATTCTCTCCACTATGCTCTATTTGCTATACTCAAGCAAATAAGGAAAACAGCAGTCAAGCTCTCAGTAAAACGCCTTTTCCTTCATTAGGGCCATTAGGATACCTGTGCTAAAAGGAAAAGGATTCTAGACAAAAACACCTGAACTGCAATGCAGCTCATATTTCCATTATCACCATTCCCAGCAAATGGTTGTGGGGAGCACCATTCCCACACAGCCTGGAAAAGATCTCCTGCACTCTGGCAGGTGTGTCTGTGAAGGTGTTTATTGCCTGCAACAGCTTCCCTCTCTGCTTGAGTGGGTGGCAGAACGTGCAGCTGGGGAATGTGTTAATTCAGCACCATCCTTTAACACTCTCTCTTTTCATTACAGGTATTAAAATTGTTCCCAATGGGCACAAGCAGACAAGGAAAGCTAAACAGAGGAAGGACTTGATCCAGTTCCCCATTAAATTCAAAAGAAAAGCTAATAACTTCCGTGATAATAAGAGCTGGACTAGAGCTCACATGAGTAGCACACCACAAATCATTTTATTCTCAACAAAGCTTGTTCTGACTGCAGCAATTTCTGGGGAGAGCTGGAATCTACATCCCCCAAAGTAGCTCCACTCCAGCAAATCCAATATGCATTAATTCAAGTATTATTTGGTTTTCCCCTGACTGGAAAATGTAAGGCAGCAGAGGATAAAAAGAGCACATGGTTTGTGTGCAAGCCCCAGCCCAGCTGCTGCTGGAGCACTGTTTGCCTGTTGTTAGCATTGCTTCACCTCTCTGCCAGGAAAAAAACAACCAGATTTGATGAGGGAATATAAACCTCCAGTCTTGTTTGTGGTAAAATAATCACTGATGGTGCTCCAACCATGTGCTACATCACTTACTAAGTTTTGGAAGCTCTTGGAGAAAAAGGTTGCTGTTTTCCATGGCTATCTATGAGCTCACTGGGCAGCCCTAGGTAAAAAGTTAGAACAGGGGTGTTTGCATGTTTAACAGGAGGGAAACTGGAATAGGAATTTGAAGGTTGAGAAGGGAATTTGAGGAATTCGAATTCTGGGCAAACAACTCTCACTGCTGGAGCTGGGAGTTGGACAAGATGATCTCCAGAGGTCCATTCCAACCCCAGCCAGACCTTGATCCTGTAATTTCAGGAGCAACATAAAGAACTGAAGGAATTATGGAATACACAAAAAATGCAATGGTCAGGGAGCAAGGATGCAAAGCAAAGATACTACAAAGTGCTCAAAACTCACCAGTTATCCATTTAGCCTCCGGGTCATGGATCTTAAAATCATCACTGAAGAGATCTTCCACCGTTATCTTCTTCTTCTGAGACAAGCTGTTATCTTCCACTGTAAAACATTCAAAAATAAACTGCCATTAATTCAGCTTTGAAATGTATCTGAAAGCACAGAAACCGTGAGGAGTGACATATCTCATTTGGATACAGTCCACATTAAACTTTGTGTCACACACAAATCCCTTCCCACTGTCAATGTTATTAAAGGAACACCTAATGGCTCACCAATAGAACCCTCCTTGCTGTATGTGCCTGGTCTTAACAGCTACAAAAAGACCAAAAAATGCTCCAAACCACACATTTGCAGACACAACATGATCAAAAAATAATCTAAGTCATGCGAACAGACATATAGGTGTCATAGTGATATATAGTGCTTACTATTCAGCTAAACCCTAAAATATTTCTGAAATTATGAACTACAATCAAAAAGTATTTAAAACACCCCATTTTTTAAAGCTTATATTTTTATTTCCTTAATTTTTTAACATAAAACCATAATTGGAAAGGTGCTTAACCTTCTAACTAAAGGGCTCATATAGATTACTTCAGAAATTCACAAAAGATATTCCATGGCAATCAGACATTTGATTTCAGAAATATTTTTGAAAAGTCTATGAGACATAACCCTTAATCTTTAGGTGTTCCATAGCTAGCCCATACTAATTTTAATTTTTAGTGAAAGGATATACAGTTTCATTTGTAAACATGGCAATATCAAAGCTGAAAGTTTTACAGAAAAACTAACAAATTTGAAAACCCAACAATTTTGATTAATATGTTCCCTTTTTCCTTTTCTGCCATCAACTGTAATATTTTTTTGTTTTGACAAGCAGTCACCCTCTATGAATAATTTGTTGTCAACATTCAATTTTTTGCTGAAATAATATTTTCATGGAAACTTTTCAGTCAGCTGTAAATACATTTGCTCTTTTAAAGAAAAGAGGAGGCACATTCTGAATATTTCCACAGCAGGAATGTGTGTTCCAGCATCTTTCCTCATGACAGTATCCTCATGCCTGAGGTTTATTGGCAGCTTGAGATATCTTTAATATTGTTTAGTGCTAAACTTACACTGAACACTTATGATAAGAGAAGTGGTAGCAGACCCTGAAGGTACTTATTTGTTGAAAAAAAAAGTCTTCTTTGCTGTACTAAATTGAAGCCCCTGAGCTACCTGAGATGACAGAAAAATACCTGTGAACAGTGTTTTGTTCCACTAAAAGGTGTTTCAGAACAAACTTTCACTTTTACCAAATTAAATTGTATTCTTCAATGTTCATATTTTTCCCTAGTCTGGCTGAGACCAACCACACTGTGGCTTCCAAATTCCAGAACCCATTATTACAAGTCCTCAGCCAAATACCTCTGTGTGACAGCACTATGCCAACATATTCTGCATAATTTTATTTATTGAAATGGAAAACATGGGTGACAAGGAACCCAGGAAATCATTCCAATTAATTTCACTGTGGTGCAAGTCCCCAGAACTGGATACCCAGGGAGGTCAGGTGGGGCAGGAGGCCCCACACTGCCCTGGGTTTGTGCCTGTCCCAGGAGATGCTTCCCAAATGCCCTCTGGAGGAGCACAGGCACCCTCTCCCCCCATGAGGACAGAAGGACAGGCACAATCAAACCTCTGTGCTGGAGATTTGGGAAGAAGCAGGGTGGGGAGTCCTTCCTATTCCTCCTTTTTGTGCAGGATGGGGACAGCCAGTTTGGGAGCTGCACCATCTCTGTTCCTCCCCAGCACTCAGCCCTTGTGAGGGACAGCAGAAATACAGAGTGGCAGCACCTGGACTTTGCACTTTAGGAGCCTCTCTGAGGAGTGGGGTGAAATTCCCTTCCTGTCCCCTGCCTTGAGTGGAAGAGCTGCAAGAAGTCCTCTGCTGGACCATGGACTACATTTATCTGAGCCACAGAGCTGGGGAGAGCACAAATAAACTAAATAATAAATCCATCAATGAATTTCAGTATTAGGGGGGAAAAAAAGAGATTTACTGGCCTCTCCTCTAACAGACAGGGAGGTCAGAGGGCTTATTAAGAACATCTGCTCCATCCCTCTGGCTCTAATGGAGACATTCATGGAGGAAGAAATGCAATTGTGGGATGTCAGGCAACCCACTCTGTCCTGAGCAGCAGATTCTGAGTGTGCCTCAGGGTGTCTCACCCAGCTGGTGGACAGGTTGTGCTGTCCACACCCAACTGCAGAGACCTGGAGGCCTCTTTGGGCTTATGGAAGGACAGGACTAAGCATGTGCCACCGTTTTTATTTTACATTCACATCCCCCAGCCCAGCAGATCCAGATGGCAGCATGGCAGCCATGCAAGTGGCACAGGGACTTGTGCCAAGTCACAAACCAGCATCCAATCTCCACAGCCACGTGCTGAGAGAACCAAGCAGAAACCAGGTCCATATTGGTTTGGATTCAATGTTAGAGGCATGGCAGGAGCTCTGTGTTTGGGTTCATCTGCCTGCTCTTCATCCTTGCACCCAAACAAACAAGGATGAAGTCTTCATAACTGAACCCAAATAAACAAGGATGAAAGCCTTCATCCTTGCACACAAACAAGCCTGGGCTGAACTGACATCCCACAGCTCTCCAGAACAAAGATCCTCCACAAACCCAGAAAACTCCTACAAATCCAGAAAACTCCACAAATCCAGAAAACTCCACAAATCCAGAAAAACTCCAAAGCTCCAAAAAGGAGCAAGGAGCTGACCTCACTGCCTGTTTTGCTTCTTCTCTTTCAAGCCTTTTCTCAACTCCAGCTATGCTCAGAGGCTGCTTGATAGGTCAGAAGGCTGCAGCCACCCTTGGGTGCCCACCTTTCTTTCCATCACCCTGGTGCTCAGCCACAGGCTGGTGTTGGGTGCTCTCCTCACACACCTCCTGGCCTGTTGTGCATTGCAGGAGAGGGACAGTGCCTCCATCTCTCTCTGGCCAGCACACCAGGAGCTCCATCCCCACCTCAGCACACCTGCTGGATCCCTGGGCAGACCCAGCCCCTCTTTTCCCCCAGATGAAATCTCTGTACCCAAAAGGCAACAGCCAGAAAAGGCAAATCTTTCTCCTTTCTGTAAAATGCCACTTGTTTGTAAGGGTGTGAAATACACATTTATATATAACTATGGTTAACAAATTGCTCTCCTGCACAGCTGGTCAAAGGATAGTGCCTTGCTCTGAGTATCAGAAGAGCTACAAAGCTTTCTAGGCAATGCCTCTGACTGTCAGACAGCATGCTGTGAATTAATGCTATGCAATGACTAGCTCAGTAGCACTTCTGAGAAATATTTCTTATGGATTTTTCAAAAATTTTAATATGGATTAGGGTGTACTTTCTTTTTTTTTCTAACTAAAAGGTCAGATTTGAAAGGAGCAAATGTGTTGTATATCTCCAGAAAGCTTTAAATATCAGGAACAGATGTATGAGAAATCAGCCTCTTCCTAAGCACAACGTCTAATGGAATTTGGGAAGGCCTTATTTTACTCAAAATTTCTGTAGAACTGGGTCCTCTTTTCAGCTTTGCTCTGTGTGTGTGTGCATGGGCAGACTTCTGGAAAGTTTTGCATGTCTTTATGTAAATACACAAACAATGGAATGGGACCTGCACAGGTGCCACATGCTGTGACAAGTGAGGAGCTGCCAGTTAGGAAAGCCTCAGGACAGCACTGTCACCATCTGTATAAATGGTTTAATATTTTTCAAAGGTGGGTGAAATGGCAGGACTCACACACCATAAAACTGGAGAAGCTCAGCATAGGCAATGGTGAATATGTGGTGTCCTATAGTGTAATTAAATGTAAACTTCCACCAGTGACTGCTTCTTTTGAGAATGCTCTTCTAGAACATCAATGGATACACAAACAATATAAATTTTGAGATGTTTTTAGGATTTTATAAAATGAGACAGAAGCATTAATTAATAATAGATTAGATTAATAATAATTAATTAATAATAAAATTAATTAATAATAGCCACTGTAATTACAGTTCCTACTGAATGCAAAGTCCACTGCTCCCAGGTTTTGTGCTAATCTAGGAGCAGGGTGAGTGACCTGCTCCTGAGAAACCCAAACCAGTAGGGATTTCAGCCCTTCTGAATCCAGAATTAAAACCTTTAAATGTTTGGGCTGATTTGAAAAATAATCTGGAAGAGACATACAAATCCTTATTTTCCCCAGTTATTTAACACCTTAATCATTATGTGCCCTGCTAAGCAAGTCTTCCCTACTTCCTGTTGTTCTTGACCTTGCAGGAGACTGCCTGATAGATTACCCAAGCTCTCCCAATATTCAACCAAGTTAGGGTCCAGGTAATCATTTTTCTTTGTCTGAGCATGGACTAGATGCCTGCATGCTGCACTCTACCCCACATATGTCCAAAATTACTCTGGAATCAGACACTGAATGATATTCAGCACTGGTTTTAAAGCGTCTCTGTATTTCATGCCTTGGTACTGCACTGCAAAACAAGCCTTCAAAACAGCACCAAAATACTGAGAGAAAAATGGTTTACCATTTCCTCAGTCATCCCTGACTGAGATAGACAGGAAAAAGTGAGGATTCAGAGGTAAAATACAAAAGGTTATTTGTACTGGTGTGACAGCATCGGGCTGGACTCCAACAATATCATGAGAAGGAAGAAATAAAAACATTGAATATCCTCAGGTACTTTGCCCAAGCCATGCCAGACTGCACCACCCCCTTCAAGGCTTTTGCAGTGAAAAGGAGGTTTTGTTTGGTTATTTTTTGTTTGTTTCCTGATGTCACTCATACTTGGCAGCTCCCCCTGAACATCCACAACACTGATCCACCTCCTTCCTTCACTGTGCTCCTGCCCCTTCCTCACCTCTTGTTCACATATCCATCACTCAATTTTCAGTTTGACCATCAAAAGATAAACATTTCTTCTTCCAGAGAACTATTTTATGGCAGAGAAATGCAGACTCTGCCTCTCCTTTTGGACAGGTTCCTTCACCTTCCCCACTCCTACCTTGTTGGGACATGCTATGCCCAGCTGGGATTAGTAATGTGATAATTTTACATTTGTCAAACCAGTCCCAGAGTCCCACTTAGCCCATGAAATGAGACTCCTCTTCCCTTCTGTCATTGCCCAACCTTGTAACAGGTTCCAGTGGCTTAGAAGAAGACTGAACTCAGTTGCTGCCAAGCCACAGCAGCAGCCCAAGCTCTGTAATTTACCCTTGGCATAGTCTCACCATGAAGCACTTTGGATCCATAATAAAAACAGGACCTCTGAGCTCAGTTTTTGTATGTGCATGTAAGATACAATTCTGAAACATCAACAGAGGGAAAAAAACAACCCAAACCCAGCTTACCAGCAGATCAGATAATCAGAAATCTCAAAAGAAACCAAAAAACAAAAACAAACCATGAATGGAAATTCCAACAAAGAAAATGACTTTGCATATTCCTAAATTTTAAGCACGGTGCATATTCCTAAGTTTTAAGCACAGAAACCCTCTCAACACTGTTATCTGGAGGTATTGCTGGGTACATAATAAAAACTGTGTGATTTATATGTCTGCATGTGTGTGCACACACACCTCAAAGGGAGAATGTCATTGTGTATGCATATAAAATACATATATAAATAAATACACTCCTTAATTTTATTTATAACTGAATGTGAATATTTCAAGAAGGAGAAGAAGAAGGAGAATCCTGGAAACTACAGGCCTATTAGTGACATTTCAGTGCATGGGAAAGTTATGGAGAAGATTATTCTGGGAGGTATTGAAAAACACAAAAAAGAGAATTCAGTCTTTGGTCACAGCCAGCAAAACCTTGTGAGGCTTAATTAATTAATTAATTTAATGACATAATTATTCTGGTATGACCACATGGAACTTAAATTTGCATTGAAAACTTCAGGATAACATGAAATAAACTGAATATAGCATGACAATAAATAACTGAAAAAATAATGTACTGATTGCTTCATTCATTTTCAAATTAACTCAATGCACTCCTGTATTTCTAGGTTTGTCCCTTCTCCAGTTCCTCACATAGCACGACTGTAGGATAAGAATTTTGTCAGGGAAGATGGCCTAGACCTGCTGGACTGCATGTATTTTGCATGTAATGAGCTGGAAATTTTTGCCCCACAGCTTCTGTCTCATTTTTCCACTTCACTACCCTGTGCTCTTCCACTTCCTGAGGTTTCATTTCTCTCTTGCCCCCATTCTACTCATCAGCTCTGTGTTCTATCCTGCTGCTCCCTAGATTCCACCACTCTCCTGCACTCATCCAAGAAGGAGTCCCTGTTCTTCTCCTCTACATCCCTGAGCAAGGGACCTTTGCCTCCCCCTGCGTTTTGTAGCTCCTCACTCTTTCTGACACTGAATTCTTTTTTCTATGTCTTGTCTCATTTTGTTTGTCTTTTCATATTCAGTTCACAATCTTGTCAGTGCTGCAAAAGCGCTTTATTTCTACTCCCTAAGTAGGCATGGAAATTTTCAGGGCTGTATAAATGCATAATAATCAATAATCATAATGACACCACATTAAAATTCAAGCCTACAATGTCAGCAGCTACTGTAAGAGAAGTAATTTACAGAGGTTACACACACAGAACTTTGCTGAAACTTGGTAAGGGGATTAACTAAAAGAATTCCTTATTGGGAAGTTAACAATTGTTTGCTGTGGATAAGTACAATCTGGTATATCTTTTTCAGAAATTGCCTTGTAAACACTGTGGTCTGAACTAAAATCAATCCAGCTGAGTGGGATGGGATTTAGGTGCCAAGGCACCTAAAGGTGGCATCTAATGGCGGCATCTAATGCCATTTCCAGCGGTCCAGGATATGACACTCAACAGGCAACTACTGCTCCATGTGGAAATGAATTTCAGGAGCTCCTGTGCCCTCACTGACTGCCCCATGTGGGTTCCTCTCCTACCCTGGCAGTCGAAAATGACATTCCCCAACCACATTAAGGAATTAACTTCCAGGCTTGTGCCCTTAGGCCAGCAGTCCTGATTTCTGAACTGACTTGTGAAACTCTAAAACAATCTCCCTAAAATAGCCTTGAACTCAGCATCACACTGAGATAAAGTGAGGAAGGAGGATTCCTTTGATGTCGACTTTGCAGTTAGTTTGCAATCCCTTTACTCCTGGAAGTGTAAAATTACAGAAGAAAACTAGACTGGAAGTGAGTTAAAGGTTATAAATACCTGGTGTCAGGAGTATGACAGAGGTGACAATCAGCGAGCAGATAACGAGAATAACAAGTAAGGCAATTGCAATTCCTTTCCAGTTCCTTTGAGGAGGATTACTCCCCACCAGCTCCTAGAAACATCAAAAGAAGATGAACATTTAGAAAAGAGCACTTAGACAAGGAAACAAGCACACAATCCAGACAGCAATGTATGTCTGCAGAACTACACCCTGTGACCACGGTGGGTGACGCCCTCGAGCCAAATACAGCTCAGGCTGTTATAATCCATGGTGGCATTAATTGAATTCATCCCAAATAATTATACAGCAAATAAATGCAATGCACCCACAGGTGGCTCAGCAGTGGAACCCACACTCCCCATTACCTCCTGGCACCCGGGCACCAGCCCCCATCCCAGCACTCATCCAAACTCACTCATCAACACCGATTTCCTACCAACCCTCATTAAGTCTGGGAATGAGGAGCATTACAGTAACCTTCAAGAGACTTTCATAATAAGATGTCAGAGAAGCATACAGGAAGATAAATAATTCACAGGGGCATGCATAGAGATAAAAATCAATAAGGATATCCCCCTGGTGAACTTTCCTGCCTTCCCAGAAAACATGACATCTCCTCAGGGCATGCAGTGTGCACTCCTGGGTTGGTAGGTCTGAGGAATTGAAGACAGGTTTCTTGTCTAGCATATACATTAAATTTAATCACACCCTTAAAACTTCAGAATAAAAGCTCCATTACCACTCAGTGATTAGCTCTGACTGCACTGTGGTAGCACCATATGTTCTGCCTACAATGTACACAGCAGCCCTGCTCTCAGGACTGAGGTTTTTATGAAGTGCTGTGTTCGCACTCGCAAGATCTTAAAAATTTATTGCACTTTCATGTGTTTTGCTGGATGCCTCTTAGCATTTTGCACTATATGTGGTTTCATGCATGCGTTGAAGCACCCACAGGAACTGTATGAAATATTAGTGCACTCTGTTTTTCTGGGAGGCTGAATTCACTCAAGGGATCTGGTCACAGCCAGAAGAACTCTGGATGCTCCTCCTCCTTGTGAAACTCATCTATTTAGGGTTTTTTTGCCTCATTTCCTTTATTATGAGGGATGGTGTGTCTAAAACAGAGCTGCTGGTACTTTTTTAAAAGACTATTTTCTTTCCATTTTAAATTTTTTATGAAAACAAAAAGCTTTCTAGTAGACTAAGTTCTTCTGCTATTCAGAGTTTACTTCAGTTTCTTATACACAGCAACAAGACTGGAAGAGAGAAGTCAGGCAACCTCACAGTTTCGTTTTCAGAAGATGCTGGGAATTATTTTTTAACCTTTGCCTAGAATTCATTTTACAGTGAAAAAAGACAATGCCTAGAATCACTTTCTATATGTTTGGGGATCTAGCCACTACAAAAGCTATAAATCTGCAATAGAAAGCCAAGTTTGAGGCATTGAACACCTGATGCACTCCATCATTTATTCTAATTCAGGAAAAGATGAGAGACTTCTCTTCCTGCTGGCAAAGAGGGGTAGAGGTGAGAACACCCCTCCTTCCTTGTCTCCCCCTTGTTTGTACTTGGCTATTTGAAATGAAGTGTAATTAGAAGGAACAAGTTGGTAGTTATTATTGTTACTGGAGAAAAATTTGAAAAGTAGGTCAGGAGCTTTGAGAAATGTAATTTTGGCAACAAGCAAGCAGAATAAATATTTCCATTCCTACAGATTCTTTACTCTAAATATGAATTCAAATGTTAATCAATTTAGTTTTCTAATGCCGTTTTTAGAAGATTGTTATGGTCTCCAATTGTCAGGTGATTCAAAAAGGCACAAAAGACAGTCTGTGGCTTTCCAAGGAAAGGAAATTTATAAATAAGCCAGGGAAATGATGAAATGATGCAGAGATTCTTAGTAGATGGCAGAAATATTCTTTCTTTCACATCAGGGGACAGGGGAGTTTAAAGAGAAATGGGGGATCTGTGGAGAAGCAGATGAGAAACCCAGACAAGCCCTCAGAGTGTCTTGGGACAGAAGTAAAACAGTGACAGTGTTACAGAACTGATGGCAACAGTCACAGACCTAAGAATAAACTAACACTGTCATCATAAATGGTCAGAAATTTTAAAATTGAAGAACAAATTAGCTCATGGACTTGAACAGGATCTACAAATCCAGATGTAGTTCAAGAGCTTAATAACACCTTGCATGAAGTGTGATTTTCCCATCCATGAGTCCCAGTGTGACAGAAATACACACACACTTGAGCGTTCAGGACAGCTGTACTTGCACTGAATCCATTATCAAGCAATCCCATTAATTCCCCAGGCATTCAATCAATATTTGAGCAAAATCTCAAAAAAACCACTGTGAATTTCTAGTGTATCGAAAGGAGGAAAACTATTCCTAAGCAAAATATTGGGGTTTAATACACTGCAAAGAAATAGAACATTTCCACTTTATTTTCAAAATTCCATCAGGAAATTTACCCTGGTAAAAAGCAAGGAGAGATAAATGACTTTTCAAAGAAAGACAAACAGCTTTATTCAGCACAGGTCTGGAAAGCTGCTCTTTTGTTCTCAGTCATTTGAAGTCCTTTTTGATAGAATCACTTACAGCAAAACTGCAGACACGTCACACCATATTCATGACAGCCACCTCAGATTATTCCTCTCTGTATGTCTGTTAATTCCAGAGGGATGTTGCTGTGTCACTGTGACCATCTTTTACCTACAGGGGATTGCAGCCCCACCTGCCTGTGATACCCCCTGCCCTCGGCAGCCAACCCCCACCTTTCCTGGGATTTCCCAGCAGCAGGCATCAGCTGCCTGCTCACACTGCTCAGGGGAGCCTCTGCACTTGGGACTGAAGCCAGGAAGGTGTTTAATTCAGCCCTGGGCAGGGACTGATTCAAGAGCATAAATGAGGTTCTTGAGGTGGCAGCTCAAAGGGTGCATTTCCAGCATGGAGCTCAGAGCTGGGATTTGTTCCTGGAAGACGCAGCTTGCAGAGACAAACATGGAGATCTAAACTGACCAGCAAGCAGATGCCTTTGTGTTAATCTTAAAGATAGCAAATTTGGGTTTCATACTGAAATCTGAGCATATGACACAAAATGAAATAAACCAAGCACGTGTGGTTTCTGCTCTGATGAAAAGAACATGAAAGAAAACCTTGAAGTCACTCATAGGTAGGAACCACCTCCTCTCTGCCTCACTAATACATCCTCCTGACCTCTGCAAACAAGCTAAAGCACTTCAGCCTGGTCTTCTCTCTTTTTGCCTTTTCTGCTTGTTTTTCACCTCCTTCTTCCTATTACATGAAAACTAATTTGATTTTGGATTTGGAAAGTAAACCAGGTGTTTCCACAGGTTTTTACATAAGCACACTTCATTGATGCTGCATATTAAAAACTGCAAATGCTATCATTTACATATTCATTTGTGATTGAAAAACCTCGCTAGCCACCTGTGAAGTTGATTTTGGAGCCATTAATCTAGACATCTACAGTATTTTAAGACTCTAAAATACAGATCCAAGGTGACATATTTTCCTGCCTGTGAAAGAATCACTGTGTTGACATGTTATGGATGAAGGCTGGATATGCTCCAACACAAGATGCTGTCAACAAAATTATTCCTGGCATGTTTATTTGAAACCTGCCAAAAACCTGCCAGCACAGTGGTCATATTACAATAATATAATAGCTTCTTAAAACAACTCATCAAGCACAACTTCTCTTTTCTTTTTTTAATAACCCTGTCTATATGGCTGAAGGACAATATAGACATCACTTGTGAAGTATGGGTATTATTTAATAAAACTAATACATCCTGGACCAAAATCTTTGAAGTATCAGCAGTGAGATAGTCATGGTTGGCCTCTTAGTCTTTTTCAACACAGAGCTGCCACTTTTGTGCAATAACAACAAATCCCAGGTGTGTTATATGAAATAGATGCATTCCAGATACAGGGGCTGGATTTAGAGGTTCCTTGCAGAAGCAAGGTGACATGGAGATGGAGCTCTAGACTCAGACTGGTGTAAATCTGAAGCAAAAGACAAAAGAAAATCCAAGAAATTAATGGTATGAAATAAATCAGGTGCAAGATGTTTTGTTGGCCTCAGAGGTGGCAGGATGGGGATTTATAATTTTGTAATTATAATAATTAACAGTATTTTTGTTGTTTCCATGCTCACTACTCTTGCAAGCTCTGTTTCTTGCTTCCTTTTGATTTATTTATAATTTTTGACCTTAAATATTACACTCGTAAAGACAAGAAAGAAAAATTCTTCTAACAAGCTTGTTAACACTGTTAATTGAAAAATGTGTATTATACCTTTCACTCATGCCACCTGGCTCTGAATTAGGACTTCTGCCTGATGAAATGACTGTTGTTGTCAGCAACTCAGCTTACCAAGTGCAGAACATGGCACAGAACAAAAATAAAATTTTTGTCCGAGACAAAAAACTCCTGTGAAGTTCAGTGGAAAAATAATCTTGTTGCTAATTAGTTCTTTATAATACAAAATTGCAGCAAATTATACCTGCTGAATAGTACAACAAATGAGCTGAGGAGTGGGTAACCCATACAGTTATTAGATTATTAACCTTATGTTGCAAAAATGAAACACTAATTGTGATGATAATGGCAGTAAACTAAATGAATTGCAGTGGTTACAGCAGGAGGTTCACTGAGGCTCCTGGTTATTCTGTTGATTGATCCTGCATTACTGTCTCATCACAATCCTCCTGCCTGGATCCTCCTCTGCTCCCCTACCTTAAACCTGGGATGGAAGTTCTTCATGGGCAGGAATCATTTTTGATACCCTGCTTGGCACAGAAGGAACCTCAGTCACTACAGAATTTAGGAAGTATCACAACACAGATAAACAATAATAAGCATGGAACTGCATTCTTCTCACCTCTGAAGTCAAGCTGAGTTACTCTTGCTTGGGGATATTTTATTTATTTTCTTTCCTTTCCTTCTCCTCCCTACTCACCTCCCTCCCCTCTGCTGCTGCAGACCCCCCTGGGCTGGAGTGTGATGCAGAATAACAACCAGACAGACACAGAGCCTGAGCCCCAGGCTACAGAAACTCAGTTGTTCAGGTGCTAAAGGTGACACTTCAGAGTGAGAGGAATAAAAACTTGCTCTGTTTTTACAAATGAGGCATGGCATGTACGTGGGCTTTCCTGCAAAACCCCAACAGAAATAAGAGGGATAAAACCATCTGCCTGTTGTGGCGATGAAAGACAACTATGTTATGTTTTTATTCATCTTCTGTTGATGCTTTTACTAATAGGGAGCAATGATTTAAGTAACAGTGAACATCTTTGCTGCCTACTCCCAGCAATGTGAGACAAACCTTCTACCCTGCACACAGTGCAGCACATTCTCCTGCCCAGCATGTCTGGGAGGCTCTTTTATGAATGCCCTAAAGCCATTATGTTAGGTTCCATCTCCTCCCACCATTATCTGCAAAGTGCACACAGGCAAACGTGCAGAGGCTGGGCACTAATGGCATGTTTGAAAATGAGTGAGGAAAAGGTTGTACCCGTAACTCAGATCCCCATAAATTTAAACCTTGCATGTTTTATGCTTTGCTAGAGCTTTCAGTCTCACATGTTTCTATTACAAAGCCAACAGAAGAAAAGGAATGCCATCTGCATCCCACACACCTCAGGGTAGCTTTAACAGATGACAAGTCTTCCACAGTTTAGAGCAGAAGGCACCAGATCCTCAGTTAGCATTGACTGACACAGATCATTGGCTCCACTGGAGCCCAGCCAGTCTGTCAGCTACAAAAGAAACCCAGTGCTGTTGCTAAGTTAAAAGAAAAATAAATCTGTAAAATGATTTAAATACAGGAATATCTGGAATTTCTAGCTGTTCTGGATTGCAGAAATGGATATTTAATAACTTCCCATCATTTTTATAAGCATTATGATGAAATGGTCTTGGATCACCTCCAGACCTTGCAGTACTAAAAGATTAATTTAGCATCTCTGTGTTTTGAACTGGCATTTCACATGAATTTTGCACCCAAATAGAGTTACCACACTGCAACACCCTCCTCTGCCCTTACAGCATATGTAAATAAGCACCACTGCAATTTGAAACATTCCCAAATTATTCCTAGTTCTTCAGGACAGAGTGACTCCATGGAACTTTCAAAATAAATGAGAACCTTGGAACGTGGACTGTGAAATCCTGCCAGAAGCCTGGTCTCAAGGTGACAAAATTCAAGCTGCAAACAGCATCTGAAGCTGTTGCACTACGAGTGGTTCCAGCCACAGGTACACTCAAAGGAAGGAGATGTCAATACTCTACCTGTGTATGGCACAGGACATGTGTGACTACAGATACTTTTAGCCAAGAACTGTGTTGGTCTTGATTGAATGTCATTTTATTAATCTCCTTCATTTCCCTCCCCCAGTTTGGTTCATTCTGGTGCTGTAACCCAGATGTTTTTATAGCACCTGGTACGGTGGGACTGTAAATCCTCTCAGGGGCCCTTAGCTCCTACTGTAATTCAAGTCATAATTAAAGACCCATTCCCAGTACTGACAGAGCCCATAAAATCAACAGCATTTCTTTGATTTTATTTCAGTGTTTGATATAAGCACACACATTAACCTGCAAATCATCTCCTGCAGTGAAATATCTGCCACGCCACCAGTAAAACTTGGTTTGATGCTTAGGATTTTATTCCAGAGGAATAAAATCTCTGTGTTCACCAAATCCATGAAAAGCCCAAGTGCCATAGATTGTACCTGTGATCCCAGGCCTCCTCTCTGCCACAGCACTTGCCTAGCTCCAGTTTTTCCACCAGAATGCTCTGACAGCCTGACTCCCTCCAGAGCCAGCCACAGCGCACACGAGCCCTGAGACAGCTCATACCCCTGCAGAGAGCATCTGCAAACAGTGGAGTTGCCCAGGCAGGCCAGGATGGCATCTCCCTGGTCTATTTCTTGAAGAATTATGATCTCAAGAAACAGGAAAAGAAGCTTTCCTGAAAGATTTGAGAGCTTGGCAAAACAAGCTCTCAGCCTTTTTGTCCCCTCTAATTCTAACAAAATGGCATTCTGCTTGCATTTGTAAAAAGGCAATTGCAATTTTTAGTGAAACTGTATTTCAGTTTACAAAAACAGCCAAAACCCATTCAACTTATCACTCTGAACACCAAGAAAGAATTTGTGATAAGGGAAATAGTGAGGTGTTTAATCCCCCTAGGCAGAAAGACAGCATTAAAAATTTTGTTCAATGTTGCATTTTATGAATTCCTAGGCTTTTTTATTATTTAGTTTACAAATAATTTTGTTTCTAAATGGTACAGGAAGGAAAACATGTGGCAAACAAAGTTTCATTCCTAAATAATTTGCTTGAGAGCAATGTGAGGAAGAGCTATGAAGACAGCCAAGGTTTGAAGTCATTGTGCTGCAGAGACAGTGGGAAGAGGAATATGAAATCCATATGAAAATAAGTTGTGTAATTTTCTCCCCCATATGAAATCCATATGTAGAGCAAGGGGTGGGGGAGAGGTCAGTGTGCTGCAGAGACAGAGGGAAGAGGAATATGAAATCCATATGTAGAGCAAGGGGTGGGGGAGAAAATTACACAACTTATTTTCAAGTACCAGTCATTTACAGTTTTTAAAAAGAGAAATTGTTTCATGCACGAATGTTTCGAAGACAAGGCAGTTGCATAATTCATAATTGTACTAATATTTATATGAAAAGGATACTTGTATTATAATTTTACCTTTAAGGGATAATTTTACCTTTAATTTACTGTATTTTCTAGGATCAGGTAATTTTTGCTATGTAAGTCTCTAATGTTGCAGTATTTAGCCAAGATTTTAAATAAAGGTATGGAAAGAATATTCTTCTCTGATACAAATTTTAACGGAGTCAAACAATGGAAAAAGAACATGTAAGTGTGGGTCTGCATTTTACACAATTCTTTTAGATGAAAAGACATTAGAAGCTGTGAGAGCAGGATCCAGAATGGAGGCTCTTCTCTCCCAGCTAAGTGGCTTTCTCCCCAGTCTCACAGCCCAGAGTTTTTGCTTAGTCTCTTTCCCTTTAATCTCATCTCTTGAAAATTTAATTCCTGATTTCACAAGTGAATACAAACCAGTAATTAAAGTCACCCAGAATCTGTTCTCTTGTCCCAGGGGTGATTGGCTGTGTTCATGTCTCACCCAAAAGCCAAACCCTCAATACTGGAGTGCAGCACAACCCCACCACAACTCCTTTACCAAAACAAACCCACTCTGTACCCCAACCTTTCCTGCAGCACTCCTGGGACAGTCCTGCTATAGTGGGCCAGTACCACACCTGGGAGCACACTGACAAACCAAACCAGTGATCACCTGTGCTCAGACCCCTCCACCCTACCAGGTTACCTCAGCGCAGAAATGCAGCCCTGAACTCCACCAGTATCCCAAAACCTTTGCATTAGTCCCCAAATCCCCCCCAGTTGTGTAATTCTTACAATTAAGGGAAATTTTTTGCTTGAGCCCATCCTGTTACTCACACAGAAGTAAAGAGAAAGGGACACAACAGCAAAAGAACAGATATTTTACATATTTTATAATGCTGACTATTTCTTCCTGCCTATCAGTGATCTGTGCTGCCATCCATGGGCATCACTTGGATGATGAGGCAGGAGGCAGAGTCCACAGGCTGTGAAATGTCCTCAAAGTACCTGGGAGACCCCTCACTTCTCCCAGTGGGATTTGCTTGGGCATTTCTCAGATATTCTTGAACCAGAAACCACTTCATGGATATCCTGATTTGATGTTCATGAAGTTGGTTTTTTAAAAAAAGTTTAAATTTCCCCAGGCCCGTGTCCAGCACTATTTTAGGGCAACTCTGCTTTGAAGAATTGCTGCTCTTTGAAGGGTGCTTGGGCTCTTGGCATGAAATGCCAGCAGTTGGCTCAGCACTGATGCTGCTGTCAGGAAAAGCGACTCCAAGGTCTCCAAAGGTTTGTGAGTCTTATGCTTGGTCTGTTTTAATTGATTTGTGTTTTTGCTAGGGCTCTCACAGCACACTACAAGGCTTTGCAAAGTCATTTATTTTAATTTTCAGAAGTTTCTGGTTGACAGGAAGCACAACCAACAAACATTAAGTCATTTTTCCTCAGGAAAGCAAGATGCCAAATTTCCCATACTGAGTTGTGTTAACTGTGGCACAACACCACAGCAGAGTGACTCCTTGTATAGAAAGAACACTTGTGTTGCTCATTTTTCATTTGAAGGAGTTATCCTTAATTCAACACAATTCTGAGATTCAATAAGTAAATTACAGAATGGAATGGAAACACCCACATTCCCACTCAAAACAGAAATTAAATAAAAAGGAGCAAAACTGATAGAGACATAAATTACATTTTTTTTTTTTTCTCTTGGTGGTCTTCTATCATTTTATAGGGCCACTCCCACCAGGGCCACCAGTCGTAAAACCACTGCATTATCATGATAATTTCTAATCTCCCTGAACAATTCATGTTAACATCTCAGGACCACTGACAAAAAATACCTCTTCTTCTGAGTCATGGAGGTGGTTTATTGAAAAATGTAGGGATGTTATTGAAATAAACAGGCAGCAGGATTTGAAAAGAGAAAAATCACTCATGCAGACTCAATGACTTATGTGTGACAGCTTCATTGCCTCCCATGGCAAAATGTCCCAGAGATGGTAAGAAAAAAAGTGTCCAAGAAAGAAGTTTCTTTTCCATACCTCACCAACCTTTTATTTTCACAAGAAGCAGAGTTTGGGATCTGAAATTGAAGGGTTTATCAAACCCAGCAGGCAGAGCCATGGCCACATTTCCCTACAGAGATCAGCAGAGCTTTGGATCAATTTGTGATCTAAACACACTTTATAAAGGGCCTCTGTCTTCACCTCCCTGTCCATCTCACTCATTTTGCAAGACTTAAAGACATCCTGAACTTGTGATGCTGCAATGAACCTTCCAGCACAGATCTCCCTACCCAGCACTCAGTCTGAGCCCTCGGATGTGGTGCTGCAAAGAGCACATTGCACCCTGCACACCCTCAGAGCTGCTCAGGTCCTTAATTCCCAGGATTCTGTCACAAGGATACTCCTGAGGACCTTTGTCTTGGTGCCTCTCCTGAGGCACCTGATCCAAGTTAAAAGATAAAACTCCTCCAGAACTAATAAAAGAGTTCAGAAGTGATCAGACATGGAACAGAGACAGTAAATGACAGGGGATTGAATACTGGCATTTTTAAAGATAGATGAGCATTAGCACAGCCAGGAATTCATTTACCATGTGAAAAATCTATTCAGAGCAGAATGGGAACTCTACCAATTAATACACTTCACAGATGTATCTCTTCAATAAGCAGAGTTACAGGGATCATTTTTCTTTGACACACACCATAAGGGAATGAAAAGGTTAATGTAGTGTATGTGACAGCATTTTTAAAAATCAATTTAAGGGAATTTTGTCTGCTGTAAATTATGCTCTGGCACCAGGGAAAGCCATCAAACTCAAATTAACAAAAGGAACAAAAGAATTTAATCTAAAACTACATTATGATTGTATTGCTCATTGGTGCACACAAAAAAAGCATCAACATACATTTCATTTTTACCTCCTTTGATTACAAAAAGGCTATTAAAAGTGAAAAATAATGTTGAATCATAATTAAAAGCAGGACTCTCCCTCCTACCAGCCCGCAAAGCGCAACATTTTCTGAAATGCAATATAAAGTCATTTTGGTTAGGAAACCCATTTGTTAGCTCTCCTCTCATCACCAGACTGTGACCACTGTTCCTCCTCCTGCACACACTTCTGTCATCTCAAAAAAAGCAGGTTTGGCTTCTGAGCTCCAGACTTCCCATTCAGTGAGAACTGACATTGGCCTGCTACAGCTGAAGGTGTGAAGCTCCAGTGGCATCTGTCTAGAAGACCTGAAACAGTTTTCAGGTTTCCACTCATTTTAACTGGCAGAAGGGCAAACTTCAGCTGAAATCCTGTTTTTTCAAGAGATCCAAAACAGTTCCTGTAACTTCATGGCACTGCCACAGGCTGTCCATTCCCCACCATCTGGCTTACAAACTGTGGACTCCTCCTCACAACCATACACTGGTGTCTTCTCTACGTGGAGAGGACACAGAGCACGACAGTGATATTCACTCTCAAAGCCACAATCAGAACGTTTATTTGAAGTGACACAGCCCCACACCATGTTTCCCAAAATTATCACCCATCACAGCCCTTGTGCTTTTCTCAAGTGACATTTGCTGTCACCAAGCTCAGGAATTGAAAGGTGGCACTGAGGACTGCAAGATTTTATGGCACATCCTGTGTCAACGGATTGAAGAGAGGACATGACACAAATGATCTGTGCTCTCATGTTGGCAGCTGTGCTGGTTGCCAAAAGATGCCACAGCACAGTGAAGCACCAGACAGATCCTGTGAGCTGCTCAGGATAAATTATTATTATTTCTTTTCCTTCCATGGCACTGACATAAGTACCTGCTTTGTTCCCACTGTGTATTCAACAAGTTTCCACCACTGGAACTTCCCTCTGTGGAGAGCAGATAATGGTCAGTGTAAAGAATCTCAGTTGTTTATCTTCATTCATTGCCAAATGAGGAACAGAGCAGATGGTTGTTTTGCTCTTGGCATTTTTCGCCCCTGGAGTGTCCCCCTCATTGAGTATCACACTCCACATTTCCCTGCCTGTGTCTTCACAGTACCATGGGATTTTCCACATCTACTTCCAGAAATTCTTCATCTGTTGGTAAATAATGGCAAGACTATATGACTAAACATAAGTGTAGTTTTTATGTCTGATGAGGGTGCTATGGACCATTTATTCCCTACTCTTACAGCTGGTTTGATCTATCAATGAAGGGACTATCAAGTGGTACTCCTGGCTGCCAAGATAAAACACAAGGTTAAAGAAACCATTTTCACCTAAAAATTGAACACAGGAAAGGAATGGAGCCATGGTACTAGAAAAAAATGCAATAATTTTTATTACATTAATTTGGACAAGGGATGTGAGGGAGCAAGGGTCAACGAAACCCAACCAAAACCAACCTGGCTTGCAGAGGTTCATTCAGTGCTCTGTATTGCTACAGCAGTGAAGTATATATGCATATATATGTGTGTGTGTGTGTGTGTGTATATATATATGTAGATATCTATATCTATATATAGAGATAGATAGATAGATAGATATAGATAGATAGATAGATATAGATAGATTAGATAGATAGATAGATAGATAGATAGATAGATAGATAGATAGATGATACATAGATAGATACAAAGACACAACTTTTTCTCTGCATGTCTTGTCATGGGAAAGCAGAGACTCACCCTTTACACACACTTATTTTGTGTGAGAAATAATTTCTTTTTCACTCAATATTTTTTATCTCCTTTGAAATGTGAAATATACTGTCCTTCCATATGCTGAGTGGAGCTGGGCTTTGGCTTCTCTGGAGGAGCAGCTCACAAATCAGCAGTGAAGAACAGCAGCATTTTCACCACCTCACCTAATCCTTTCCCCATATGGTCAGGAGCTATGACTAGTGAATCATTAATTAAAATATGTCTGATCAGAAGTTCAAAAGAATCAGAGGAATTGAAGTAAAAGCCAGTGGCTTCTTTTTATTTTTTCTTCCCCATTTTGTTTCCTTTTTTTGCCATGGCCTTCTTTGGTCCACAGGGAATAAAAAGGCCTTAAATGTTGTGTACTCCAACATCCTGGTGATGTTCAAGAACAGGTTGGATGGAGCTCTGAGTAACTTGGTCTAGTGGCAAGTGTCCCTGCCCGTGGAAGGAGGATTGGAACAAAATGGTCTCTAAGGTGCCTCCCAACCCAACCATATCCTAAATCTGAAAGCTCCCCCCTGCCCATTTGTGCTCCTGACAGAATGGTGGCTGTTGGTGTCATGTACCTGCCCTGAGCCTCCCAAAGCTCAGGAGGGCACCTTGAGCTGAGCTGTGTTTGGAGCATGGACCTGTCTGAGCGCTGGGAGAGGGGCTGGGGCAGCCAGTGCAGCCACAGGGTCCTGGGACCCCAGAGAGATAATTTAGAGCTATGACTTGTGACAGTGACTGCAAAGCTTTTATTTACTTTTTAGTGGTAGGATGGAGTAGAAAAAAGAAATGATTTATGACCTTTCTTTTTTAATAAGAAATATCTTAAGACTGTGCCTTAGTGCCCAGCTGGGTTGTTGGAATACCAAAGAAGCAGCACTGATTTCTTTGTATACAGTATTTTGTCTTTTAAAATATTGTCTTATAATGTAAAATGAAAAAAAAATCATCTTATGCACAGGAAAACTCACAACAAACTAATGGGGCACTACAAACCTAGGATTGCTCTTTTTTCCCTCATTTTATTGGAATTTATTCAAAGCATAATCAGAACCTAGCTCATTCTCTTACATAACCCTTTGTGAAGGACTCTTAAAATTCACATCAACAGCATCTCATTCCCACTTTCCCCTTAATTTCCATTTTGTTTAATGGCTTCATCACTATTTATTTGTGATTTTGGTTTTTTTTTTCCCCTCTTGTGAGAGAGAATAACCTCTCCTGGGTAATAGGACAAAGAGTTGGAAGCTGTTTGCTTCTGTAATGCTTCTGTAAAAAATGCGTGAAAAGCAAATCCTTTACAGGGAATAAGCCCAGTTCTATTTCTTTTTTCCCTGGGGTCTGGTGACACAATTCCAGCAATGCCAAGTCCAGCTGCAAGTGCCATGTGAGGAGGTGCTCTGAGTTCCACAGCACATCCCATCCCTGCAAAGGCAGGCTGAAGACGTGGAGTGCAAAACAATCCATCTTCCAAGGCCCTACAAGTTCCTGTGCTACAGCCTGTACCATGCCATCAGCTTCTAGAAAAACAAAAAATTGCCCAGCCCAGACAGAAAAAAAAATAGCTGGAGGCTTCTATCAAATTTCTTTGTGAAATTACAGGAGGTAATTAACATTTGTCCTATAACTTTTCAGTGGAAATGAGAACATTTACCATCCAGACAGGAAGTAATTTTCTCCCATGGGCATGAGAGACATTTTGAGATAATCCTGATCCTTTAACAAGAATTCTGAACTCTGAAAATCTCAAAAGATGGACCAATGAAACTTCTGTGCTTGGGTTTATGCTCAGCATGGACTTCACAAGAGCTTCTCATTTTCTATAGCATCCACACTTATATATCTCTTAATTATAACACTACATTTTCACTTACATTAGGCCTTATAATAAGAATTAAAATTCCTCAACCAGAAAATGCACCTCCTGAAAAATAAAAAAGAAAAAAGTGGGAAGACCAAATGAGAGAAATGTTGGAAAAAAAAAATTTCATTTGTACAGGCTACTTCATGCTTGTACTAGTTAATTTTAATTTTTCTGATTTTGAACTAATCCCTCTCCCTATCAGCTGATTACTCCATGGTAGAAGTGAACCATGTAGGGGGGTGCCCGTGGTGTGGATCCAGTTTTTGATCCAGTAATGGACAACTCATTAACCTCCCTCAGTATCGATGCTGATCCCCAAATCTGCATCTTCCTGCTTCCTCACTGGTTTGTGGCTTTTGTGCCACTCTTTCCCCAATAATTTTCCCTTCCACAGCAGGAGGAGATGAAACATCCTCACTCAGAATGAAGTTTTTGTGTAACGTGGAGGGTTTTATTAGGTCATCTATGCAAGATATTTGGGCAATTGCATCAAAAGCAGGGTTAGGTTGTTAAAAGCCATTTAGGTTCTTGACTGCCCTCAGTTTCCCTGCAAGCAAGGCTACCAAACATCTGTGAAGATTGATGCCCCATGCCTAAGCATCTCTTCATTTGAGTATCATTTTAAAAACATCTTCCTTTCCTCACATACAGCAAAAAAAACCCACTCCCCCACAATAGTTTTGAGCTGGGGGAGCAGCCTTGAAGCTGAGGCTAACACACAGGGGTTTGCTGTGTGGGGCACAGAGAAGGGTGCAGCTCCCCTGATTTCTGCTCAGCAGGACAGGTCAGAGCTCTCCCTTGGCAGAGCTCCCTCTCTGAAGCTGTGCCAGGTAACCAAAGACATCCTGAGCTGCAGCTGGACTCAAATCCATGCCCAGGGGCAGCACAGCTGTGTGTGACCAGCAAAGGGGGATGTAAGGGCAGAATTCCCAGTAAGAGGAGCAGGAGGTAACACCTAATCAGCTGTTTCCATCTTGTCAGGACAGGAGCATTTGAAGCTGGCTTAGAGAGCACCAAGGGGTGTGCTGCCTGTTACCTGCTGCTCTGCACAGGGAAATGTAATCCCTGTGCATTTTATTAACTACTCTTATGCTGCATGAATGGACACCACACAGAGTTCCAGCTTGCTGCCTTCACTTAAAATTATTAAAACATTTGATGCAGAGGGAAGCAGAATCCCTTTTCCATCACAAACTGCCTGAGCATCTTTCAAAGAACCTGATTTGGCAGAGGATGCAAGAGGTGGGGATGCTTGGTCTGCCTGCTGATGGGGAGCACACTTGGAATCAGCCTCTGGAAAAATTCTTCCCATGTCCATTAGGGACAACATTTACCTTAGTCCAGATGGCACTCATCAGCCTTTGTGCATCAGTTAAGCTCTGAGCTCAGAGGGAGGGTGTGTGGTGTGTGATGATTTCCAAATTGCAAGTGTCAGCCATGTGTACATGTACACAATTTTTATATATATATATATATATATTTGCAAGACACAGCAAAAGATTCCAAATTGCAAGTGTCAGCCATGTGTGCATGTACACAGTTTTTATATATATATATATATTATTTTTTTTTTTTAAGGGAAATGTGGGCAATAAGGCAAAGGAATAGAAAATAGGTAACTTCCAGAAAAAGCAAAACGTGACTCTATCATAATAAGGATTTGCTTGTCAGTCAATAATTCATTAAGTAATTGTACAATGTGCCTCAGAGTATTGTTGATTTCTTCATCCAAATAAAAATTTAACACTGTACATTATGGGCTGCTTCTAAAATCACTGACTGTATTTATTACTTTACTAAATCTTTTTGGTACAAATAGAGAAGTGCTGCTGTCAGTTAATGCATGATCCTGCACAATGACTTTTCTCTCTCCTTTCTGACAGGACACTCCCCTACATCTACAGGGAAAATACTGCCAGGAAAGGGCAGTGGTCTCCTTTGGCCCCACATGCCCACAGGCTCAGCTGTAGATGAATTCATGAGAAGCATTTAACAGGATACTTTTCTGTAACCATTTAGAGTTGTGTTCATGTCCCGTGTACATCAGTGGGATGCAGATATGAGTATTTCAGCACTTCCTAGACTTTTTGGTGTATGACTTCCAAACACAAACATTTGCTCTGCAGAAAAAGATCCAACATAGGTGTTTAAACAGGGATATCTTTCCCTGGCAGGGGGATGCCTGCCCTGTGCACAAACTCCTGCAGCACCCAGCCCTCTCTGCACAGTGTGGGAGCTGAGCCCAGCTCTTGGGTGTCTGTCTCAAAGAGGATCTGGCCAATAATTAGGAAAATAAATTAAATATTGTAGTGTTTCACAGGTGTGGTGGGTTGACCTTGGCTGGATGCCAGGCACCCACCAAAGCCACTCTATCATTCCCCTCACAGCTGGACAGGGGAGAAAAAATTTAACAAAGGGTTAATGAGTTGAGCTATGGACAGGGAGAGGTCACTCACCAAACACCACCGTGGGCAAAAGAGACTCATTTGGGGGATATAAATTGAATTTATTACCAATAAAACCAGAGCAGGATAATAAGAAATAAAATAAATCTTTAATTCTTAAAACCACCTTCCCCTCACCTCTCCCTCCTCCCTGAGCCCTAGATCTTCCCTGCAGGCAGCACAGGGATGTGCTTGGCCAGTGGTGGATCTGTCCTGGAGCTGCCTGGCATTGGCTGGACGTGGGGAAACTTCCAGCAGCCTGCAGCCCCTCCTAACAAAACCCAACCTCTCAAACCTAACACAACACACTAATGGCTCCAGAATATAAATTATATTTGACATAATATATTAAAGAGCTCATAAAACTTCATCACCATGGCAGAATATATCCTGTGTTTTCCTGCTTTTTAATAATTCTAATAAATCAGATAAAAACTATACCACAATATACCATTACAAGGGAAGATCATCAGGAGCATAAAAATGAGAAAAACAGGGTGCTACCACAAGGTTGGTTGGGACAGAAAACAAGGAACAAAAACCAAAAACTTCAATTAAATTTCTGTATTATTGATGGTGTAGATTTAACCACTCCATTACAGAAGCAAACCAATGTGAGTTTCCTTGCCTTGCTCCAGCCTGCATCTCAAGGGAGCTTATAAATAGTTAAACAATTATATCAGAATTCATCAGTTTTTAGAGAAAAATTAAACCTCAGCATTGATATCCATGATATAATGACTTACAAGTCACTACATAATTAATCTTGATATTAACTGCATGCACTTGTGATATATGATTTATTACGGGTTTTTAATCTAAATTCTTCTAAGGGTATTGCTTCATGCACACACAATCTAATAACTTCCAATGCAGTAGCAGGTGCTACATTATAATAAAGACATTAACATATTTGAAAAGAAAATACCTCTTTATCAATCGCTCATACTGTGTTTTTACTTCTCCAATGGACTTGATAACGATTAAAAACTAATCTGGAAATATAGATCTTGTACTTCCATCTTCATCCTTACTGCCCTTTTCATCATTTTTCATACTGAATTTTTCTTGTTTCAGAGCCATTTATATAAATGTAGTTTCACATACCTACACCCTTCTTACAGGTATTCAGGGAGAGTAACGTGACATTCTCTATTGCTGCCTCTGTTTAGAATGGGAGTGCTCAGAGAGGATTAAGCATTTCAAGAGGCAGCTCATTCAGTTTGACTAACAAGGCTCTTCTGGACGATGCTCTAATGCATTGTAGGACACAACCATTAGTTTTATTTTGGTTTGCACCTCTAAATTGTCTTTCCTCCTACTTGAATGCCAGCTGCCCTCAGACAGATGGTTCCTTCCTCATCAAGGCAGCTATCAGAGATAGTGCCTGAGATAGACACAGAGGTGCTTACTTGTCTTTGAGGAATGCTTTCAGAGAGAGCTAAAAGAAAAAAGACCAGCACGCATCAAATACTTTGAAAAATGCTTGAAACTAAATGCAAAAGTAAAAATATTCCTGCAGCGGCCATCAAGTATATGTGGGAACAAAATGTTATTACCATAACTGACTACAATTGACCACAACAGAAACATAACTATTCAAAAAGGATATTTCCTATACTAACATCATTTCTTTACACCTTTCTCAGATATTATTACTCCTCAGACTATTCATTCTTTTACGGATTCCTCTAAATTCAGCCAGCCTCTCAGTGAGGTAATGGGATGATTGGATAAATTAGCAATTACCAGGATTTGCTGCAGCTTCCAAAGAAGATGGTGATGCTTGGGTTGACATTGCCCCAAGAGGGTGAGATGCAGGCATTAGATGTACTCATATACCCACCACAAATAAAAGAGAATTTACCACTAGTGACTATCACTCTGCTTAATAACCAGATTTTCAAATTCTCTTCAGTCTTGGCAGGGGACAGTAAATGTTTTCATCATAACTATGACCTCCCTGTGTTAGAAATTGTCCTGACATTACTTGTAAAGGGCTTAATTAGAAGAAGCAATGTTGACCTTAAAGCCCCTGTTAAGCAAGTCACTGCTGACAACCTGAAATATTTCAGCATCATTAGTGCACCTCTGACACAGCCAGCAGACAAAACCCATGACATTCTCTGAAATTTTTAAGGTGATTCTACCAATCCCATGCATAAGAAAGGGTTTTCTGGAGTCTTCCTCTACTCTACATATTTCCATAATGTCAAAGAGTTAATTTGTTAATACAAACCAAATTTATGTGAATTAGGATCTATTTCAGGAAGCTTTGTCTTTTTGCTACCTCATCCTGCCTCCAGGCAATGCCCTGCAGCAGATTCACACCTGAAAATTCATTATTCTGGCCACAGCAAAAGGCAGCTATGCTCACCATATGTTTTCGGGTTAAAATAAGATCCTTGCACACATGTGATGTGTGTGATCTCCTTTGAAGCAGGCAGTGAGTTAACCCAGGGAGGCAGAAGTTGGTAGTGAGCACAGCACCCAAGTCCAAGCAGGTGGCACAACCTCCCATTGCTCCCCTCCCTAGCAGGGTGTGCTCACACACAAAAACTGGGCTCTGTGTCCCACAGTTGCTCTTTCAGGTGAAAACTCATGAGCTTCCCAAATTTCTGGGAAGTCCAAAGCCAGATCCATGCTAAGTTAACAGCTGTTTGCAGGTGGCACCCTTAGAAAGGAGCTTGCTGTGCTGTCACTGCAAATAACAGACAATTGCTTTAGTTTGGTCTTCCATAATCATTGCCATCAATGCCTCAGAGTTTAAAGATCTAATCCCGTCTGCAAAATTCAATTAGACTTTGCAAGACAGAAAAAAGAAAAAAAAAAGAAAAAAAAAAGATTAGTGATTAAAGTTTTAGATAAACAGATTTCAGCTAAGGTCAAATCTGCACCACTACTCCTGTGAAATTCAGCATTAAAGAAAATCAATATACTGTGTCATATTCCTGTAAAATATTATCTGCAGTACCACTTGTTTTCTCATTTGTGCACAAAGTTAAAATTTAAGTCCAGTTTTCAGTGACTGCTTATTTGCTATAAATATTAAATACAATAATAAAAGGACAATCACCTTCTACACCTGCATGTTTCTTTTTAGAACAGGTGGCCAAGTAATGCCCTGACTTTAGAGTGACACAGGAGGCAGAGTTCTGAACAGCCACCCAAAGGGGAGGCAGCCCAGTAGCACCTGCCTTTTATTAATCCAACACAGAGTGCAATGATAATTTGCATTTGCAACCAAATAAAAATGATCCAAGCTACATTTTCGTTTTCTATATTTCCTTTGCTTGTTTTTTTCTACTTTCAGGAGCACCTCATTGTGGAGGGCAAAGAAGAAGTTTTGGGGGAAGGAGAGAGTTGCCAATGGTTCTCTGACAGGTGGTACCTTACAAACCCCAAGTGCAGAGGAGGCACAACTGAGCTTTTCTCTCTCTTCTATACGTTAATAAATGTTAATTTTATCAGACTACAAGGTGATTTTCAAATTCCTGTTGATTTAGTAAAGAGCTTAGGTGTTCAGCACTTGCAAAAACACTGCTGTTTCAATAGACACCTTCAGACAGATTGAGGTATTTAACCTGAAGAGTCAACATTTGCAGTTCTCCAGCAGGATTACCTGGGCTCTCAGGGCAAATTTCTACATCCTCAACTGCTCTGCAGGATGTGCTAACCGGGATCCTTGCCTGGCCCTATAAATGTACCTATATAAAATTTGTTGGTGGAGATGTGAGCTTCCTGCAAACTCAGGAACAGATCCTTAATGAGCCAGGAAGGAAGGAAGAAGCTCTTTTATATTTCTATTTTATTGAACGTTCACTCTGCTCTCACACATTTCTAGGATGCTTTTCAGTGTGAACTTCAAGAGCAATCTGATAAGTTCCTAAAAAACTGACAAGAAAATCTTGGGGAAAAGAATAAAAACCAGCTTTTTTCTTTCCTTCTAAAATATTTAATACCTGGAACCTGTAAAGAATTGTTGAAGATCTGCCAACATTTCCAATGATTTTCAAAGTCATACCATTTTTAGTTGCTCCAGAACTGCTGATATCAGCAAGCATGCCCTTCTAAATAATTTATTGGCGTTTCTACATAAATTAGATACTTAAAGGTGAAGATGCCATGAACCTCGTGGAGGCTGAGTGCTCACTACATGGACTATAATCCATCAACCCAACAGACAGATTTCCAAACTGGCTTAAACCTCAGCAGGCTCACTGCTTGGAAATAGTTCAAGGACTCCAGAGACTGCAATACGCTCTTGAAATGTCACTTGCAGTAAAAGTACATTCTACACAAAAATAAATCACCATAAAATAAGGTAGAAGCCTCAGAGAGTTATAAATTGATCATTTAAATCATAAGTTTGTTACTGCTCACAAAAATAAGAAATGCAAAATATGTGTTAACTTCAGCTAAGGACAATGTATTACAAAATACAGGGCAAAACCATCAGCTAAAACACACATTTGCATAAATCCTCCAGCAAAACACTTTAATCCTGTCTATCAGTTTATAAAGTCACCACAAACTTTTTTTTTAATCCCCCAAAAACCTATATAATTCTGGTTTGCAAAATTTAGCTACTGGAAAATGTTATGTTGGCATTTCACCTGTAATTACTTTATTTATAAAGACTCCAGACTGAAAAGAAGGAAACAATCTGAAGAGGGTGGATGATATTTCAAGAAGAATGTCGGGGGTGAGAAACTGATGAAAAAAATGCTTCCCCTAGCAACTAGCAGATAAAAATATTAAACCTTCAGAATTTGTTTTTAAATGAAAAAGGGGAAAAAAATATCAAAGAGAGAAAGCTCCCTTCCTGGCTATAGAATCACTGCAGCCAGGGGTATGTTAGATCCATCATTTGAATGGATCCCTGAAATGCATTTTTAAAAAGGGGTAAGAAAAGCCAGTGATGAATTAAATGCTAAAGGGGATGTAAAGATGATAAAAACCAGTATTTTCATCAGAAAACAGGAGTGGTAGGAGTGGTAAAGTTGCTAGTCAAGATACAAACAAACTGATTGTAAAGCCTCAGGTTTTAGCTTTTATATTTTTCCCATTCTGTACTGTTTAGTGTTCTGAGCTTCATATGAGGGGATGGTGAGCTCTCTGCACAGAGCAGGGAGACAAAACAATTCCTTCTCTAGCTGGAGACCAAGGACAAATGATCCAAATCTCAGACCCAAGAGCATAAACAATGGCGACATGAAGACAGAGAAACAAGAAGGATGGGACTTCATGGGCTAAAGCTGTAACTGGACAATTAACTCCAATATGCAAATGAACCAAAACTCATAAAAGTGAGAGACCCTGTGGCTGGTCGTCCATTTTGTGACCATTTTGGTTCCTCTTGGGTGCAGCCCTGGCTGGGCTCTTGCGCTGCCCAAGGTGGATCCATTGAGGCCTTTTAATAAATCCCTGCTTTATTCTTTAACTCCATCTAAGTTCTCCAAAGACTCCAAGTCTTTGTTCTAGGTCAGCCTTTACAAGGCATCAAAACAAGATTGAACAAAACTACAGTGGAAATAAGCAAGTCAATCAACACAAATATCTCAAGCCATTAATTTGCAATAAGTAAAAAAAAATAAAAATATATACATAATCAGGAACTCAAAATATTTATGAAATTAATAGTAATGGCCTAAAAGTCACAGAAAGCTGGAGTTTCAACAGGAGAGGGGGGGAAGGAAGCTGTTGACAGCAGAGATAACAAGTGAGTGCTGGAGAAGGTCATTCCATCTCCCTGGTCTGTGGGTGACCAACCCCAGCCCACACTGAGATGGGACAGCAGTGCCAGCCCTCCCTGTAAGGACCTAGGGACAAGGGCAGGAATTCCTGCCTGAACACAAATCCTGGCTGCATCTGTTCAACAGGCTGATGTTCTCGTTGAATTCACAGGAATGCACACAAAGGGAAATTCCAGCATAGGGAACTTGTCAGTTCTTAGCCAAGAAATTCTTTGCAAGAGTGTTTTGGTTTTGTTTTGTTTGTTTTGTAGGTTTTTTGTTTTGTTTTTGTTTTGGGGTTTTTTTGTTTGTTGGGTGGTGGTTTTGGGGTTTTTTTTGTTGTTTTTTAATCTAGTTCATAGCACATACTCAAACTATGTGGAGGCACAAACAAAAGGAATAAATTAAGTGGATGATGATTATAAACTAGGGAAATTCCAAGCACAAAAAGAATTAGTAGATTCTGTGGTTTTTGTCATTTGTGTTCTCTGAAGGTTTATTTTGACAATGAATCATAAATATTTTGTTGACTGTTCTTATTCTGTAACTACCAAAAAAAGTCTAGACATTCATGTACTTGCTGCAAACCCTGATTTTTGCCTTGCTCCCCAGCTCTGTGCTTTTTCAGTGCTTGATTTTGACTCTGACAAATCAGCTCTCCAAGCACTAACCAAATTATGGTTTTTGGGCCTAACAGAAAATAAGGTTTGGCATCATCTTTCTTGTGAGAAGAGATGCAGAAATCTTTTCATCAGAATTCACTCACTATAGCAATTTTAACCACACCTGACTTCCTGCCTTGCTACTTTGCTATTCCCACCATTGCTGCCTGTTTTAGATGAGACACTCAGAAGAAACTTGGTTTTGCTCTCACATTTACACAACACCATTACTTTGCCTTAATGACCAACACACCCTGTTTAATGAAACCCAGCAACAACTTTATTACATCCTGCACTGCTAATGATTTGGTAGTCACCTAACACATTAATCTTGATTCATGGCTCACTTGAAATATTTATATAGTACAAAATGCTTAAGGGGAGGTCAGTTGCATGCAAAGCTTCAAAGAATAAATTGCAAGACTTTGTGTTGCCTCTAGCTCCTCCTCAGCAGGAGAACATGCTTGTCTCCAGCCTGGGCTAGGGTAGGGAGCCAGGTTTAGGAAATGATCCAGCAACTGTGGGCAGCAAAATCAGCCATATGGCCACAAGCATGAGATTTTATTACTAAAGAAAGGGCTTTATTTTCACTGCTTTTTACATTCATAAAGGAACAAATACTTTCAGATGGTTTCATCATAATTCCCTTGACATTAAAATTATGTGCTGGCCCATGGAAATCCAAGCTACAGGACACAATGCAGGCAGCATGGGACCTAGAATAAAGGCAGAGAAGAGAATCTCTGAAATAACTAGAAAGGCCTTTAGAATCATAGAATCATCAAGGTTGGAAAAGATCTTTAAGACCATCAAGTTCAACATTTGACAAAACACCGCTGTACCCACTAAGCCATGTGGTGAAGTACCACGTCCACTTGTTTTTTGTGCACTTCCAGGAATGCTGACTGCACCTTCTCTAAGAGCAGAGTCCCTGAATCCCAGACAGAGCTTCTTCTGCAAGGCTATTCCCCAGCCATGTGAGGCTGGTGAGGCCATACAGTGTCACAGACTGTAACATTTTGTCCCTTTTCCTGTCCATCCCTCAAAGCACATAGGAAATGTCAGTCCTGCTTCCAGCAGCACTCACTTTGTGCGCTCATTCTGCAGGTGATATGTGGTTTTCTACTGGAGCATTTCACCATGGGCTGCTGGCTACAAGATGCTGTTGAGGCTGAGAGTTGTTTGTGAAAGCTGGGGATGATGAGGAAGAGTCTGACAAAACCCTAATTTTCTACACTTTGTTCTCTTTGCAGCTGTTTTTTTACTCCCTGTGCACTGTCTGGTGACATGAATCATGGAACAGAAGGAACAGTTTAATCAATAACATGCTTAATTGCTAAAAATTATTCCACAACTGCAAACTCACAGCCAAGAGACCACACTATCTGTCACTGAAGATGCATTATGAGGGAGAAACAGAGAGGTTTAAGTGTCATTAGCAAAACAATAATAAAATAAACCATAAAAATTGAAAATATGACTTAGTGAGAGCATATAAACATAAAACAGTGAGGTTCCCAAGATGAAATCATATTGCATTACAGATAATTCCATATAATGTGGTTCAAAATGGCAAACTGCATTTGTGTTTTAAGGTGTGCAGACATATTTATTATGAGCAGCCAGTTTACTCTATTGCTTTGTGAACTCAAGGAGAAATGTAGCTTCCATCAAATTGAATTGCATTAAGTGGCTGCTGTACATTGAGAAGAAGATATTCTCTTGCTCTCAAGTGGCAGAACTATCTGCAAATGTATGTGAGAATAGGAATTTCTGAATATTAGACACTGTGTCATATAGCAGTGATTACAGTGAGTCTGTTTCAGCTCTGATCCTTAAATGCAATGCTTCCTTGAGCACTTTCTCACTTTGCTAGGCAGATATATGTGAAGAGCCCAGCAAAATTATCTGCCTCAGCACTTCTGCTGTAATTAAATGCAGTTGCATGTTGGCACAAGTAATGACCACCATCTGCTCAGACCCATGGCTGGTCTGTCCTTCACCACAAACCACACATCTCCACATGTCCAGTAAAATACCCATTACCAGCTGATTCTCCAAAGCACCACAGGAATAATCTGAATTTGCAGCAGGTTTGTTACAGATGAGTGCTTATATATTTGGTGTGCAAAAATGCTAGTCCAGGTTTGGATGTTGTAATACTGATACTGTTAAATGCTTAAAAGAAAACATACTAAATGACCCAGGTTACAAAGTCAGGTCTCAGGAATTAGAAAAAGCCAAGACTTACACTGTCTCTTCAGGCTGTAAGCATTTGGATACCCTACCATGTCCTGAGTTTAGCATATCCTTGCCTAAAACTGTATCTCTTTTATTTCACAAAATTTGTTTCACGCTATGGGCATGCTCAATGCTACTATTTCATTGACTATTTTTATTCTATTTGTATATCTCATCTTTTCATAACTCACCACTCAAATCTCATTACATTTAAAGGTTATTAACCCCCTTGAAAGTTTCCCATTAGCATTTCCATACCCTCAGACAAGGCCTGAGTACTCTGTGAAGTCTGAGCTCTCCCACTGTTCACATGGTGGATTTGCACATCCTCTGCAGCATCCTCCAGGACAAAGCTCAGCCCTTCAGCACTGCTTCAAGCTCCCATTGCTGCCAGAAAGGACTGGCATGGCCCTGTCACCAGCCTGGCTGGACACCACCCCTCCAGAGACCTGCAGTCTCTTATGGAATCTTTCTTCCTAACAACTGTTTTTAAGGAAGTAAGAATTATTATTTTTGTTTTACAAATATATAATTAAGGCTAGACAAATGAATGTCCAAATTTACTTCTAGTCTAGATGGCTGATCCAAAACTCACTATGTCAGCCTCACCTTCTGCAACCAGTCTTGAAGAAAATTTCACTATGCAAGCCCTGCTTAATCTCTGAAGTCATCAAGCTGGGAGAATGAATAAGACAGAGGATCCAGTGGAAAAAAACTGGGGTGAGCATTAAAGACTATGTAGAGATAAGGGACACTTTATGGGACATGTGTAAGGGACACTTTATCCTTGCATGCAGCCTGATTCTTCTGATCAATGTACAGGCAACTTTTGAGTGAACACTGCCAGGGAATGTGAGCATCTCTCACCCCCCTGAGTCTTTTTTCTTTGCTTTTGTGCACCTTTGTTGAACACAGAAAGATTTCTTGGTGGGCATTTAATGGACAACAAAGTCCAAGAGCAAAGGCCATGAGCTGTAACATGGGAAATTCTGATAAGACATGAAAAAATCATCATAATAGGAGTGGTAAATCTTTGCAACAAGGGATGGAGAGACCGTCATCCCCACCCTTGAAGAGTTTCACAGCTGGACTGCATGAGGCTCTGAGTAACATGATGGAAGTGCAATTCAGCCCAGCTTGGAGGAGTTTTGGGCCACCTTTCTGCAGCAGAACCTGCAACCTAAGTTTTTCTGTGACTGTCCTGTGTCTGTCCTGTGTCCTGTCCAACAGCTTGTGCTGCACAGTGGGGGACATTGTCCCCCCTGTACTGTGGACCTGCTCATTGCTCAGACATGTCTGTCCTGTGTCCTGTCCACACAGCTTGTGCTGCACAGTGGGGCACATTGTCCACCCTGTACTGTGGACCTGCTCATTGCTCAGATGAGAGGGAAATAAATGGATCACACTCATGACCCACTTCATTTTGAAGATACCATTTGTACAATCATATGATTGGTTATTTAGCCATGACCCCTTCTAGGTCACCCCATGACTGAGCAGCCATCAGACAAATCTATTCTCCCAATGAGGTGACACAGTCTGGCTGAGGCAATTAGATCATCATTACCAGAAATAGAACTGAGCTATATATTGTCTGACATTAGTAAATTCAAGGGAATGAAATACCTTGTTCCAAATTATAGTGTCATCCATCTAGACTTTCTGATAGTCCTGAAAGACAGATGGTCCAGCAAATGGCTGTAATCATCATATGGGTACAGTTTAACTCCCTAAGACATGTTAAAAGAGCAGTATTTGCAGAAATATCAACCTGCAAATGTGAACAGAACTTGGTAGGCTCAGTGAAACATTTCAGTAACATTTCAGAAGATATTTATTTTGAAATTCTTTTGCTTTCAAAAAGTAATTTAACAAAGAATTTACAGATGACCACAATTAACAGATTTACCATTAGTAATAATGAATATGTCAAGCAGACTTCATTTTTCTTAGTTTGGAACAACTCTTCTGTGAGACACTTCAGAAGTCTTATGAAAACACAAGACCAACACATGCCTCCATAAATGATGTTGAAAAACTACATTTGGTTCAACAAAAGAGGCCAGAACTTAGTCACTATTTCAGAGGCCAAAACATGGTGGTCATTTGTCATTTTTGGAAGGGTCACAGCACCTGTGTGCCCCAAACTGTTCCTCTTGTGTGATTGGAAAAGCACTGACTATCACAAGCCAAAAAAGTGCCAAGGAGAGCCAAGGGGAACAGTAAGGGCAGTGCTCAGTTCCCTGTCCAGCCCTGATATCAACTCATTTCTTGATGCCGTGCGGCAGTGCAGGATTATGAATATGCCTGGGAGACATTTTTCCTGCTGCACAAAGACCTCACCAGTGCACAGTGTTATTTATATCAGGCAAGGTTTTGTGTATTGTATACAAGTGAAAAAACATGATTCTTGACATCCACAACGCATCATCTGAATTTATCACCCAACAACTCCTACAACAATAAATCCCAATTAGTTCTCAAGAAAGAAACCTCTGGACCGTACGTGTCTTAAAGGAGAGGAGTTTCTGGAAGCAAATACTATCTCAAAAAAAAAAAAAAAAGAAAACCATGAAGTTAATCCTGACATGATTTATTATCCCTTTTCACCTCATGCAATACTTCAATTGTTCTCTGTGTCATGGTCTGATCCTTTAGACCTTTCTCTTCTAAATCACCCTGTTTTTAGCAAACAGAGAAAAGTCTGAAGGATTGGGTCCTGAACTGAACCAATATTCTCCTCAGAGGAAAATGATGCATTCTGTCTGCTCAAATTGGCATGATAGTAGGTGGCATAGCAAAATGTATTTTTTTTTTGTAAATAAGGTTAAGTTATATTAATTCAGTTTTTCATCTGAAGAGAGTACAGAATTTCCTGCTCTCAGTTTTAGTGGATTCAGTAAGTCAGCCACGAATAGAGCATGTGGGGAGGGAATGCAGAGTGTCTGTGGGAAGAGCCATACAAAACATGCAGATGGGATTAATCTACTCATTCCCTTGTTGTAATTGCAGTTTCACAGAAATTCTGCTAAAAACCACATTTATTTGGCAGTAAATACGATGACTAATTGCAAAGGATAGCTGCACATAAATTCCAGACTGAATTTTTTGGCATACTTCTAATTGTCATATAAAAGAAAATGACACACTCTCTACTCATTTTTCCTAATTAAATGCAAAATATAAAATTATTCCTACTACTCTTATTGGTGGAAATGAAGGCTGTTTCATTTTAGCTATGAAATATAGCATATGGTTCCCTGATTATTGGTAAACTGTGCAGCAGAAGTCCTGGACAGATGATTCCAGAGGAGGATCTGGCCATGCCTGCACTGAGACCCATAAAAGAGCTCTCAATCCAGACTTGAAAATTGTTCTGTAGGGAGCTCTGTGGAGGGTATGTGGCCCTAAATTAACGACTACAGGATTCAGTTTATTTAGTTGGGGTTTTTTCCCCAAAATTCTCTAAATAAATGTCACATAAATTTCAAACACAAATTTTGCATGGTAATCAAGATGCTGGAGCAATCCTTAATTGCCTGAGACCTGTTTACAGCAAAAAGCTCTTACAAACCCTCATCACCCAAAGTCACATGAAATATTTGGCAGCAGAGGATGAAATCAAATCTTTTGTGTCCCAAGCCAACGACAAACCTGACTCGCCATATAGAGTTACTAATACTAGAAAAAAGGGTAAGATAAATTATGTAAAAATCATTTCCTGACAGCCTTGAATAATGAAACAAAAAATCCTTTAAAATAGCACACCATGTAAGATGCTCCAATATATGTGGCATTAAAAACCCCAATCCTGCTGCAGCAGTACAGTGCAAGTCTAGCACAGACCAGACATGTTTCAGCAGTGCAGAGGGAATTAAATGTTCCTGCCTTTATCTGCACACACAAGAAGAGCTCTGTTCCTCTTTCCACATAATGGGATGCAAAATATGCCAGTTTATTAATTGCTTAACATCCACCAAACAGAACAGTATTTCCCAAGTGACAAAACACATGCTGAGAGGGGGGGAAAAACCCCAAACCCCACAACCAAACTACAACTTAAAGTGTGGCAGTTCTTGCAGTGGACATAAAAGAGATTCAATAGGAAGGCATTTGGTTGAACACTGTCACTTGCCCTGACTGTGAGCCCTTCTTTATGCATGAGGATTTTGAAGTCTAATGAGTATGCACAGAGCATTCCCACTGATTCACCACCACAGAGGAGAGATTTGGCTGGGATTTCATCCAGAAAACAGCTAAGAAAATAGAAAAATACAGGTAGGGGAAAAGCTCTGCTATGCTCAAGGATTCTGCCTTCTTTCCATGGCACAGCTCCCTTGTATGTCTGCAGATATTTTCCCTGACTTGCTGCACATAAACCCTCTCTAAGCACACTTTTGACACATTTCTCTTAGGAATTTCTCCAGTATCAAAGAAACAATGCTGCAAACCAGGGCTCTGACTTGCACATCTCATACACTGAACTCCTCTGCTCTGCACAGGAAACTCAAATGTCAATGTCATGTCAAAGATAGATAGACAAGAACCATTCTCAACTTTTTTTGCTAACTGAACTCTGCCAACTTTTCAATAATTAAAGACCACCAATCAGACTCAAACACATAATTTGGTTTTTTCAAACAGAAAATCTAAAATTTATCATTAGCTTTCTGGATTATTTTCAAACAGAAAATCTAAAATTTATCATTAGCTTTCTGGATTTGATCTTTCCAACACATTCATATTAAGGGATGTTTTGTTCCTGTTTGATTGCTCTAAGTTGAGGTCTGAGTGTAGCCACTTACCTCCTGGAGTGGGGACATGAAGAGAAATTCCAAATATTGTGAAGAACTGTGATAAAAACTGTGGTTCACAATGCAGCTAAGCCTCCTCCTCCCCTCATGTTTTGCCAGAGGGAGAGAGATGAGCCCCAGATCTGCCTCACTCAGATTCTCATGGGAAACTTGTGGCCCCTTTGGTGGCTACAGAACATCCTTGAAAGTGGGAGAGAGGGCTGCAGCGTTTTAGTAGCAGTGTGTGCTCAGGATTTTAGTGCCATGGGTGGGGAACACAAGCACTGGGAATTTCTGAGAAACAGGCCACATGGGGACTGCCGAGAACACAACTTTTTGTTGCTTTTCCAGCCTCATGAACACGTCTCAGCACTCAGCTATTGACTCATCTGTGCCAAAGACAAAATTTTGGATCATGAGATCCACATGGTTATAGTGACAATCATGAGATGCTGGCTACCCCTGGAAATTGTCATGTCAAACCATGTCTCTTCAGCTCAGAAATACAAATCTCCTTTCATTTTCTGATGTTTAAGGAGTGAAAGTGATGATATGACTGCAGGACACAAGGTTTAGATGTCACTTAAATATATCAGTTTATAGGAAAACATCAGCAAGATACAGCAACCATATGAGCAGCTCACTTTATATCTAAACCTCCAATTCTCTAGAGAAATCTTCAGAGTCAAAGAAACAGCAAGCCACTGTATAATTCCTCTTCATAATCTTGGTGTGTGATTCTTATCACTGACTTACTACTACACTCCTGGCTTTTAGTGCAGTCTGACTCCTGTTAAAGGTGTGCATTTGGTCTTTATGAGGGATAATGCAATAAAATCACCTTTTCCTGGTTAGTGGTTTTTTTTTTGTTTGTTTTTTGTTTGGTTTTTTTTTTTTTTTAGTCAGTGAGGGACTCAATGATATTATATTCTCCAGGTGGGAAGCCAGAAGCTAGATCTTCTATTTGTTTCAGTATAAATCTATTGCAATACCACTGATTTCAGTGACATAATATGTGGTTACCTCTAGAGAAAGTTGTATTTGATGGATTTGATGGTGCAAGCCCTTCTCTATCTATAGCTGGAAACCAGGTAAATTTATTTTGAGAAAATACAGGAGTGAATTTGCCCTTTTTTGAACTCTTCTACAACTATCTGTGAGTGACCACTGCCTGAGACAAGGCACTAGACTACATGGGTCCTCTGTCTGCTCTCCTAAGGTCATTCCTCTGTTCTTTGTACAGCAAATATCTCCAGAGTGCATCTAGCCTACTCATTCAGCCTGTAGAGCTATACCTCAGAAGCCATTTCTTTAATGGCATGAAACATTTGGGTCCTTTTTTTTAAGTGGAGATCGTAAATAATGCACTGTATAATACATTTTAAAAATCACCTGGTATTGAACAAACCATTTAATTTAACTTGCCTAATCTGGAATCAATATTATAATTAATTTTCTACTTCATCTGTCTTTTGAAGTGGTGGAACAAACCAGTTTGTGTCAGTTCAGCCCTGTAGGATTGTGTGAAATGCTGGGGCTGTAGCCTTGTTTACCCCTGCTAACTGAGACTGATCAGTGGAAGGATTCCTTGCTTACAGGAATGTTTTATATAAGCAATTTATTATGGATATTCTCAGTTCAGTCGAAGAAAGAAGAGAGATAATTTCTCCCAGGCTGAGCCTGGGAAACTTAGAGGAAAAAATTAAAACAATTATTATCTCTATTTCTGTAACTGTTGTTTATAGATATGATTCTCCAGAGTGTGCCATTCACATTTCACCAGTAGTGTGAGAGAAGATTCCTAAAGGCCAATCAGGTCTTAGGTCCACCATTGTTTCTATAAGAACTGTACATAAGAAAGTGTCTTTTCATGCATTCTGATGATGCATGTCTCTGTATCACCTTTGGCTGTCCCTGACACCCCTTCAGTGATAATTCATGACAAAAGAAAACAAAGTTTCATAACTTCATTTTTTTTATTTATTTAGTAACCAGTTTGATTTTAAAATCATCAGTCAGGCTGAACTGCACCAGCTTCACTTTAGGCATCTCATAAGGAATTGCCTGCCCTTTGTTCCTGTGGAATGCTGAGGTATTCCTGAGCTTACTTCGCTTGAAGGAGGCTCAAGGTACAGAGACTAACAAGAAAAAAAGTTATAAAATAAAAAAGTCTCACTGGATCCAGTGAAGGAGGAGTCTGCCCTGCCAAGCTCCTCCAGTGCCTCCCAGCACAGCACCCAGGTCTCCAGCAGTGTCAGACCACCAGACACAGCCTCCCCCACCTTTGTGGAGAAGGAAAACCTCTTGGATTCACCACACAATGCACATTTTACATGCCAGCTAGGGCAGCAAGTCTCCTAGAAAGGCAGATTGCCACCAATCCTGCCGCCCTCTCGTCTGTTAATGACCCCAAAGCTGAAGGATCATCAGAAATCCTGCTCACACTTCAAAGGTTTTCCCAGTTACCAGTCAGCCAGACACAGGGCCAGAGGGAATATCCTTGGCTGAGAGCTCACAAACACAGCCCTCACTGCAAAGACCAGCTGCCACAGAAGTTAAATCTTTCCCCTGCAGAGAGAGCTGCTCTGCAGACCTTCAGTTCCCTGTGATGTCCAATCCAAACAAGCTACAGGTGTATTTCATAAATCACTTTCCAAAAATGTGTTTATTTTATCTGTCTCTCCCTTAGCTGAATGACTTTCCTATCCCACAGGAGCTGTGCAGTGAAATGGGAATTGGGACATCCTGGAAAAGTCTGTTTTTCACTTCTACCCTAACAGCAGTTTTAGGGGTCCAGTGCCCAGCCAGGGGCATGGGTCTCTTGGTTTGATGAGATATCAAGAAACATGTGAAAACCTGTGATGTGCAAAGGAGTCAGAAAGCTGCAAATAAAATAGTTAGAGAATGCAGCCCTCATAGAGATATCAGAATGTTTTAATGACTTAAAACTTCCTTTCCAGAGTCTTCCAATTCCCATAACTCTTATTTAGCTTAATAAGAGCTGTGAGCATGCAGATTTACTCACCAGTATTGGGAAACTCTGCTTCCTTTAGCCTTGTAATGAATAAAAAATGCTTCTTTTTACGGGAAAAAAATATGCTTTTATGGTCCATGGAGTTTATTAACATGATTTGAGTGATCCCTTAGAGATTCAGAAAGCCAAGCAGTAATTCAAGACAGCAAAACTGTTTAAATGTCCAGATTTCTATGGCAAAGAGTGATTTCTTGAGAGCTTAAATCAGGAGGCACAGGCACAGGTTGCCCAGAGAAATTGTGGATGTCCAGTCCCTGGAAGTGTCCAAGGCCAGGCTGGATGGAGCTCTGATCAGGTTGGTTTATTGGAAGGTTTATAAATGCCTGAGGCCAACATCTCTGCAATGGTTAAACCCTCTCTGCTGCTTCACCTGAGCAGCACAGCAACCACGTGTTGGTATCTCAAGGCAAATACCAGGGAACACTGTCCTGGCAGCTGGGCTTTATTTGGAGGGGCAGAAATAGGTAAAAAAGAAACACTGCATGCAGTGCTATCAGCTCCCTGCAGTGCTGCTGCAATCTACCAGAGTGCTGAGTGTGGCCCAAGGGACATTGCTCCACTCAGCTCCCAGTACCAGGCATTTCTATGATCCAGCAGCTGGATTTCTCAGGAGCCCTCCAGGAAATGTAATGCACTGCCCATAGCTCAAGTTGGACAAGGGAAAAATAAGTGTACAGTTGAATGACTTGGAGATCTTGGAGGCTTTGTCCTTAAAATTGTGCTGGTGGCAAAGTCACACTCTTCTGAAGCACAAGACCATCAGAAATGACAAAACCAGAACAGACCCCTGATTAATAAGTTTGTCTCCTTGCCCTTTACTGTATCTGCAGTGAAAAGCTGGAGCTTTGGGGAGCATCTTTGAACCCAGACTGCATTAAGAAATAGATTTTCCCTTCCCATGAAATTCCTGGTTGCATGCCTCAAACACTTTTATGATCATTTTCATCCTCCCATAACATTTCCCTGTAATACATGTGCTATTACAGGTTTACAAAATAACTGAAGGTTTATTAAAGCAACTCAGAGAAAAGTCTTCATGACTTGGCTTTTAATAATTTCATTTAATAAGAAAGGAAAAAAACAGCAAAACAAGCAAACAAAAGCCCCATATATTTTATCTATTTGCCTCATTGGATAGCAATTTTTGGGAAGTGTTGTTACCCAGCTGAATTTAGCAGCACACTAAGCTGTTGCACTACTGACAAATAGAGAGCAACAATTATGACAACAAGAAACCAAGCTCTTCTCTGGGAATTACTGGGAAACTTCTGCCCTTTTGACAACTGAGATCTCCAGAGAAATCCTCCTGTGCCTTACCCATTTTAAAATTTTAAGATGAGCTGCAGCAGGCAGCAAAAGCAGTAGTCAAATGATCTTCCCACACCAGCCCTGCCAACTTCAAAGGAGATTCACAGGGTACAGAGAACAATTAAGACTGGTTTTCAGAACATTCTGACTCAATGCAGAACATCACTGCTAAACTTTGTCCAGTAGTTAGTGTTACAGAAATTTTGAGGGACTTATATGTATGTATATATATATATATGTATAATAGGGGACATTTGATAATTAACCTTTCAGAGACCAAAAGAGATCAAATTCAAAACTGAAAAAAAACAACTTAAAAATAATTATAGTAGCTAAGAGTCCTCTGAGCAAGATTCTTAATGTAGTTTCCACTCCATTGGGAATGCTAAGTACAGGATAGCCTGAATATACTTCAGAAGTTATGTCATAAAAGTGGTTTTGTACATGAAAAATACTCAAAGTGTAAAAACCAGAACTTTTTTCCATTCTGTATGTATCCATAATGTATAACCATCTCTGGAGTCTTTTGTTTTTTGACACCTGGTCTTTGCTTGCTTTTTGAATTAGGTATGACACTAAATTCCTCACTTTGGCCCTTTTTTTGCACTACATGTGCTGATAAAATACAGGGGGATTGTGAGCAGTTTTGGGGGAACAAATGCAGTATTTGAATATCCAGAAACTACTACATGTGGGCAGAGAAATAGCACATACTATGCTTTGTGCTAAGAAAACCTCTCACAACTTGCAAAAGGCAACACAATATTTATCCTCCCAGTAAAAGGGATAGAAAAATTTAACAATTCAACAGGCACATGTTTTTCATCCTTCATCTTCCAAGATTCACCTGAGAAAAAAAAAACCAAACCTGTGGCAGAAGGTATTTTTAAATAAACATTTTTAACACTTTTGAGCTAGTCAAATTTTTTGAAACAGAAGTGTTGAACCTGCCACAATCCAGTCCCAGAAAGTAACACTTCTTCTGGGAATGTGCTAATTTTGATTAAATCTTTAGAAAAGGTGTTTTGTGCTTAGAATGGTCTGAACATGAGAAACATCATAGGCAAGAGAAACAAAGAGAGGTGAATATATTGAGGTGACTGAGACCAGCAACTCAAAAGTAGGTCAGAAAAATTTACTTTACCAGTTTGAGAGTTGAGAGCTGAACTTGGCCACTCATGTCCCAGGTGAATGTCTTTATTCTGCACATGGCCAATCTGTTTTCCTAGTCCAATTAATATTTAATTGTTTATGCAGCTGCAACAAGAAAGGCTGAGAGGAATCCAGCCCAGAGCAGCTAACTGCTGAATGGTTAGCACGTTCCTTGGGGAAGTGGGAGAATGGAAAATGCTCTCATCTCTTTGCTGTTTGCTTAGAAGCTCTATTTTTTTTTTTTTTACCAAGAACTTGCTCAGTTCTTTGGTTTTCACTCACACAAAACAGGAAAAAAGAGCATATTTGATAAAAAAACCACAAAAACCAAAAAGCCAATAACCCCCATATGAGCAAACAACAATACCCAAATAAATCATAAATTTGAGCCTCTTTGGTAGACAGAAATATTTCTCCCACAAATATCCAAAGTGCAGTGTAACTTTGGTCCCTTATGGACCCAGAGTTGATGAGTCTTTCCACTTCTGCTCTTCAGCAAAAGATCCACTTAGTCCCCCTTTTTTGAAGACATTTCACAGCAGGTTCTGCACCAGGAGCACGTATAGCCAGAGCCCTGCTGGTTTTGTCAGTGACAGTTTTCTCTCTGAAAACTGAAGCCCAAGGTTAGTAGAAGTGATCAGATTGGCCAAAGATCATTGAATCTTAACAAAAGAAACAAATACAAACAACTGAAAAAAAAAAAAAAAGCTTTAATACAGAAAAGAAAAATCTGTGATTTCTTGTTTACCCAAGGCTTTTATGCAGGTCACATCTACCCCACCCCCTATGAGAGGGAGCAGCTCTTTCCTTCTCTCCTTTCCACCCCCTCTCACCTGCCCTTTTGGAATGGCTCCCAAGGTCACTCTCTGTCTTCTCAGCCTGGTTAAAGCCCCTCTGCAGTGTCAGAGGTGTGTGTCAGAGCAGATGCTCTGCATCCCCTGATATCCCTGGAAACCTCAACCAGCATGTGTGACACCACCAGCCAGCACAGCCCCTCCCTCCCTCCTGCTCCTGGGTGATTTTTATTCACAAATTAAACACTCAGTGTGTGCCCTGATGCAATCACTGCAGCAGCCTCTCAACACATTGCTTGCACTACTCATCACAAAGATTTCTCCTGCCCTTCTCCTCTGCCAGTGAACTGCAAACCAAACCAGTACAACTGTGAATAATGAATGTTTCTTCACAAGTTGCTCAATACACCAACGTTACAAAGGGAATTGGGTGATTCCCACACCTCCCACAGTGCCTGTCCTGGATTGCCAAGCAGATTGTATTCTATTTGCCATCTGTATGGCAGTTGTCTTCTGTTCAGTGGGCAGTTTTCCTTCTCTCTTCCACACCCACTCCTCCCTCTGGGGGTACATCTGCTGACAACAGGCTATGGAACGCCCCTGCATGGCTGATAAGAACTGCAGCATCCCACTGGGAGATGCTCCACCCAAAAGGGAGGAGCCAAGCATTCCTAACCGGATATAATCTTGATTCTGGAACACCAGCACAGCTTTCTCCACTGGATTTCTCAGAGGAACAGCAGCTGCCTCTTCCACTGGATCTTCAGAGGAAGACTCCCCTCTTCTACAGGATCCCTGCTCCAACAGAACCACACCTGACACTGCAGGACGACTGCAATTCCAATGGGACTGCTAAAAGCACCCTGACCAACAGGGTGTCAGGCTGTGTTCTGACTCTGTCTGTGTTGCTTTAGTTTACTTCATTGTTTATCTTTTTTTAATTTTCTTTCCTAATAACTGTTATTCCTGTTCCCATATTTTTGCCTGAGAGCCCCTTAATTTAAAATTTATAGCAATTTGGACAGAGGGGGTTTACATTTTGCATTTCAGTGGAGGCTCCTGCCTACCTTAGCAGATACCTGTCTTTTCAAACCAAGACAGTGCCAAATACCAGCTGCCCATGGCTAAGTCAGCCATTCCAGCCATGGGCACTTGCAGGTGACACAACCAGGGATGTTCCTGCAGGAAACCATGAGAAATCAGACACTGATCTGTGCAGGGTCTGAATCTGCCCACACCAGGAGAAAATGGCTCATCTTCTGGCACTTGCAGGTGACACAGCCAAGGATGTTCTTGCAGGAAACCATGAGCTCCTACACTGCAGAAATCAGACACTGATCCATGCAGAGTCTCAATCTGCCCACACCAGGAGAAAATGGCTCATCTTCTGGCACTGCAGTAGTCAGTGTGCAGTGGCAACATTTATTGACCTATCCATACAATTGATGACACAATTAATGGCAATTTGGTTCCAGCAAAAATGCATGTGATTGACCCTACTTCATTAGTCTGGAGAGTATTTCACAAACTGAGAGCAGAGTGCTCTGATTTAACAGATGAACTACAATAGCTGATTCATTTAATCTTATTTCAACTCTGACAAACCCAGTTACCTTCCAGAGATAATATATTAATGAAATAGCCAAGTATTGGTCCAAGATTAAAGAAAGCAAGAGTCTTTTGTCTGGATTTGTATTTCAAATAGATTTCCATGTGCTTAACTTTATTGATTCAAGAAGTAGGTATATGATTAGACAGACAGATACATGGAGTGTTTCAGCTGATCTATATTCATGACACCACACAAAAGCAGTCAAACAGCATTTTAGCTTTAATCTCAGATATCTGACTCCACATAAATTCTTTTTCTAAGCCAGAACATCAGTTTATGAAGCTGCAGCTGGAATAATGACATGAAGAACAGCAGGACACCTTTGCTAGTGACAAAGAGCCTAAATATCTTTTAATTGCAGGCTGTGGTGGGAAAATAAATAAGGCAGCTTTTCCTAGCCTCCTGCACTGGTGAAGGCACAGACAAACCCTTGTGGGTTCTCAGTGAAGGACTGGGACTGCAAAGCAGCTTTGACATTGCCTTAAGTGGGCCAGAACTCCAGTCCCAAAGGGAAGCAGCACAGCAGAGCTCGAGCCAGCCAAAGCTTCAGACACAAAACACCACATTAATAAGAGCAGCAATGAAAACCATTCTGACAAAAGGTTTCTGCCAAAGCACGTGATTAATAGAAAGCTGATTTTTTGCCTCGTGATGTTTTCAAAATGGGTCTGCTCCTGTCTCTTTTCAAAGGTATACTCATCACAAACCAAGACAGACAACAACCTTTTCCATTTGGTTCAAAGCTATTAACTTTTCCCCAGCCCTTGGGAAAGAACCATTTTTCATTTTTTGCTTTGGAGCTGTTGTGGAGAGAAGAAGTCATCATTTGCACAGCACTATGGATGTGACAGGCTTTGGAAAGGGAAGGAGCAGGAGCAGATCCTCTTCTGATACTCCCATACCCTGGAGATTCACCTGGGCAGCATGGGAAAAGGAAACTGCATGCTGTACACATTGGGAGAAAACACACTAATTACTAATTAATTAATCTGGTATTTTCAAAACACCAAAAAATAAATTAGGGAGCTAACAAAGTTGCCCAATTCCCTTAGGCAATATGATAATCCCAGCTAGACCAGAAGTGAGACAGTACACAGAACAAACTGCTCTCCCTCCTGGGTGTGTCTGTCAGCTCTGATAGCTCAGCATCTCCACAGAGACTCAGAGCTGTTTGGCTGTCATAGAGAATCTGGCCCCAAATCATTAAGTTCAGTTAAATATGTTCCATTTTTAACATAATCTATGTGATTTAAAGGACAGGGAAACAGGAAAGCCTAGCTCAGATCACACAGTTTATATGCACTAACCTGTTAATACAACTTCCACTACAGGATCTGAATTATGAACCCTATCACTCACCCTGACTTGTCCTTGATCACACATCCTTTAGAGACTTGGAGCAGCTGAGAGGAACAGTTCACACTGAATAAACCTCCAGAAACCTCCAGCAGTGCAAACCAGCATCAGTGCTTTCAGGGCCCAGGCTGCTGAGGGGAGAGGGAGGAGGAAGGGCAGCAGCTGGCACAGGCTGGAGCAGGCTGTTGCTGCAGGGGCTACTTGCTGTCACCTTCTCCTCCTCAGATTTTGTGAGGACACTTGTTATTTCTGCCTTCAGCCCTCGTTCAACACATCTTGCTGGGTGGCCTTTCTGTGCAGTTTGTTTTCTAATGGATTCTTCAAGCACATAATTAGCCCTCGGGCTGAGTCAAAGTAACAGGCAAAATAGAAGCCTAGAGGAATTAGGAGCCAAAAATGGCACTTGGAAATAAGCATTAAAAGATATTCAAGCTTGTGTCAGACCCTCACACATCCTTCTGGTGTTGCAATAACCCACAGCCGATTGTTCTACTCTTTTTCATGAAGCTGAGGGATTTAATCTTATCTGTTTTCTTGCACCAGAATTGTATAAAGGTTGCTAAAGGTCTGTTGCTTTCTGTAACTTCCATTTCATACTCCTGTCATACATCATCCTTACCTGCTTGCTCGTTTTTTTTTTTCTTTTTTCTTTTTTTTTTTTTCTCTTTCCTTTTTATCTTTTGAATACAAGCTGTTTGCTGGAGAGAAGTTCAGCCTGTGTTGATTAATTCAGCAGTTAAGTCTGCCTTTGTTTTTCTTGTGAATTTTAAAGATGCAGACGGGATAGCCTTCTATCATTGATGTTATCAGGATTTTTTTTTTTTAATTCTAAAGCAAGCTGTAGCCCATTGCTGATTTCAAACACAGAATCACCAGTCATTCCTATACAGTTTGGCTTTAAGGGATGGAGTCACTGGCTGCTTTTGTCTCTTACATAAAAGAAGAATCAGCCTCAGTAATCAGAGCTAAATCCAAACACTAGGAGGAAAAAAAAAACCAAATCCAACTCTACTTCCCGGTGCCAAAAGCCCCACATGCTTACTGCATAAAGAGAGCACTGTTAAAGCCCCTTGGCCAATGCTGACTAACCAAAGACCTTTTAATCTGGTTAGAGATTTGACCAGCTCTTTGATAATGATCATCAGAAAACCAACATATTTCACCGTATTCAATTACCATGGAACTGCCCCTAAATTTTCTACAGGAAAATTCACCTGACAATTTCAGCCATTTCTCATCTTTTACTTTTCACCATCTAAAAATGTTCAGGTACAGGTTGTCCCATGAGACAAAAAACATTTTCTCACTTGTTCCTATAAATTACCTCTACTGATTATTGCAAGATGCTAAAAAAAAACCAAAAAAAACCCTGCAGGTTTGCCCTTTTCTCAAATCTAGACTTTTCCATTTTCAGATTAAAAGTTTTACCTATAAATTACAGTTTTGCTGTGTTTCAATTATACTGGCATTGCAAGATATATTTCCCCATGACAGGTACATTTGTCCACTTCTGTGTATCATCCTGGTGCAAAATATGCTGTAGGAGAGCCAGGTTCACAAATCTTACCTCTCAAATACATTTCAAAGTATCATCCTGCTGAGTGGATCCCTAAAGTTCAGCAGCAGGGCATAGGGAAAGGACACAGCTCTAACCCAGTGCTGGAAAGAAAACAGCATCTGCTGTTTGGGGAGGTTGGTTTTTTTTTTTTTTAGTCAAGGCTCTTACTCTCTAAAACTTGGGAAAATAGTTTCTGAAATCATTGCTACACAGAGTATTCAGGAAAAGAAGGAAGTTAAAGCAGGCTGCTTCAAAATGAATGGATAGAGCTCTCAGTGTTAGTCAAAAATACAGTGAGGTCAGGACTTCCTTCCACGAGTGAAATGTCCAGGCAATTTGTTGTTATTCATAGAGATGATCTAAGTTTTCCTCATGTCCTGGGGGTATTTCAAGTGGTTTTAATACATTCAGTAGTCCTAACAGGACAATCAGGTTGGAATTCAAGCTACAAGGATGCAAGGCCAGGCAGGACAGGGTTCAGTTCAGGACTCTGGCTCAACAGTTTCCTACATCTCCTATCCACTCAAGTATGCTGGAATTAGATCTTCTGAGAAAGTAAGCATTTCTTCCTCCAGGGTATAACATTTTCCTACCAAATGAACTCACCTGGAAGACTGAATTAGAAAAAAAATTATTAAAAGCTCTGCAAGACAGAGTAAGAAGAAGGTGTCATGCAAAAAATTGATTTTTTTTGCCCTTCCTCTGAATCTCTGGTTTCTAGACAATTTTGGCTGGAAGTTTTGATCTGGTACACAGATTGCACAACAAGAGTAATCAGTGATAAACAATTTCTGGTAGCTGAAACTTGTAAAAGTGGTAAATTACTATTGTATAACTCCTATTTTCAGAGAATCTAGGTTATATTAGCAGTACTGGAACAAAACCAAGCAGGCATGAAAGCATCGATTCACATATTCTTCAGGGATTTCTAGAGAGAAACTGAGCTGCACTAGAGGAATGAAATACAGACACACTCCCTGCCCTCTAAATAGCCAAAAACCTCTGTAGGCCTCTCTGTTGAGCTGCACTGCCAAAGGAAGCATCAGTGTTTCAGCCTCTCAGAATTACCAATTATTATCTATAGAGCAGAAAAAGCAGAAATGCAATTTTACAACTGTTTCTGTATAAGACACAAGGGAAGAGTAGAAGAAGTTTCTTTGGTACCTAATGACCAAAATAATTTGGGCTTCTATCTGCTGAATATAGAATATAGAGCCACTGATGAAACAGTTTCTGAAAAATACAATCAAACAAGTGAATTTTAATTATGATCAAATACCAAAGGAAATCACTGCAGAAAAATACAGCTAAAAAAAAAAAAAAAAACGAAACAAAAAAAACCCAAAAACTCTAAACAAACAGAATATTTCTTTAAAGGATATTGAGCTCACCTCCTGCTCCCCTCAATAAAATGAATGAGATGCCTTCTCATCCCATAATGAGAACAAGCACAGTTGTCTGAAAATCTGCCACAAAGGACCTGTTACAGTGCCCTTGCAATGTTTTGTACATGTAAGAACAGTTTCCACTGCAATATTGTGTCTGTTGCAAAAGATTCTGTCTGAAATTGCTTTCACAGTTTCAGGCAATGCGATTGATGCATCACCCCAGCTTAAAGACAAGCAGGGTTTTATTTGAATTTCATGGAATGAGTGAATATGGAAAAGAAATGAAGAAAGGACAAAGATGACAGAAATAGAATAACACAGTCATAAATGCACAACCTGACCATCTTCAAACTCAGTGTCACTACTGTTACAGAAATGAGTAGTCAAGTCATTGGTTTGTAAGATTGAGTCCCTTCTTTTTGGCTAAATTAACATTAATGAAAAGAAAAAGGTAAGGACTTAGCTATATTTGATCAGTACAGGACCCCTCACTGCAGAAAAGGCTTTGAGATGCTGGCCTGTGTCCAGAAAAGGGAAACAGAGCTGGGGAAGGGTCTAGACCATAGAGGGGGAGCAGCTGAGGGAGCTGGAGGGGCTCAGCCTGGACAAAAGGAGGCTCAGGGAGACCGTATCACTCTCTAAAACCACCGGAAAGGAGGCTGTAGCCATGTGAAACACCTTTTCCCCCAAGGAAAAAGTGTTCAGAAAAATAGAAATGGCTGCAAGTTACACCAGGGAGGTCTAGATTAGATATTGGGAAGAAACTTTTCACTGGAAGAGTGGCCAGGCATTGGAATAGGCTGCCCAGAGAAGTTGTAGAGTCACTATATTCGGAATTCTTAAAAAAAATGTCTGGATGTGGCACAAGGAAACAAGATTTAGTGGTGGACATGGCAGTGCTGGCTTAACAGTTGGACTTGATGATCTTTAACACCTTCTCAGCCTTAAGGGTTCTATGGTTCCATGATTCTGTAGTTGTTTCAGAGGGAGGTAAAGTCTCCTTGAGGAAGTTGGCCCAGTCAAGAATTACACAAAGCACTGAGGAGTCAATGTGTGAGATTCTGTTTTCTGTGCATTGTCCAGTTAATCTTACACCAGTAAAAACATTTGCTAGAAGTTACAGCCCCAGGATTTACCAGAGTATTTTTTCCTGGGTTTTTTTCTTTGTTTCTTTGGAGGTTTTGTGTGCATATTGTCCATTTGTCTTTCTAAGAAATTTGGTTCTTTGTAACAAATGGTTAGATCTTGAAAATTATGAAGCTGCATATAAATAGTCAAGGATATCATCATGCATAAGTTATAAATGGTTTACCAATTTCTATGTATGGGAAAAAATTCTGTCCTGCCTTGATTTATGTCTCACTACAAATTTTCAAGGAGGTTCACACAGGTGATATAATAGTTTGTGTCATAAGATAATTTAGGAATTAACCATCGAAACCATAAATTTTGGGCACATTAGGACAGTGTTAAAGGCCTGATTCAGAAGTGCTTTTCTTTGGAGATCTTGCTGATAACTTTTCCTGTTTTCTTATTAATTTTGTGTAAGTGGAGCATGATGGTACATATCTTCTAGGAGAACATCCATATGCCCTTAATCCAAGGAGAAACAGAGAACCATCCAGCAAATAGCCTCAATATCCTTCCAGTTCCTACTTCAATGACAAAACCTATCTCAGCTTTTGCTCTTTTGTTCTCATGGGAGAGCAATTTCAAGAGGGAGCTACAAGTAGTTTTGTAGTAAACAGCTAAATCCCATGTTTTATCTGTATAAGACTGACAAGATTTGAAGAATTTAATATCTTTCATAGAACAATTGATAGTGTTTTGGCTGAAACAGAGGCAGCAAACTTCAGTCTCAGTACAAAGCAGGACACAGTGTCCTGAATTTCGTTTAGTTGTGTTAATCAGCTGAACAACTTGAGAGGAAAGCGTCATGAAGGGTAATCAAGGGAAGAGGTGATAAGGCTCATTTCCTTATCGGCTGGACAGAAAGTGGAACAGAAAGGGTTGATCAAGAATAAAGGCTTAGAAAAAAATTGTAATTCAAAATAAAAATGAAGCAGTTTTGTCTGTATTTCTAATATGCAGCAAAGTTATGCACTTTATCCCAAATTGCCTTCCTCAAAGGTATTTTATACATCTCCCCTGAGAACCCAGCTCAGCGAAACAGAGATAAAGTAGTTGTTTGCTGCTTCTCTGAGTACCAGTTTCCTATTTTTTTTCCAATTATCAGCAGAGAAGTATTTTGGTGCAAAGTCACTGTTTCACTCACATAATTCCAGGAGAGTATTTGGAGGAGTAGAGAAAATACATCACACTGTAACATTTCTATGTGTGGAGCTCACTGGTTATTTGGTTGACAAGAACTTTTTTATTGTCGTGGCTTTGGAGATATTTTGGCAGCTTTTCTATTTGTTGTTGTCACACTACCTTATTCTATCAAGCTTCTCATAATCAGTTTGGTAAGGTTTCGGAGAGCTGTTTGAAGGACAGAAGTGAGAGGGTCAGCATGTGTTATTTTTCCAATTCAGGAGGCAGCCATGAAGTGATTTTCTGTATCCTCTGTGGGATAGTAGCATAAAACCACCTGGACACTTTCTTTTGGAGTGCTTAAGAGTGTTGTTCATGTCCTTTACTCAAAGATGGAATTATTTCTATAGAAAAGCATCCTGATGCCTGGAAGTTGTCCTGAGATGGCTGGGACAGGCTGTGAGTATTTTCTCCTCAGTGTATATGCAGATGCAGCAATATCTGACTCCATCACGAGCATGGGGGATGTTTTCAGTAAAAGCTTGTTGTGTGGAAGTGTGTAGGCTTGTGAGTTCTCTACAGGAATACTTTATAGATTGCTCTTTTTGCTGTTGAACATGATACCTACCAACTTTTCCAGGCACAGGAATATTCTTAAGACAATTTGATGGAGGACAAGGTAGTTAATGTATTTGTGCTAAAAAAAAAAAGAGAGAAATAACTTGCTACTTGTCAGGCTGAAGAATTACATGTGCTACTCCTTTCAATCACATTCTAACTGGGTATATACTTCCCTGCTATCCCCACTGAAAATTCACTCTGGACATCCATCTGTGGTTTGATGTTGCTTTACAAAACCCCATCAGCTCTTAGAGTCCATTTGTTCTGGGGATTTCATTATGTGAATATTTCAAAATCCATTTGTCAATGAATAGCAGACTGGCCAGTCCTTTCCTGGGGTCAGTTCTCACTGAGTGTTTGTTGCCTTTCTACTGATAGCTGAATGACAAACCAGTGCAAGCAGAACTATTTGAAGTAATAAGAAACAAGCCTATTTCTATGCTAATATGTTTGAAACACCACGTTTCTCTGACAATACCGTAATGTTGGAGTTTATAAAATGTCTATACAATAATTGTTCTGTTTCTGTGCTAATAAACAAGGATTCATTATTCTAATTTTGTCCTTCATTCTCTGTAACCTTTGCAGAAAGAAAAAAATAAAGCTCATAAATAACAGTGGTGATAAATTAACACAGAGAACTAGACATATTTACATGGACATAGAATTCATATTGAAACACTAATTACTGCAGGCAAATTTAGTTTTCCCTTTAATCAGATTTTACAGGTAATTAGCAGTTAACTAAGATTAATTACAATTCATTTTGTGTTAATGTCATCCTTTGGTCACAGAAAGTTTACACAGTATTTTATTTACCAGATATAAAAGCTAATTCTTACATAGACATATCAAGGTTATGCAAACATTTTTTTTAGCTCGCAGCACACCTGTAGTTGTATTAGAAATATGCTTTTGCAAGAGATACCCCGTAGGTTTCCAGAGGGGCACACAAGAACCCCAGGCACACCAGAACTCCTATAAACCAGACTGCCACATCATTCAGCTGTCACCAAAAGGGTCACCAGAATTGTTAAACTCAAGACATTCAGTACAAAATCAGCCTCCTGTATCCCCCTGGCAGTCAGATCCCTGCAGTTCTGCAGCCTCTCTCCCCCTCCCTTCCCCAGGTCCAGGCTGTGATCAGCCCTTCAGCTGCTGATGAGCTGTGCTGCACTGTGAGGACATGTCCCACATGTCCAGGGAAGCTCAGCAGCTTGGCGGGCTCTCCAGTTGTATCCAAGCCTTCCAGTAAAACTGCACCCTGCACCCAAAGCCCCTCACACCACAGAGAAGAAGGATGTGTCCCAGGCAAGAAGCACTGAAACATCTTACAGAGACACCAGAATCCAAAGCCAGACTGTAGATTTATGGACAAATCTGGCTCTGGGAAAGAAAATAGAAAACTTGTAGTAATAAAAATTTTTGTTTGCAAAAATGCAAGAGCCTGAAAAGGTTGATATTCTTGTCTTGGAACAGGTTGCAGCAGGCCAAGTTGCTCTTGCTATGCTCCCAACTTCAATAATTCTATAATTCTGGTTTGCTTTCCTCTCTCCTATTGCAATCCATATGCTATAGCAACTCAGGAATATCATGCAGGAGATTCATTGCCTGAAGGGCAGGTCCTCCCTGGATAAATGAACCTGATTCACCAGACTAACTCCTAAATTATTAGAGTCACCTTTTCTATCCCCTCCCAGGCCACTTTCTAGGGATATGTGAAGTACCCTGTCAAATAATTGAGCTCACATTACAGAAGTTACTCTCTAGAGAACCAAAGCATCCCCTGACCTGTCATTGTTCAGGAATGTGAAAATGAAGAGCAAAAGAAATGATTTTTAGGCCTCATCACAATAATCAGCAATCAGAGCTGCTACTGACACTGGAGACTATAAAAACCCACATCTTCTGAACACCTGCTCAGAAAGTGAGCTGTAAAGGTCAGACACAAAACTCTAGGAAGGGTTATGGGCTCCAGCATCTCAGAAGGTATTACTCTTTAAAGATCCCACTTCCTGGGGCAGGACATTTGAAAATGGTATTTTGGGTATGCCTCGTCTGTTTAAAACAGAGAAAAGGTCTATCAAATAAAAGACAGTAGCTGAAAGATAGCAAGCATCAATAACCAGTTTCCAGGAGAACCACAGTGGAAATGCACAAATGGAAAGGGTGGCAAAGCCTGAGCAAAGCTCACTGGTGAGTGATCTCCATGAAAGAGCAGATCCCCTGTGGAGCATCACAGGCCCAGTTTCACACAGTCTTAATCTCACTCAGGGCCCACACGTGGCCCTTCTTTTCTGGCTGCCCCCAAACCTTCGCAGGCATGGAAAACTCCAGGATGTGGGTGACACCAGAACTCTGTGAATCTGGGACTCAGTGCCATATTCAGATGGAGGAGGTAAGGGCAGGGAAATGCAGAACTGATCTTTCCTCCTCTCACATGCACCTTGTGCTGACTTTGTGCTGGTGTCAAATAAGAAAACACTCATTGATTGGTTTTAATACTCCTCTCTAAACCAAAAAAGGGTTAAATATCATATTCTGATCTCAGGCAAGCAAAAGAAAAATGGCCAGAAGTCATTGTGCAAAATCACACAGACATCTTCTCTTGTTTTCCCATTGCCTTCTGGTTGACCTTAGTGAAACAAAACCAAGAAAAATACAGAAGTGTATGAACCAAAGCTGAAGAAGTGGATATATGCTGAACCATGACTGTTCACCACATCTGACAGAGGAGCACACTGAGCACTGCTTAGCCTGAATGAGGAAATAAATCTGATTGAGAGCTGAATAATGGGGAGTATTTCATCAAGCTCACTTGAGGCAGGAAAGCAGAAACTCACACTCAAGGTGTGCTCACTGCAAACCTTCCAGCTGCAGTTACCAAAACTACAAAACACACTTCTGAGTGTAAGATTAGAATTTGAAGAAATTTTCCCTCAAAACAGCATGAGAAACTATTCCATTACATCAATTCCCTCCTGCTCAAGTGAAAAGTCCCTTGTGAACATCTGCCCCAGAAAAGAACAACTCAAATGCCTGGAGACCCTCAGAGGCCACAAAACACACTTCTGAGTGTAAGACTAGAGTTTGAGGAAATATTTCCCACAAAACAGCATGAGAAACTATTCCATTATATCAATTCCCTCCTGCTCAAATGAAAAGTCCCTTGTGGACATCTGCCCCAGAAAAGAACAACTCAAATGCCTGGAGACCCTCAGAGCAGGGGGAGGCTTGTCAAGTTTTTCTTACAGTAGGGAGACATGGCCTTTGAGATGGCCATGCAACAGTGGTAAGATAATTCCAGAGTCACAGTACAACCGAACAACAAAAACACTATTGGCACTCTAATTTTAACTTCTCAGATGAGCCATTTAGCAGTGAAATAGTTTAACAATACCCTGCACTGGTAACCTGTTTTAATCTAGTGATTTCAAAACACATTTACTTGGTAAAGCTGAACCTACATCACCCCTGGGAACTAAAAGCTACCTTATAGAATTTTTTTAGGGGAAAAAGTGAAATGTCCAGGGAGACCAAGTGATCTTACCAAGGCTACTCTAATAATCAGTGATAAAATTGGAAACGGGAATAGAAACAGTGACAGTCCAATTTTCATACATTAATCCTGGAAAAGTACTCTTCCCTCTGCAACTGTGTTGCAGAGGTGATCACAATTATTGCCTGCAGCAGTCAGATCTCCTAATAGAAACAATAGCATTAAAATTAATTAATTTAAAATTTAAAGAATGAATTTAAATTAATGAAAATTAATTCTGCCTGCATATCAGATTCATCTTTGTATTTTCCTAATTATGGCCTTCAAGCTCTTTTGTTTATCGATCCTCCGCCTAGAGAGTGACAGTCAGAATGTCATTGTCACTCTGGCACCAGAGCAGTTGTCCAGCTCCACGCTGACCTCTGCAAGAGCTATGAGTCTGTCCCAGCCCCGTGGTGCCTTGCCAGGCTGTGGGGTCCCACATGGCTGGGCCAGGCTGCTGTGAGTGCGGGGCAGGGGTTACACAGCTCTGCATCCATCCCTCTGTAAAATTCCTCTTCTCCCACCGAAGCAGATGTGTGTAGAGAAGTGGCTTTTCCTTTCCAGCACTTCTGTGTTCCACACTATTTTATTAAAGTGGAGAGTGACAGCTCTGGCAAGACCTTGGTATCTGTTTGATATTAGGAGGATATTTTTTCTGTCCCCTTCATCACACGGCGTGGTGATCCCTGCAGTAATACAGCAGTGAACCAGGTGATCCAGAAAAACTAAATCTAGCCCTTGCACTCCAGAAAGCTGAGCTGTCAAGGCTGATAGAGGAAGACCTGTTGCTCTTATTCCTGCATGATTCTGCATAACTCAGGACAGGATAGACATGACATAATATTTTTAATGGTCCAAGCTATTCAGTTCCTTGAACCCAGCTCTGTGGGGTTCAAGGGATTGCCCTCCTTGCTGCTGAGCAGTAATTAGGTTACCGCAATGAGGCTTCAAAGAAAACACTTTTTAGCTGAAGTTGCTGCATGTGTGAAATAAAGTCATAAATCTGGCAAGATGACACTGGGGTCACGATGATATCTGAGTGTTTGCACAGCACCATGCAGCAGTCCTGCCTGGGGCCCTTGAGCAGTACACAGCATTAATATCAATGTTCCCTAAGGACAGCAACTTCATTAAACGCAGTCAGGAAGCAAAGTGAACTCAGTAGGCAGTGGAAAAAACCACAAGACAAATTAAGTGAGACTTTGTACTTCATTCATGTGTAAGAATTCTAGAAGCTTCCACGAGATTTCAATAAAAAAATTCCTGCTGAATTCAACGAGCCAAGCAAACCATCTTCCAAGAAGAACTGAAAAACTGAGACAACTTTCAGTAGTTAAATATTCAAAAGTACTGTAGTTTATGCAATATTTCAAATGCTAAGCAAGGACACAACACCCAACTTACATCAAAAAAGTTCTTGATAAGTACTACATAAACTTTAAATCAGCAAGAATTTAGAACAAATTGGTTATATCTGTCTTCACTAAGAAACTTTTAATTCTTTTCCCTTTCAATACTGTTCTGTAACTACTGTTCTCTAAATTCTTTATTCTTTAAAATCCCTGAGGCTGTAGTTTCTATGTCTCCAAACATCATGTTGGAGCATGCCAACACCAGCTTTTATCTTTTCTACAGGCTTCTTATCTTTTATCCAATCCAGAGTATCATTACTTTCCATTGCAGCATTCCATTTTCTTTCTCTGACTTAATTTGTCCTCTTATGATGCAATATTTGCATTCTTTCCCAGTATCTCCTTGTGACAGAAATGCCTTCAAGAGCAGTCAAAAAAATTTACTTACTTCTCCCTGATTCTGAGTCATTTGCCTCTGTTCTGAATCACTGTGAAACACTGCATTAAGTGCTATACTTAGAATATATTGCAAATAAAATGGGATTTAAAATACATTTCAACTATCAACTCATGTCATGTATCAATATGAGCAATGAATCAGGAGACTGAAAATACATAACCAGCTATAAGTTGAAACAAAATCCCTCCCTTTCATGTCATTCAGATGAATAGGAGAGCAAACTAACTATCCTAAATTATGGCAGGCATCTAATTCTGAACTATATTTTCAGAAGATTTTGAGATGTCCCATCCTGTAACATTAAAGGAAGAGGCTTTTAATGAGGTCTGACTTATTAAATTACAGCTTGGCTCATGGATTCCCCAGCTGTAGTGCCTGGAAATGTTTCCTCAGTCTGTAATCTTTGGGCCACTACTGGTTCTCAAAACAGCCCCCATAAAAGGTGACACATTTCCCACCTGGAATGAAAAGTCAATGTTTAACTGAGCTATTTTCTTATGTTATTCTGCACAAGAAGATTTAGAATTCTTTTTTAAGTACATATAGCCTGTGAATAAGAAAGGGTGAAGACAGAGATCTGCATGTCAAAGGATGAAGGCAATGATGGAAATGCAGAGGTCACTAACAGAGGGGATGCTCTCATGGTGATGGTGCACCTTAGTTTTAATTCATCAACCACATTAAAAATGTCAAAATTTACAAGAAACAGCTGAGAACTTGACTCCCTATATTTTGCAAATTTACAACATATTAAGAGAGCAAAAAAAACCCCCAAAAACCTACAGTGCTTTCTTGAGGCTAATATTCTCTGCAGGTAACTTCCTGAGCTGCTGCTTTTGTGTGGTAAAACCCTTAGTGCAGACAGAAGATGAACATGGAATAACTTTTCTCTTACAATGAGGTGCACATTATGAAAAGGATTCATATAACCCCTCTCAATTCAATATCTGCAAGTAGTACCAGTCCAGCTTTCTGCAATCATTAATGAAAAGATCAGTCTGGAATTTCCTTCTTCAGCAACAATACACAGCAGGAAACTATGCAGCATGACTGAAAGTGATTAATAAGATTTCCTTGAAATAGGGCACTGACAAAATTCCCCCAGTACTTTCAAGCTCCTGTGAAGTGAAATCAAACTGAACAAAACAACAAAGCGAGCCTTAGTTTCTATATTGAGGATCAGAACAATGCTCTAGCTGAGTGGGTACCCTATTTCCAACTCACACTAACACTTTTAACCTCAGAGAGATGCATTTTGCTCCACAGACAAGTAGGAGGAACCCAGAAGAGGCAGGACTCTTTGATAGCAGCACATTTCAGCATAAAGAGCTGTGCCTTAGAGAGCAGGCAGGATTAGATAAGCAGAAAACCTGGCCCTGTATGGGATAGCTTAAAACTCCCAAATTGAATGAATTCTTCAAATGATTTAGTAACATTATTTACTTCAATAAAAAGGAGATACTGTAGGCTCACCAAAGGAGTATTTCAGTATATTTACGTTCTTGGGAAATGTCTATAATTTCAGTTCTGGTTTTATGATGAAATTTAAGGACTAAATTCAGAGAAGTGTATTTATTCATCTGCTTCCCAGAAAAGGGGGGCAGTTTGTATTTATCTTTGTGTATTAAGGTTAAAAGTACTTTCATTTAAGGTTAAGAGGTGTCCCCTTGTTTGCTTTTAGTAAACTATGATAATATTTCAACCTTCATAATGCTGACTTGCTTGATCAAGAAATAATCCATCAACAGATAGCAACACCAAATTATTTTTTTTACTGAGAGATGGCACAGAATAGTCATAAGTGTTTTTCAGAAGGGAAGAATAAAAGGCCAGCACTTAAAACTGAGAGCACCACTACTGAGTGAGGAGAAAAAAAAAGAACTCTCTTATCGAAATATGCTGGGGGAAAGAAATAATCTTCAACAAAATTCTGTACACAGAGATGCAAAATATCATTCTCACATGCACCTAATCACAACTGGTTCAGAACTGCCAGCTCAATGAGTGCCCTGAGGCCAACAACTGCTGCCTCTGAAATCCACACTACCGTAAGAGCTTCCCTCTTGAATCGAAATACATCTTGTAAAGTCACCTTACACCTGAAAAAACCTATTAACAAACAGTAAGTAGCCAGCAGAGTATTTGAATTAGATGTCCCAAGCATATGGCAAAAAACCGAAAACAAGTTTAAATAATGATCTACACTAAGAATTAGGATTCTCTATGCAGAAATTTTGCATATAATATATGGGGAACGGGAAATTAGAGCTATTATTTCTACAATATTGCATGAAGATCACATACATAAATGTATGTGATCTTCATGTATGTACAAGCCCAAATTATCCTTAACCCTTTCACACACAAGGCACTTCAATTTTATCTCCACACTTTAGTTATGCCCCTTTCTGAAAAGCAAAGACTTAAAATGGTTGCTTCCTGTTCCATTATCCTGTCTCACCTACATGATACAGGTCCTTCTGCTGCATAGTGGCTACAATAAATAACCCATGAAATTATTAAGCTTTATTTAATTACTTGTATGATAATATCTTTCAAGACCACCTACAATTTTCAGTAGAGGAAGATCTTTGGGATAGATGAAGCAGCCTGGAATGCCTTCTAATATAATAAGAGACAGCACAACTGACTTTTTGTAGCCCTTCAGAATAAGAAATCAAAAGCTAGAAGCCTTGATTTTAATCTTTTTAATGCAACATGTATATGAAATATGAAATATATACACATACATATATATGAAATATATATGTATGTATATATATGAAATATATGAAATAAGTTGAATTTTATTCTGTGTTTATATGACCATTTAAATGCTTCCTGCAGTGGATTGCTTCCCTTGGGTTGGAGACAGCCCGAGAACCTTGTACAAAAGCGTGCAAACTGTGACAGCCCAACAGTGATGCAGAATTCAAAACCCCACCAGTGTGAATTTTATGCTCCTCTCTTCAGCTCTTCATAAAGGGAAGAGAATCAAAGAAAACAAAATGTGTTTTCATGGGTACTTCTAAAATTAACATTGACAGACAAATTCCCAGCTGAATGTCATTGTTTGATCTGACTTTTTTGTATGAGTAAAAATCTTTTAAAAACGATATCTCCTCTACACTTAATAGATCTACTTGCCTGAGTCATGTGTGCAGGATTTGCCTATAAATATGGCACAACCAGTCATAAAAAGGCTTGAGAAGGTAGTAACTGCAATAACAACTTATACTTTATTCACTGCAGATACATAACTAATACGCTCATGTAACTAGAAAAAGAAATGAGAGTGAAAAATGTGGGTGAAAAGGGGGGCATAGAACAGCCTGGTGTTTGATAAACACGTTGGGCTACAACTTAGATCATGTATATTTGCAACACATCTTGAAAAATTAAGCTTCCTGGTGACATTTTCATCTGGCTCCGAAAAGTTTTTTGTCTCAATTGCATTTGGAAGAAATCAAAAGCATTGACACTCATGCAGAATCTCAATAATGCCTATGAACACTGATGCTCTCACTCCCATGTTTGTGTTCTTGAAGAGAGCAGCTCACCAAGATAACAATTGCTATTGAATAAATTCTCCACTCATGCAGAATCTCAATAATGTTCATCTCTATGAACACTGATGCCCTCACTCCCATGTTTGTGTTCTTGAAAAGAGCAGCTCACCAAGATAACAATTGCTATTGAATAAATTCTGCATTTAATTGGAATTATTTCACACCTGATTGTAGCTTGCATTTATCTCTCTAGTAGTTATTGGTTTCTCTTTCTCCTCAGTACCTCTTATTTCTGCCCATCTCTCCTCAATGATCCATGCTGGTTTTTGACAAAGGTCCCTTGGGGGCCATAAGTGTTGCTTACTGTAATTTTTATTAATGTCAGCACAATACAGCCTAAATTGTTCCTGGCTTTCCAGTGGTATTTCAATAATGCATATTAATAGAAAATAATAAAACATCTGTGTGGGCTGGGACAATTCGGGGTGCTTCACAGAAATCAACACAATGTCAGAGCCTCCCCTGAGCTGGATCTGAGTCCAAATTCCAGTTTGGCAGCCTTGTCTCCACGAGCACATCCTGTGAGTGCACATGGATCATGAAGGAGGATTATTTGCCATGATTTGCCATTTGCAGCAGCCTTTGTTCAGGGGCTCGTGTCCCTCCCTGCAGAGCTGTAGTGAAGCCACATGAAGCAGTGTGGGCACAAATGTTCTGCTACACAGAGAAAGTTCTGGGCCATGAACTCTACTGATGAGTGGTTATCAACTTGCTGGCCCTGGGCATCAGGGAAATGCTGAATTTTCAAGGGAAAAGGGAATGGCACTTTGTCTTCTTCACACTCGTTTAAAGGCTCATGTTAATCTGCCTGGTTTTGGCTGGAAAACTTTGACACAGGTTAAAACTTGATGGTGTGCATGGTAAAAGTATGGCTGACATCTCACCAAAACTTTATGTATCAAGAGAAAAATATAACAACAAAAATAGGCTGTAATTTATTAAAAAAAAAAATTTAAAATAGCAGAATCAAAGAACATCAAAGAATTTGTGATATAAAAAAGACCCAAAAACCCCCTAAGAAAGCTAGTGAATATCCGTTACAAGAAAACAGGGAGATGAGCAGATGGATGGAGAAGAAATGCAGAAAATTATGGAAATTAAGGAAACCAAACATTACAGCTATAAATCTCCAGTGGTTATATTCTGTGTGGGGATTAATAAATTTCAAAGCTCTAAAATTGTCTTCCTATTCAGACCTTCACAGAAAACAAGCCCATTACTTATGTTAATATAACTGTCCAACACACAACCCCACACACACATGCAGTTCCAGCTGGAAGCCATTAGTCTGCCTGGACTCCTTCAAGCAAACTACAGTTTTTTCAGGTAGAGGTTTACAAAGCTGTTGAGTCTTTACTACATGAGTTTTCCCTCTGATGTATCTGAGACAGAAAAACCATCAGCTTCACACTTCATTTGTGGTGACATATGCTATTCCCTTGGGAATTCTACAGCCACCCAGGATTTACAGCCCACTCCCAAGCTCCAATATTCCTGTCACTGAGCACTATGAAATTTGAATTTCTTTGCCTGAGGAAAACTTGTGGGACAAGTGCTAAAAACTAAAGGAATCCTGAGAAATGGGAGCCAAAACGAACAATTTTCAATGCTTTTTTGCTCAGAAGCTCAAGCTTCACTTTTTAAACAGACTCTTCTTCAACATTAACTCAACATTTCCCTGAGTAGAATTCACGAATTCTGGTTCTCTTATTCCCCTGAAAGTTTGTGTTGTTGAAAAGGGAGTCTCAGATCTCTTCCAATACACACAAAAAGGGTCAGGAGGCTTTACAGCTGTGATCTGGACAGAATTACAGCCCAAGTCAGAAAATTGGCCATGGAAAGGGAAGCTACTCCGTGTGCTGCTCAGCCAGCTGGCAGGGCACCCAGACCACGCCACTGCTGGGTTTGTGTTCCACCCACTCCCCCTTCAGAGGCATTAATCTAAGATTCTTTATTCCTGTTCACCCACTAATTTGCACATTTGGAATTAATACACTTAAAATCACTGCCTGTTCCACCACATTTGAGTGAGATCAGCTGCTGAGTTCATTGGCAGAGATGGACAGAAATGTGAAGGCACAGACAGAATATGGTTGAACATATCCTCCCAAATCAGGCCTAGAGGTGTTTCTTCAAGGAAAAGTTGGCATCAATATGCAAGGACTGTATCCTACCAGAATGTATAGTTTTAGGTATAAACTAATCTTGCAAATCACTTTATTCCACTTTTTTTTTTTTTTCATATTGCAAGCTGTCTGTATGAGTGATGCAGATATCCTTTTTCTCATTCCTCAGCAGCCACTATCACTTTCTATATTTCCTGCTGATTACCAAATAAAGAGATTTCAGATCTTTTGGTTTTAAAATTACACTGGAAGTACCTTCATGATCCACTCTAGTTGTATGCTATCTTAGATCTGGTTTCAGTGTAAGTAACTGAAACATTTCTGCTGTATTAATTAGAGCAAGTAGATCAGTTCATAATAATTTAGTTTATTCTTCCATAACACTCTTGAGCTCATAGATTTCAGATTCTGTGGTCCATATATGTGAAGTTTATCTCATGATAAATTCAGAAGAGGGAATCACTTTTACAAGCTAGAAACTCAGCTAGAGGAGGTAATCCTAGCTGTAACTCTTTCAGGTAGAAGAGAAATATTCTATAAAATCCAAGCAACTTTCTTTCATGTCAATGAAAAGTGAAATAATATCTGTATATATTTTGTGAAAAACATTTATCTTTTAGTCATTCATAAATGTATATCATTGTTATCTGAGATGAGGTATAAAGAACTTACTATGAAAATGTTATGGGATACAAAAGTCACTGGAAGAATGACAACTCATGTAAGATCTTTAAGCAGAGCTTTAGCTGGAACACTCTCTTAAGAAATTAAATATTGTAGCTCTGCAGGATTGCTTGGAAGACAACATCAGCTGTTAGACAGTATTACAGGAAACAAGAAAGAAATTAAAAGTCAGTAAAAAAGTGAATATCACTAAAACAGTAGGATTCTGATCCCTAATCACAGATGTCATGTGCTATTTTAAATGTCATGGTCTACCCTTCTTGGCTTCCCCTGCCACTCCAGAAAGATGCATTTCTTTAGTTCTCTGTCTGTGACATGAAATGGCACTAAGCACTTACATTCAAATATTTGAATGCCATTCTTAATGCCAGGGAAAACCCCCCATAATCCTGTCTGAAGTCATCTGCAGACAGTTGACTGCTTATGGGTAAAGTAATTTTGGCCTAACTTCAATCTTTAAACGGCACCAACTTCCAGCTCTCAGAAATAAGAAAGGTTTTTCTTAAGCAGTTATCACAGAAATTCAGACTTCAGTCTGGTTCCTACCAGAACAATCTCACATAAATTTCTATTTATGTGTGCTTGCAGGCCCTCTCCTATAATTCCTAGAAAAAAATATAATTGATTTTTCAGCAATTCAAGTATACTGTAGAGCCATTAAACAAATCATATAATTTAATAATGACTCTGATGACTAATGATATCCCCACTTATAAGCAGCAATGAAATTTCTCAATATTATCCTTGCCCTGGTACAGTAGGGTTGTTAAGAAAAATGCAAGTTTACTGCCTGAGGATGCTTTCAAGTTCATTGGTCAAAGGAGCTGAAGTGAGTAATGATTGTTTTATATAATTTCAAATAGAATACCTTTATCAGAAATAAAGCATTGCTTCCAACACAGCACTTCAAAGAACATGCTCAAGTTCCAGACTATTCCTAAAGGAACTTCCAACATCCTATTGTCAACTCCAGCAAATTCATGCTCTGTGTACCAATGGCTTCTCCTGTGCAATAATGTTAATCTGAAAACTCCTCTCAAGGCTCAGGCAGAGCTGAGCAGCCATTTGGCTGTTTACATGTATCCAATGAAAGCATTAAACACCACACATTTTCCTAATATCAGTAATAAAACTGAAATATTGCAATGGAATGCAATGAAACTAATTTTAATAATACCATACAGAAAGATGAAAAAAATTATAAAAAAAAAAAGGCAGGCACTAAGCATAACTAGAAGTCTGCTTATCAAGAGATATGTATTATATCTTTGATGCGTGTAAGCTGAAAGAGGGACATGAAGAAGTGTTTTCTTACAACTATCCAGGGAAATTCTGGTGATTTACACCAGAGAAAAAGCTTCCAAGGGGATCTTTTCTGCCCATGTGCCAATAGAGAAATATGTACAATAACTGCATTTGCTTTTTCTCAGGAGCAGACATTGCCCTAGTGAACACAGAGGGGATGTCTCACCCAAATTCAACATCAAAAGTTGTTTGAGGAGGAAACCACCCAAAGGCAGTGCTGTTACTGGCAGATCAGACAGCAGAGATGCAGCAGTAGCAAAGGTGCAATTGAAGATTTATTGAATAGCTCCTACAATCCAAGTGTGCTTCCAGCAAAACTGAGCCCATAATTCTTCCCTAATACACATCTGTAAGCACACTGAAGACATTTTCCAACATTGATATGACTGACATCCCGAACTCAAGAGAGGAGCAAGGAGGGATGAAAGCGTGGAATAATATTAAATCAGAGCTGTGCTGAAAGAAAGCTCACAGAAAAAGTTAAAAAGTCCTGATTTTGACTGCCTCTGCACCCAAAAATCCCTTTTATCCTTCCCTTTTATTGCCCATCATATTTCTTAAGCATCATGTTCTGAATTATTGGGATATCAGGTGAAAAAAGAAATCAAGCCTGTAGTTAAATTCTGGAAAATATAAGTAATCTAGGGCAAATTGCTAAGAAACAGAATTTTGCTGAACAATCATAGATATGCAAGAGTTCATGGAAGATAAATAACATGAGCTTTTAGCAAGCATTGTAAGTTCCTGGGAATGAAACCAAGAGTCACAAAAGAAATCAATAGAACTAAAAGGAAAACAGTGTTTCTAGTAGTAGGGCTTTGTGCCTCCAAATAACACTCGCTTTGTAGGTACTTTAAAAATAATACTGACATTTCAGGAAGCCTTTGGAGAGAAATTCCTGGTTACAGTGCATTCTCTTCTTATTTATTATAGCAATCCCCATTCCCAAAATTAAGAACTTGGTTTGGGTTTTAGGTTTAAATGCTTTTGTTTTTCATTAGTATTTTCTGTCATGATTTGGAGCAGGTTGAAACTGGAATATTTAAACAGCTTTCTATAAATATGGCAGACCCCATCTTGTTCACTTTAACAAAATAATCCCAACAGTGGAGCCTTTTGCAATGGCTTGTGCAGGTGAACAGGTGCTCTGCAAAGATTGGGGTGGCCCAGGTCCTGCAGTGGAGAACCTGCAGAAATGGAGCAGCTCAAGAGCTGCAGAAACCTTCCTACATCTTAAAAAATTATTTCCTATAAATTCCTCCCAAGCATTTTCCTGTCACAGAAATGATGAATACTGTTCCCATCCAGCTGAGAGTAACTTCACCATCCAGTTCTACAAAAACAGCTGAAGTCTTGGAGGCAATTCTATATGGAAATACATTAAATGCAGCTTTGTAGTGTTCACCATGATTCCATTGTTGGTGAAATATCATGTTCATAATGTTTTATTTATCTTATAGAAATTTTCTGGGATCCAAGTTTTTATTCTCTCTCTTGCTAAATCAGCTAAGCTGGAACAAGGGACTGATTTTTTCCATCAGAGGTACAGACAGAAACCTCAGAGATGTCCACCAAACCAGTGGGGTGTGCCCTAGCACATGGAGTTTGATCTTGCTCCTTGTAAAAATAAGTCCTGAAATGGGGTGGGTAGAGTGAGATTTCAAGCTATGAAATGACAGAGGCTTCCATCTCTTACAGATGGGCATCCCTGAGTGCACACCACTGCTCTTAAGAATGCATTTAACACATAATATTAGTGATTTTGTGGTACATTCCTCTTGGGTAAGAGAACAAAGCCTTGTTATTCCTAAGACTAATTTATATTTAACATTTAAAATCTCATCATCACATAGAATGCTGCTGTTTTACTAGGATTGTTAGATTTTTTTTAATAATTAAGAACATATGAAATGAAGCAATAGAGAAATGAGGTTTAAAACAGAGTTTGGTAGTCATAAAACAGAGAGATGAGGTACTAGGAGAGAGGGAATAATGCAATCACTTGGTTCAAATTCCTTTCAGAACTGTGTTGCCAGAATCACTGCAGACAAAAAGCAATGCAGAGCCTCTCTTTTGTGCCACCATCCAGCCGGGCTTGCTGAGCTGCATGTTGAACTTCCCTCCTGAATACAACAATAAGATAAGAGAATCCACTTGCAAGAGCACTTTTCTTCCTTTTCAGAGTCCCACAGAAGAAAACACTGATTTTCAAAAAGTCACACTCCTTTGGGATGAGCACATTATTAATTCTTAATCATTGATCCTCAGTATTGTAATGTATAACCCTGTACTTTAGGATCCTTATGAAACCCTAGGAAGAAAGTGGCCTTTTAATTATCTTATTTCTTTCTGTTTCACTGTTTGTGCTCATCAACAACATAATCCCTTGCTCTACACTTCTTCATTTCCTTGGAAACAGAAGCCATAATAATGACCAGAGTTACCAGATAATATTACAATATGAATAAATACAAGATAACCTAAAAATGGGAGCTAGATTTGTGATTAAGAGAAAATGAAGGGTGTTGGAAAGTCAATTGAATTGGAAAAAAATAAATGAAAATTTGAGCAGTGATTTCACAGAAAGGACAGTATCTTCATCTATTCTTGCCACCTCCAGGTGTGGTCATCCCTGAGCCAGAATTCAGCATGACAGGCCCTTTCCAGCATGGAAAAGAAATATTCTCCTGTGATGAGCATCTCAGTTTGTACATGGGTGTATCTGTGTTACTGAAAGAATATTTTTGCTCTTTGATACCGCAGTTCACCACAGTAGGTGGAAGCCATGAAACAATGGAAAAAAGACAGAGTGCTGGACCTGTGGGTTTCCATGGGAGCTTGACAGATGTTTCCCAAAACATTCCATTGGTTTGTGAGAGTGGAAAGCTTCCTGTGGTTAAGGCAGGCATTTCAATCCAATTCCTACTCTCGCAGTGAAGAACACTTAGATTTGATTTTGCTGCTTCTAAGGAAATCATGCTTTCTTCCCTATGAGATCACATAAATTGTAGCAGTTCAAATGGCTCTTTTTTACTGCTAAGAAAATGTGCAGGATCAGGGAGTCTATGCCAAGGGCATGGTAGAAAATTATGCTGGAGGTGGGAGGAAAGCACTGTACCATCAATTCAGTACACTCTGACTTCCAAAGTTCAAAAGAGACATGGTAAGTGCCATGAGAACAGCTAGGATAAAAAAATCTTTCTACAGAAGAAGACAATTACTTGCTAATAATATAAGACATTGCTTATGTAAAAGGGACAGAAAAAGTCTTAAATGGGTAGGGGAAAAAAAGACTGTATCTGCAAAGGAGATGAGAAAGGAATTAACACTGCTAAAATTACAGTTCTGACCCAACAGTTCTGGACACTGCTACTGACTCTACTAAAGATTCTGTGCCTGACTTTGAGAAAGCCTCTCCTCTTCAGTGAGCATAAAACAAATTCTGCTCTCTGCAGGCCAGATTCTGCCTCCTCCGTGTGTAACACAGGAATAAGAAAACTCAATTTGTCAATTTATACAGCCAGATCTTCATGGCAGTGTCTGATAAGAACCTGACACAATGAGGTTTTGATCTCTGATGCTTTCTGCAATATAAATAACGCTAAAACTCGACTGTGGGTCATTTAAATGCCACTCAGTGCATGTCAGATAAAAACCTTTGGAGGTTACCACAAGGTTTGTGATGCTCAGAACCAGGTCAATGGCATTCAAGGTTAATAAGAGAAATTGTGCCTACTCATGTTATGCACTGGCAAACAACAACAAACACTGCCAATACATAATTTTAGCATCTCACATACAAGGTTGTTCTTAATAGAAAAAGCTAACAGCCCTTAGGAATGACAAGAACTTCTCCGAGTTCAAGCATCAAACACTGTATTTTTTTTTCTCAGTGTATTTTTCAGGCAGTGGGCTACGTAAATCCTTGCTTGTGACTTGAAAATACTCAACATCTAGCTGTGCTCCCACTAAAGCCGTCCATAAAGCCCTGTTATCTCTACTGGCAACAGAGAAAGAGCTTTTGAAAATCTCACCTATAATCAACAGTAAGAGACTAAATCTACCTTAAGGTTGAGGTTCAAACATAGGCAATAAGCTGGGCAATATCAAACTCAAACCTCAAGGTTCATGAGCTGTAATTCAGCCCCCTGTACACATGTATTGTGCAGGAGTCTAATTATACATCCCACCTACTTTCAACTGCCTCAGACACTGCACCAAGTGGTTGGGGCTCACGTGTAATGAGGTCTCTTCAATATTTCATTTGATCCTCACTGCACTTGCAGCCCACAATCCCAACCTGCTCTAGAGGCAGAGTTCTCAATTTTCTCACAGTGGTTTCTATGGAGCTCATCACTACAATACATGAGTGCTTCAAATATTCATCACTTTCTTTCCACAGCACCTCTATGTGGGGAAGGGAAGATGTTATCCCATCACACAGATGGGGAGCTGAGTCAGAGAATGATTAAGGTCAAACATTTTGCTAATTTAGGATGTTTAATTTCAGATGCCTGAGATCTGATTTTATTCAGAGCAATTATCATAACTTTATGTAGTTGAGTATTGCTCCTATCTAGTTCAATTGTAGTTAGAAATGTCTAGCACTTCTGAAAGTCAGAAAAAAGAAAGTTTGGAATCCATACTCTCATTTAACAGCTATATCCAGCTGAGCATTGGCAAGAAAAAAAAGAAAAAAAGGCAACAAATGGGGAAGAGACAAACCTGTGAAAAATTTGGGCAAGGGTATCACTCAGAATGATGCAGAAACTACAATACAAAGGTGTGAGGGGCCCCATGACACCATTTAACCTCCTCAGCTATCAGAACATCTTTCTTGGTCCTTGTACTCCATCTGATACCTTCAATGATTCAGCCTGAAGTCCTAGATAGTAACACATCAGTGTCAGGCTCCAAAAATCACCCTTAATATCAAAGATTGCTCTTTTGAAAGTCCTTAAATAAGGCATTTTAGCTTCTTTCAAGCTTCCCAGCATTTGGTTCAAAACTTATTTGCTTTTTCCTTTGAATAGGAGAGGTTGGTTTTGAGTGGGTATTTCCACTTAGATGCACATCTGCATTTATTCCTGATAATATGTGGACATAATGAAAATAAAAATAGTGTCTTAAGTAGTTAATTAAAGGACTATCACACTTCATTGGAAAATAATTATTAAAAACGGCATTTATTGGAGTTAATCAAGGGCCAGAATCCTTTCCTTTTGCAAAATACAGGGCTGTCCAGCCATTCCTATACCACTAACATTGCTAGAGCCAAACGGAAGGGGAAAGACTGCTTGGAGTATTTCAGGACAGAAACTATCTATAGCTTCAGATGCAGAATTTCCAGAAAGAACAAGAAGCAGAGGGTGATGATGATTTATTTTACTAATCACTTCTCCTCATCCCCACATATATATTTTTAACACACTACATCTCTTTTCAAGGGAAAGCTCCCTCTCCTCCAGCCTCCACACTTTCTCTAGGTCCTCTTGTCCTCATTAGTTGCAGCTTAAAGAAAATGCTGTCATTTTGCCATGCTATAAAAACCAGAAAGAGAGAAATTTCAGGGATTTTCCCGAAAACCTCATCACATTTCTTTTTCCACAGACACAGAACCATCAGTCTAGGGGGACAAGTGAAGCTCTGTTCACTTGTCCCTCATGCCATTCCTATTTGCCCACTAAGGAATGACAGATACTCTGCCGCTCCAGGGAAGCAAACACCTTTGCAGATTACAAAATAACTCCTTTCACTGGCAGTGACAGGAGACACTGAATTTCCTGGGAAAAAGGCTGATTCACTGAGGAAAGCACTGAAGGCATGGGAGGCAAGGGTTGAGCACTGGGTCTGAGACAGAGCTGGATCATCAATTTGGCCTCTGTCCTCTCCCTGTGGAAGGAGCAGCAGGAATTAAAGGTAAGGGTGCAGCCTCTCACAGTTAGGAGGACTAAACAGGCAGCCAAAAGAGTCTGTTCAGGCATCATGAGCTATGCCAGCATCCCAGCCACTGAGGTTAAATTCATTAACAGCTGGGAGGCACTCAGCACAGGAGGAGGCAATATCAGTGCACCTGACAGGCACTTCTGGGGCTCATTTTATCCTGTCACTGCAAAGAACTGACCCACAGCACTTGGATATTTTTTTGACACAAAGCAGCAGATTACATTAAATTCTTCTTCCTTCAGGAGCAAATAACCAGCCACTTCAAATTTAGAACCATCTGCAGGGGGAAAGACACTATTTTCTACTGTAGGGATGAGACATTTTTTGAGAGTGGTGCACCAGTCTGCTTTTATTTCCCTGGTCAGTTATTACTTAGGCCAGTAGAAATTCAGTGAGAGCTGGAAAATGCTGCATCTCCAAGGGGAGAGATAGTGCCTAACACCTTTCTGGAAGCATTTTAGATTAATATCAGTGATTTCTTGCTCTCAGGTTCAGAGTTCATTGAATGCTGCCAGGCATGAGGATTCATTTGGTGATTTTCATCGTGGGTTGTATGTCTGTGTATCTGTGTGTGCACACATGAGCATATATAACCAGTGTGCACATATTCTCCTGATGGACTATTAATATCCATGGATGCTTACTACAGTCTGGCTTAGGAGGAGATTCTTTAAAAGACTGTCAAATTTCTAGAAGTGCCCATAAAGCGCCAAAGACCCAAGTGGGCATGATCTCATTTAAAGGAATCCAAATAGGCGTAGTGGAATTAACAGATGAATAAATCATTGTTAACATTCTCAAAATGCTTAAGCAATGTAGGACATGTCTACAAACTGCCTGAAGCCACTGCTGACCCAAAGTGTTTGTCTCCACAGCACTGATCATCACTGCAATTCGTGGGCTTGGAGCCTGAAATACAGGAGTAACACAGCCCTGGGAAAGCCACTTCATTCTTGTATTAATCTTCCCTTTCTGCCAAGTGTGGGGAATGCAGTTTACCTACATCGCTAAGATGTCAGAAAGAATGCTTTTAAAAGCAATTCAAAGACATAAAGCATGAAGGATGTGGTAGGTATTATTAGTATTATATGTGGAAGAGCCATTTTAGCAACAGACATGTTTCTACAAGGAAGATATGTTTAAATAACATAACCCTATAATTAAAATTGATTTTCATTAATAATATAAACAGTTATTGTAGAGCATCTCCTGAGGCCTGAGGTCTTTCAGAATCTGTTATATTCCAACTAAATAAAGAAAAAACCCCATATTCTATAGCTAAAATGACACTTCAGCTCCATTATTAACTCCTGGATGTAAAGGAAAAGACAAAACCTCAACAGGGCTATCTAATGCTCTAAAATCTGAGACACTGCTGCCTTTTCCTTCTTAATGCTGTCCAAAAGACCACCCTCAGTTTCCTGAATTAAATGCCACCATTTGACTACACAGGAGTTCAAATGTGTTTGTTTCAAGTGTGCTATTTTTCAGATGTTTTCAAAATAAAACAGGGAGGGAAAAATAAATGGCCAGTAATGACAGAAAGCATTTTAAAAAACATCCTTTTTAATAAGTGAGAAAACTGAGCCTTCCAAGCCCATGCATAAGCACCTGCATAATTGGCTGGGTTTTCAAGAGCACTGAGCTTTCAGTGGTCCCCAGTGAGACCAACAATAGCTTTTGGATGCTCAACAATTTATCACGACTCAACAATTTCTCCCCTGGGCATCATTTACCAACAATGTGGTCTACAGAAAGTGGAGACAGTTGAGACTGACATTTTTGGTTGGACTTGAACAATTAACTGTATTATGCTCCCTGAAAACAATAATTCCAATGATTTTCTTTATGCATCTTACAGGAATAATACACACCAAAAAAAAAAGCAAACCAGACTTAATTTAAATGAACACTGCACACTAGGACTCAAATGCAAATGCTGTATCACGCTGGTAAAGGTTACATAAATAATGATTAATTAGTCTTTTTCCCTGCTCAGGTTTTAGTTGTCTGTCAACAAAAGGCAGTAGATGATTGCTTGGCCAAAATAGGCATTATTTCCAGCTCTCTAATATCCCTGAAAAGCAAGCAGCAGTTCAATTTGCTGGCAATAATTTATTGTGTAGAATTGAAATTCTGCAAGCAATGTCTTCTCATTTTTTACTTTCAACATCTCCTACAACTATTTGATTTCCTTCCTGGGTTTTCATGTTAACTGGTCATCTCCTGCCAAATCCCAGCTAGCTAAATAAGTCTCTGAAGCTTGTTGAGTAGCTCTAGCTGTGTTTTATGCATGCAGAGTGCATTTCACATCAAACAGATTCACATCATTCAGCAGCATGACCAAGACAAAACTCAGAAGGACATTTGTCCCAAATGCTAAAAAAAGAAAAATGAAAAAAAAATAAAAAAGAGGAGTTACTCCCGCTTATTAAAAGCTAAATAATGTGGCCAGAGCTTGAAACATTGCCCAAATGACAAAAAGAGTGAGTGGCTAGCAGGCAGTGAAATCTGCTGCTAAAAATGGACGGGAGCCTTCTGTGGCACCCTGAGCCATCTGCCTGTGCCGCGGTGTCAGGGCGGGAGCAGGATGCTGCAGCCAGGGAATGGGAAACAGCAGAGCCCTCCAGAGCCCTCTGCAAACACCTCCCAGGCACTGAGAGGCCAACTGAGAGACCAGCAACAGCAGCAGCTGATTCTGCAAAAATCTCTCTTCCCTTAAGTCTGCAATTCCTGCAGACAAGGGTCATAGGTGGATTTTATTTATCTATTTATTTATTTATTTGCCTATTTATTTATATTAAAGAAAGCTCCCAGTCTTCTCTTGTTCACTGAAATTTCACAAAATGGACAGGAGTGATTTTTATCAGTCTTGAGCTAACAGTCTGCCTTGCTACAAATTTTTTGAGTATCCTCTCCTCCCTCACAGAATATGAAATCAAAAGGGTAATGTAATGATACGTCATATTTGCAAAGACAATCAGCACAAATGGACATGTGAATGCCACATCTTTTTCAGACAGATCTTCACTTTTGCATACTGCCAACACAACAAGCCTTGAAGAATCCCTTAACTGAAGTTGAGCTGTTCTTGATTTAGTTGTATTATCCGTGTTGATGAATACTACACACAATGCAGTTAAATTGATTTTTGGCATGGGAGCCAAGCACTAATCATAATTGAAGGTTTCTATGATTGAAAGAAACTCTACAGAAACTGTCAAGGCAATGAAAAGTAATGAAGTATAAACATCTGAGTGTCACCTCAATTCAGTCTCCTTGGAGCAACTGTCATCTCTTGTTTTAACAGCAGTTTCAGCAATAAAAATAGATAAAAGTTATGCATTACACCTGACAAGCAGCAAACCACACATAAAAGTACAAACAGTATTTGGTGAGTAGCTAGCAGCAAGTGAATTCCTGATTTTTTCTCTTTGAACATTATAAACCATTACTCAATAAATGGACCAAGGAAAAATAAAACAAAGGCTCAGTGGGTATTGAAGGCTGTGTTTCTTGAAACTCATAGGCATTTGTGAGCAAAAATGTAAGAGCCGGGTTAGAGCTGAATGAAAAATAATCTGGAAGATGGTTTGTAAAATGTGTATCACAGTCTCCCTGAACAGTGACTCCACAGAGAAAGAGCACACTCATGTAGATTCATTATAATCTCTCATGTTCTTCCCCAAACCTCTGCTACATCTATTTTCTGCTCTGTGGGACTATGCACAATTTGTGTATTACAGTAGAACTTGCTGTAGCAACTTACAGGAAGAAAGAATTGATTCTTTCTCCAACTTTTTTCATAGAGGACAAAGAAAAATGACAAAAAAAGCTATTTGGGAAACAAAAGCAAAAAGAAATAAGCTCTACTTGCAGAAAGAGGACTAGAAGTAGCATGAGCACAGACCATCCCAATAGGATTCATTTAGGATTATATTTTTAGCCTCAAGTACATACTTTATTTCTCATGTGTATTTTACATGGCCTGTTGAGCTCAATTACTTCATATCTTTGTGTACATAGAACAATATTTCCAGAATGCTTTATTGCAGAAATAGCAACCAGCCGAGGCCTCTTTGCTTTCCTAGAACAAGATGGGAAAGAGATTTATGATGCCAATTGTGTGTGGGGGGGTGCAATTAACTCCAGTTGTATCAAAGTGGGAAAAAATTTTCAGTTTTCAGATATTTTAAACCTTTGAGAATAAACTCAGAAGTTTATTGCACATTTGGGTAGCAGAAACATTTCTAGAACAATGAGATTCTTTTTTTATTTGGTAATTCTCCATCCCATTAAATCTGATTTCAGTCTTTTTTGGTCTTACATTTCAATGTAGACACACACAAATTCTTAGGTTTATGGTCCAAACATACTCAATATGGAACCACAGAATCATAGAATGGTTTGGGTTGGAAGGGATTTAGGACTAGACCATCTCGTTCTGGTCAGGGACACTTTCCAGGGACTAGACCAGGTTGCTCCAAGCTCCAACCTGGCCTTGAACACTTCCAGAGATGGGAGAGCCACAGCTTCTCTGGGCAGCCTCTTTCAGAGCCCCACCACGCTCACAGTAAAGACTTTGTTTCCAATATCTAATCTAACCCCATTCTTTCAGTTTAAAGCCATTATCCCTTGTCCCATCATTACATGCACCTGTAGAAAGCCCCTTTCCAGCTCTCTCATAGCCCCAGTTAGGCACTGGAAGGTTTTCTAAGGTCTCTCCAGAGCCTTCTCTTCTCCAGGGATAACAACCCCAACTCTCTCAGCCAGAGGAGAGGTGTTCCAGCCCTCCAACCACCTTTGTGGCCTCCTCTGCCCTTCTTCTCTCAGGGTCCCCAGAGCTGACCATGGTGCTCCAGGTGGGCATCACCAGAGCAGAGTGAAAGGGGACAATCTCCTCCCTCGACCTGCTGGCCACGTTTCTGGTGATGCAGCCCAAGATGTGCTTGGGTTTCTGGGCTGCCAGCTCACGTTGAGCTTCTCATCAACCAGCACCCCCAGGTTCTTTTCCCCAGGGCTGCTCTCAAAGTCACCTGTCCCTGCCCTCCTCACAGAGAGCAGCAGGCACAACTTCCCAAGGACTTTTCCTGGGAAGGCAGTGAGAAGCACAGAGAGAAGAAGAAAAAACCATTTCTATCTCTATTCACTGCTCCTGCTGTTTTGCACCTGTGGAATGTGTTATGGAGATTGTTTACCCAAAGTGATTTGTCAGTTGGATTCTGCTGAGGGTTGTTTTGATTCCTTGGTCAGTTGGGTCAAAGCTGTGTCCTGACTGTCTCAGTCACGAGTTTTTCTTTAGTATCTTTTGTATAGTATAGTACAGTATAGTTAGTATAGTATAGTATAGTATAGTATCTCTTTAGTATAGTTTTAATATATTATTAGTGTAATATATTATAATTTTAATAAAACAAATTTTCAGCATGAAGTCAGAGCAATGCAATTTTGAATCATGAAGTCAGAGCACATTATTCCCTACGTTAGGGGCACCTCTTTCTACAATACTCTCCTTTCAGTCCTGAGCCACAAGTTTTTAGCCATCTCCCCACCCATCCCCAGGCAGAGCTCCATGGAGATTTCAAAGGTTTCCCCAATATATTTTGAGTTGGATGATTTAATGGGAATATCCTTGCACAAATGAACTGCATCCTATAGGAAAACAACTATGCATCATAGTTGCAAACAGCTGTAATTTACAGCAGAGATATCACTGAAGATTTAAAACCTGGGCTTAGCCTGTGACAGGGGCTGTGTGCTATTGATCACCAGAGTCTCTCTGGAATTCACAGCAGGATGCTGAAGAACAAAAAAAAAAAAAAAGGAAATTGCTCCCTTTTGGCATGACAGACAAGATGACAATTTATTTACTGATAACATGATTTACTACCCAGATGCTAAGAGCATTATAACTGACTGGAGAAGGTCTAAAATTTATAGGAGATTGCAGGAATCTTAGGAGCCTACAGGAATTTATAGGAAGCACACAGCTAGAATGGAGGTTTGGCAGGTTTCTCCCCTTTCACTACATGGTCCCCAAGTTCATTCTAGTTACCTCCCACCTCAAGGTCAGGCGAAGAGCAGTGAGCAGCACTCCCTCTTCACAAGCAAAAGGATGGGAGCCAATGGGCGATAAAATAAATCTTCTGAAACAAATAATGAGGAAACCAGACCCACAACCTTTTTCCAATGTGTATACAAGACCTAATTTATTTTGTGCTCCTAATCCAGAAGTCCATTCTCAGACAGAGCTCCATCATATTTCCACATCTCTGAGGACCTAAGAGAAATCTGATTTCTGGAAGAAGCATTTTTCTCTACCATGATAGAACAGTACAGAGAACTGTGTATAATATCAGTTATATAATATAATATATTTCTATAATAAAAGCCACATGAAAACAGAATGGGCCAGCTGAAATAAGTCTGTTAGTTACAGGTTTGTTGCTCTTGTAGACTAAAAGCCTCAATTTTCTTCTTAAGGGTTTTCAAGACAGTAAAAGGTAGTATAGGGACCAGCTCATGGCTTGATGAAGTCATCAGATTTATTCTCAGCATAGACACTAATGCAAAACATCTCAAATTTCAGATAGATACACTTTCCAAAATTTCTTATAGTTCTGTTTTACACATGGATGCTCTGTCATCCTACAGCCCAGTATCAACACTGAATTCCCTAACACATTTGAGAGAAAGACGCCTCATACACAACAACTCAGTCTTGCAGTCTCCCAGAAGGGCTTTGGAAAGCCCAGTTTGTAAACAAGGCACAAAACCAAAAGAAGACATCATCTATTTACTTATTATTACCCTCAGAGGTGGGAAGGCAACGTCTCTCAAGCAGAGGAGTAGTAACTGAGGTCAGCTGGTCCTGCCAAGAGATGCTGATTTGGACAAGCAAGCACTGAACAGCCCTCAGCAACCAAAGTCAAAGCATTTCCCAATCAATATAATCTCCCTAATGAACAAACTTTATGTGCTAAGTACTTTCCAGGGCTGTTTCAATCAATTTCTCCTTGGACTTTTCTGTCCCATATTTTTGCAACTGCTCTTTATCTGGCTTGTTTAGCTTGTTGGAATAAACCTTCCAATTATACCAGGACTTGCAATGGCAAAGTCAACCACTGATGTAATCCATGTTAAACCATATGTTGTACCTTATGAGGAAAACACCATGGAAAATAAATCAATTTAATGCAACTGCACCCTCCAATGATTAAGCCTACAACAATTAATATCAAATCCTTGCTAGATTCAATGGATCAGCCTTCTCTGCAATGTTTGTAAATTAACTTTTAAATCACAGATATTGGGACATGAAAATTAGAAAAAGGAAGGTTGTTAGTATATTAGATTCAACTAAACTGTGATGTGCCAGGGATTCTTAAGAAGAAGCAAAGTTGAAAAATAAATCTCCTGCTTTAAGGACTAGTTAATGCTTATCACACTCACTGCAATGACATCTGCAAAATCTCAAATTTAGGTAAAAAAAAAGAAGTTTCATGATGCTTCCCCACCTTGAGGTCCTTTTTCTCTAACACCACCATATCTCAGAGTAATAACAACCATGAAGTTTTTCCTTACTACATCCTTCAAGCTATATAATCTGATTTTCCATGTATCATCCCATGCCTCCTCTCTCTCATTTAATGTGGGCTACTTTGCAATGTGTTTTTCCTGTCCATCCTTGAGTTTCTTTCTGTCAGTAGGCACAAAATGCTGCAAGCACCTTTGAAAATAACCTGTTTGCTCCTGGCCATGAAAACAGAAAAATGAAAGTGTGAGGCTCTCAGCACACTTAAACACAGTTACAACTGAATGTACCATTTGTTAATTCCAACAACCACATTAAGATTAAGTATCAGACCCCTTTAAACCCAACACAGAAAGAGTTGAGAGGTTGGTCACAGTGTGTGGTTAAGCTAAATTAATGACCCAAAATGCATTCCACATAATATGCTATTATATGTTTATTACAGTATCTCTGACAGTCTAAATTAACAATAAGTTAAAGTCTAAGTTGTGATTTCACTTTTGACAATATCTTACTACAACTAAGTCTTAAATATCTGCACTTGGCCACAGACGTAACTGAAGGTAATGGAGTCAAAAACTGCAGACTAATTGCTTCAGATGAAGCCTTATTATCTCTCTAATTTCAAGATTAGCAGCAGTTAAGCAGCAATAGAAACTACTTTAGCCAAGGCATTGTGAAACTTTATGTAAAATTTACTTTCATTTTATCTGTCTTATGATGTTATAAACAATAAAAGTAACAGCCATTTGTTTTCAGAACAAAAAAGGATGTTAAGGTGAAGGGTTAAAAAAAAAACAAAACAACAAACCAAAGACAACAATTCAGCCTTCAGATCTGCTTGTTTTTTGCTATTTAATTCAAACTGATTCTCTTCCCCTTTCTAATGGCTTTTTGAATGTTCTTTTAACTTATAAGCTCAGCTCAACTCTTCAAAACTGTTTCCTTCAGTGTCTCACACCCTCCTTGACCATGAGACACACTCAGGGCTTGGTTCCCTGCTCAGCTTAGACTTGTGTGTTTATGGAGGTGCAATGAGGGCACGAGGCTTTGCCACCCTGGGGTGGGTGGTGGGCGCCCACCAAAAGACTGAATGGACACCCCAAGCCTGAGGAGCAGCAAAGAGATGATGTCTGGATGCTCCTGCTCCCTTGGTGACTCACCAGGATCCCACCACTGACTCTTCTCCATCCCAGCACTCACCAGCTCTAACAAAACTGGTCCATCATCTGCCTGTGATAATCTGCATTTCAGCTTTTTTAAGGTGGTTGTTTTAGACAGGGAAATGCTCCTCCCTCACCAGCAAAGCAAGGAGGTTGTCCCATCCTTTCCCCAGCCTCTCCTGCCATGGCCATTAGCCCAGAGGCACATCCCCAGGTGCTGGCACTGCAGGGCCATTTGACAAGACAAGATCCCAAAGCAGAGAGCCCCTGTTATGCTTCTGTGAGCAGATGTTGTTCAGCAGTCTAGGGCAAAACCCTCTCTGAGAAATTATGGTCTAACTGCACTTTTCACCTGCAATTTCTTTCACAAAATTGTATCTCATAATAGTAATAGCCCTACATTTCTTGCCACCGAGCATTTATCATGCAGACAGCACACAGGCTGTCTCTCAACAAAAAGCTTCAGTCCAGCAGCAGCAAGGGCAGAGGCAGTGAGGGCACTCAGGGACGGGGAGTACAAGGGAAAATGAGAGAAGCAGAGCCCTTTCCCTGAGCAAGAGGGGGACCTTGACCATATTCTCCCTCTTGTTGTTTTGGGAATCTTTTTCCCAGCTGGCAAAGACAGCTGCTGCCTTTCCCCCACCATACCCCTCACACAGAAAAGAAGGCCATGTCTCTGGTTACTGTGTTATTTAGTTATTTGTTTTGAAGGCAGGGTGTTTCTGAAGGGAACAGGTTTATCTGAGAGCTGGCCAAAATAAACTCCTCTTTGCTGCTTTGCTCAAGGCAGGGAGGTGAACAAGGCCCTGAAGCTCCTTCCTCCACAAGCATCTTTCATCACCAAATCCAATCCTACTTGTGCTGTAATTCCCATAACTAGACCAGAGAGTTAATAGTCACCCTCTAGCCCCCTCACCATCTCTTCTCTCATGAGTCACAGAAAAGTTTCCTAATATCAGCAGTTTCCTAAATTTTATATAGTAAAGGATTTTATATAGTGAAGAATTTTCACTAATGGAGATGGGAAGTAACTATGTCCTCTCTGCTGCCATCACACTCAAGAGCTTCCAGCAACTTCCACAACTGTTTTCAGGGCTTTCTCTCTACACCAGACCCTGAACTCCAGCCTTGGCTCATCCCTTCATCCTGACTTTTCGGAAGATGCTCTCCATCAGCCTGCCCAGCACCAAACTTCAGCTTCTGGCTTCCATTTCTGAAAGGCTTTGGTTTAACCTATGACCACACATATCCTTGGCTCATCATCCCTCATTTACATTTCCATTTAACCTCTCTGGCTCCCAATTATACTTCAGTATTTCTACTGAAAAAATATTATTTACTCCTTGTCAAAAAGGTGTCTGTATGATGCAATGGGCAGGTGAAAGATGCATCTCCATCTTACCTTTAAGTACAAAATTGCTTCAAGTTCCCAAAATCTTAGAATTATACAATTCTGTGCATTATCTCTCTCTCATTTGCAAGTTTGCTTATAACTGTCTCAAGTCCTGACAGCGTTTACCTTTATCTTGATATTTTTTCTGCTGAAATTCTTATTCATATCTAAACCTTCAGAATGAGTTTTAACTTTCAGGTTTTCTCCTGCGACCCTTTCCCTACATTCTCCAAACATCAAGAAGTGCATCTCTCTGATATCTCAGGTACTTGTGCAGCCTGAGTTACTATGGTATCTCAGAACTCCATATTTCACATAGCTGTCCTCAGGAGACTCCCAGATATTTTTTCCCCCCCAATTTTAGGCAACATGGACTATCTCAGCAGAAGAGAAGCTGCTGACTGCCACTAAGGATCCAACACTCTTGCTCAAAGCCACAGTGGATGTCTGCACACAGGAAGGACTGAGTTCCATACTCCACAACTGAGTTGTCATTCAAAGCCAACCAATAATCTCACTCAAAATTTGGTACTAAATCAGAAATTCATATCAACTTGTCTTTCCATTCTTGACCACCTTCACTGATTTCAAATACAGTCTCTCTCCAAATTTATGTTTAACAAAGGTTTCAAACTTGCTGAAGGCACTCCTCTCACAGTTAGTTCTTTACATCTGCACTTTGAAGGACTGTGCACACTTTCCTGGTCCATTGCTGCTGGCACTCTCCTTTCTCTGATTCTATTTCATTTACTTAAATCCAACTTAAGAATCAGAGGGGACAGAACAGAAAGGCGAAAGAAAAGATGAAGGGGGAAAAATGAACAAAAGATCAAAAAATATGAATGTAAAACATACAGAATATACTGTGTTAAAAAATAGACATTACTGTACTCTACATCATTTAAAAAGTGCTGCCTTTTCTCACATCATCCAAAGCAACCAAGATTCACCACAACTTAATGCCTGATAAAGATCACAACGAAGCAGCATTAAAGAACTGAAAGCAGGTGCAACGACTGTTCATGAAATGCCTGTAGCAATGCCCAGCACTGCTAATGGACCACAGCTGGAATGACACATCAAATTCTGTAGGAGTCTGGGGGCATTCAAACACATCCCCATGACCCCAGATCAACAGTGAACTTCAGAGGCAGATTATTCTGCCCTTATCCAACAGCAAAAAAATTATATATATATATATATATATATATTTAATGGGAAAGAATGGAACCCAGGTCACCTCTGCCAGGAATGGAGGGAGCAGCTGTACCAAGGACAGTGGCAGAGCACATTCCACTTGGTCAAGGTACAAAGAGCATGCAAAATTTACACAATCTTAAGCAGCATCTTGTAGAAATGTACGAACTTTAGAGCTCATGTGGCCTTCCAGAGACCTTCCAGAAGCACTTCTACTTCAGCACTGGATACTGAAAAGGCTTTTCTGCAGCCTCTTGTTTTGAGACTCCAGTTTTACACCAGACATGTTCCTTTCCACCTCTGTCTCTCCCTTCCCATCTCTTAGCTGACTGCATTCCTTGTGGCAAACTAATAGCTAGAAAAGACTGCCAGTTTGATGCAATTCCATGGTCTTGAATGCAGTGTTCTCAGGAGTGCTATTACAGAAGTTTAATCTCTTGAGGAATAGATCAGATACCATTAAGAGAATGAAAAATTATTCTCTATGATTCCTGGAGAAAGCCTGTGTTGGGTATAAAATAAGACATGTCATTTAAAGAGTTGCTATCAAAGAAAAAAAGTATTCTTTCATATGAATAATTTTATTAAAAAAAAAATTATGCCCCCAAACGGCAAACAGTTCCATTAAAAACTACAGAAACCTATTGTTTTCTATGCAAATCAGAGCTTTCTCCTTTTTCCCTTCTCTTTGGCAGACACCTTCCCAAAGTGCATTGCCCCTGATTTCTGCACAGCTGTAATAACCTGAGCCAGGATATTGCAACGAGAATGAGGGACTCCCAGAAGCAGGGCCTCACCTTTGGGATGTGACAGGTTTCAGCTCCAGCCAGGAATGTAGGAGCTCTCCTGTCACAAGTCACTGAGATAACACACTAAATTAGCTCATCTCCCAGGAGACTCACTCCCACCTGTTCAACAGCTCCAGGCCAGGCTCCGTTCAGCCCAGTGCAGGATCTGGGCACCTCAGAGGCATTCCATGGTGCTATTCCATTCCTCTGCATGGATTCTGTGCCACTGGGATGCTGCACTGGGGAGTCTGACTGTGCCAGATAATGGCTCTGTGAATCAGAGCTTTCTTGTGAATTCACAGATCAATCTGCTTACAAACATTCAGTTAAAATGTGGAACTTCAAACCTTGCTAAAAAAGACAGAGGGTTCAGCAGTGGCTCTTTGTGATCTAGGATACAACAGAAATATATTGACAAATAAAAGGGCAAAGTCCCTTCCCTGCTTCAAAGAGATAAAATTCACAACTTATAATTCACCACTGTACACCACTGCCTGTTTACAATGTGAAGGGATCTTGCACTCTTTGGACATAATTTGTATTGCTCATGTGCTGTAGGGAGGCTTTGTTGTCACAGAGGATCAGGATTGTTGCATTCTTTCATGCGAAGCGTGTACAACCAACCAAGACATTTGGTACCCAGGGGCAGTGATTTTCTGGACAGCAGCCGAGTGAGCAGAGAAGATCTGGAATGATTTTAAGTCACACCTCAGAGGAAAAAAACATGTATACATGTATAAGGATATCTTTGGATACAGGAATGTAGCTCACATGGAGTTATGTTTGTTTGACTTCTAGTCCTTCTGTTCCTTTCAGAACTGCACTACTGACCAAATCTCTCAGTTGTACACATCTACCATGCTCCCACTCACATTTATAGTAGACTCAGAGTACAGAAACTGGCTTCATTTCAGATGATGCTTAGAGAGAAGATGCTGAACAGCTACTAAAGAACATGCACACCAGTCTGGAATGCGTTTGAAAGAAATCCCAATCAAAAATGTATGTTTGGGATCTCAGTATCATCTCTTTGACCCTCACAGGGTGGGTACATACCACTTCCCAGTGTGAGCACATCCATATTTTTTTAATTTAATCTACTCTGGGAATGAATTAACAGCACAGGATTCAGTTCACAATGATAGAGAACATTTACGACCTTGCAGGAAGACAGGGATTGGCATTCCCAGGTACAGAAATCCCAGAATTACCTGAATTAAAACAACACAGGGGGCATGTCTGCATAATTCAGCTGAAGTGCACACTTAGCTTCTTATTTGGATAAAGTTACACAAGTAGAGGCACCTTTCAGCATAGTATATTAGATACTCCAACTGCACTCACTCCTCAAGATACTACAGGCTATTTCTGTGAAGTAGAGTGGCAGGGGAACATTAGCAGCATGAAATATTAATCTTTCCATCATTTTGTTCTTGAGTCTGGTCTAGGTTTTCCAAGTAAAATGTGTTCTCTTTCCACTTGAAGACACCACACCTCTTATTTGGAATTCCAGCTGTTCTGTAAAATTCAGAATTGATTACCTTAATGACAGCTAATAGGCAGAACTGTTCTATTGATCTGATTCCACTCCTCCTTGGAGCCCACTTCAATAAGACAGCCCTCAAGCTATTTTGTCTCCTCACTTATTTTTTGGTCTTTTACATGGATTCCATGCAGTCATTAACAACCTTGTCTAGGACACGAGCACATTTCAGAAGAGGATCTTGCTCCCCATAAGCCCTTGACAGTTCTTCTCTACACAGCAAAAGAAATGAGAACAATCCTTATCCTCAGTGTTCAAATACCCAATTAACCAATCAACCCTTTAAATATGTTTTATAAAAATTGTTCTTTGAGAATCTGTGATCTTGTTATACTTGATGTGCTGACTCACTTTTTAAAATATTTAAAAGACTCATTTTAGCATTATGCCTGTTACCACATTTTCATTAAAAAATCAGCCTCCTTATCTTTATATATGACTGCAGAGCTATTTGCAATCCCAAAGGCCATTAAAAGTAGCAAGAATTGGGCTAAACTAAGATAACAAATTTACAGGCTTATGTTAAAACTCAGAGCTCTTCTGCATGTATAAATAGCCAGAGCGTTGTCAGAGCACTTGACCTGCTGTTGCTATTTTCTTCCCCTTTTTTAATGGAAAAGTGTTTTAATGGCATATCCACACACCCAGCTAACAAACCCAGAGGGGGAGAACAAGATTCTCTAGTCCTGTGAGCCAGATCCTGAGTCTATCACTGTCTTTGCCATGCACTCCTGAGCACTGGGTTGAGCAGGAAGCAGCTGTGCTGATGGTGCACTGCACTGTGCCCAACTCCAGCCCTCTGAACAAGAAACCACAGCTGCACCAGGAGCAGCCAAGGCACCAGAGGCACCACGTCCAACTCACATCTTGATCAAGCAATCACAGCTTGACAGTAACAGACAGCATTACTTATCACTTACAGAATGTTCTCTCTACATGATGTCCAAAAGGCTTAGAGTTCAGACCCATGAGACAGATAAGCAAGGAGATAAATGACTGGAATTCTGAGCAGTTTAACTGGCATGGAGGTGAGCAGCATTGCTTACCAGAAAGGAATTGTATAGAAACATTTTTAATTACCTAAGGAAGAAAGGGATTGCCTGCCTTCAGCAGCTGAAGCAGTGCTTTGCTTATCTCCACATCCCAATCATTTTCTAATTATTATCATTTTTGGAAATCTCAAGACAGAACACGACTTCATTTTCATATATAGACACACGAGTCTAAAGTAGATTTTTAAATTTATGCCTGCAAAGCTTGTGCAGGTGTTTTCAAACTTTCCCCACCCTGTTCCTGCAGTGTCTTTTCATGGCCTGCTTCTGTTTGGGTTAGTGTGGTAGGACACAGCACAGATTGAAGCCAACTGTGACACTTGCTTGCCTCTGGATCCAGGGAATGTCACAGCAAGGAACACAGAAAAGGGATGGACAAAATCTCTTACGACAGCAGCAGCTGCTACTGAAAAAGACTCAGTTCTCTACAGCCAGTCCAGCACTTTGCCTTCAATTTTTCTCTAAGCTACATTTTTCAGTTTCTTGATCACTTTTAAGAAAGGAAAAAAAGCTCAGTAATTCTTGATATGCATAAGCCTGGAAATAGAATTTCAGCTAGAAATAGAATTTGAATAGAGCCTTTTTTCAGTTATGAACAGTTTTAGATAAAATAAGGGTTTAGATCTGCTTTTGGTGTTGGAAGATAAAAGTGCACTCAAATCAATAGACAGAGATTGGATTCAGCCCCCTGCTGTCAAGCCATTTTACTAATAATGTATTGTGAAAACAATAAAAGAAATGATGGCAGTGAGCAAAGTTGCTCACAGACTCAGACATTAATATTCATCAATATGATTGATATTTATATATTCTTGATATTTCTATTTCATGCTCACACTAGGGCAGAGCTGAGAGAGCACGTACTTCCAGAATATTTAAGTGTACCATATGGGTATAATTGCAATTCAGCCAGTTATGGAATATACTCAATCAAGATTCTGCATATACTAAAGACCTATTCTGAGCATTTTGTACTTCATGTAGGAAAGACATGGCATGCCAACAGCAAAATGGCACTAGGCAGGTAACACTACTTGAAACAAAACCACCTCTGCTTTATAAAAATGCAGCATATACTTCTTGACTTACAAAACTTAACACTTTGCACAGCTTTAAAAAGAAGGAAGGGACAGCCCCATAGCCCTGTTCACTCAGAAAAGGCACTTATAAACCTCTGCCTCCCAGAAACACAGGTAGACTCATTTTAACCTGCAGCAAACAGTGACAAAAATATATATTCCAAAAGCATTGAAGAGACAAGAGAAGTCCAACACCTGCAGGGTTAAATGAAGGCATAACCCCAAATATCAAAGTTGTTTTCTTCTTTTTTTCTCTGAACCATTGAGCCTGTGTGTTTTGGTCACTGGTGTAATGTCACCCTGAAAATGCAGATTATATGATGCTGTTTGTGGTGCTTAGTGTCTTCCCATGTTCTTTCCTTCCCTAAAATACTGTACCAAGAAAAAAAAAAAGAAAAACAATACGTGAGGCTCTCAGCCTATCACTCCAGGAAGAACTATTTTAAGAATTAATTTGTGCCCTGAGAGATCTGTTTAAATTAGCCTCCTGTGCTGTCCTAACCAAAGATTAATGTGGAGAACTTCCAATGTCTTAAGGAGATGAGGAACAATTGCAGAACTGGAGGGTCTGGGCTCCACCTCAGTGCCCCAGGCATGGGTAGGGGAAGGTGGGGATGAGGAGAAGGGAAATGCTGATGTGCCAGTGCCCCCAGAACCCAGGAACCTTCCCCAGCCTCAGCTGGAGCTCCGAGATCGCAGCCAGACTTTCCCTTATGCCACCACTTCCTAACTCTGCCCATCCTTTACAGCTGAGGATGAATCTCTTTTTTTTCCTGCCACCCGCTGCTTTTTAGACAGGGAAAGTTTTGACTTCATTCCATCCCAGTAAATGCAGGCAGAGAGGAATATCCTCCAAAATACAGGCTTGAAAGAGAAAATGAAATCTTTAACTTTCTACCTCTCCAGAAACACATAAAGCACCTACCAAGAGAAATAAATTTAACCGAGTTCAGATATGCTGTGAGCACAGCAATTTGCCCCAAAGCCAGTAGGAGTTTTGCCTACTTGCAGCTGCTTTTTGCCCCTCCTGCCATCCCTGCTTGCTCGTGCACAGCCTGGGCACACGCTGTACCCTGAAGTGCCCCTCCATGACAATGCCAGGCAAGAAAAATTCACTGAAAGTGCATGACAAAGTCAGAAGCTGAACACGACTTTTACAATTTTATATCTATCTGCAGAGGGGCTTTTAAATACCCTTGCCCCCTTCTTCCAGTGAGAAAGGGCCTCCATCTCAACATACTCCCCCTCCCAGCACACATGTAAGGAACAAGTTAGAGAACAAACCTCTACAGCCTTCAGCAAGAGGTACAGGCTGTTAAATTAGCACAATTTCAGCTTTCCCCCCAAATCTCCACACACACCAAGAAAGCAGACCTTGAACCCAGCTACACAGCACTTCCCTCCTGCCACTGGCTGGTGACTCAGTTGACAATTTTAAAACACACAGCAGAAAGATTTTTTTAAAAAAAATCATAATAATCATACAAGAAACACAAAGCTACACATTGCAAATCTGTATCTCTTTGAAATTGAGGAAAATAAGCATTACCTGGTCTTGCTGTTGGGCTTGTTTCCCTGATGCATTTTGCTCCTTGGCTGTAGTCATGCTCACCTATTTGTGCCCACTGCAGTGGCAAACAGGATTTTACTCTGTGTGTGTGTGTGTGTGTAAGCTTGTCTGTGTGTTCAGACATACACGCACACACACACACACACAAAGACTAAAGGGATACGGATGAGTAACTAGTCCATCACTTAATCACCAGCTGAGAAATTTCCCACCCCCACAAAAAGAAATAAATAAAAATGCAATGTAAAAAAGCACTAGTCTGGCTGTCTTCCCCCTTGAGCCTCTAAAATAAAAGCAGAAGCAGGAGCAGAGAGAAGGATGCTGTGGGGGCTTCTTCAATTAGCAACAGCCTCTGCAATCGTCACAGAAACAATGATAACTGCTTGGCAACCAGCAACTGGCAGCTCGGAGCCGGAGGCAGCGATGTGGTCCTCGCTCCCTCCCCACCTCCACGGCGGCCGCCCGCGCCTTGCGCATGCACCGGGCTGGCGGTGCGGCTCGCAGGGATGTGCGCGCCCGGCGCTGCTCCATCCCCCTCCCGGAGCGGCGCCGAGCGGGGCCGCTGCCCGTCCCGTATCCCCGCATCCCCGCTGCCCCGTCTTCCATCCCCGCGGGGCCGCGCACCCGCGGAGTTTCTGGCAGGCGCGCTCTCGTCTTCTCGCAACTTAGGGAGGCTCTGTCAGTGCCCGGCTCTGGGGCAGAGCCGTGCCAGGGCAGTCTCTGTCCAGCAGAGCCGTGCCCAGCAGAGCCGTGCCCAGCAGAGCCGTGCCAGGGCAGAGCTGTGCCCAGCAGAGCCGTGCCGTGCCCAGCAGAGCCGTGCCCAGCAGAGCCGTGCCCAGCAGAGCCGTGCCAGGGCAGAGCCGTGCCAGGGCAGACCAGCAGAGCCGTGCCCAGCAGAGCCGTGCCAGGGCAGAGCCGTGCCCAGCAGAGCCGTGCCCAGCAGAGCCGTGCCCAGCAGAGCCGTGCCAGGGCAGAGCCGTGCCCAGCAGAGCCGTGCCGTGCCCAGCAGAGCCGTGCCCAGCAGAGCCGTGCCAGGGCAGAGCCGTGCCCAGCAGAGCCGTGCCGTGCCCAGCAGAGCCGTGCCCAGCAGAGCCGTGCCAGGGCAGAGCCGTGCCCAGCAGAGCCGTGCCAAGCAGAGCCGTGCCAGGGCAGAGCCGTGCCAGGGCAGTCGCTGCCGCCCCGCTGCCAGCGCTGCTCCCGAGGATGCCCCGCGCTGCCGGGATGAAGCGGCTTCCCAGAGATGGGGCGCAGGGAGCTGCCCCCTCACTGCCCAAGGGTGAAAGGTGGCCCCAGCCTCCCGCAGCCCCCTCCATGTCCCCGGTGTGCCTGTCTGCTGTCGTGGTGCCATGTAGGTCACGTTGCAGGGTGACACGCGGGCGCGCGTTCCCTGCTGCAGCTCGCTCCCTGCGGCTTCTGTGCCACAGCAGAGATCTCTCCGACACATCAGAGCTGTCAGAGGAGCCTCCCGAGGCCGCTCGCCCACCTGGCTGTCACCGGGGGGGTGACACGGGGTGTGACGGGCACGAGGCACAGAGCGAGAGCCACGCTCCGGGAAGGAGCCCTGGCAGGAGTGGACAGAACTTAGAGCAGCACAGTTCGGTGTTTGCTCGGGACTGATGAGAGACCTCACCCACCCCAGCACCCGGTGACACGAAAATGCCACGTTTGCTGCCTCTCCCATCTTCACCTCCCACCCAGCACAGCCAGGATGGAGCCCAGAGCTGTGCTCGGGGCTGTGGTGCTATGTAAAGCTAAATGTTCTCTCACTCACGTGGTGCTGGGATCTCGGCTGAGTCTGCTAAGGAAAGGGAACGTCACAGTGTTTATCTGTCAGGGAAGTGATTATGCCTCATTTGATCCCCAATTTTACAGCACGGGTTTATTATACAAGGTCACATTCACCAACACCACTGCAGTCAATATCTCCTTACACATGGGATAATTTGATCCTTGCTTCAGGAACAGATCAACAACAGGCCAAGTTTCCCTAAAGATATCTACAAGGCAGCACTCAGACTTCCTAACTGTTTCTTCATTTTCACCATTACATTCCCAGGAGTTCATAGGAACCATGACAGAAAAGATCTGCAACACAGAATTGTGCTGGTAGTAAACTGGACAATCTTGCCTTTTCCCATGTGCCACAATCCAGGCAACAGCTCATTTAAAAAATAAGTGAATAGCACCTCTCTAACAAGAAACAATAATTTGCATTCAAATCTAACAGCCTGTGTTGATTTCTTGCTGAATTATACTCTGACACAGTCCTAGCTTACATTGCAATTCCATCTCTTTAGTCCCCATAGTTTAAGTCCCAGTATTTTCTAAATGTTTACTGTGAGGTTATTGTTCATACATTTTCCTCAGCCATCAGAACAGAATTGTTTTCAAGGTTTTATATAAGTGGATCAGTTTGAATTTTCCAATTGGCTTGGTCTACTTTTCTACCTGTTGTGAGTGGTAATGAAGGCTTGCTTTACTACACACTTCTGCTATTTTTCTTTCCAAAAGGAATTCAAATGAAACAAAACTGTATTTGGAATTGGTGTGTTGGTTTGTTTTTGTGGTTTTTTTTTTTTTTTGGTTGTGGGATTTTTGTTGTTTAGTTGGTTGTTTTTTATTTTACTCCTCCACTGTACATGGTGGAAATTTCTGCAAAACAGATCCCTTTTTAAAACATGGGCCATTCACTGTGTCCCTGACCCCTCAGTACCTACACTGGCAATCCCTGAACTTAATTGCACTTCATGCCCTTCCCCTGCAGATTCAATTCTTTCACAGTTAACAACTTAAGACACAGTTTTCACTGTTGTTCTGGAAATGGCCACTCTCCCTTACAATGGAGATTTTTTTTCCCACTAAGCTTGTTGTTGGACACAGAAGAAGTTAATTGTGCTAATTAGTCCAGCAGTTAGCTATGCAAATGCATGTGGCTGAGCCTGATTACATGGATGCATTAGGAGGCTGCTGACTGCATCTCCCAGTGCTTGGCACAGCCACCCCAGTGTTTCTGAAATTCCTTGATCTCCCTGCCTGGCTGTACCTCCTTGTCACCCCTGACCAGGGCAGAGTGTGCCATCCCCTCAGATGGCACCAGCTGCTCACTGCCTGAGGATGTGGCAGCAGGGGCAGTGACAACCTCAAGCTCTCTATCACCCTCCTGCCTTTAACAAAGGGGTTCTAGGTTGCCAAACACCTCCTGGGGGAGACACTGGAGGAGGAGCAGTGGCCACTGCCATTCAGAAGTGCTTACTAGTCACAGGCAGAGAATAATCTCACACATTAGCTGGATGAGGCTGTCCCTCCTGACCTCTGAGCTGTGTTAGGGTACCAATGCTATTCCTTGCCTGAGTCATCCCTGATGAAAGATTAACAAAGGACCTAACAAAGGACAAGAATCTGAACCTGCCAAAGCCAGCAGGCAGAAGGATGGGTCCCAGACAGCCCCATTTGGGGCATGGCAGGAGGCACTGGCAGGCAAGGACCCTGGGAATACAACCTTCCCATCCATCCCCCTCCACAGCATCCCAGCTGATCACAAGGATACAGGGAGCAGGCTGTTCCTCCCTGCCAGGCTCAAGTATCCAACAGGCTGTTCAACCTCTACTACCCACACCTGAAACATGTTTGTCCCCACTCCCTGCCCATGCCACGGGAAGGTGTCAATCTCCAGACTCACTCCCTGCCCACACAAACTGCATCTCTGCCATGAGCATCCTCCATCAATCCATGTGGTCCACACTGTGCCACCACTGGGACAGCTCAGGAGCACTCTGAGCACTGAGAGCTCTCGTCATCAACCAAGATGCATGTTCAAAATGCCAGCTACAATCACATGAATGCCATCCCCATGCTCGACAGCAATCACCTCCTCAGGCCCCACAGCAGGACAGAGCCAGCTCCCTCCCATGAGGAGGGGAACCAGCAACAGGTGACAGGAGCTGTTCCAGCTTCTCCACCCATCTTCACCCAGAGTGCTTGTTTCAACAAAATTATGCAGCACTGCAGTAATACAGATAATTTTTAATTACCTTGTTACAAATTAGTCACACATGTCCTAGAGCATTTTCTGTTAGAAGGAAAGTGCTTCATTCTCCCGAGACTGGCAGGAACAAGATTGTGGTCTGGGATAATTCTTAAAATTCTCCTTGGAGTTCACAAAGTCACCACAAAACTTCTTCCTGCTCAAAGATTGTTGAAATCCTTGAACACTGCAAAGAGGAATGAATGTTCCAGTGGCTCTGGAGGATAAGGTGGAACAAAAGCTCAAACTGTCATCACCACAAAGACTTGTGAACTCCTAGGAGCTAAAGCACAGCAACCTTTTTTATGATGAAGCATTACAGCAACGTGTGATAGAAAAGGAGCTGTTTGTTACTTCTCCCATACATTTTTAAGCAGATCAGGGTACAAGGCCATCCTTGATTCTGGCCTTCCCTGGCAGCAGAGGTGTCTGGATACAGAGCAGCTCCTTCATGGGAAGCAGCCATGGGCTCTCAGGAGCCAGTGCAGAGCACTCCTGCTCCCTGTGTGTTACAAAAGCCAGACCCACAGCAGCCTGAGCTCACAGTGAGCCCTGCAGCTGCACACATCTGCTCCAGGGAGCACAGACTGACGGGAGATAAACAGCAGCAGCAGCAGCAGGTACAGTTAGTGGATGCAGAGCCCTTCTGCTCCACTGAAACCTGGGGTTTTAGCTGTACCACACTGGGTTATTTATTCATCCAGGATGAATAAATAACCCAGTGTGGTACAGCTAAAGCCACAGCAAGGAAGTTGAAGCCAGTGGGCAAAGTGGGTAGAAATTAATTCTACTTGATTAACCATACATTTGGTCAGTCTGCTAATGTACTTCTTTCTCCAGATAATGACCAGATCTCACGGAGTTAGATCTCTGAAATTTTGGGGGGGTCTAAGCCATTAATACCATTAGAATTTGGGGTGCAGTAATGTGTTACCTCCAGCAGAACACACCATGTGGTTTTGTACATTCAGCCTCTCTGAGCTTCACACTTGCTGACAGTTCCCACTGGTTTGGCTGATGTGCTGTCAATTCAGGAAAGACACAATGCCCAGGAAAGCTCATGGCACGAGAAAAATCCACTCAGAGGTATGTTACAAAGGAAAAGATGTGAGGGCTGCATGGTTTTAGGACAGTTCTATAGGTAGTAGACATTTTAAAGAAAACTCAGGAAGAGGGAAAGACTCTGCCAGCACAGGCATCCACTATGAGAAAGGTGAGATAAGCCTTTAAAAATGCTGCAGCCATGGATTTTAGCATTCAGTCATTGGAAGGTTGGTCAAAACTGGCCCACAGGACTCGAGGGGGAACAGTGCTCAGTGTGTGTCGGTGCTGCTGTCCAAGGTGTGGAGGCAGCAGGGTGACAGCTCCTGCAGCAATGGTGGGAGAAGGTCTCCCTGAACAATGCTCTTCTAGAACCAGCAACCTACTCCAGAAAAGAAAAATCCACTCAATCTCCACGACTGATAAAATACCTTTGGTGCCCTATTGCACCACCATTCCAATATTCACAGAGAAATTCCAAGAGGAACAAGAGGGAAGGGGCCATAAAAGTAAAGATGTCCATGGTCCCAAGATGTGTCAGGGCATGCTGGTGACCAGCTACCCCTCCTCAGTCCCAGTGCCAACATCACACCCACAAAACAAGCAATGGCACAGCCCCTCTCCTTCTGGACCTGCATGGCTCAGATGCAGTGAGTCAGAGGGGGCTGTGCCTCCTCTGCAGATCCCTCTGGAGGTCAAGGGCTCCTCACACAGAAGATGCCAAAGAACAGAAAGGTGTAAACCCGTGAGGGCTGCATGGTTAGAAGCTCTTTTTACAGGAGTTTGTGCTTTAGATGCTTCAGAAGCAGGCAGACATTCTGGCTGCTCATTCTGGAAATTTCTGTTCTGTGCTCATCTGAATGAGCTTTGGAGAGTGAGACTTTAATTTTGTTTTGTTCAGAAAGCACAGTTTGTGCCCTGCCCCTCTCCAAGAATGTGACAACACTAATATCACGTTATTGCACAGCAACGTCTCCAGTTGGAATTTGGAATTGGAAACGCTTAGTGGGAGATCAGCTGACATCAGCCCTACTCCTACAAAGGCTGCAGAGCATCTCTAATGCCTACACACCATCCCCAGCACTGCTTCTCATAATAATTCCTATTAGAAGACCAAAAAACCACTTTAGTCTTGTTCCAAGTTAATCCCTACCTTTGGCAAGATTTCTCAGTTTGTCAATGGGCATCCCAAAACTAGTTTTATTATAAAAGAAAGGAAAATCTTTGGCCTTTAAGGATATGCATTAATTAGCTTTATCTTATCTATTATAAAAGAAAGGAAAATCTTTGGTCTTTAAGGATAGGCACTAATTAGTTTTATCTTGCATCAGCCCTGCTACTGTTGCCCCTCTCTGGTTGTCTCCAACATGTTGGTTCTACCAAGGGTTAGTCATGGGAGAGTCTCTATGTCCAGAGGAATTTTCAGAGGCTCCACTGAGGAACTCTCTGTCTTGGGGATCCACTCAGATGGATGATTTTCCAGATTTCAGAGGTTCTGTGAAAGAACTGGAGGCAATAACAGATTATGAATATAGTTACAGTTAAAAATACATCACATTTCCATTACGCATGACCAAAGTCATTAAGAAAGCATGACCAAAATCATTAAGAAAGCAATCTGGTGTGCTATTTTCATTTAGCAGATCAAATCCAGTTTGTTCAGTCAATGCCATTAATTAGTCATTTGCATGAATATCTGTTCCTACAGGGGATACACTTCAAAATGTTCCCACAAGTATGAGAACTCCTGCTATCTGAGACAGCAGGTGTGTGGCAGCAGGGGACACAGGGACAATGGGCATTGCAAGAATGACTCATGTGGCTGCATAATAGTCCTGTGGTGTTGTTACTATTTGTCCATTACTAAAGCCTCACTAAGTTGCCTTTTCTTTTTTTCAATCTTGAGCAGAAGAAGGTGGTTCAAAATTATTATAATAGGTTGATTTGAAGCACTGTGTTCTGCTGCTTCTCATTTCTTGCTGCTGCTCCGAGTTCCAGGACCCCACAGTTCATGGTAAACAAATAAGACAACACGGGCATGCGAGCTGTGAAGAAGTCTGCTCTTTCATGCACAGCTAGAGCTGTTTTGCATAGCACTTTCCTGCCTGAATTGGAGTGTGTCCCTGGGGAACACAGCAGGTACTTGTGCTCTTCTCACTTCTGATTCTGCACCACTTTGGTTTGCCTACCCTAAAGATCAAGTGTGACAGTCAGACTTTTCTATTGAAGTAGTTACTGTTCAAAAACATTACTTTTAATCCACTGTGGGGTTATTTTTTGAGTCAGTGTATATATTTTAATACATCATCCCAGTCTCAAAGGCAGGGGATGAGCAGTGCCGCAATTGTTTGATGCTGTGTTATCCCTGCAAGGAATACAGAACCTGCTGCTGGCTTTTCTCTGCCCCTCTGCCTGCTCCTGCTGGTGTGACCTTGGCAGCTGCAATGCAACAGATGCCTCTTCCTCACTTGTTTATCTGTGTGAGAGAGACTTCTGAGGCCCCAACTTCAGTGCCAGCTGTGAATGGTCTCCAAATTGCTTTTGCAAAGTTTGCTTCCTCACAGTCTGGCTTAGTGTTCCTGCTCCCTGTGCTCTTAGGGATCAATATTCACTGACATTTTCCCTCCACAGCTCCTGGTTATTTCAAGGTAGCGTGTTGTTTTAGGAGTGGAAGAATTTATTTCTTGGCTCTTTTTTTTCTCCTTCCTTCCTTCCTTCCTTCCTTCCTGAACTGAACTGAACTGAACTGAAATATCCATGTCAGAAAATGTAAAAGACATCACCAGGGATGAAAAAATATCAGCCCCCCCCCCCAAATCACTGTCAGGCAGAGAATCCCCATGCTCACAACAGCTGCAAACATATTAGGCTGTTTAGCAGCTTGGAAAAGAGAGAGCCTCATCTTCATTTTTAGCTCCAAAGTGATTTATAGGATGAATAAATGATCTGCATATAAGATGATGACTGGTTTAAATGTAAATGTTGTGAAAGACTTCTTATGTAAGCACATACATTGCCCGAGACTTCCTTGTGCATAAAAGCTGCAGCTGGAGCAAGTGGCTTTTTAAGCATTTGTTTTATGAAGTACACTTTTCATCACAATGGTTGTTATTTTTCATTTACTTTTATATCAGCTTTAACAAAAGAAAAAAAAAGGCAAAAAATACTTTAACTCACAACATGAACCGCACACTTTTAATAGTGAGGGTATGCAAAATAACGACACTGTTAAATGGCTGAGTAAAACATACATTCATCCTAAAGATGTCTCAACTTGAAAGTTGTACCATGGCAACCTCTGAAGTCTCACAGGTGATGGAGGCATAAAGACCAAACAACCTCAGTTTCTGAACATAAACCATGTGGCTCCTGAGGCTGGGCAGGCTGGGCCCACCTTTGGCCATTTGGAGAGGAGCACCTCAGGACTGCCACCACCTGTAGCAGAGGGTGTGACCACTGGGCCCTGAGGGGCGGTGGCCCACTGAACACCACGTTAGCCTCATAACTTCTCTCAACTATTCCCAAACAACACCAAGAGTGCAAAGATCTCTCCTCTGCCACCTGCACTGGTGTTTTCTCTGGTGTTCACTGCCTCCCCAGCAGGCTCACGGGAGCTGGATGGGTTGTGGTGACCACTGCCCTCAGTTTCTGGTGGGCACTATGATGGTTGTGAGGATTTGTTAGCTGGTGTGTTTTTTATCAAGTGTTTCTAGACTTCTTGGGATTAAATCTGTTGTGGTAAGCATATGTTACTGCATTCCTGCTAGCTCTGTGGTAGATAAGCTTTTCCTCCAACCTAAAATAACCTCCTCAAGAGTCTGAACAATGAAAACACTGCCAACACTTGTCTTCTCTGAAAGAGGCACAAAGGGACCCAAAGCCCTTCCTGTCTGCTTCATGTCTTTATTTTTGGAGAAGGCAAACCCACAATGTTTTCAGATTTCTTTCTCAAGTCTGAAAGTGGAGGGAAGAGGCAGAAAACAACACTTGGGCAAAACTCCACTCAGCAGATAAAACAAGTAATGCACAGATTCATGTCACCTCACTGAATTTCCCCCTGTGTGCCTCAGTTCCCACCCTGCATTCACCTTTCTGGACTGCAGGTCTTGCACACTACCTGTCCTTATCCCAGAGGACACACAAAACTGTTACTGGTATGTTGAATGCCCTCTAGTGGAAATGCAATTTATGGAAAATGGGCCAACTGGAAAGGTCTACTTAGAATGCCAATGCTGAGGTACAAGTGTGTGTTTACTAAAATAGATAAAGCAGGTAAACAGAATTAGCTTATTACTACTTCAACTCCAAGAGTTGCTTCTGTTGTGATGAAGTAAACAGAAATCAGAACAATGCCTTGCTCCATGTTTTTTTTTTAAACTGACCAGCAGTTTTGATATGCCATTTGTACCACCTTAGAGAGCTTTCATTTTCATAAGCATGCTAGTACTATGTAATTGTTTTAACTGCCTTAGAGAGGTATTCTTCAGCTCTGAGGATGCTGCACCAAACCAGATTACCAACCCACTTGTAGCCAGATGACACAGTAAAGAAAGTGGAAACCTTACAGCATGATGTACAAACACATGCAGTACATAACTGCCCAAATAGAAACCTAGACAGAACAAATAATTTAAGTAGTGTGGTGGTGAAGTCCTGCTCTTATGTATTTATTTGATCTACCTGTAGCACAAGAAAATTAATGCAGAAGAGATGCATAACACCTATATATCCTATACATCTTACAGGAGAACAGCAGGGCTCTGGGCACAGCAAAAGGGGAAAAAGACATCCTTTATTTATCATTGATAATGTTCATTAATTACAGAGACAGCAGGTATTCAGCAATGCCACCTTGGGCACTCAGGTGGGGCTGGAGCAGGGGCACATTCACAGCCCCTGATGTCCTGCAAGCAGAGGGGATGAAATACTCACATTGCCACTTGAAATGACAAAGGGTGCCTCAACCTTGTCCCTCCTGGAAACAGGGATGAGTTCTCAAAAGGCTGTGGCTGTCAGTGGCACAAGAGCAGCAGCAGCAGAGGTGGGATGTCCAAAATGTACAGGCAGTATAATAAAAAAGTGTCTTGCCAAGACTGCTCCCTGTGCCTTCCCATCTGAGTTGTGTGTTCCTTTGGGGTCTGACAGCCAGGCTGAGGCACAGGGAATGGCTCTGGATGGCTGAGTGTTGCTGAAGGATGCTAGCAGTGCTGAGCAACACCCACTGGGGGACTGAGGACCTCTGTTTAACTCACTGTGACTCAGTATTACCTTGAGATTGCCCCAGCCCAGTTTACAGAGCTTCACACTCTTTTATGAATATGAATAAAATACAGTACAGCCTCCCCAAAACATTGCACAGGTACTCTGATGTACTTAATCATAATTTCCCACACTCAACCCAGAACAAGAAGTGTATCCTTTTTATAGCACTCACTAGTGAGCTTGTCTCCCACACAGTTTTTCCTACATTATTGTTTGATTTTGTATCTCTGACCTTTTGATTTTACCATATTCTGAAGACAGCAAAGTAGAAATAACGACACAAACGTTTCAAAGTATCCTACAAATATGAGCCTCTGAATTCTTGCACAAAAAATTTCTGTGATTTCATTTAGTTTAGAAAATAGCACAAAGAAGGGAAGTTGAGATATTTTGAGACTAACAGAAACTTCCATCACACGGTTACACAAAGCTATGCAGGAATGTGGACTTTTCACCTGGAATATAAAACCCTTAGGGAATCACACAAGTGTGAGCTAGAGTGTGAGAGAGCAAACCAGAGTGAGCCATTTTCTTGTCACAGATAATTAATGCATGTCTCATTTACATACCTCTCCCATTTCATGTCACTGCACATATGAAATATCCCCGTCATATATGCACACATAAAAATCAGCTACAGGTGGTGCATGTGACTGCCTGCACATGTTGTAATCCAACACCAAAGTCCACAAAGAGACAAAAACTGAGCTCACTCCTCTTCCAGCTGGCTGGTGTCCTGCCCTGGCTGCAAGAGGAGATGCAGGAGCACTCAGAACCCACCCACCAGGGTGGGCAGTAGGACACCAATGCCATGTGCTCAGATCATCTTTGCTGTAGACAGTGTGTCCTGAAAAACCCTGGGTCAGTGCCCAACCCTACCTGTGGAGTATCTGCAATGTGTTACCTTTGGAAAGCTCACAAAGTTTTACATTGATGCATGAACTCATGCTAGAAAAAAGTTGCATCACCCATCACTGCATTCTCTGTTAAGCAAATCAAAATTTTTGAAACAAGAAGGGGCAGATTTCATCAGTCCTGAGAGCACTATCAGCCTGTTATTGCAAATATTACCCAAAGACATCTTTTTGGACATATTTCCAGGGATAATAAGGCAGCTTATGGCTTATATTTATTCATGGAATCAGCAGTCTTTTCATTCCTATTGTTCATCTCTGTAGATCAAGACTTCAACTGGTGTGGGAAGTGACTGCAGGATGGGACATTTAGAGGCTTAATCTGCAAGAGCCTGAAATAATAGAAATAGAAGTTGGCCAGCATAAAAAAAAATTTTAAAAAAATCCATCTGCCTTATGGAGCAATCCAGAGCACCAAGTTAACTAATTCTCACCTTGAGCTGCAGTTTGGTGACACCAGAACAAGCAGTAGCTACTCTGAGAGGATTAATATGAGCAGAAAATGAAGAGATTGATGGGCAATGTATCTGAGCTCAGCATGAAAGGGAAAATGTTGTACAAAGTTTTAACAGACATCATTCTTCAGAAGTACCTGGACTGATCACTTTGCCCCTTCCAGCAGTCAAAGAAAAGTCAAAGTACATGGGAAAACTCTAAGCAGCAGATCAGGCTTTTAATTATGTCCAGAAATGAAGAGACAAGCTTTCCAAAATAGATAAATCTATTTTCAACATTTTCGCCCCTTCAGAGATGCCAGAGGCAGGCTGCATGTGATTAAAAGCTACAAAAATAGCAGTTACAGTCTTGCAAGGATGCTTTCAATTGGCATTTTCTTTCAACTGATTTCACTTCAGATAATATTGGCAGCAGGATGCCACAGACCTGATTAAACAGTTCATCTTAACCATTGAGTGCCAGACTGAGACTGTTGGTTCAGCTTTGTGGTAGTGGTAGAAGGCAAATAAATATTCACTTACAGTCCCTCCAGCACTGCATTTTAATACTTTCTTATCAAGTGGTCCATTAGGATGGCAGGAATTGTAATAAAATAAACCCTTTTGTATCTCAGTGTTAAATAAACTCTGCAGTCTCACATTCCATGACACAGACACATTCTCTAGCAGCACAGAGGATTCAGACAGCTGCCTTAGAGAAACCTGTTCTAAAGATTTAATTTTCTCCCCAATAACAATATGGTTTGTTACCAAAAGTTTATGCAAACACAGATGGTAGAATCAGCCCTTATGATGCAGGTAGGCCTTTGCTAAAAGAGTAGAGCTCTCACTGAATTGTGAAACATGATACCAGAACATCACTTTGACTCTCCTCCCATGAGGAAGAGGGGTAGTTAATTTCTTTGGGATCAATCTTATTTTGGGGATACAGAAACTTAAGAATATTAATCAGATTTTGCACTGTAAATGAGGTTTAAATTTCTATAATCAGAGAGAATTGATTGCAAAGAAGTCTGATGGAGCTTCCACCCTGGCAAAATCCCGTACATCTTCTTCTCCCAGGAACTGAAGCTCCTTGATGTTACTCTGCCTCTGTGAAGTGGCTCAGAGTGGCTGTAAGTGTAAGGCACATCAATTTTGAAGCCTCCTTACATAGTCAGAGAAAGTGCAATGCCAACAGGAAAAACGAACCCCCATTTTTTGTGTGCTGAAGTCAAAACCAAAAAAAACCCATCTCTTCATAAAATAGTCCTGTAGTATAGTTGCCTACAATCAATACAGCCGCCATACAAGATCATTGTAATGAAAATGAAAATTTTCTAAATTAAAAAGAACGTTTTTTTGTTGATACAGTCTTTGTATTCCAACAGCACCAAGGAGCTGCACAGCTGGGGGCTCCCTGTGCTTTGGGCTAGGGGAGTTGTCAACAGAACAGACTCTGCAGAGAATACCTTACAGTCCAATAAGAATATTCTGCCTGCCACCTGCACAGCACACTGCTGCCTGCTTCTGAAGAGAATATTTTCACTATCAGTGACTTTCTCTCTGCACACAGGACATATATTTATTTTTCCAGTCCTCACTTCTGAAGCCACCTTTAGAAGACTCTTTCCATGTGTGCAGCATTGCATCCGTGTACCTTTCCTGCATACACAAAGATCAAATGGTTCACATTCAGTAGCTTTGGGTGATGTTACACCTCAGTTGAGCAAGGATTTAAAATGTGCAGTTCCCTGCACAGGTGAAGCTCACTGGCAGGTGAGATTTGGTAGAACCTCCACCAAACTCAGCGTTCTGTTTCCACTTTCAGTGCTGGGCTTGCACACCAAGACCACAGCCTTACTGGGGGCTGGGACCTGGTATTGACCCTGCAGCTCAGAATTACCAAAATGTGCAGCTTTGTGCGAGGTATCAAGAGGTAATTCAAAGTCCAGGGCTTATTTCCTTTCACACAATGCACATCTAAAGAGTCATTCATGATAAGACTCCTGATCCTACCCAGTGGGATGTGGTGGTGTATTTATAGTCCAGAATCCATTACAGTTAATACTGCACTATTTGCACTCATCTGCCATAAATCTAATACTGTTGTTATGGCTGTCCTGCTTAATGTACTCCAGGAATGCTCTTCAAGCCAGTATCAATTATATTTGCAAATAAACTAATGCTTTGGGTTAAACAAAGTGAAAACATTCTTCCTCTGAGAAATTTAGTACTTTGTATCTGCATCTATTCCAAGTGAATCTTGTTTTTTATTCAATTAAGCACCACAGATGACAACAATGATCCAGAAAACATTAAATGAAAACATTGATTCTGCAATATTAACGTTGAATGAGCCATGAACTGCTACCAATAACATAATTGTGACACATCAAACTCAATTACAACTTCAAAGTAGTCCTTTTATTTCACGGTAATTATTTAATATTATTTTCAGCTTGACTCTTTTATCACTGCCATTTGCACCAAGCTGTCACTAATTTAAAAGCTGGTATTTTGTGACCTCAGTCGAAATACCTGGCACATAAACTATAAGGTAGCACAAATGTTATAGAATGTGTTCTTATCCTGTTTCTCTTTGACATTACTGTTTTCAAGATTAGATTGTGCAGGCACATCAAGCCAGAGCCTTTACACCAAACCCAGACACTCATTTTTCTTTGTCTTTTGCAAACCAGCAGGTTCCTGATGATGGTCTGGACAGGCCAGGCTTGAACCTTACTGGAGTTAGGAGAGTTTACAAAGAGGTCTTTGACACCTTTCCTTTCTGCATTAAAAAAACCAACAAACCCCACTGAAAACCCAGATCCAGAGGTTGCAAATGGATACATGAATAAAGAATTTCCAATCTAAACCCCTGTGCCACCATGGACTTTGATACAACAGAAACTTTTTGCAATATAGTGTCTCATAATGAGCGAGACTTTATCAAACATCTATCCCTGGCTCAGTATAATGGTTTAAAAGCCAATACCTATTCTCATTATACCCACAGCACAGCCCTTAAAATGTCACTTTTCCCTTACAGATCAGGACTCTTTGCAGCAACCTTCTTTATAATTATGTTTATTATGAGCATCAATTTCCATTTCTCCAGGCACCCCAGAGGAACAGCAGATGCCTTTCAACATTTACAAGGCAAACTGGCAATAATTGCCTTCCCCACTATGGAAACTCCATCAGTGCTGGGGTGATGTGAGGCACAGCAAACCCTAATGATACCTCAGTCAGGCACTAAGGAATAGCACCAGCCTGTTTTTAACAGGATTCCCTTCGGCTATCGATCCCTTACTCAGGACTAAAATACATCTGCAAAGAGGGGAAGTATTTATGATAAAGGATAGTGCAGACAAGCATGTTTGGAGAGGTTGCCAGAAGGTACAACTAAATCTTCAGGAAAGACTCATGTGTGGAGATTTCTTTAAAATCCTCACACAGTGAGGCATGTGAGAAGCCCAAATTCCATTAAAAAAGAAGAAAAAAATCAATTTCTGGCCTTCCTGAAGAAAGGGAAAAGATTGACTTCATTAACACAAAGTGCAAAACCCAGGAGAGAGAAAAAGACGCCTGAAAATACATTTCCTTTTAAAATGCCAGTCCTCTTTTCTTTATTTTAAATGCTGATATATTTTTCTTTTTAGTATGGATTATTACTTCTTGCACATTCAGATCTGACAGTACAGCAGCTCATTCACCTAAACATTTAGCAAACTTGACAGTATTTAGCTCTAATAACTTGAGAGCCTGAGAAAGCACAGGAACATCCTCATTTCATGGCTCAGATCTATATAAGAACAGATACAAAGTACTGCTCACAAACCGTAACAGAAACAATATTGTCCCAGCAGTAAAACCACAGAATGGAAAAATCATGGAAATATTACCCATTTACAAGTTCCACGAAAAAAAAAAAAAAAACCAAAACAAAGAAGAGCAACTGAAGAGGATTTTGGTCATGCTGATTTAGCTAGTGAAACTCTAAAGGAAAAATAGAAGTTTAATGCAGGGTAATGAAATTGTACATTTTACATTTTCTTCACAGCTTGAAGAAGATCCCCTGGTTAAAAGTGAATTTTAACTAGTTTCCAATATGCAAAATTTAAAGGCTTTTTGTGTTTTTGTAGTTAGTTGTGTTGTTGCTATCTGTGATAAAGTGATACTAAATGGCCTGAGTGCATCAGTCTGGCAAATGTTGTAATAAAATTGGAGCCTGCAAGTGCAGCCACCTTATATGTGAGGCCATTTCTGAATGAAGGACATATTTGCAGCAGCAAGCAAGTTCAAAACGACAAAACACATTACATTGGATCAAGTTAATGATCAGTTTAATAAAGCTTGTATTATGACAGCCAGAATCAGCCAGATTAAACCGCAAAAATACTTTCACAAACCTGCTGAAAGGCACAAATTTTCTGTTATTAGTATTCCTTCCAAAAGCTCTTTTTATACATTTCTAATCTTTATGCTGATGATTGTAAATGCTTTTTGTTCATGTAAACACAGGAGCACACAGAAGACCTGACTAGAAATACAAATGGGTGAATTCAATGTGTAGAAAACATAATTAATTCCAGGAAGTGTAAAAAACAGAAAGGATTCTATGCTTCCAGTTTAGCTTTTATCTTCATCCCCTATACTTAAATTTTAATTTAAGTTCTGGAATTTGACTATATACCTAAAAGGTGCTGCTGCTAATCAAAACAGCAGTACTCTTAATTTTGATTTGTTTCCATATTCTTCCCAAACCTGTGAGAATTAATCTCTCATCTCCTTTTGTGACAAGTTCCATGTGTGAAAATAACATCTGTGTATTCAATTTTAACTCAAATATTAGAAAAGTGAGACTTATTCCTTGTTCAGAAGTTTCTTATTTCCCTGCATCATGCCTTGCAGCAGGACTTCAAGAGACACAGGGAAATATGTGGGGGATAGGTAAGGACAACTATTTCACAGGAGTTTGGGTGGGGAATCTCATGGCTCTGGTTTCTGCTATCCTGGTTTCTTCCTCTCTGTAACTTCTTGTTCATCTGTTCATCAATGACCATGACCATTTCCATGTGAGGAAGGGGAAAAGATGTCCTGATATTCTGTTTAATCCCTTCCCTTCTTTCATCCTCTTCTACTGTAAGAGAAAACTCTCCAAAATTAAGGATTCCTGTCAGGACATCTTTGTTGTCCTCCTTGTGGTCTCCTTTCCAACACTAAATAACACCACTGTTTAAGAATTCTCCAGTCAGAAAATTTACTTGAGCCTCTAAATATACTCATCACACACCTCTGAGCCCTGCCCTGCAAGCAACATTCCCAGTGAAACCACAGTGCTTACTTATATAATTCAATAATTACATTATAATTGCCTGCTGTATTATCCTCTGTCCCATTTTTAACACATTTCAACATCTTGTTTGCATTTTGTTAATTCCCTTTTTTTTTCCTGAGTCCTGCTAAGATCCTGGCCTCAGTGATGTATTGTAGTGATGTAGCTCCAGAGGTGCACTGTCATCCAAGCAATTACTGTTGTCCATTATCAAGTAATTTCCATTGTCTGTAGGAAAACTCAAGGTCACACTCATGCACTGCAGCTTTGGGCTGATCACCCAAAAGGATATGCCACTAATAATTACTATTTAAATGCTACAACAGATGAATAGCAAGCACATTAACAGTGGTTCAGCTGTGAAGATTATGCTGGAGGAGGAGATTACCACAATGCTGGATCCCTGAAGGTGCTGAGTATTTACAATTCCCATTTGCATTCCTGCTGGGGCAGTGCCAGGGGGCTGTCTGGCAGGGCAGGATGGAGCACAGGTATGTCTGGGAGGTGTGCTCCCTTTGCACCATGGGACAGATCCCACTTGGAATAAAAATCTCACCTGCAAGAGACCTGCTACTGTTTTTTCAGTCTGCAAAAGAAGATAGGATACCCCTAGAGTGAAGAGAAAAGTGGGAAGGGAAAAAGATTTCCCCTTTGTATATCTACTGCCTCACAGAGACACAGAAGGTTAATTTAATACTGACCTGTATCACTTTGGAAGGTGAAGAGACAAGGAGAACATCACACACAGGAAAGGGATGGACAGCTGCCCATTGCTGTTTCTTTGGGAGCTCCCATCTCCAGCCAGGAGCAGGAATTCTCTTTGGGGAAGGAGCCCAGCACAGAGGGAAATGTTAAAAATATCACACTGCATTCTTCATTTTCTAACAAATATTTGCTGACATTGCATTCAGCTGTGCTGGAAACAATCTAGTTTGCCATTATTAATACTTTATGAGGTCAATCATCACCCCTGACAGAGCTGAGCTCCTTTCAATCAGAATGGTGCCTGAGGGGCAGCCCCTGCCAGCACTGGACACAAAGTTTTATGCAGCCTAAAGCCTTGAATGGCTTGTGTTGGCTCTGACCCTCACTGTACTTATATTTTGGTACAAGGAAGCTCAAGGTTTTCCCCTTTGTCTTCTACATTTTAAGTCTAAAGTTCAAAACAAGGAAAATGTTGCACAAGGATGTCTAACCTGATGCAAATAGATAATGCACAACGTGTGTTTGCTCTTTGGGTCTCTGTTATCCTCCCTATGCAGTGTTACTGACACTATTTGTCCTCCCTGAGCTAATTCTTAGTCATTTTCAGGAGATAATGTGCATTTATTAAGCAGATCAATACTTCGCATGCTATGTTTCAGAAAAGTCAGATAAATTATGGACTTTGTTTGACATTTGTCTTCTGGCACGATAACATGCTCCAGAAAGTCAAGTGAACTGATAAGCCCAGAACTCCCTTTCTTAAGTCCAAGCAAAATATCCTCCATCAGTAATATTCTTACCAAAGTGTTGCTTTGGCACTGGATTTTTCACGAGCATTGCTTATATATAGAAACTACATCAGCCATGCTGCCCAATCCACTCCAACCACCCCATCCTTGGACAGGAATCAAAAAAAATCTGCCAAAGCTTTCAATTCCACTTGCTACTCCCATCTCAGTTCTCAGATGTAACTCATCTGGATCCCACGCCTTGACAATTTTTAACAGTTCTAATTGCCTAAATATCTGCTCTGGCATAATCACAAAACCTTTTAGCATTTCATATTGCCCCCAGGAAAATGTATTCTAGTCTCTGATATGACCTTCAGCTTTTTCTCTAAACACTAATGGTGCAGAATCCATGGAGGCTTTTTGCAATGACAATCTCATCTGTCATTCCCTACTCATGTCTCTGAATGCCCTCATTGACCTCAGCATTCCTACATTTTTTCTGTGATGTTAAAGGATGTTACTGCTGTGTACCCACAAGCCAGTTACTGTCTAGCAGGCCCAGTTTAACTTTTCAATTCCTTTTTCTATTTTCTATGCAATTTTTTAAAAGGAAAGTCATAATTAAACATTCCCTCAATCTCTTTATACACATGTACACAAATATGCATTTGGGAATAGGTTTTAGATGCATTCTAGTTCAGATAGGTAATTTTCTTTATTTAAACCTCCAGCACATTGGGCCACTCACAAAAGGAAGAGAGGAAATAATTTAAAAAAACCCCAAAACTCTTTGAGTTTTACATCCAAATCTTTGAGGGTTTGATATATCTGATCCTTGAATTCATCTCTGTTTGCAGAAGGAACTCAGGGGCTGAAACACTGGATGGGACCTGCTCTCAGCAGAGATCCTTAGGGCCACACTCTCATTCCTGTTTAGCTTCTTCCTATGCCACTCTTCTCAAAAAAACATAAGGGGAGGTATAATAACTTAAAATAAGAAACCCTTTATCCTCTGTCTTTCCCAGAAATTCAGTTTTTCCCTGGTATTTTTCCCCCACACACAACACACTTTTTAAACACCAGGCTGAACTATTCACCCCATGGGATGAGCTCAAACACCTCATGGGTGGTGACAACTTCCCCATTCTCAAATGCATTTTCTCATGCATCTTCCCTTTTGCCATGTTGCTACATTGATTTTCTCTGCTGAAACCAACACCCATAGGCTGCTCTGTCCCTTGGGGTAATCAGCCATTCCAGAACATTTTAATTCAGGCTCATTAACCACTTCTCCTTCATCTTCACCACAGGTTTTGTGTATATTCAAACATCTCCTTGGTAGCAAAGCACACAGACAAGTAGCAGTCAAACAGAGAGGAAAGGATTCCTGTGTCCCACGTGTGTCTGAGCAGTTCCTTGAACAGTCCAAACAGGCATTCAGATTTTGGGGAGTAATATCACACACAATCATAGAAACATACAAGGGCTTGTGTTGGAAGGGACCGTAAAGATCATCTGCAAAGATCAGCACCATGGGCAGGGACACCTTCCACTAGACCAGGTTGCTCAAAGCCCCATTCAATCTGGCCTTGAACACTTCCAGAGATGCTAATTTCTTCTTCATATTTAATCAAAATCTACCCTCCTTCAGCATAAAGCCATCCCCCCTAGTCCTGTGCCCTTTTAAAAGGCCCCTTTAGAGCTCTCTTGCAGGCTCCCTTTAGGAACATGGCATACAAATCTACTTTTCTCATAAAATGCTCTCAAGTAGGCCAAGTTTATTGAAGCATATTCCCTTCCTCCCTTCCACCCAAACACATTAATTTGTGTTAGCAGAGATGAAGTTAACTTCATTATCTGTGAGTGTTTGTAATCTCCATGTCCCTTTGTAGTCTTTTCTCTTTCCTGCCTATTACTCACAGTTCCTCCCTATACAGAACCACACACAAATTCATTAACAGACTGTTTACTCCCTCTTCAGGATCATTAAATGGAGATGCTAAATGAGACCTGACCTAACACAGCTGCACTAAGCATTTCCTTGTAAACAGAGACTTTGCCATTTATCAAAAACTCTGTACTAATTTTCAGTCCACACAAAGTTGCTTATATTGAGGCAATTTCTAAAAGTTTTCAAATTCAGACTTTACCCATTGTTTTACCCTGACAGAAGTTAGTAAAAAAAGGCCCTTAACTCAAACAAGAGTTCTTCAAGAATTAAACTGATGTCTGAGGAAGCTCTCTCCAAACTCTTACAAAAGGCTGAATACATCTATGGAGCCATGATACAAAACTGGAAATGTGTGGTTCTCTTCATCTGGAGACACTGTGTGCAGGGCACCAGCCACAGCCAGCCCTGGGCTGCTGAACAACACACATCAATTGGATAGGGTCCAGAAGAGGTTCACAATTTTCCAAAAATGCATCATGTCTGAGGAAAAACTGGAAAGAATTCAGATGTTTTAATTTAGAGAGGCAGATGCTGAGGAGATGCAACATCTCTCAGGAATGGTGTGGGTATAATTAAACTCGCCTTTGGACACAAGGGTGATCTGCATGACCTTTAGAGGTCCTTTCCCTTCCTATTTTCTCTGATGTGTTGATTGTGTAGGTTGTCTGCCCAAATTTCTCTCACAGACATCTCATCAGCCATCACAGGCAGAAGCCCTGCAGCCCTGAGCCTTGCATTCTACACCCCAAATGCACCCACAGCTGCTCCAGGATTGCATCTCCCCTCAGACCTCTTGGCTGAGGCATTGGATGCTCAGTGTCCTGCCAAATCTTCATTTCAAGGGTGGAAAACTCAGCAAGGGCTGTAAGAAAGGTAAACACTGGAACTGCTGCACCCCAGGACACCAAGGTCATGGGGAAAGCCTCCCCTGGTGCATCAGAGAAGATCAGAGCTCTGGATGCTCCCCTGGATCACCCACCATGGAAGGAAGGCACCCACCAGCCAACAATTCCCTTTGGGAAGATGGCTCTGGGTGGCCCAGGAAAGACAGGGAAGCTGCTGGCAGTGCTGCTGTCTGTTCCAGCATCCAGTCTGCCCTTCCCTGAAGCAGGATATCCCTCGAGTCCTTCTGCACTTATCTTACTGGCATTTTTCACACTTCTAACCACCCTCTTGGCCTTTCTAATGAAGAGATACTCAGCACAATTTATTACAAGAGGTCACTTGCATCAAAGCACTTGTCTCTAGTCTTTATTTCTGATAATACTTAGAGAAACATCCTTTCCCTCTATTTTTCTCTTCCATAACAAACAAGGACATGAATCATTTCCCATTTATCACTTCTTAACTGTGACACTTGGTCTCCACAAACCCTTCCCAGCCACTCCCAAAATGGTGGTGAGTGGACATGTAGCTTCCTACATCCATCCCCATCTCCAAAACAACTGCTTTTATGCTCTCCTTCATTTCTGAATTTGCACAATCTATTAAAAAATATAAATACTTTAACTGTAATAAGGTTGACATGTTTTCTTTCATGCCCATAGTCTGCAGATTAAATCTGCTGCTTTATTAATTTGCACTCAGAGTGCCCATCTCTCCTTCCCTCTGACCAATGCTTCTGCTCTGCTTTGTGTTCCCTGCTGCACTCACCACATCCTCTTCTGCTTCCCTGGGGTTATTAATTGCTCCTTTTTCCCAGGCATACAGCTGGACAAAACTTCTCCCATTTAGGAACAATTGTCAGCTCAGGCATTTGGAAGGAGGGATATTTGGTTTTAATCAGGTACTTTGGGTAACTTTGTGCATCTCTCGTTTGATCATCAAAAGGGAAAAGCTACCTGTGTTTTCTTTTAAAAAGCTCTGTTTGACAGCTGGTTGTGTAATACAACCCAGAGGGCAGATGAAACTCTTGGTGAGACACACAGAATCTTTCCTTTGATCACAGAGCTCCATGTAAACATTTTTTCCTCCATTCCCTCTGCTCATTTACCTACAACACACACTCTCACCTCACACCCTCCAGCTCCTTGCAGCTCTCCTGCTGCCCTGGCTCCATGCAGAACCTCATTCCCCCACCATGTCCCCAAGCCAGGCAAGTCACCCCACATTTCAAAGGAAAAGCTGAGATTATTGCTAGTTTTCCATTCTCCCCAGCAGTTTGGCTCCTGCTGACCCAGGCAGCCCAGAGCCTCCCCCACTTTGTGCAGCTGGGAAGGCAGGCAGGCTCATAAGGCACCAGGGGAGTTGAATTCTCTGCAAAAATACATCCCTAAAACACCCTGCTGGCTGCTAATGACAGCACAGCTCCCTCCACCACCAAGAGAACAGGAGAGGAGCATATATGAAAAGCTGATTGTGTCAAGCCTCAAACAGAGCAATGTTTTTTGTTGTCTCTTTTCCCACCTGCAGCCAGGCATTACTGGCTCTGAGCTAGTGGAGCATCAGTAAAAGAGGTTACATCAGCAATTACCATGTGAGAAACGACCCACATACAGGAAAACACTAGCATTGAATAATTACAGACATGAGGCAATGGGTGTAGGAGTACCCTGTGCCAATTTTGCAAGGAGAAGGTGAGCCAGATACTCCCTTTTGCTTGAAAAAATAGGATAAAAAAAATAGGGAGATTTTTTTTTTCTACCCAATAAAATGCAAAATGATGCCTATTCCTATTTTAAAACATTGTTCCCTGCTGGAGAAGCAGGATCCTGGACCTGCCACACCCCACTGCTGCCATCATGTTAAGGTCCATGGAGAGCAGGCTGAGCTCCCACAAATAATAGGCTGGACATTGCCCAAACAGACTTCCCATGGCCACAAAAGCTGATGATCAACCCTGCCCCAGCCTCACACAGTGCTTAGGAGCTACCCAGGGCTCACATTTTGTACCATAGGAAACGCCAGTAAAGAAATCACATTTGGTATTCACAGGTAAGGCTAAGATCATTGTGTAGATTTTGGCAACTGCCCTTATCCCAAATATAAATACATAAATAATATAAATACAAATATATAGATATAAATATAAATGTGTGTACACACATTTATAAATATACATATATATTATGTATATTTTTACACACACAATACATGAAATTTTCTGTAGTTCTGTAGACTTATGCTGCAGAACGTTTGTACATCTATGTCCAACAGCTCAGTGTGCCATCTGTATAAATTTCTGCTGCATCCATGGCTGCAGCCTGGCTGTCCTCTACACCAGGTACTTAATTAAATGCTAATACTCAGAAAAGGCTGAGCAAGTGTCTGAACAACCAGGCAGCAAAAGCAAGAAATGAGGTAGAGAATGTATTATCCAGATCCCAACACACAGCAGACTATTTACTAGATTTTATTTTTCTGCAGTAAAAATACTGCACTTCATAAAATTACTTGAGTTACAGGAAATGAAACAGATGAAAAAAAACCAAACCAAACTTGAATATAGCTGGGTAATATCTTAGATGAAATCAATTTGCACAGACTGTGAAAAATGAAGAATGGGATTATAATGGATTATTTTAGTACAAGCTTTTGATGTTTTGTGTAAATGTTTTTGGTATTTTTGTTCCTCAAGAGAGATGTTTAATGACAACTGCTGAAAATCTATAAAATGCAGTACATAGGAGCACCATGGAGCTGCCTTGAAGTTGTGAGTGAAATTGCATGCAGAGGATAAATATATGTTCAGCAGCAGGAGAACTACCAACAGGAAAAAACAACATTAAAGTATTTCTATTCTAACATTTTAACACTTCAAGCCCCAGATGAAATCTTACTTTATCAGACACAAAATTCAATAATACCCAACCCAAAGAAAAGTAACTTGTGGAGCAGAAAAATGATGTTGGCATATTATCAAAATGTTGATTGTCTAAGAGAGTATTACAGAGAGAAGTATTCAACCCTGTGAATCCTGGAAAACATCATTACTTCTCAGAAAATTTAATTACCCCTTACATCTCTCCAGCATCTTTTTCTTCAACCATTCACAAGCATCAGAGTTTTGCCTAGTGCACTGAAAAATACATCTACATCCAGAAATGTAAACAGGGGAGGAAACAGCCACAAGATTTTACATTAAAAGGAGAATTGTCTCCTCCTTGCCAGGAAAAGTCTCTTTCTGAATCGGGCAGCTCAACACACTGAGAGCTTTCCAGGCTCATGATAACCTCAAACCTGACACTACCATTCTGGCCTCTCCAGAGAGTCTGTTTGGAGATAAAAACTGGCTACAATACTGCATGTTCTCTTTCCCAAGGCAAACTAAAAGTAAATTTTAAACAAAATCCAGTCATCTGAAGGAGACAGAGCCTTAAAGAAAATAAATAATCCAAGATTGTTGTTCAACACATAAAATTGCAAAAAATGCAGGACTTAGTTTTTTGGGGGTTTTTTTGTAACCTCTTAATTTAAAATCTCATCAGCATAATCGTCTCTGTTTTAAAGAGAGGAAACTAGTGCCCAGTGATGACTGATGGTCACTAGAAGATATTATTTCTGCTAAGTTGTGGCTATACTTGCCTCTATATAATCTCATAGACCAATTGGATTATTCACTCTACTGAGCTGTGACAGGTAATAACACAAATACTGCTTCAGGTCCTAATGACACTTTGCTGTGGATCCTAAGAAAGTGCTTGTCTTATTAGATGGCAAGAGTGGTTTCTTGAGTTTGGACTCTATATAAAAACTAACACATGAGCAGAGCAAAGAAAAATGTTATTTATAATCCTAAATACCATACCATTCCCCAAAGTGACAAGATCAATATTGCAGCTTGGCACTTGCTACTGTGACAGATGGTGCTATTAAAATACTGAGCATATCTTTTCTGCAGGAAAAAGAAAAATAATAAGCCAGGAGATTATATGTTGCCCTCATCCAATTTGCATTTTAGGTTACTAAAAACTGGTAAAAAAAAAAGTAGAAATCACTTACATGTTCCTCTTTCAAATGTAACAAAACAGTGAAAAGGACTATTATATCCTTTTTGAAAAAGACACATGAGGGATGCTTGCAGCAGTGTAAAGACTATCAGAAAAGGGTCTTCATTATGTTCCCGACAGTATTTTGCATTAATTTCACCAGGGCATTTTCATTTTTAACACAAGTACAAGAAGAGATAAGGTTGGGAAGATTACTGATGTCTTTGTGAACAGCTCCAGAGGTTCTGCCGGGAGCCTTTTGTGAAACACACCTGAGAAAAGCTCGGGTGAGTGTCAGTTGTTTCCCAATTCCCCAGGTGTTTCAAATGAAGATTAGTTTAGGTACCTACAAAGGGTCAGCACTGCAGAGCTCATTGTGCTGCTGAAGAACCTCCCAGCTGAAATCCTCTAAGGCTGAAAGCCATCTGCAGCAACTTCTGCAATCTAGATTACTCATTGATAGAAAGTTCTCCAGTTTTATTTCTACCTATTAAGATTTCCAATTTGTTTTAATTACCTCCCCTCATCCCCATCTCTAGTGTTTAATTCTCTGTCGTGAATTCCTTTGCTCTAGTTATTTATTTATCTGCTGATTTCAATACTCATGCTTAGGCAAAGAGGAGGCATTGGATGTTGAATAAGGATTTTTTTTCTATTAACTACAGCTCTGCAGAAGATTTTCTGTGTAGACCTAGACCTGACCTTTCTTTTCCTGTGCTCTTTTAAACTGCTAACTTTGCTCAAGCAAGTTCTGTTCATTATCTTCTTTTCATTACATTCTTTTCATCCTCAAGGAACTCCGGTGGCCATGTAGGTGATTCAGAATCTTTTTTATTAATGAGAAGTGGATGGATAAAGGATTTCCAGAGTGAGAAAAAAACCCAAACCTTCCTATTGGAAATTGCTTATCTTTTGCTAGGTTCCTGTGTGAGTTGAGTAGGTGAGCATCTTGACCAACTGGACAATTCCATTTACTATCTACAGGGTACACAGAAACTTCTCTAAATTTCTCTCCACAGTGAGTCCACTCAATCAAATGCTGGATTCTTCATAAAAGTGTTTCTGTGGGTGTCCGTGCTCCTTCAGTAGTGCTGGACAGGTTTGGGTAGTGACACAAAAGTTCAGGGATGGCTGCTGATGGTTGTTTTCCTAGGATGAACTGGATAGAGAAGATGTTTTTTCAAGGCTTGAAAGCTGGACAATAGCTGCTTTTCATGTGGGTCAAGAAATCTCTGGGCTAATAAAGGAGAAGGGTCTAGTCCTAATGAATACAGATTTTTTAATAGAATGTAATCTAAATGATGCTTCTAATGAAGTAGAATCTAATAAATTCTAAAATCTCCCAAGAAGGAAATACACAGAGATGTTTTTTAAGGCTTGAAAACTGAACAATAGCTGCTTTTCATGTGGGTGAAGAATTGAAATCTCTGGGCTAATAAAAGAGAAGGGTCTAGTCCTAATGAATACAGAATTTTTAATGAGAATTCAATCTAAATGATGGTTCTAATGAAGCAGAATCTAATAAATTCTAAAATCTCCCAAGAAGGAAATACAAATTTCAGTATGAAGCGCATAGTCACAAAAGAGTGCAACAGGAAAGTTTAGCATTGGAGCTGTTAAATGTATCATGTCAGAATCTCTGTTCAAAAACTGGGGTAGAAAATGAAAGAATTGTGAACTTCCCAAAGGTAACCCTTCCCTGGGGATACAAAGAGGTGCTGGTCAAAAAGAACTAATTCCATTTAATGCAAAGCACAGCAAGTCAGACTGTTTTAATTTTTCTTTTATGTGATGCTTAATCCAGGCTGCAAACATGTTGTGGAATTGAAGAGCACAGAGCTGTATTCCAGCTCTCCAATGGAAGGATAAACCAACAACTGTTGTGTTTTACAGAGGTGCAAATCTCAGTCCATTAAATTAACAAACAACCAAACCAAACCCCCAAACAAACAAACAAAAAAACCAAAACCCCACAAAAAACAAAACCCCAAACCAACCAACCAACAAAAATCCACTCATTTTATTGTCTACATGTGTTAAGGTCCTGATAAGGAAGAATTGTGGTCAACTATTACCTTAAATGCACCAGGAAACTTTTTTGAGCCAATTAAGAAGGCTTGGTTTACCCACCAGACAAAAATATGTGTATATATATATGTATATGCGTGTATATATATATATATGAACACCATTGTTAATGAAAATAAATAATATCTGAGCAACTGGTAGAAGAGATTTTGTAAGTGAGGAAAGGAAGTCAAAAAGTTCTTTGGAAGAATCATGTCAGATGATTAATCCTACAAAGAGCATAATTATGTATTTATAAGGATCAGATAACTATGTTTTAGTTGCTGGCAGGCAGGGCTAAGAAAGAATAGTCCAACAAGAACAAATATAAAAAGCCTGAGAGAAAAATTAAACCCAGTGCTGCCAAATACAATGTAGTCCATCCTAAAGGCTAAATTTTGGCAGAAAAAAAAATATCAATTTTAAATCAGAAATTGGTTCATGTCTATAAATTTCCATTTCTGTTGAACTGAAAAGAAAAAAAAATATAGAAAGAGACAAGACTTTTGATGCCAAGAATAGAATGCAGAATGAGAATAAATAAAATCAGGGAAGGAAGAATGAGAGAATTACATAATTCCAGCATCACACAATCACTGCCTCTGTAATTAGTGCTGACTGAGTCAACAAGTTTAACAGCTTGAACATTTTGAACAGCTTGATTTTGAAGATGAATTCTACTAGAAGCAGCAGAAATATTTGTCCTGGTATAACCCTCTCTTGTGTCTAGGTAAACAGGGGACAACCAGGCAGCCCCAGGGCAGAGAGGTGGGAATTTGAGAGCCCTGCACTCATTGCCCAGGAGATGGAAAGTCCTGCAGTACCAGCAGTAGTTCTCTTCCTCTTCGAGTGCTTTCAGACTCCAGGGGATGGGTTTTTTATTCACATGCACAACATCTGCTTCTGTTTACAGACTTGACAATCCTCCAGGAGCTACTGCAAGGTGATGGTAACCAACTGCCCTTCTGATTTAAGTTACTTTTTGATATTCTCTTAAATTTTCCTTTTAGGGAGTTTCTGAATAACCTAGAAAGTCACAGTAAATTATGAGCAATCCTTTTTTTTATCCCTCAGGGCATTGTTGGGGGAAAAAATTGTTACAAAGTCATCTAACAAGGCATAGTTTGTAAGAACCCAGGACAGTACACAAAGCTACCAGAGAGCTTTCCCCAAATATTATTAACCAGCAGGATGCATAAGATCAGGCCAGAAAAACCTTCAGGCAAAGAGAGGCAAGTAATAAAGTCACTTCCTCATGTGCAGTTCTGCTTTCTGGATCTGCAAACCTCCTGCTGAAAATGGGCTGGTACAGGGGTGAAGATGAATTAACCAAAACTATGAAGGTGAGAAATAAACTCACTTCCCCAGCAGCAGGATGCCCACAGGAAAGTTTGTTAGTAGCAATCCTGTGGTGTAAAAGTGGCAATCAAAGGGAATGAGAAGGTAAATGATTCAGTCCAAGTGCAAGGAAATTAATGAATTTCTTTTCATTTCTCTGCCACTTCAGAAGGTGAATGGGAAATATCCATCTCAAGGTGATGCTTTACAGGTAATGAAGCCAAGGTACTCACAAAGGCAGATGTATCATGAAAAGAGGTGAAAGAACAGTTCAATAAATTACAATGCACTATATCACTCAGGCTGGTTGGTATCATTCCAAGAGGGTAGAAGAAATGAAGGTGAGTGACAACATAAATGTCTATTTTAGTATTAAACCATCTGAATCACAGCTGCACAGGAGGAGGAGGTGCCTAAAGCAACGTCTGTTTATTAAAAAGGATGCCAGAGAGTGAGATAGGGAGGGGAGCTTTGCATTCCCTTGTCTTGCCTCAGTAACAGGGGAGGGCAGAGGGGACACTGAATGAGAACAGAAAACACGGGTAAAAGCACTTCAGTGCTGACTGTAAAGAATGGGCAGATATGGGCAAACCCACAAACCACTGTAGCATTTGCCAGAGCAATTGAGCCAAATGAGATGAGAAGGGGAAGCTAAGGCCAAGCCACTAAGTGTGTTACTCCTTCTCCAGAGAGACATAACAAAAACAGCTGAAGAGTAACAGTGGATTCCCAAAAAGTCATTCCAGAGTCCTCAGGGTGGTATTTGAGTAATAACACAGGGATGGAGGGGAATGGATTTCTGCCACACTCATGAATATTACAGAATAACATGTGCAGTTATTCTGGCACCCTGCAGGGTGATGGCAAAAAGTCCCAAAACTGGAGAGTAGCTCCAGCTTCATGTGGCCAGAGGAATATGCTGACACCTGAGCTCTCCACAAGATCTGTGGCTTCCTAGTCAAGAGCTATCCATCAACATATCCCGCAGAAAGCCTGAGAAAACCTAGGTCAGAAATTATACTCTTAATGTGCCATTTTCTTCTCCCAAGGCTATAAAGGGAGACTGGAGTGACCAGGTCAAATACACACCAGATATGAATTTTTCTGGTATTTGTACTTCATAGAGACATATCCTGTACAGCATTATTCCATGCCTTTAAGGCACCATTCTTTTTTTCCCCACTCAAAACGTGTATCAAACCTGCAGGGAACATGCCAGAACTACAGACCAGCTCCACAGCCAAGCAGGGTCCTGCCTGCAGCACATCAGCTGCTCAGTAGTGTGGGGGATGTCAGGTGAGGATTGGGGGCCAGTCCTTTCAAAAGTACCAAAATGGGAATCGAATCTTCTCAAGCTCCTCAGTGCAGAATCTGCTAATTGCAGACGTTTACCCTCCTCACCTCCTTAGAGAAAAGTGGGTTTTGCATGGAAGGAGGATGAAAACACCAGGCTGCTGGAGTGTTTTCCTAGAGAGTTATTATCTGTTCAGCCAAGGATGAAGCTCCAGGGAGGACACCAAAACCTTCTAACCTACTTTTTTCTCCAGTCAAACGTTAAAATGCAGCAGTTGCATCCCCATGGAAGGCAGTGCTGTGAACGTGGCTGGATTTTCATTCCACATTGTATCTTGCTGAGGCCACAATCTTCCACAGAAGGCGAAGATATGAATTCACTCACAGGTCAGTTTAACTCAGGAGTTACCAAGTTTCCAGGTAAGCTGAATAACAATTTCTGTGCATATTCTATATTTGAAGAGGGAAACATAAACTTTAAAAAACTGTCAAAAGATTTTGCCTGTTTATTCCTGCATTCATCAGAAAGATCACTTTTTTCTGACCTTAATGTGAGCATAAATCTGATCAAAAGAATAATATATTTCAATGGCCTCACTGTACCTGATGATGCTATTTTACAGGGTTTGGGGCAGGCAGAGGAAACCACAGTGCCTCAGTGACAGGTTTAGTCACCAGCTCACCCTGCAGCCCACAAGACACATTCTACATTGTAAAAGCCCAGCATGGATGGTACAATCACTGAATTCATTTCAGATCTTGCTGCAGTTTCAGGTGTGTCAATTTATCAGCCTCCTCCCCCTCAATGCTCATTCTTTCTGTTTAGGAGTCTGACTAACTAAGAAGATTATAAGAATTTTATTTCTTAGAGGCACCTACCTTATATAGTTTCTGTCCTAAATTTCTGAGCAAAAAAATCTTTGCACTCCCTTGATTTCTGGTTGCCAGATCTGTCAGGTCAAGTAAAGAGCTTGAAGGGGTCAGGCCAAAAATCACAGATTAATTTAAATGGCAATCCAAGACCCATGTAACTTTAGGGGAAAAGTTCACCACTTACTGTGCTGCTATTCGCAATTTTGGTCCATTGTTTCAGGATCCCAACCCCAGAACCAGGGAACCACAGAGATCAAACTCTCAGCTGCGATTCCAGGATGTGCAGCCTACATAAAAACCTCTCAGCTCTTTTGGTCCTCCAGCTCCAGTCCCCAAAACATCCTGTGCTAGGCAGGTCCTGGAAGCTACAGGAACCTGACAGATTTCCACCAGAACCCCCTACAGGACCTTGTGAGCCTGGAGCCCCCAGCATAAGCTGCCAACTTGATGGGGAGAAAGAGCTACCCCAGGACCCTGCAATGTCCAAGAGGATCACCTGGGGCAGCCCTGCCCATTCTCTCTGCAGGTGTGCTACTTATAGTATTTAATTGCATATAATTGGATTATATCACCCCAGCAGTCTGGGTTTAGGTGATTATTTCTCCTATTCAAGACAGCTAAGAACACTTGCTTTGCTAATGCAGGGAACTATTGGGCTACTTGCTTTGTTCCTGGGGAGCTCTCTGCCTGTCTCCCACACAAATATTATCAGTCCCATTTGATATCCTCAGGTCTCAAGAATTTATGTGTAGGCACCAAAAAATGGGGAAATACAGTTTAGAGACTTCCTTACAATTTTAAACTGCCATGAAGCCTGACTCACAGAAATCGATTTACAAAAGCTCTCCTTAATCTAATGCATTAACACACAAATATATGCAGAAACCCAAGAATATGCAAAAAACTAGAATTGCTTGATGCTTGGAGTCTAACTCAGTTTTGCCTGTGCCACACAGAGATTAGTCATACCAGGAATTTTATAAGGTGAGTATATTTGTAGACAAACCTCTGCAGTTATCGTATGGTTATGTTTTGTGTTCTAGAATATTTTTATACTGTGTGCATCTTCTCAGTGTACCTTTTCTGACACTGGAAAGATGTCAGTGCTCTAACACTTCACATTTCTCTATCGCCTCTCTTGCAAAGATCCCAAGGCAATCTAAATCAACAAGGATCTCTCATAGCACCACCATAAACTCCATGTAATTATTTCCATTTCAGCCACTGGGGAAGCTAACAAGAGACCTGTCTAACATGAAGTAGCAGCAGAACCTGGAATAGAAATTTGGAGCTGTAGCTCTGATCTAACCATTAAAAATTCTGGCTCCTACATGCATTAAATAACCTTTGCAGAGAGAAAGAAAAATTTTAAAAGAGCCTACTATATAAGGCATCATATTTCCTCATTAGTTCTATGCTGGTCATCCAGAGAAAACAGCATCCAGTGAATAGGGTGGTGAGCTTAGGAGACCCAAGCTCATTCCTGATCTTGCACATTTATTCCAAGCAAGCCATAGTCTCTGCAGCTGTTTCTTTCCTGAGGAATAAAAGTACTGCCAGTTGGAATTAACCCTTTGCTTCAGCTGGTGCATTGCTGCAGAGTATCAAGCAGTACTGAAAATCTGCATGCTAGGACGAAGTTAAAATTAACCTTTGCTTCAGTTGAAGTTATCTCAATTTATGAGCGACTACTTCTTGAAGCTTTCCCTCTGCAGAGCTTTTCCTCAGAGCTCTGCAGCTCTGCACTTATGCTTAAGTTAAAAGATTGTATCCCACCAGCTCTTTTGAGCAGGATAATTGGCAATTACTTATTTTTGACATATGCAGGAAATCTAGTAAAGCATAACTCAAATTCTGTTAGCAGTGATGAACTCTTTTGCAGAACAGTGCATTACAGTGCTCCTCTCCACTGCCAATAGCCCTGGCAGTTTTAATCACATCTCAGAAGCATTATGTGCAGCACATTGTTTCTTATCTGCAAGGTCCACGCTAGAGAAATTCTTTTGTTATGTAACCTTGAATGCTTTGCCTAAACTTTTTGAAACTCCTACAACCCCTGACTGGTTGAAAAGAAAGCAGAACTGATTTTATCTTGTTCCTCTTTATTTCCATGGCTGAAGCTTTCTGCATTAAGTGTATTAATTATCTCTTGCTCTTGTTAAAAACAAATACATCTAGGCATGTAAATTGCCAAACAGCAGCTCATCTTACTAAGACATTTTTAATGAGAGTATGAACAAAACTGCCCACAGACATGCCTGGTGGAACTCTACCTAGAAACCGGAGTAATAGGCTCATTACAAAAACATTACACATTAGATATCCTGCTCCCTCAGTGTGAGTGCAGATTATATGAGTGCATTTAGAAAACAATAATTTTACCACCAGTAAATTACACCTTAGGCCATAGGATACAACGTGTGTGCAGCACATCACTGTATTTTAGCTGCATCCAGAGCCTGATGAATTATCTCAAATATCAAATCATGCAGTAAAAACTTATGATTAAAAAACTCATGATGAAAAACTCATTAGTGGGTGTTTTGCTTAAACTGAAATTTTAATGCTTTAACTAAGTTAAAGACTGTGCAACAGAGAGAACCCTGGATAAAATTTTACAATTCAGGTCTATTTCCAGGAGGTGGGAACATTCTTAGTTTTGTTTCTTTCTGAAGAAATGAAAAAGATTTTGAAAAGAAAATATTGGAAGTTACAATAGAAAGGTTTAATTTTTTCTACTTTTTCAGCTCCTTTCCTCAAAAACTCCCATCCACATTCAAATAATATTTCTAGGGAGAAGCTGGCACATAGAGTAAAAAAAAATAAAAAATTCTACCCAACTCCAGTTGAAGAAAAATAAGTAAGAGTATGCAGGGAAGACTTTGTCCTCAATGCCATGTAGAGAGAATTTCAATAATATCAAGGCAACTTTTAGAAGCACTTGCAGCACCAGATAATATATACTTTATTTTAAAATAGAGCACCACATTTCTAACATTAGTGCTTATTGAGAATTTCTATACAATTTAATTAGGTGGTGTGTGAAGTTATTGATCTGGTAGTTTAAACACTTTTTAAAAAATTCACTCCCTTATAAGCTACTGAATTTTGTAGTGATGTCATTCTTAGAGCTTAGCATTATCAGTGCAATAAAAGAGAAGCCATTTCTAATTAGATTTTCTTAATGTGATACTGTTCATTATGGATTGATTTTCTCTTTCCCTCTGCTATTTCTAAATGAGTTAGGTGAAGTCTCATTTTTTTGCAAGTAGAGGTTAATTTTCACTGGCAAAGAAGCAGAGAAATTGTACAAAAGGTTTATGAAAACCTCCTTAGGCGACTTTGTCAGATCACCTCGTGTTATGTTTCAGTATCATTAGCATTCAAGCCTCAAGCTCCAGCTCTAATAGATGCTGAAAGATTTGCAATATTACCCAAACTTGTGAAGAGGCTCAAAGTTTTATTCTGTAATGAACACAGATTGCACTACAGCAAAGCACTGCTGTTCAGAGGCTGGGCTGCTGCTACGAGGTGATTCACAAATTGGCAGCCACTGCTGAAGTGATTTGTAGCAGGGATTTTAGTGCAGGTAAGCACAGATAAATTAAGGACCTTTCATTGAGGGACCTTTGTGAGGTTATGTTGGGAACACTGGCAGTGTGGGCACCCTGTTTCCACAAACTTGGCACTCCTCTTGGTTATTCTTAACTCATTCTGGGAACAGAGAAATGCCATGAGGGGTGAGGACTCCATTTGGTCATAATTTTCAAATTTCAAACTAATTCTTCAAGTTGCACATGCTCAGCAAGTTCCAGCTGCTCAACTCCCACTGCCTTTGGGTATGAAAAATTCTAAATGCTGTGTGTGGTTTGAGATGGTGCAGCCAAAAAGCACATGAGCTCTTATGGGCAAAGCATGGGGATGGTGTCAGTGCACACACCAAACTGGTGTGTGCAGGACAATTCCAGCAGCAACTGGCCTGAGCCAACTTCCCTAATCCCATTTACACAAACGCCTCAATGATTCAAATATTAAAACTGAGGCAAAGCATAAAGCGTTTTCTTTCCATTCAGATAAGTGCTCTGAACACAATACACAGACATCAAGAAGAAATAAGCAAAGACTGGAGGTCTTTTCTGCTATAATCTGAGACAAAAGCCAGTTTACCAAATACAGCAGCTTGGGCACAAGCCATCCTTTACACAACTGAGAAATGCTTTCCTTTGCCTTGTAACTCTTACGTATTTCTAAATCAATGACACTATGACTTCCTTTACTCAGCTTGCTGAGATTGAATTAGTTCCATAAAACCACCTATATCCTATTTTTTTTTTTTTTAGGATATGTAGTGAAAGGAATTTCAGATAGTTTTGATACCAATTTTCCTCTCAGCAAGGAAAGATCTTTCCTGCTGTCACCAGGCACATGTCTCACACGTGGTAGGAACTAGGAATTGAAGAAGGGCTGCTGCATCCTGGAGAGACATCATCTACTACCAGTCTAAAACAAAGGGAAAGCCTCAAAGTTCAGATTGCTGCTGGATTTTTCCCTGCATTATTTAAACCTTTTCATCATTTAAAAGTACTCCTTTTGGATACCATGAGCTCAGAGCCATGCAGAGAAGTGTGTTTTAAGGCAGACTTCAATGAAACCATAGGGATTATTGAACACATGATAAAGCAGAAACAATCCTATGTCTAAAAAACAGGAGAAAAAGAAAGAGAGAGGCGAAAGAAGAGGAAAATCACATTGGCATCACAGATTGATCCACTGCATTTAGCTGAGTCAATGTGCTGGAGCCCTCTGCCCTGCCCACTGTTCAAAGAGCAGTGGAGGAGAATATTGATAAAATTGTGGCAGAAGCTGGAGTCCAAACACATCCTGGTGACATGCTGACATTCATGGGAATGTAGAAGGGTTAAGTGTAAAGGAAACAACTCTGGGCTGGAGGAGTTGCTAGGAGATGGTGTCCTGCCTTGACATCATTCATCAGCCTGTGACAAACTGTTCCAACAGCACAATAATCCTGTGAGTCACAGGTCTGTGTGCCCCCACTTAGTGTGGAGAAAACAGCTCTCACCCAAGGGTGAAGCCTTCCCCAGGCCTTTTATGTGTTTTCTTGGATTAATTCTTGTTTTTAAAATAAGTAAGTTACTGTGGTTTGGCACAGGCCTCAGTTAAATCTACAAAACCCAGCAAAGTGTTGGAGGTCATCTTTACTTATACAGTAAGAGCAGGACTGGTGCAACACTCATGGCAGTCTGAAGGACACTGCTCTGAGCATGCGTGAGGTTTGGGTCACACCCACTGGCAGAATTTCTGGTCTGAAGATCCTGAAGCCAGAAAGAACAAAGGGATTGTTAGAGAAGCCAGAAACCATGAAAAATGAGTAACATATGGATTATTAATAGCAGTGTCTGCACTGTGTAAAGCAAGCCACCTTTTGAGAGAGCTGACAGTGAACAAGGTTGTGGCTGGGCAGAAGGTGGGAGGATGTGCTACACCACTGGGTTAGTCCTGTTAGTTCTGTAATTCTCACTGCCATCTGAAAATAAAGTCAAACTGAATGGCTGCAGGTTGTATTTCTCCTACTGGTGCTGCCAGGAGAAATTACTCCTGTGAAGAAACACCAATGGAGGAGGTAAAGGAACAAAATCACAATGTTTGTGTTCACTTATGCTAAGAGAGGAAACGTTGCCTTGTCTTTAAGGAATACATGACAAATCTGGATGTTTTCTCTCAGTCCTGTTTTGCCACATTTGACAAATCACTTCTCCCATGGCTGTGTCATTTGTCCCTAAGGCAAGGATATTGATGTTTCCTCTCACATTTTTTCATCTTTTTAGATTACAAATTCTGCAAGGACATAACATTTCTTTATCATTAATGTAGTGTGCCAGTGCTTTAAAAGCATTAACGGATTATACCTTCACTGCACCTCTCATGCTAAACACTAACAATAATAATCTCTTCTGGGAGATGGAGTGTTGAATCACAGCCCAAGTGACTGAGGTACCCAAGGTCATCAGAGAGACTGCATCTGAGCCAAGGCTTTGGCCCCAAGTTTTTGCTCTACACTTTTATCAACAAAACCAGATAAAACAGGTGTGGAAGAGCCTGGGAGAGGTTGTTTTTTTCTGACTCTCCTCCAAAGAACTAAATAAGTTCCCCTAGGCCATTCCTGAAAGATGCTCCTCCAGGATATCCTACTACACCTTAAGCAGTGGGGGTCCCACACAACTGAAAATTTATTCTATTCCCCCTTTGCTTAACATTGCCATTATTTCCTGAAGTCTCATGACAATCACCCATTACTGAAGCCTGTAATTTCTTGCCATAATCACAACAAACATGATTTGTAACTCTTCTTTCCAACACTTCTAATTGAGGCCTCCTTACAGCATCATTTTTTCTCACATACCGCACAATGATTTAAGGTAACTTCTACAGCAACTCATTAATTTTCTACTGCTGTAACCTGTGTCCCTGTTCTGTCATCCTCTCAGCTGTGGACCTGCAAGAGGTGCTGAGTCTGGCTATCCTCTAGGCTGGATAAAACCCCTCACCCTCTCCTCACACAGCCCCTTACCCAGCCCTTGACCATCCTGGTCATGCTCCACTTTATTGATGTCTTTCTTTTTCTAGGGATCCCCAAACTGGACACAGCACCTCAGATGAAGTCTCAGAAGTGGTGGTCATACTGGTCATACTCCAGTTTATGGATGTCTTTCTTTTTCTAGGGATCCTCAAACTGGACACAGAACCTCAGATGAAATCTCGGAAGTGGTGGACAATGAGGAAAGAGTAGGTATAAAGAGCAGAGATAAATTGTTCAGAAAGTAAAGGTAATGTTGCCTATCTATTTATGACCCACAGTAGCTGGGAATTTATTTTGTGGTAGACATGACCTGACTTGCTCTTGAATCCAAAAAGAGAAAGCCACATGTGATTCTGGCAAGAAGAGACTATCAAGCTCAAGAGCTATTACTCCTATGAAGCATTATAATTCCAATTATAAAGACATATTTTGATTTCCACTTCAAAATATATAAATGCACTCTCTGCCCTCTACACACCAAAAAAAGAACTCAGAGTGCCACAGATTTTTTCTAAATCATGTCTTTAAATAGTATTAGGCCACTACCATATCAGTCTAGTTTTGCTGATGAATGCTTAATGGCTTTGGCTCATGATTATGCCTCCAATGCCAGGATAAGTCAATAGGATTAGGCCCATTATGTCTCTCACATCTCTGTTCTGCACAGTTCAACTTCAATAAAATATATTTAAAGGGTATTTACCTGTCTCTGAGGGGTGGTGTAAGGATAAATTCAGCAGTATTCCCACAGCAGACTGAAAATATATCTGAAATTTTCAAAGCCACCTAGTGGATTTTGATGTACCGCTCCCATTAATGTCAGTGGGAAGAGTATATCTCAGAAATCTCAGCTGTAAAGCACTGCAATACATGAAGAATAATGGCAAACACAAAATTTAAGTAGGGAGCATAAGAAGATATGCCTAAATCAGTGTTCCACATAGACGTTTTATTTCTAATTTTTATGTCCCTATACGGGCTAAAGGAAATGAAATCAGTAAAATGTGAGTCATCTTTTCTAATTACCCTGTTAAAATAAAAACTAATCAAATTATTTTTGGAGATCAAACGTAATGATTGCCTCATTAATATTCTCTCCTTTCCTCAGGATGACCACACTTATTTCATGTTTTTATTAAATTAGGGGGTTCTAGAATGAATTGCACAGATCAGCCTAATCCCCTTAGCAATGATCCTGTACATTATATTTGGGAAATTCTGCAATTTGCAACTTGACAGGAAAGAATTTCCGAAGACATTAGATTTGCTCTCTTTTGAGAAGTCTGGCTTCTGTTTTAAAATAACCTGGGGAGTTCAAACTCTTGCTCTCTGTAAAATAATTTCCCAGAGAGGATAGCAGAAAAAAAAGGGTAGCAAATGGACGGGGGGAGGGGAACCCAACAAACCAAACACCAAAAAACAAACAAAAATTCCATGTTGATTTCAACATGGATACAGGTATAGCACAAAAAAGAGACATTGAGTAAGCTCTGTTGATGGATTCCAGAGATCAAGAACACAGTCCTCTTATTCTTGGAATAGCAAGAATTTCCAGGAAATTACCTGAAAACCCCAAAAAGCTGTGCAACTTTTGAGCCTGCAGCTCTTGCCTTATAACTCCTTCTCCAGGAAAAAACTTGTGGGATAACATCAGATTGCAAGTGATGTGAAAGTGATTTAGGAGTATTCAGCTCTAAATCTTCTCTAGTGTGAAAAGGCCACTTGAGTCACAAGGTAAAGGAGAAAAAATTTTCTAAGGTAGGCTTTAAGCAGTAATCCTTAATATATTGTACTGCATTTGGAAATATTTTGTAGACTCACAAGCATAAAAATTAAGTAATTTGGAAACAAGGCACCCATTACCTTGCAGATTAATTGAATAATAATGTATTTTAATAGGTGCTTATATCCTAATTCACAAAGTTTATGAAGATTTGGATTCCCTCCAGAGTTGCTTATTCCTCCACGCACTTAATTCCAGAGGGTTTAATAATTACACTCTGATGCCTTTCAACCAGTAGTTCTCCTGGAACTTCAGAAAAACACTGAAATGGTAATTCAAAAATGAAGCTATCTTAAAAAAAAAAAAGAAAAAAAAGCAAACAATATTTTATGCTATTTTCATAAGTAGAAATATATTTTCCAATTATTTCTGGTAAATACAGCACCTCTGAATGAATCTGCTTAAATCAACTAAACTATCAGAAGCAATAAAAATCCATAACAAAAGATAATGCAGTGGCAAAGGAGAACATTTTCAGCCCATCACTGAGAAACCATTAGCAAATTAAAAAAAATTAATGGAATATTATTTTCAAGTAATAACCATTAATCTTTACTCATTAAATGTTAACACTCCCTGGTTTTGAAAGCTTAATTCAGATGTGAGTGCAACCAGGATTCTTAAGAATGGTGTAATGCTATTATTGGGAGCGTTTTGGTTTACATCAGCATAGGAATTCCCCAATTTAAGTAAAAAATTAATAAATGAACCTGAATGGTTCCAAAAGAATAAGAATTCTGTTGGTCTGAAGGAACATGGGAAAATGTGCACTGCAAATCATCTTTGGCTTTTAGTTCTATTTCAGAGTGCTACTTTTTTCCAAAACCAAGGATGAGCTAATTTGAATACAGATACTAAAAATATTCATTAACAGTAATTACTTTTTATTTACAAAACTTAAGGCCAGACTCAACTGAGGCTGAAGAAGTCACAAGACTGCTCATAGAGCATTGAGAGAAAATTAATGGTGGTGTGAAACTGGTTTAGTGAATAATGTTTTGGGATCTTTTTCCTTTAGCCCCTTTTCTGAAACATTATATGTTGATTATTGCCAAAAGCAAGACACAAACCCAACAGATGAACACCTTTTTGACAAGAACCAGCAAACCAGGGACTAAGTGAGACTCAGGCTGGACTTGAAACATGGATGAGGCTCAAGCTGAAAACAAAATTGCAAGTGATGACTATTTTCCCCTGTGACTGAATTGCTAGGCATGAAATGGGTCACCCATCTACTCCAGTTCTCTTTAACAATAATGTAAAGGTAGCCAGGAGTGCTGGCACCAAAACCAGTGAGGAAATGTTACATATGATACCCAAAGAGTGTGACCTGAGGATTCAAATGGCTGTGAAAATGTCCAAGACAGCAGGCTAGAGCAATAATTATAATTTCCACATAAAAGGTAATCTCGCTGATTTAGAAGATGGCTTCTGCTCCTGCCTCTGTTGTTAATTCAGGTACTTTGTGTCTGGTACTTGCTTTCTAGGGTAACTCTTTTATTGCTTTCTTGGCTGAAATACCTATTTCCAGAGAAAAATCTCCTCGGGGTACCTGAGGGACAAGGATCTGCTACAGCAGGCACATTTTGATAATAGGAACTCTCAGTAAGACAAATGATGCTGTGGTCCCAAAGCGTTCAAATCCACAAAAGTCCACTTGATATACCTGGGGCAGAGTGAGCACAGACGAGTCTAGAGGAAACTGCAGTAGGTTTTAAGTCATTCAACAGTTCCTTTGAATGCTGACCTTTGAAGGAAAAGATACACCCAATCAAGCTGTGCAAACCAGGAGTTTAAGAGCCATCCTACATCAAGATGTCCAGTAGAGAGGAGATATAAATCTTATTAAAAATTTTGAGAGATTGACCAAGTGTATTAAGAAGACCCTGCTCATGAAAAGTGACCATGATTAATGCCAGCATGGTGCCCATTGGTTCCAAGGATATAAATAAACAATCCAAAGGGATTAGCCCTGCCTCAGAGCCATAGTGCTGGCATCTCTGAGGAGTTCCAACAGTGCAAATGGTCCCAGAGCGTGAGTGAATGCCATTAACTCAATTAGTAATTGATGACAGGCACTTAAAACTCCAGACTGTGTTAAAGCTGCTCGTTAATTATTATCATAGCAATGCTGGGTGAGGAAAGGTGTGAGGGAGCTGCTAATTCAAAGGATCTGGCAAGAGGTAACTGAAGCCAGCTATTGTCCCATTTCCATGTCATAGAGAACCCTCTGTGCTTGCAGAGTCCTCCCTAAATCACCTTGGCTCATTCATACCCTGAACAAATCTTTTGGGTGAAAAAACAAGGAAGTCACTCCATCCTCTTTTCCCTTCCCTTCCCTTCCCTTCCCTTCCCTTCCCTTCCCTTCCCTTCCCTTTCCACACACAAGCACTCAAACCTCTGCTAATTATTTTGTTTGGATGATAACTATAAATTCTATTTGTTCTCATTTAAGAATTTCAGAAGCCCCCAGATGGACTCCAGGTATTACATTGAAGCTTCCATGTCCCATATTTAGGTTTTCACTGCACTAAGGAATTGGCCTGCACCAACATACACAGCTACAGTTCAGTAGCAGCGTGTTTTTGATGAGCTTAGTGATAGTTCCACAGTATCAATTATCTTTAGATTTGTGAAGCAAAGCAAAGATGATGAAGCAGACTGTACCAGCTCTTAATGCAGAACTACAGAATGTATAATTTAGCATTTATTTTACTGCCAGCATTCTCTATATAATGTGTTAGTGCACAAAATAGCCTATCAAATGCATTAGCAAACAAAAGCTATATAAAGACTCCTATAACCAAAAGGCAGCTTATGAATAATTCCCATTTCCATGCATTAGGAGTCATCCAGATAAAACACATAAAGTGCACTTAACTTGTCCCAATGAGTACCTATAAATTATATTAATAACTGTATACATATAATGCATATAATATCAAGATAATATTTCAGTTACCTTAAAGGATAAAGTTGCTTTCTTGGATGACTTTGGAGACAATTTGCAAGCTTGCTCAATTTATGCTGACAGTAATTGCTGTACAGCTGCCTGATTTAGATAGAGGGGAAAATGGCTGCACTGTACAAGTTACAGCAACAAAAGCTGCTGGGCTACCTTTTGTGGTATCATTTGTACTCATTGACAGGACTACTGCCAGCTGTTCAATTATCTGTCCAGAATACTCCAGAATACACAGTGCTTTATTGGTAGCTTAGGCAGAAAAAAAACCCCTATTTTTGACTCATGTAGTATTTAACAGTAGGTAAAAAACCCACACATTTATTAGATTAATATGGAGATTTGGGGAGTATTTCAAAACTATGATGACAGAAGAAATTACATGTTTTGTGCCCAGAAATATAAAAGCTATAAAGGAAATAATGGCATGCTCTGATTCGGAACAGGGTTTTTTTTTCATTATCAATAATAAAATAACATCAAATTACATCTACAAGTCTACAAATCCACAAACACAGTTTCATGTGTTTGCAGAATCAGCTGTGCACATTCAATTTTCAAGGTGTTTTTTTGCTTCCACACTGAAACCCACCCCTGCATTACCATTGGACAACTAAAGATACAGCAGCCACAATTAATGGCATTGCTTCTGTGGGTTTCAAATTTTGCCAAGAAAGCTTCAAGCAAGCACCAAGCTGCAACAGCAAACGATGACAGACACATCAAGTCACCAATGCAAATGGAGGAAAATTAAATGGACAATTGTGGTTACATGATTTAACCTTACAACAGAAATTACACAGCCTATAGAATACTTAAGGCTCCCCTAATTATATTTTTTGTAGGATTCAGCTCTTGGAAGGAGTGTGAATCATGGGTCAAAATGTAAAAAGGGTCAGAAATGTGGTATTTATGCTCAGCTGTACACTGAGACAGCACAGAGCAAAGGCTGAGGGCTCTGGCAGAGGCACACATCACCTCAGACACGTTCAGGACTGCAGGGCATTAACTTGCTTTTAGGTAATCAGGAAATATTGCCATTATCCTCGGCTCACTTTCTTCTCTGGGATTGCAGCTGACTAATTACCACAAAATAATTTAGGAACAATTAAAGCATTTCTCAATGCTTGTTGTTTGAGAGCAAGTTCCTTGATGGAGTAATGAGCAAAGGCATACACTAATCACCCATTAACGGGCAGGGTGCTTAAACATCATTTCATCTTGCTCTAGAAAGGGTTTTGTGCTGCTTAATTTAGTGCCTTTGGTAGACTCAAGGGTTGAAGGCTGCTGAAAATGGGATCCAAATCTCTGTTTAGTTAGAATGTCACATGATACGGCCTCATTGCCTTTTGACTGTGTATATTAGAGATTTATGCCTTTCTTTCATCTTGTGATCTCTTGGGAGAGGTATTTGTCCTGTAGAATGAGTATAACAAGCTGCAAAACTAAGATGCCACATACAGAAGTTACACAAATGATTTTCACACTGAATATTCAAGAAATATTTGCTATGCAAAAGAACCAAGTCTGTTTTTTTTTCTTGGATGTAATCTTGCTGTGCTTTATTGAGGGGAGCACAACAAGGACTAATTGTGCCCTATCTGCCCTGGGAGACAACACATCTATAATTTAGAGAAGCAAATATGTTACCAGAGCCTGGAAAGCCAAGTAGAGGGAAGAAGTTTGCTTATCCTCTCTTTATGTGACCCCAGAATGAAGAAGGCACAGAGTGAAACAGCAAACATTTTGTGCATCTCCAGCTTGACCTCATCTTTTAGCTGCTCCCTGCCCAGAAAAGTTTTGCTCTCCCTTTTTCTTTGGCACTCTCCAGTTTTCTGTGCAGAGAATCTGTCACAGACAATCCTGAACAGTTTATGAATTGTTGCCTACATCCCCTCTCACTGCTCTTGCTTCTGACTGTGGTTGCAAACTCAGCTGTGACCCTGCAGAACCTCATCATGTCCTCAAAAACACTGGAAAAAGGATTCACAAAACTTCTCACTGGGTTCTTATTTTTAATCCTATTTTTTCAACTCAGGTTTTTAATGATTTTCTGATGACTATGTCGCATGTGTGTCTGCCCTGCTCAGTTTTGGACTTGTGACTACTCAAAAAATTTACAAAATAAAGTTCAACAAATATATTAAAATTCTCACAAGTTTTGTGCAAGTGAGCAGCCTGGTAGGGAAAACAGATGAGAGTAAAAATCTGTACAAAATTAAGTGATAGATGGCAAAAGCAATCCTGTCAGGAGGCACTGGAGAATTCACCCCAAAGACCATCCATGGCAGAGAGGATTCAGAAAATTCTCTAACTACAGAACTACAGCTTGTAAAGAAGGAAAATTATTTTTTACAAGGTTACTCAGATACACAAGACTTTGTGGGGAAGATCCTTAATCCTCTGTTGCAAACAAAGTATGCACTTAACCTTTACAGAAGACATCTCACTTGCCTTTACTTTTTTCTTTGTCAGTGAATCTGGCTTTTAGTTAGCAGATGAATTTTATAAATTACATAACCAGAGAGTAAATGCTTGGTGCTTATTATAGAGTGCAGAAAACAAGACACAACTGGGGTCACTCTGAAATATTTCAGTGAGATAATCAGCTGAGGGCTTTTGGATTTTTGGAAAGTGCAGGATTTGAAAGATTATGGAAGGCTCTAGGTCTCTCAAAGTCAAAACCACATATATATCACAGATTAATAGTAAAATCTATTGTTAAACATCTGGTCAGTGTAGGAGCCTTCTAGTGAGTATTTGTACATAATTGGAAGGTATTGGTAGGTATGAATACTATAGATAAGTCAAACATAAAATTCTGCTGAATCCTAGAGGATACATCTGTTTAAAACCTACATTTCTTTCTGTTAGTCATGCTATTATTGCCTTGATACACATAGGCTGGGGCTAATTTACACCTCTCTTGGTGACCCTAATGGAAATAACAGTGGGGCAGGCACTGTATTCCTTTCATACTCCAAATTTTTATGGAAATTCCTCCAGCAGATTTGTCCTGAAACTCTGATTTCTTTCATGTTTTTGTAGAAAAAGATCCCTATTGCAAACAGTGATTCAGCAGAAGAATTACAATATCCCTTGAGATTATCATAACCTTTTATCATAACCTCACCCAAGAAGACAAAATGAGAATATTAGGCAAGTCACATTTTGCTTTGAGGCACAGATTTTTCAAGGGGGTTTCAGTGTCATTGATCTATGCACAAATCTAGTCCTGATCACTGCTGTGTCTAAACCTTCCTCCCCGCTCACTGGAAATTATTTTCCCAGCTTGCTTGTGCAGTATGGAGGTGTTATTTCATCAAAGGGGCCTGCAGCCCATGGTCTGGGAAGCGGTCTGAGATTACAGGACTGTGCAAGAAGCTGGTGACAACTGCAATGGAACCCCAAACCAAACACCTGAGAGAAAGCTCAAACCAGCAGTGACCTGCTTTTCTTGATTAGATTTTGCAGCAGCAAGACCAGACAGAATTGCAAACACAAAGGCATCTATCAGGAAAATGAAGTCTCAGTATGGATTTCAGTGAGTCTGTAGCTGGAACAGGAGTTTTAAAATATTTATAGGACATTCACAATTCACGAGTTATAGGACATTCAGCCAATCATGTTGTCAAAATCTCTGAACAGATATTGGAGGGTGCCTTCTATTTTAGAAATACACAGCAGTTGCTCTATGGTAACAATTGATAATAAGGATACTTGGAAAAAACCCCTAACAACCACAAAAACAAGCAAACAAACAAAACGAAAAATGCAAACAAAAAACTACGCCAAAAAACAACAACAAAAAAAAGCCCCAAACCATATGTGTTTATTTTTTCCCTGTAGAAAAAAAATGTTACCACAAGTTCTTACTAGTACCTGTAAGAGTATCTTTTCCCAGGTGTTACTTTACTCCCTGCTCAGGCATCAGTTCATCTTAGCTGCCTGCCACCACTTTACATTTTGATCACATTTTCTGAAATCTGCCTTGTGACTGTGATGGAGTACAGCCTGAGACAAACCCCATGTTTGGGGCTTGCACAACATTGGGAAATGTAGCCTTAAGTCTCAAGCATAGTTCAGGGTTTTGAATGGGACCAGTGCAAGTGCCTTGTGCCTATGGAGATGGGAGTAGGAAGGTGCTGGTCCCTTGGCCAAAGGGATTGCAGAATTCCAACTCTATTGTGTATTGTATTTGCAGGGCCCCTCGTGGCAGGAAGGAATGATGAATCTGACTCCATGTTCTCAGTCAGACTCCATGTTCTTTAATATAATATATTATTATAAAATAAATTATAAAATTTATTATTTTATAATACGATATTATATTAAAGAATACTAAGCTAAACTATACTAAAGAATACAGAAAGGATACTTACAGAAGGCTAAAAAGATAATAATGAAAACTTGTGACTCTTTCCAGAGCCCCCACACAGCTTGACCCTGATTGGCCATTGAGTCAAAACAATTCACATGAAACCAATGAAACCATTGTTTACCTGTGGGTAAACAATGACCAAACACATTCTAAAGCAGCAAAACACAGGGGAAGCAATGAGATAATATTGTTTTCCTTTTTCTCTGAGGCTTCTCAGCTTCCCAGGAGAAAAATCCTGGACGAAGGAATTTCTCAGAAAATATGAATGTGACAATTGTGAGAAATTTTGCAGACCCAGAACAAGAGGGTTTCTCTCCCTTAACTGAAAAACAGAGGAAACACTCACCTGGGTCAGCTTCTCTTTCCAAGTTCCCTACGAATTTTGCCATGGCCATGCAACCCAACCAGCACCACTCACATATCTGATCTCTGCTCACTGCAAAACTTCTCTTTGCATCCCTGGGTGATGAAGCTTTTTATTCTCCCACCCTGTTCCAGCCCACCAGCCAAGCTGGACCCCCAACTCTGTGTCCTGTGGCCCTTTTTGTGACGTTGCATTTGACAGGCAGCTCCTCAGTGCTGGGGCATGAGCTGACACTGACATGGGGGCTGGAGAAATGCACAGCACAAAGAGAGAGCAGCACACAACAGTGGCTCGTGTTCCACATCCACACTGCTCAGAGTAGCTGGGGATCCTTTATGGGCTTCTGGTGGACAGGTGGTTTTCACACTTCAATCGTTCCCTCACAACGTGATTTTCACTTCAAAGATTTGGCAGTGTTGAAAAGGGGTTTTTCAACCTACACAGAGTTCATTTCAGTTAAGAGAGGTTCATCTTCCCCAAGTTTGTACTGCTGGAATGGCTTTGCTGCTACAGTGTTCAAAGTTCTCTCTAAACACCTTCTGATGAAGCAACACACCTCTCCTCCCTGAGGAGCACTGCTGCACTTGCACATCCACAGCCACGTGCAGTGTGCCTATGGGGTTTTCATGTCTGTGTGTGTAAGGAAATACATTTAGTTATATTCTTCTGAATTACATGTGGCACCAAGGACTCCAGATCTATGTCAAACTGCTATTTATATTGAAGTATGTCAATTTTTTGCCTTTTTTCTATTCCTCCTCCTGCCCCCTGCATTGAGTTTGTGAGAATAAGAGGAATCCTTGCCCCCAGGTCTGGGCTTGCAAGTGAGGGGATTTTGCTGTTTATGAGAAGGGTTTTTGCATGAGCCATCCCTCAGCCAGGGCTGAGTCCCAGGGAGGATGGAGATTCAGCTCCTTCCACTGCAGGGAGGCCAGAGGAGGGATTAGGGTTGGTGGGTGAGTAATGGACTTGGACACTGTGTCAAGCCATGTAAGAAAGTTATCTGGGCATGCCAGGAGCTTATAAATGAAAGAACCACTTCAGAGATGTGGGAAGAACAGACCTGTGAGACTTAATGACTCAAAGAAAATCTGTCTTCTAGTTAGGAGATGAATCCTTAGATGACTGACCTAAATCCCAAATAATTCCGAACAACGGCAGGAAGACTGAGCTAAGTGCAGTCTATCATTCAATCTTAAGTCTTTCTGTAGTAGTGTAGAGCAAAAGATAATACAAGGAACACCAATCAGATATCCAGAATAATGTGACAATACATGAAGGAGCTTAGCATAGGCAAGTAATAGCTGTAGGCTTCATTTGCTCTGTTTAGTTATGCTAATAGAAAATAAAGATTTCCAGAAAAGATTAGAAGCAAAGAGATTCAAAAGAAGTGGCCTGGAGCTTTCTATAGGCAGAAGTCAGAAATCCAGCTGAGTTACAAATCAGTGAATAAATATATTCATTACCTTACAGAGAGAAGAATTCATATTAGCAGTATGGTATTTGTTTACTATGGTTGCATTAAGATAATTTAATAATATCATATTTAGTTGCCTTAGAGAAATTAAGCTAATGTCATACAAGTTTTAGAAAATAAAAGGCAGATTGGTTTGTACCAAGATGGAGCTCCTCAGCATTGAGCCTGCTTTACATCAGCAGATGGCCTCAAACCTCTCATGAATCTTAACACAGGCTGAGGAAGTCAGGAAAGATTTTCTCCACTATTAAGTTACCTGCCTGTTACTGTTCTTTTTCTGTTCTGGTTTTAACAAATTCTCCTCTTTTTTACATTTATTTTCGTTATCACTTCCTATTCATATAATCACACATCCATATATTCCGTGTGACTGTAATGCATGTATCTGCCACATCATCTCTGTATGCCCTTCTAGTAAGTATGTAAAATTCAAAGTAAAATTATTTGTGTTCACTAGATCAAGAGCTCCACGTGCTCAGTATCTCATGGTTCCCAACTCATATCTGGAGTCTACACAGCAAATTGCAGCTTGGTGTGCTCTCTTGCCTGATAAATGCACTTTCAGAATGCAAACCATGGGCAGGTTCTGAGAGCCATGCACAGGTCCATCCCTTTTCTTCCATTACAGCACATCTCCCCACCAGGTGAAATGCTACCCCAGATTATTCTCAGTGCCAGCCCCCTGGGCAGGGACACACTGAGGCTCTCAGGAGCTGCTGTGCCAGTCCCCAGTGGTGTGATCTGGTTGGATTTTATGTCTAAATGCTGAATTTGCCTGCGGTTCTTTTGGGCTGGAGTGTAAAGGTGCGGTTTTCTAATCTAGAAAGTGTGTTTTCTAATCATGCAAGGTGTGTGAGCTTATTTGTAAGTACTTACAAACAAGCTGGTTTTGAAAGGTGCTGAGTAACTCCAGTGGATACAGCAGTGGAAATTCACAACTCTGGAAGAGCTTTACAGAATTCACAGAATTCAGAGAATCACAAGGTTGGAAGAGTCCTTCACTGAGTCCAACCCAGCCCCAACAGCTGAACTATGGAGGGGCCAGAACAGGACACAGAACTCGAGGTGTGGCCTCACCAGTGCCGTCTTTTCCAAGGAGCCCAGCCTGGAAAATGAGGCTTCTTTGCCTCAGTGAACTCCTTTAGAATTAATTACTGCTTATTTTGTCCTGAGAAATTCCTAAATGAGGGGCTGAGGAATAAATTTCGCTATAGGTGGTCTAACAGATTGGTGTCTCTGGACCATACCAACCACTCTGCACAGACACTGTTTCTGCCAGAACAACATTAGCACTTCTTTGTCAAAGCACTTCTGGTGCAAAAAGGAATTAAGACACTTTTTTTTTCCTACGAGGCATCAAGCTAAAATATAACACAATCTGCAAAGCAATTAGATGCAATACCATCCTAGGCTCATGGAGGCTGGAATTCATTGCAGCAGTTGCTGTTTAGCTCAGTGCATAGCACAAAAATCTAAAAACTCTATCTCTGAAGTTGTTTGCCCTCTGCACATCTCACCAAATTCAAAGACTATTGGATCTTGGGAATTAGTGATGGAAAACAGCCCCAACCACTCCATCATTCAAACCACCTTTTTAGTGATGCAAGACTGGTCTCCTAAATCAATATTTTAGTGTTTCCTCTAGGTCAGTTGAAAATTTTAATATAATAGCAAAGGGATTTAGTTGCATCTCCTGTGAACTATGTTATAACTGAAGAGATGTTATAGGCAGTACAATTTTCTTCATATTCAGCATACATTACTCCATTAAAAATTTCATTCCATGAGTGTAAATTAAACTCCAACTTGTTATGACAAATAGTTTCTTGTTTTCCTCATGTTTACATCTTTCATAAATATGTAAACTGTTATAAACTCACATCCACATTAGTTGTCATTAAATCAAAGCACTTTATACATATTTTAATGTTCTTTCTTGCACTAATTGTTCCAATCCTTTGATCATTTCTTTCACACAGAGTGTAATCCCATAAAAGAATGCTGAAAAATACAAAAATAATTCATAGCAGAAAGCAAAACAAAGAGACAAACATGATTTCTGGATTTGATTTGGTAGGAAGAGAGGCCAAGGGGATCTCTTCAAGACATTTTTAGAATCACTTTTATCACAAATCAAAAGGTGGAGTCCTCTTTACTTTGTGCTTGTGTACGGCACCAAGAAATTATGTTCAGGAGGAGACAGACAAGAAACAATGTGAGGAGAGAGTGAGGAAGAAAAGTAGGTGAAGTTTAGACACCTGAAGGGTACCAGCAGCAACACACCCACCCAGCATCCCCTGCAAAGCAAAAATCCTGGGCACCAAGCTGAAAATTCCTGGTGGGAGCCCCACAGGCCCCTGAGAGCTCAGTGGCAGGGAAGCAGGGGCAGAATCACAGTCAGGGCACTCCCAGGCACCAAAGAAAGAGCCTGAGAGCTTTTAATAATAATTTCATTCTCTCTGCAAACCTTCATGAGGTGTGTCTGGCTGCTCAGACATGGGCCTTGGAGCATTCCAATGGTTTTAGAGTGCTTAGGAACAGAAATATGGAAAATTTTCTCTGTTTGTAATATCAGAAGTAGCAGGGAGATATGAAACAGGAGGAGAACTTTCCACAGAAACAAAGAGCTGAGCAGAACCAAGAAAAAAACCACAAAAATGCTATTTCACATTCAAAAGACAAAAATTTATTGAAGAAGAATCCATAGAATATTTATGTGTCACCACAAACCCTATGATCTGCAGGAAAATATCCATGTGTGTTTAAAAAATAAAATTTCAATTTCGTTTTATGCTTTTGTTGCTTTAAAACAAGCTGGATTTGTTCTAAGTAATATATGCTTCACTTTCTGAGCAAACAAATTATTCTGACAGTTTTGACAGGGAACATCACTACGTCTGGGAGCTGGAAATCTGTGTGTAACATCTATTTAAAGCACCTCTGGGAAGAGCTAATGTCAAAAAACTTCAGTCCACCCTACTGTGTCTTTTAGCTGCAGCCATCTATCAGGGTTCATGTGCTCCAGAAGGGATTGCTCTTCACCAAAAGAAAGACAATGCAGTGATTTGTTCTTCTGCAAGGAGAATTTTTGCTCTACAGTTGCTGAAACTATAGCAGATGTTGTGGAGAGCAATATCCCATCTCCTTACTGCCAGTCAAGTCACTATTTGAGAGATGCTTGGTTCTCAGGAACAGCCCAACAAAAGCAAAAAAATCAGTGAAATTCAGAAAGCAGCCATAAACTTGTTTGTTTCATGTGGTCCAGCAAGTGCTTGCTCCAAGCTTTATGGGGAGCAGCAACAGGACAAGAGAAGGAATGGCAAGAAATGCTCACAAGAACCTTTTCCAAACTCTGCATAGGTCAGATCCTTTTTCCAAAGTAAATTATCCTAAATTCTATCACAATATTGACTCTTCAGCCAGGGGTCTGGCCATATTCCCAAGGCAACACTAAGGCCTCCCTCCCTCCATGGATACAGCTCTGCACAAGTCCAAAATCTAGATGGGAGTATGATTGTGGGGTACACCAGAATATCTCCCTTCTTTGTCACTGCACATCTTCACCCTCTGAGAACATCTGTGGGATGCACCAACAGACGTTCAAAACAAATGGGGACTTTTAATTATAGAGAGATTTCCCCAACAAAAAATGGCTTTCCCAGATGGTGGGGACTGAGATATATTAAAACAAACCTCCTCAGTCTCTGAGGCTGGCAGAATTAAGCTCTCAAATGTACCCCATACGGTCTCCATGCAAACTCATGGTTAAATATCTGTGCCCTCTTGGTGTTTTTACCAGCAGAAGAATTTCTGCTGGCACCACTCACCTCCAGATATTGTCCTTTTCTTTTTGCAGAAAAAGGAAAGAGCATTTCCTTTTTGTCAGTGAACAAGAATTATGAAATTAAGACTGACCTCAGAAAGATGCAAGAAACATCCTTCCTTCCCTCTTGTAGTATTAGAAGAGAAAGAGTAAACATACAGAAAAAATTTTTTCCTGTTTGTCTCACACATGAGCTGTTTGAAAGCCACTGGTAACCACAGGAAATCATCACAGGAGAAAAATGGCCAGAAATTCAATAATGGAATGTCTGAAGTGAAGACAAAAGTGATCTGGTAGGGAAATGCAAAGGAAGAATCTTCTTGTTATTAACTTGTGGAAAAAGTGTTCAAAAATCACTGGTGGGGAAGGAAGTAATCATCTTCCTGAGCAGCCCTCCAGATTAAGGAGGATTATGGATTTTCATCATATGATATGAGGTGTGGGCAGCAGCCAGCCACCCTCCCTGAGGACAGGAGCTGGTAACACCTTGCCACAGAGCACCCAGTAAAAGGCAAAGGGAGAGAGCCCTTAGATTTTGGTAGACTCCAGAGTTTGCATAAACAAATTCTTTATGAACTGCAAAATGTGCCATTTTATTTATTGCCATCAGAAATCATTACTTTTACATGGCTTTTACACGTACCAAATTTGTGCAATTATGAGGACTTCTGCATTTGCCATTTCCAGAGGCATTCTGAATTATTAGCATTGCTTCTCTAATACATGCAATTTTTTGCCAGAAGGACACCCTACCATTAATTCTGTACCTTCTCTAAATGCAGCAATTATCTACCAAACAGTTATTCTGTGCCATGCTTCAAGGATACTTTCACCTTCCCACCCTCCAGTGCTGCTGCTGGGCAAAGGAGGACAAGTCACAATCACCCTCTAGGGAAAGAGGGTCAAAAGGAGCCCCAGGACAATTTCAACTTTCTTTAAAACAGAAAAAAAGACACACACACACAGAACCAAATAATAAATTATTGCATGCAGACCTTTACTGACTCTGTTATTTGCCATTAAATTCTGCACATTAGTTCCCATGAGGATAACCTATAAAATTTTCAGATTAAATATTCAATTTAGCAGGGCACATGCAAATTAACCAGCATTAAGCAGCAGTGTTCCTCAGGTGCCAGCCTGGGCCAGGCTCATGAGCTTTCTTCCTTATGGAAACTATTTCTGGGATCAAAGATGGAAGATCTTGGGTAATAAACGCTTGCGCTCGACTCAGAAGAGGAAAACTCAAACTGAGATGGGTAAGAAAGCCTCTGTAGGAAGACCTTTCTCAGTGGAGATGTCAGGAAAAGGGGCAGGGCTGCTCCCTGCTCAGATTTTTGTGTTGGGGAGGGTCCAGCTGTGCCAGTGAGCTCTGTCACACACAGCCCAGACTCCACAGACCACAGGGACCCCTCAGGCTCTGAGGGAGGGGTGGCAGCAGGTGTCCCCAAGGAAGATCTGCCTTGTGCTGGGGACATGGTCCAGGGATGGGCAGAACAACCCATCTCTCCTGACAGGTCCTCGGGAGATCAGAAATTTCTAGCCAAGAGTCACTCTGTTCTCAGACAGAGACATCCCTCTAGCAGGAGTCCATATTAAAAACTTTCTTTTGAGATCAGTATTTTGGTAAGTCCTTTAAATACAGGCAATTAAAAGCCAATTTTTTTCATAAATAGATATTTTTGCTTAGTGTAAATACATTACATTCAGCTTCTGCCTCATTGAACCTAACCCTAACCCTAACTTTTTGGAAGACAAGCCTGTTCACCAGTTTGTTTAGAGGGTTCTTTTTCTGCTTGGAAGAGGCTAGGTCTTATTTAGGAGCTTAAATTAGAAAGACTAGACTCAAATTTCTACACCAAATCGTCACACATAGACCCTTTACTTCCAAAAACCCCAAGACTCTGCCAAGAAGTCTTGTGGCTATGGTCACTGTGCCTATAGAAAATGGATCAAAGGCCAAATCCCAGCTCCCCATCCTTGCTTTTAGGATGTGCTGATGTAGAGAAGAGAGCAATATGAGCCTGAGCTGTGGTAGGAAGAGACCCTTCCACCCTGGAGGTAAATAATGATGATCTTTAAGGTCCTTTCCAGCCCAAATCATTTTATGATTCTATGAATACAAAATCAGAGAAGCTGCTCATGTCATCCCTGAACAGGAGGGCTGAATCCTTGTGCTGTCCTCCTCCTTTCCCCTCTCTTCATAATTTAAAAATAAATTAAAGCAATTATGAATATGTTGCATCTCATTTAAATAAGAACAGAAAATGTGAAGCTGCCTCTCTGTGCAAGCAATGCAGCTAAGACCCTTTGCCATGTGACTTGTTAAATCAGATGCATTCATCCAGAAGACCCCCAGCACCAGAACTACAGTAACTTATGACTGTAGTCTGCTTATGACTACAAAGATTTTACTCCAGAAACCTCAGATCTCATCATTCACAGTGAAAATGCTGCCGAGAAATGCTGAAGTGATGTTTTTGCAGCCTGCTGTCACTGCTAGCTGTGATTACAGCCAGCCATCAGCACAGCACCAGTGTCTGACAAACACATGTGCAGCCAGCTCCTTAGCATGGTCTGTTGTGAAAGATGGATCAGGTGAAAAGTGATTTAGAAAAAAGAGTTAAGCTGGAAATAATAATTTTCATTTGCTTACTCAATTTTCCATTTTAGCTTTACATTGCTGAAGTGATTGAATTGCAGTGGGATATTCTGAGGGTGTAATTTCTATTGTAGAAATTCTGCCCCTGTGCTACAGACACCCTGATGTCATCCCTGGTATTAAACAAGCAGCCTCTCTGATATCTTCAGATGAAATAACCTGAAAGAAACTTGCTAAGGCAGCCAAAATGTTGGGGGCAAAGGGTTTTTCACCCTGGGAGGGTCTCCTCTGCAGTTTATTGCCAGTGTTTTACATCCCACAGGAGAGGGAGATGAATCCAAGTCCTGATCTGTGTAGCTATGGCTCAGCTACATCTCAATCAGCTCTATCCAAAATCCTCACAGCACAGCCACGACAGTGAACATCTAACGCCATTCACTTTTCAACAATTCATTAATTTTTTCTGAAGGGGCAGTAAACATTTATAGATACGTTGAATTTTAGAGGCAGCTCCCACAGAAACCAAAAGAGCTGCTGTCACAAATGGAATCACTCATCAAATAAGGGTTTTCAGGATCAGTGTGTTAAGTTTCAATATTATTTTTTATTCATATGAGTTTGCAAAATTCAAATAGGAAGCAGAAAGCAGCTTTTTAAGATAGCATGTGCTACATTTGTATCTAATGCTGCAGTGGGATGTATTTGTAGATTGCTTTACCAAGTCCACTTAAAATCTTAAATCAAGCAATTTAATGCCTGCTCACTGTGATTTGCAAGCATGTGTAAATTATTCTCTAATCCAGTTTGCACTTAACAGTTTTACCACAGCTGAGAGTCCCCTACTGACCTCGGGGATTGAGCAGTAAAAGATCCACCCCTTAAACATCAAGTGAATTTAGAAGTTCCCCTATTGAACCAATATGCCAAATACAAATATATTTAAGTATAATAAGAAAACTTATAAGAGTTATAAAAGGAGTAACACACAGCAAAACCTGTAATGTACATTTCTATTGATTTATAAGGCTTTTCTCACTAGTTTCATGACACAAAGGACAGGCCTTGAATAACTAAGACCAATTTGAGCAAACTCATCTTTGCAAGGAAGGCCTCTGTAGCACCAATTGTTACACCCAAGAACATATTAAAATGTTTAAGAAAAGATTAAAATGTTTTCCTTATTATTTTAGATCAAAGAAATTTGTTTTCTGCCACCCTCACTAGCAAAATGCATCTCACAGAGAGCATCAAATGGTCAAATGCCTCCTCAAGGTTTTTTTCAGTTTCATAAAATAGAAAGTTATAAGTGATTGATTCTCATTTATATGGAAATGGTTGGTTTTGAACAGTTTGCTTGGTTCACTTTGAGCACTTTCCAAGTGAGTCCATGGCTGAGTCCTGGGCCAGGACAAGAATCTCCAGAGGGGAGAATGGTGGAGCCTCCAGATTCAGCCATGAGAAGTCCCTGAAGGCTTGGACAAGCCAAATGGAAAAGCCAAACCTTTCCTCAACCACAGGAACTAAAACCCACACAGAATCATTGAATCTTTATGCCTGGAGAAGTCCTCTCTGGACTGGAAAAGATCATTGAGTCCAGCCATTAACCTGACACTGCCAAGTCCACCACTAAACTGCATCTAAACACCACATCTGCATATTTTTGGAACACTTTCAGGGATGGTGATCCACCTCTTCCTTGGGCAGCTTGACAGCTCTTTTGGTGGAGAAATTTTTTTCTAAATTTCTTTTTTTTTCTAATATCCAATCTTAACTTTCCCTAGCATAACTTTAGTCCATTTTCTCTTGTTCTATTGCTTGTGACCTGTGAGAAAAGAGCTGACCCACACTAGTTAAACTGCTTTCAGTGTTGCTCCTTACCTGGTGACAAAGGATTCTGGGGGACTGGAGTTGGTCCCAGAAGAAGCAGTGGTGGTGTTTGCTGTTCCATCCAAATCCCTCTTTCCTCCTCCCCCGTCCTGATCACAAAGCCAGCAAAGGGAGGAGAGGAGAAAGCAAAGGGAGAACCACAAAAGCAGAAATCCTGAATCCTCCATTTCCCTCTGCCAACACAATGAGCAGCTCCCTCAAGATATCTCCCACACCTTTACCTCAGATTTGGGGAGTCTCTGGCAAGATATCTCATCTCCCACACCTTTACCTCAGATCTGGGGGTCTCTGTCACCTCTCAGACCCCATTCCTACCTGCCAGTACTAACCAGATCATCCTCAGGCAGGTCCCCGCTGCTCAGGTTGCCAGAGGGCTGCTCCCCCTCCACCTGGGCTTGCACCCATGGGTGCTGCAGGCTCATCCTCTGCTGCAGGACCTTTCCTTCAGGATGTGCTCAGCCCAAGACTTTCCCCACCTGCCTGTGCTGAGGGTTGTTCCCAGACTTCCAGATGCCTCCTCCCTCTCTCCCTCTCCTCTCCCAGTCATCCTTCTCCCATTAGAGCCTGCTGGGACTCCCAAGGATGGGAGCAGCATCCTTGAAAATGGAAAGTGGGAAGAGTGGTAATTGATGGGCTGCTGCAGCCATTAGCCTCCTGTCAAAAGCTACTAGAGGGACAGGCAAAAAAGAAACCATCAAGAAGTTTCCGGAGATTGTGTTCCCTTCCTAAATCCATCTTTGCTCATTCCAATCTGGGGCCATCAACTCTTACATCAGGTCTGGCTTGGGCTGAGCTGCTGCAGGGTGCTGTGACACAGCACAGCCCAGGAGCAGCTGTCCTGCACACTGCAAGGAGGAAATGGAATTTTCCAGATTGAAAGTTACTGATGGACAATCTGGAACTTGAACTCATATCCTGTGCTCAGCAATGACAGGGCAGATCACTGCCACTCCAGGGAAAAGGAAAGCCCTAAAAGTCTGGACACACATTCTTTTAACAGGCTAAAACCCTTCAGCCTTGTTGCCTTTAAGGCTGGGCTGAAGCTATAATTCTTTAAAAATATAATGTATTTTAACAACACTTAAATAAAACATTCTTTTTGCATCTCAGTCCCTATACACCCTAAGAAAAGATACTTAAAATAATCTTTACCAAGATGTATATTTAAGAATCAGAGAGATTTAAAAACTGCTCCAGAATCAGAGTTTTTATAAAAATTTACAGCCTAAAATACAAAAATTACGAAGTAAGAAAGCACAGCTACCTGATGGAATCAGTGACAGTTCCAGGAGCTCCTCCTGAAGAGAGCAAATTGCTCCAGCCCACTACATAAGCATTTCCCAGAACAAATTATAAGGATTTTTCAAAAGAGAATATTTGCTCCAAACACCCCTTCAAACACTTAGCATGAAAGGCCATAATCAGGTTTTATAGCTGTCATAGTCTATTGGGTCAAAAACACATTTATAAAAAACCAGAACTTAAACACTTACAGGTATGATGGATGACAATGGAGTGTCCTATTGAGTAAATAATGTCTGCTCTAAACTCTTTTCTAAATAAAGGCTTACATAAGAGAATCAGTGGCTTTGAAGTAGCCATTATGTACTTTCATACCAATTTCCATGTTTCCATGACGATTGCTTTACTTTTTTATTGCTAAGAAAACTCAGCACAGTGGTTTTTTACCAAGCTTGGAGCAAGTGTTAATCAGACATCTCTGCATCAGGAACAACCATTACTAACAAGGTCTCAAACAGCCCAGTAGCTGAGATAAATATTAGAACCCTCAGTCCTCACCACAGTCCAGCATTCCCATCAAATACCATAATCTGTAATTTGCTTTATAATGACTGTAGGCAGATTTTTTGAGCAAATGTACTCAGAATTGAGTACAGAAAGATTGATTGCTTATTGTTTCTGCTTTTATATATATTAACCCTATAATTCATTTCCCTGGGGTTGTTTTTCTGGTGAATTTGGTTTTATGTCCTTATTAGGCTGAGTTGGCTGTATCTTCAGGAATGTTGAGTAACCAGGAGGAGTTTAGCTCTCCAGCAGGAGTGGATACCTGCTGAACACTTTGGAAGATTTAACTGTCAATGATACATTCCAACCCTTTGGAGATCAGCATGAAACACAGGCCAGATCAGGAATTAGTTGAAAACAATGAGAGGCTTCCCATGGATGGCAGAAACCTCTGGAGAAAAAAAAAGAAAAAAAGAAAAAAAAAAAGTGAAGTTTCCTTGCCTTTTGCTGAAGGACATTCTATTTGGTGTGAAAAATGACAGATACTTTTCAAGCAGTGCTATCTTGGAGTGTATATAATATTTCAAAAATATCTTGAAAGCTTCATATTTTAATAAACAGTTCCTACATCCATTTTTTATTAATATGTTTTTAAAAGAGGAGCAGAGAATTAACAGTGTGAGTCAGATCATCAAGAAGGCATAAATCATCACAGCTCCACTGGTTTCTGGTTTCAATTTACACTGCTTCTGGTAAGGACTCTCTATACCTTTCTGGAATCACAGAGTGAATTTATCATCCCCAAATAATTAAGGATTTAATTTAATTATCTGTTAATCTCTTCATTTTATGACTGGATTCTGAAGGATGGCAAGAACAACTGAGAGCTTTTGCAAGGGATGTTAATGATAAGTACAGTGTAAATCATAATTTTGATATATCCATAAATACTGAGCAAGTTAATGTTAAGAGCTAAGTGGAAGAAGGGACTGTGTGCCATATCATAGACATATAATCTCCTGCATAAATATATTATGGCTTATTATAAAAGCACACTCTGCACAAAATAAGGTCCAACCCTTTTGATTTCATCCCAACCATAAAAGCCCTCTTGGAGATTTTGATGTACTTCTATCCAGAATAGTTTGGAATAGGAGAAAATGAAACAGTAATGTTTAAAACTGACATCTGATTCTTCAGAAATTTAATTTTGAGCTATATTACCCTGAAATGCCAGGTACCACAATGATGGAACAGGGACAAATGCTTCAGGGAGAAGAGCAGAAAATGCATCAATTAAGGGATGCCTAATAGCCTGCAATTTAATAGCTTTCACAAACAGGAGGTAAAGGACAAAGTGTTCAGCTGCACAACAACAGACACAGCTATATGCAAATAAAATACTTCTATCCAAGAAGGACATTTTGTCTCTTACAACTAAACCACTCCCAGAGCCCATTTAAGCACCATGCTTTGACTACAGTAATTATCTCATGTCACTTAATATGATACAATATCTACTTATGCTTAATGGATCTGTTTTAATTTCTAAGGAAACTGCCTGTTTGCACAAATGAAACTTGTATGATGATTAAAATATAATTTTCACTCAGGCAATAACACTTTTCAACAAACAAAACCATAAATAGAGATGTTACATGTATTTGAAGACAGACTTATAAATGGGAATGTCCTCTAGTACTCAATGCCCTGACTATAAATTGCTGTATATTATGGAAATTAACCATTTCTCATCATTGATTATCAAAAGAAATGAATGAATATAAAACCAAAGCTAAGTTAAAGTAGTCAAATCAATGTTATCACTAAGCAAGTCAACCGAGCTTCAGATCATGGAAAATACACATTATTTAACTAATAATGCAACATAATTTACATAATTAACTGATATCAGAGCCCCATTTGCTGAAAGCATCCAAACAATTGTATTTTAAAGATTTTAAAATTCCTTTTGAAATGGCTACTGTTTGCAGCAAATTTAACAATGAGAAAAACTAACCCCAAACTTTTCAAGGAAACCCAGTTCATGAGACAGCAGAGATGCCAATTCCACTTGTTGCACCACATTCACTTCACATTTTTTTAAAAATCATCTGTTTAATTTCTCTTCTTTTCAACCTATGAGACATGCAGTTGTTTATGAAGTAAGTATGACAATCTATTATTATTTAATTTGACCACCATGATGGATTCCAATGCTGCAAGGGCTTTAACCATGTCCCATTTAGTTCAGCTCTACAGCATATACCAGCTCTAAAATACAGCCTGAGGGGAAAAGAGCCTTGTTTTTTTTTTTGTAATGCCTTTTTTATATTCATCCAACCTTAAATGGCATTTTTAAAGGCCACAGAGGAAATCAGTTTAGCTTAGTTTCCTCAAGAGCTCTCACTGTATAAATGTTGTTGTTGCAAATTCTCTGAAACTTTTCTCAAAAGTCAAATAAACTTGAGTGCTTAATGTCTCGAGAAATTTGTGAAGATGCAGCTAATATGCAAAAAAAAAAAAAAAGGAAAATGCACATAATCAAACCCTGCAATAAAAGTCTGATCAAGCAATGTGCATGCAGCCAGACAACTTGTCCACAAACACCAGAATCATCTGCTTGCAATTTATTTGCTACCATTGCAATATTTCTAATAGATTGATGCATATTTTCACTCACCCTCCATATTTTTTTAAATCTCTTCATTCTGGACAAATTGGTTTTGTTCATCTCTGAGGTCTGCAGATCAAATACATATCCTATGTGGCTGTAGATATATTTTACAACCAGTCAGGAGCCTAAAACAGCAGAGTGATGGATATCCTTGAAAACAGAGGCACTCCCTGGCTTTTAATGCTGCTTCCAACAACCACACAGTTCACAGCTCAGCACAAAGTAACCAATAGCTGAACACAGGCATAAAAAAAAAGAAAGCCAAAATCCCTTCTTTGAGATGATATAGGAAGAAGTCTTGATCCATCCAATGCTTGATTTAGGTCAGTGAAAAAAAAAATGCTATTATGTCAGCCATCCAACTTTAAGATGACTTTTGAGCTGACAGTCATGGCACTTTAAAGCACTGTCATGATGAGTCTTTACAAAGGGATTGTTTTAATCCTACAGAAAAAAAAAAAAAAGAAAAAATGAAAAGGAAAAATACCCAAGCTACTTAAGCGGTATGGAAATCATATGTTATAAAAATATCTTAAATGTGCTGCAAGGGAAGGAAGCTGAGAAATAACTCATGTAGTGTTTTCTACCTTATTTCTGTGGTTTCTTAAGGGTGGGAGAATTTTAGGATGGTGGGCATCTACAGACCTGTCATTCCCCCTAAATTATTTTAAAGTCTTTGTCTCTCTTTAAATAAAAATAAAATATCATATAAAATAGAAAATGCAGATATGTTAATTTTTAAGTTTCCTGAAAATCAATCAGTTACTCACAAAATTGTACCAATTCTTTTATGAAGGAAAGACATCAGTGAGAGAATCTGCCCAGGAGGGAGACCCCATAGAAAGCCCTAACCATAAAAATTTTGATCACAGCTCATGCTACCCAGCTCGTAGAACACTATAAGAGAGAAGGACCATTTGGTTTTATTGTTCATACATCTGGGCTTCTTATGTTCCCTTTTATAATTTCAGGAAATGGAAAAGAAAGCAGAAAGAGTGTGAAATTTCCCTCTCTGGTAAAACATAAAACTCCCTACCATATCTTGAATCCATTTCCGGAATGAAAAAATAAGTTTTTTTGACAAAAACTGATTTATTACTGGCAGTTACAACTCCAAAGCTGATCTTCTGCAGTGTGGGGGAGCATAACAGACCACCTCTACAGATGTGACTACACAAGGACACCCTTTTGAAGTGTCAGCTCTGATTGAAAGCCTGGGGATGTAACCCAGGTGCTGGAAGGAACTCATCCAGCAGAGTTATAGAAGAGATTTGCTTTGAATATCTGGTGTTGTGACTGGCTCTCTCAATAAGAAAAGGGATGGCCACCATGTTCTTTTGTGATTGATGCTACTTTCTTTGTCACACTGTGCTACCATGGATCCTCATCTTTGTGCTACAGCAGCACAGAAGGAGCATCACAGCTCCTCCTCCCATCTTACAACGCAGTGCAAGTGTACTTGATCAGGTTACACTGAATGTAAGACCACATTTGATATTCTGGTCAATACTCACACAACTCTTATGAAAACTTTGCTCTCCTTCTCTGCATGGAAAGGCAGAAGAGCTGTGGGTCTGAACCTGAGATGTTCTAATTGTGCAAGGTGCCAATGTTCATGTGGTACAGCAAACCCACATGGGAATGTGCACTGACCTGCAATTTGGGACCTGACCCACGCTTCCTAATGGCTGTGAGGGGTTTCACTAAATGTAAAGATCCATTTCAAATGTGGATACCAAATGTAGTTTACATCAAGATCTGTTATGTGCTAATTAAGGAAATGACAGACTGGTCCTGTGCATCTAATTGATTATTTTGTTCTCACATTTAGTATTAGAGTCCTAATGTTGTTCCATGAGAAGCATTCCCATTTATTTTAATGGCAGTGGAATCTGACCTTTGTTCAATAAAGAATAAAAGTGACTTATGTCATGTTTATCTGAAAGGACTAGCTATACCTCATTAAATTTCTTCATATTCCCTTAGTAATCCGCCTCTCAATTATCTAACAGTGTTCCAAACTTTTTCAGCCTTAATTTTCTGTCATTCTGGCACTACACCCTTAATCTGACTGCCATTGAAGAGATGGGTAATAATATTTCAATTTTCTTTGCATTTATTGTTAGTCAGATTAGTTAATGATTAGTTAGATGTAAGAGAATGTGTAGAAACCCTTCTTGACGTGATGCAATTAGTATTGAGGCCCCAAGCACTTCAGTCAAGCTCAGTGCAGACAAGTGCTGTTCTGGGAGCACGTGCTGTGCCTGCAGGCACAGCTGTGTGACTTCTGCATGGAGCAAACCCAGAGTGACAGCTTTATGCAGACATGTGCCTACCCACTAAGAGCTGGGTCACTGTCTGAGTGCTATTCTCCTCTTTACTGTCTTTGTTTATGCACCACTAGACCCCCACAGCTGAAAATGCACTTTCCTGGACTCCACCCACCACTTCCACCCAAAATGGATAGGAATCTCTCCCTGAAATGGTTCCTCTAACCAGCATAAAGATGTGCTTTGTATTCCTTTTTCCTCAAAAGATGGGGATGGACTTCTGGCTTTCCATGCTGTAAGAAGCAAAATTTTTCATGAGAATCCTTTTGCTTGCTGTGACCAGAGCTGATAAACAGCATAGCACATCCAGGCCAAGGTCAAGCCAAACATGACTCTACCTTGTGAATTTCTCCTTTTGTGATTTGAATGTTATGGTCAGGAGAGAGTGAAAATATTTCTTCTGAATTAAAGCCACTGCAGAATCACTCAAAATGCTTTCACCAAGTTAAGGGCTTTTGACATTATAATGTGCTGAAAAGTGGCTTTCAGCACATTTTTAACATGGTTTCATGATAAAATCCTCATTCAGAAATAAACTGCCGTAGTTCATTCACTATACTCATTACTCTGACAGAAACACTTTAGGAGAGCAACTTCTCTCTGGACTCAGGAAGTCTGAAGCCCACAAATGCCAAAGCACTGGAATTTCCAGGTCTTGCTGACAAGGTGAAGGGGTTTGAGTAGAGCTGGAGTAGAGCCCAGCTATTAATGACCAAATCACTCTCTCATGTCCTTCAACTCCTTTCCACAAACTCTGACCTCTAAATAAACCTCCTTGCATCAAATATAAGATGTAATTCCTCTTCTCTCTTCACTGAACTATAAAACTTCTCCTACATGACCTGCACTTTGGAAGAAACAGGTGAAGAAATTAAGACAAACACAGGTACAAAAAAAGCCGTATTGAAGTTTTTTAAAAAAAGCAACAGCAACTGTCAAATTTCCCACAAGTTCTTACAGGTGATACTTCAGTATTAATTTTCTTCATTTGGCTGCCTTGGTGGGTTCCACATTTGTGCCATTGAACAGTGGCTGCTGCTGCTGTGGGTTTTGCTGCTTTGCTTCCAGTAAGGTGAGATGCTCAGCTTTTACCCAGTAATTTAGTTAAACATAATGGAGTGAAGTCATCCCAGAATATTTACTGCAAGCTCAAAATCCCACCTCAGCTGCATTTACTGAGTGCAATAACACTGTGTGTGTTCCTGTAAGTATAATTTGGTTCCTATAGCAGCTCTCAAATTAACAGAAGAGGAAGAAGATTTGATTGCAGTAATCGATCACAGGATTATAAACCACTGGTGTGGAAGGCAGAGAAAACAAAATCTGCACTGCAAGGAGTACTGGGAAAGTCTTTGCTTTCCAGTAAAAGCTGAGAAATATTAGTAGGAAATCAAGAGTACTGCTGACACCTCATTTGGATAGTGGATACAATTTTGGTCACTCATATTTATGACAAATGAAAACAAAATGAGAAAAGGTGCAAATAAAGGCTGGCAAATGATTGGGGCAGTGGAGAAACTGTCATGACAGAAATTACTGGAGTCTAATTAAAGTAAGGCTGCAATCTATAAATATACTTGGAAAGGAAGCAGAAATGGGGAAGAGCTATTTAACCCCAACTTTAACACAGGGCAGATAAGTATAAACGAGAAAGAACAAATGCAAGCTAAAAATAAAAAAAATTATTTGTGACCATCCAATGACACAGGGCAGATACGTATAAACCAGAAAGAACAAATGCAAGCTAAAAATAAAAAAAATTATTTGTGACCATCCAAATCTGGGGTATATTCCTAATCAAAGCAGAAAGGAATAAGTGTTACACAAATATAAGATCATTATTGAGTGGTTTATGAGAGGGACAGGATGACAGGGTTATGACAGGCATTATGACATCCTGAAAAGCTGCTACCAATTTCCTACTCCTCACAGAGCTCTCCTGACATAATTAGGCAAACATCTTTGCAAGTTGGGCCTGATGCTCATCTGCACTGTGAGCACCAGCTGAGCCCATTTTCTGCTCCCAGTGAGAACACAATGCCCCATGAAGTGGTCTTAGGACTGCTCTGACTTTCTCCATTTGCCTCTGTAAGCCCCTGAGTCCTTTTGGCATCTGATCACCAGGACATGATCTGATCATACCCCTGCACTGGGGATCAGTCACAGTAACCAGATGCAAAATGTTCTGACAAGTAAAGAAAATATAAAAATCCAAACAAACAACCAAAAGCTAACAAAAAGCTAACAAACAAAAGCTACAAAAGAGGAAAAATATGTCAATCTGCAGTCCTGTTTGCTTATGATGTCCTCAGAAGTGAAAGAAGCAGAATCACACTCTGATTCCCATCACAGCTCATTAACTGACTCTGGAAATGGATATGGTATCCCAGAGCCACAGCCCAAACCAATGAACAGGGAATGTGAGACTCCAAACTCATGGAGAAAAAAAACAGAGTAAAAATACCCCCTGTATTATTGCAGGAGAAGCAACTGCTGGGAGTAAAAGGAGCAGAACTGGAACACCCAGCTCTCCTTCGCATTTCATGAAGATCTTATAATGGCTTGGACATGTGCCATCCGGAGCAAAAACACTCCCTGTATTATTGTAGGAGAAGCAACTGCTGGGAGTAAAAGGAGCAGAACTGGAACACCCAGCTCTCCTTCGCATTTCATGAAGATCTTATAATGGCTTGGACATGTGCCATCAGCTGAGCTGTGATGAAAACAGGTGCAAACACACGAGGCCACAGTGACAGGGAGATGGTGTGCCCAGCTCTGCCCACAGATAGCTGTGACTCACGGATAGAAGCCTGGAAGAAAAGAAGAATTTTCACACCCCCAGCTTTCCCCTGTGTCTCCAGCCTGAGCTGTCCATTGTAGTCTCCAAAGATGATGGCAGCTTTTGGCCAAAATACAGAAAACTGACGTGTTCTGCTCTTCCCTTGCCTCCAGGACTGGTTGTGCTCATAAGTCTGCACTGATCCTGCTGCGTGCTCAGGAGCTGGGAGCTGGATGTCAATCTTTGTCTGTTCTCAGCAGGGGGATAAGTCACCCCCAAACAGTATTTTCCTGCTCCTCCTGCCACTATCAGGAGACTGAGGACAACATGCCCATTGTTGTCCCACACTGCCCATGTGAGCCACACAGATGTCTGAACACAAGCTCCTGCTCACTTTTTTTTGTTATTTCAATAACAGACCCAGGAGACACTTTTAATGTTCTTCCCTTGAGCATGTGTGAAGCCACCTCAGTTCTGGCAATAAAACATTGTGAGGTGGACCAGAAAATTCATCTTTTTTTACCAGGTTATCTTCAGGGCAGGTTAGTTCACTTATCAGCACATAGATCTGGCTCACAGCAGGCCATTGTGTACAAGCCATTGTGTTGGCAGGCTGAGGACAAGCAGCTCCCTTCTCTGGCACTGCCTTCCAGCCCCTCATGCTGGGAATTTCACTGAACTCCTGAGCCTGCCCAGTGCTTCATGGAAACACCAACCCTCATAGGGCAAGGAGTCAGCTGTTTGCAAGCAAAAAGCACTGGGAAGAAGCCACAGTGCAGCAGTGTGAGAGTACAGAAGATCATTAGCAGTAGGAAATAATGTCTATTTAATGGGCTCTACTATTTGCATATATATTAACTCAAATGAATACTTCAGCCACATCCATGCACTGTGCTAGAGAAATATGAAGGGGAAAAAAAGGCTTTTCTCATATATAAATGCACATTGGCAGACATGGAGCCTTTGCAAAATGCAGCACCTATTCCTGCTTAGATATTCCAAGTCACACTCAGTGGCTGATTTCCAGCCTGCAGGAGATGGAAGAGAGAAGGCTTGAAAGCAGCATGGGCTCCTGGTGGAACAAGATAATCTGAGACAACCTGCCATCTCCACTGTCTGTCACTAAAAGGCCTCATTTGTTACAGATTTTTTACTTTTTGCAGGCAGTGTCTTCATCAAACTCAGCTACACAGATTTTAGGATCCCAGTATGAGGTGTTTAACAGGTTCTCCTTTCTTCCACTGCATGTGTTCTGTGTCTCAGCTTGTATAAAAGCTGTAGAGAAGAAAAAGCAACATTGTCCCATTTCCATCAGTGTGCTTAGACCACGGCATACAAGATATCAAACATCTTCACAGAAATTCTCTGCCAAAAGGCAAAACCTTCCTACTTATATTAAAGGTAAAACCAGACAGAAATTAAAGAGTTGTTTTTTGTTGTGTTTTTTTTTTTTTTTATTGTGATTTCTAAATCAACTACCTGAAAACTTCAATTGTCACCTCCATGGCAGTTTCACAGCAACACCTACTCCTGATTTGCACCACTGGGTTGGCTGTGAAGTCCTGACTCCTGGACCAGCAGCACTGATGATCTGTGACATGCTGTGCATTCAGGAGCCCAAAGTCTTGGACTTTGGTCTGCAGCAAAAGAGATTTAGGACTTTGGGCTCTCCTATTCTCTTTAGGGACATTTGGATGAACGCCTCTTCTTGCTTGGGAGCAAGAGGGCTAAAAAAAAGAGTAGGAGAGAGAAGTGGACAGATAGAAACACAAAAACTAGTCAAATCAACCCTCCCGAAAGGCCAAATTTGTTAAAATTGTCAAATATGAATAGACAAGAGATGTGGGATCCCTGGGAAGATGCACTGGTCAGAGTTACCAGATCTCTCTGAGCATCTCCTCTTTCCAGGCACCCTACAGCTGGGGCAGCCCAGCTAAGGAGAAATTTTCAGGACACGCAGCTCCAGGGCTGTCCTCCACTGAGTTTTGGGAATTTGACAGCTCACTGTAAACCTCTCCTACATATAACAAATTACAGTAAATTATATTACACCTTGTTGTAAGAAAGTCCCAATGCTCTGAAATTAACTTTAAACAAATTAATTTACAAAGCAGGAGTAAAGAGCTAAGCAGTTCCTGTCAGATATTTTTCCATCCCTAGTTTAGAAACTTCCACTGATGGAGATGTGACAACCTCTGTAGGCAATCTAGCCCAGCTGCTACAGCTGAAAAGTTATATTTCCAAGCTCATTATTCTCTGCCATGTCTACATCAAGACCTAAGGATAGTTTTCCTTTTTGTCATTACTCTAGAGAGAAATAAAAAATGTCACTGTGTGTCCCTGTGACATCAGGCATTAAACAGTACCTGGGTTTATGCTTTAAAAATTAATTTTCTATCTATGGTATAGACTCATTCTCAGGCTTTATAGATGTTATTTTATAGCGACAGTTTCTATTTCTCTCCCTTATTAGGTGCAGATAAAATTGTCTACATTGTATTTAATGGTGCATTGCACTCTGTGTTTTGTCTTTCTAGGTTGTGTTGCTCTCTGACATTGATTGGTGATACAATACTGTGCCTTGAAGATTTCTGCTTTTGTTTATCTATCCTGTGTATTCCTGGCTTGTTAGGAATAGTAATGGTTTACCAGTTCTGGTATTATTTTCACTAGAGCTGCTCAGCCACCTAAAGTCAGCTTGTCCCCAGTCACTGCAGGCAAAAAAAATATTGCATGAAAGGTCAACACATTAGGCTTAAAGAAGATACACAAAAATATCCTCATACTCTAAGGATATAACCTGTATTTTAGATAAACAAATATTGAATTATAAACAACATGAAATACAAAGCAATTGGGACACAGATGTAGTGACTTTCGAAGGTGCCAGGCATGGGAAGGAAAAGTCACTCTCCACATCCAGTGATTGTGCCACCATTCCCTCAGGGTTTTTCCTCCTTTAAAGGACAAATTCTACAGGGGAAGTAAAACCCAATCACTGCCCCTTTTCAGACAGATTTTTCATCTGAAGTCCCCACCAAGGTGACCAATTAATGTTAATCCAGAGGGCATTTTGTGTGATCAACCATTAGCGATGCAATCAACCCATTCATGGCCATCTACTGCCAACACATTTGGAACATTATGAAGATGGATCATTTTGAGCTGCTAGTTAGAGGGAAAAAGCTTCTTGTCCCACTCCCATAATAATTCAGACTCTGTTAGATGTAATTACTGATGGGCAATAAGGGAGGCTAAGGAAAGGGACAGACTGAAATATGTCCTCAAGAGCCTTAAATGCTTTGGATCTTAATTCCTTAAAGCCCCTTATCATTCTAAAAATATTAGCTTTGCCTCCAAAGGTGGGACTCATCTGGTGAAACACAGACATGTGAGGTCTGTGAGCAAAGCCATCCTGGACACCTTTGGAAGTCAATGGAGCTCAAGTCTGTGAAGTCAGGGGCTCCTGAAGGAGGCATCTAAACCCAGAGAGAGGAGGCAGGACCTGGAAGTGCCATTACTGCTCTTTGGATTGTAAAGGGATTTTAAGGTGACTGGATCAGATGGAAATGTCTTTTGCACTCTCACAGGACTGGGTTTCGCCCAACTGGTTTCTATTGTGAAGCAGAAAAACAATTCTGGCAAAGGCTTGTCATGGAAAACTGGTCACGCAGATGTGAGGGGTGAGCTGAAAAAGGGGCATTTCAGCAGGAAATTTTGTTCTGTCTGAGCTCTCTGAGCTACAAGTCCCTCTTTCGTGGGGTGACAGGAAATGGCAGGACCCTCTTGTCCCTAAATCTTGGTTTTCTGGGTTCTGGTGTTATGAATGAGGGCAGTATTTGCCTCAGAGTGCTCTGCTGTACCTCAGGCTGATGGCAGCAGTGACGGTGCAGCTCTGGGTCCTCCCTACTCCATGCGATGTCTTATTGGTACAAACCCACCCCAAAATAAGTTTATCCAGAAAACTCAGTTTAAGCAGTGATGAGGGTTGCAGCCCTGAGAAACTCTTTGGAAAAGTCATCACCTTGCCATTTTATCACTGTAACTTTAGGGAACAAAACCCTGACAAAAATTACATGAAATTTCCCATTAACTTTTAAGTGCAATCACAGTGTATATTTTAAATGGCCATGCAGAGACAAGGAATCCTCCATGAACACAACTGGAAAACAACAGATCTATTTTTACTGGATGTTTTCAGGCCTTATTCAGTACATGAAAATTAATGGGCAAAATTTTTCTACATTCCTGTGCTATTAAACAAGAAAAAATATCCAAACCACCTCATTCAATTTCTCATCTTGTACCAGCCTGTTCTAACAGGAACTGAGGCAGTTTGCCAAAGGCTAATGATTCCGTTTTATATGATTAGTTTCTTTAGCCAGAACCAGATATTTAGAGGAACTAATAATTTGTTGCACTGCTAATCTCTAAAATGCCTGCAAGGACTCCCATCTACCCACACTGAAGTGTAGTCATGAATCTTTTTGTTCATATTTTTGCTCTATGTTTTTGGAATTAATACATTAATGTAAGAAAAGAACAGTGAAAAGATTATATGACCCATATAATTTTTCACAGCTTGGCATCACAAGGATGTATAAGCACAAACAACATAAGGGAGAAGTTCCTAGATAGAAGCTGGAGGTTCAATTACAGAAAATTATGTGGCTATAAAATTGTCAGTATTATTCATAGCTGACATTGATCAATCAAACTGTCTTCAAGTGGAGGCACAGCATAACCTGACTGTGTTTGTGCAGTTTAGAACAGACTTCTGTGTCTCAGAGTGGCATTTTGATGGTGCCTGATAGTTTGGGATCCTTTATTCTTGTGTAACATGGAAAGAACCTGATATTCAGAAATGTGATGAAAATCAGTTCCCTTTATGATCACTTCTGCTGGGTCTTTTGGACTCTGATATGCTCAGGATTATTGATCATTTATAAAAATGTGGCATGTTGTAATCACAGACTTTCTTCTGTATCCTTCTAAGCCAACACAACTGGGGTTCATAAGGGAACCCTCAGGCCTCTTTATGATGCTGCCTGTAATAACACTAAATGCTGCATTTACTGGTGCATATCTCACAGTACTTAAGCTCCTAAATAGTTGAAAAGACATCTGCCAAATCTGCAGATAACAACGTAAAAAATGTTCCCCTTTTCATTCTGTTTCTGAGACAGCAGTGGGAGCCCACCTCTTAACTCCTGAAATCTGCAATGCCTCTTTTTTCTCCACAGGTGCTGCACTGTGAAAATCAACATTAAAAAAAGGCTTTTCAATAGAAAAAGGGGAAAAAAAAATTCCTATAATAAATTGACTCAGATTGGGCCCTGTGGCCAATGCCCATCAAAATTGTCATAAAAATTAACATAGGAATTACCAGATCAGAATGTCACAGACTAATGCTCCATCTGGTCCAACGTTCTGTTTCCAGAAGTGACTTACACCAGATGCTTCAAGGGAGAAATAAAATATTAAACATTTAGAGAATGCTATAAGTGTCCTAACCAGCCACTAACGTGGTCATTGGGCAGCTGCTTGGAAATCCAGTGGCAGAAGGAGCCTGCCAGCATTTCTGCTTTCCTAGTAAATAGAGCAAAGAAATGCATTTCCCTGTGGGACATTGGTATCTGCTGGGCACATTTATCATCCCTCCTGTCCTGGTGTGCCCACCTGCATCCAGATGCACACACCAATCCTGCTTACTTAATTGTAAAAAACAGGCAAGGGTTGAAGTGTGAAGGATTTTATCACAGGTGGGGAAAAGTTGCTCAGGAAGCTCACAGGGCCTGTTTAGAGGAACTAATTCCTTTGTTTTAAGGAAGCAAAGACATTTCCATCTGATCCAGTCACCTTAAAATCCCTTTACAATCCAAAGAGCAGTAATGGCACTTCCAGGTCCTGCCTCCTCTCTCTGGGTTTGGATGCCTCCTTCAGGAGCCCCTGACTCCTGACTTAAGGGCAGTCTTCAGAGGAGGAATGACCTGGGAGAGACTGTTTATCTCAAAAATGTCACTTCGAGGTTTTCTTTCCTGTTACCTGGGCGGACAAGTGTCTGATTTACACTGAATTGAATAATTTTACTGCATTTTTTCACATAAAGAATTAAAAGAGCTTGAGATAAAAGCCTGAATTAATACAGTCTCACACAGTAAATTCAGAGTCCACAGCCCACATCAGCACTGGAAGCACCTGGGGATGCAGAAGGGTCAGAGCATGCAAAGGCACTCAGAGCCTGTATTTCACACAATCACAGGATCATACAATCATTAAGGCTGGAAAAAGTCTGCAGTATCATCAAGTCCCACCTTTGACCAAATACCTCCACGACCACCAAACCAGAGCACAAAGTGCCACGTCCTTTTGTGTCCTGAACACTTCCAGGAATGGTGACTCCACCACTTCCCTGGGGAGCCTGTCCCAATGGGCCCTTCCATATCAAGGGGCATGGAAAACTCACATTTCTGCAAAATGTGGCCCAAGTTTGCTGGTTTCCTCATCATGTCACCCTTTATCTCCCCAAAACCACCCCTGCAGCACCAACACACTGCCAGTGCACAGGGGAGCAGAACCAGGGCAGCAGCACAAGGCTGCAGTGCCTGGTGGCAGCAGCCAACCTGCCAGGAGTGCTGCTCCTGGAACATCAAAATCCAGGCTGGGATCTGCTGGGCTCCTCCTGCAGGCACAGCTGCCTCTACCTGAGCCACCCCACAGAGCTGGGAGGGTCAGAGGCTGAGAGAGAAGGAATTTATAAGTCAGGATAGGAAGGCAAGCCTGGAGCTGAGAGAAATGGGATAAGAAAGATCCTCTTAGAGCACACCTGAAAAGATGGAAGGCCAGGGAAGAAAGAAACAGAGAAATCTCAAGGAAACAGTGGTAAAGCAGCCTGGTGAGGAGTATGTGAATAAGAGAAGGTTACAGGAGGAGGAGGTTGCTGAAAGGCAAAGAAAGGTGCCAAAAGGAAAGATCCTGACAAAGTAGGAACAGACAGAAGAAATGTTATCTGGGGCAGAGTAGCTCCTAGAATAGAATATGATCTTCTCCCCTCTTTGGAGTAGGAAATGACAATTCCTATCTATAGACATGTTTGAACAACTTCCATATTTTTTTCCTTTATTCCCCCCTGTTTCCTCCATCACAACCTTCAATTGCCTGAAGTCACATTAAGCAAGGTCTAATATTCACGTGGAAGGTTCATCATTTATGTGGGGGTAATTCACATTTGTGACATTGCCTTCGCCTGCACAATGGTGTGAGAGGCTGGTGTGAGATGAGATTTATCCTCTGAGCTGAAAAGCTTGTGAAGGTCATCAGAGTTCAAGGAGCAATACATTAGTTAGCAAGGCCCGCTTTGGAAGAGTTCTGGCTCTTTTGTCAAGACAGATGATTTTTCTAACCTGATTTCTGAAAGGAATAAGCCTTTGAGAAAATAATTTATTCCATCCTGAACACAAGAAAAATAAGAGGAAGAAAGAAATGGCAGCATCCTGCTGAGTTCTCTGAGAAGATATGCATTTCATTTTTCTTGAAAATTACTATCAGAAGCATTGCTGGGCAATTTTTACCCCTTCTGTTGATTTTTACAGGTGTCTAAATTTGGATGCAATCTATTCAATAAATAAGTAGGATGATTAAAAAGAGGTTCCTTTTTGGATTTCCCAGCCTGTTTGTTTCTTTGAAGCTGCCTCTCTTTTGTTACTACTGGTATGAGGTGAACTAGTACAAGATGTTGGGAGTTTCTTGTGTGCCTATCAGAGAGAATATTGAAGTGGTATCACCAATCCAGGCAGCTTTCAGTGGGAAAGAAGATCCTAAGAGAGATCAGGTTTGTCACTGGAAACTCTTTCCCACACTGCTCTCTCCCCACAAGTCGTGAGTTTTGGAATGGCTCAAAAAAAGTGGGATATCTGTGCTGTGTTTGAGCCCCTAATTCATAATGTGTGCAAACTATTGGCAAATATGTGCTTTTTAGGTCTGGCTGCAGCCATCAGACCCCAGTGTGGATCCTGGGGCAGCCTGAAGTGTTTTCCCTATCCTTTGAGAAGGAAATTAAAGTTTTTTAAAACTAAAACAGGTTGATGATGAAAATAACCTATTTTGCAAATATGAGGTCAAGAGTAAAATCAGGTCAAAAATATTCATGTTTCTTCAGAAGAACTGTGTTAATGTAACACTTTCAGTAAAATTAAAAGAAGGGGAAATATAACAGAGCAGCAAAACTTGAAGAGCTGATATTAATGACTCTACCTCTAGTAATGATCAGAGAGAACTGTCTAGACCAGGAGACCTATTAAGTCTTTGAGAATAAGCAATGCCTCCTTTTGAGAGTGAGAGGTTCAATTAAATAATCTGAGTGAGTTTTTGGAAGTTTGGCCAAGGCAGCTTATCTATGGGAGACTGCCTCTGAAATGAGCCTCCAGGCCCCAGTGGAATGTGCTTGCCTAAAAGGTAGCGAATTCCATCAAAATCATTAATGATGTTGCTTGCTGAATTCTGGAGTGCAGAGGATAGCCCTGGGCTCAGGAGGGCCAGTGGTGAGATGAGCTGAAATAAAGCACTGAGTCTGTCAGAACTCAGTCAAGCTTCTAAGAATAGTGCTCGGTGTTTTATTCATATGGGTAAATTACTTAATTTCAAGTCCCTTCATGGTGTTCAGCTCTCAGCAAGGCTGGGGTTGTCTGTCTGCCACACAGATGACCCTTGTTTTGATTCAGACACAATAAGCCTCAGGAAGAAACCAGTGAGAAGCACCTCTGAAGGGAAACTGAGGCAGGGGGGACTGCAGACAGGGTGACAGCAGAGAATGCAGAGTAACATTTGATGTATTTGAAACTCTGACTCTTTAAGAACTCTTATTTATTCTAAAAACAGGTAATTTTTTTTTTTTGCAACTCCTTGATTTACATTTTCCTTTTTCTCCCCCTGATGTCCAGGTATTAATTTCCTGTGTAGATTTGATACATGAGTTAGATACATTTAGCAAGAGGGTTTTTTTGGGTTTTTTTAATCTACTTTCGAAGGTACATATACACATATCAAACTTTAATTTACACCTATGCCTAGGAATCCCTTTTTGCCAGTTCCTTGTATAGTTCACCTGGCCACCCAAATGCCAAATGCTATAAATTGATTGGCACAATGCAGATCATTGCAGATTTTGAAAGATTCTTACAAGTTTGAAGTGAGGGAAGAATGTGAGAGCTCATTACACGTGCCAGGATATAATCTGTTGGTTACGCTTCTTTCATATCAGCTACAGTTCTTTGTGCTAATATTTATCCCTTGTAGAGCAGTTCTTTAAAAGCCTTTCCAATATTATTCACAAGGCCTGGACAGACAAAAGAGGCTAGGGAGACTCTGTTTTTGCATTTGACTTTTTGCTTTTAAACTTTTACTACATTTTGCCCTAGGAATTCCATTGTCATCAGGATGCTCTTAAATTAGGAGCACTAGGGAATCTCTTTGAGTTTGAATTTCAAAGGCTCTACTATGCCTATTTTTTGCCTTTTTTCACTAATATGTACACAAGAGTTCTACAGATTCAATGAAAAAATGCACATTCTCCTATTTTTCTCAATATCAGAGAAGCAATTATGTGAGTTGTTAAAAACTAATCCCTCTTAATATGGGTTTCAGTCTTGGAAATGAGTGAATACTCTGAGGAAGAATGGGTTAATAAAACCCTTTTAGATGAAGAGAAGCACAAAAAAAAAAAAGGAGCAACCAGCAGAAATTGGATGGAAGTAAACCTAGACTTCCACTCATCAGAGGGAAAAATATTTCCATGGTAAGAATGATCTGTATTTCAGTCTGTAGAATAACCTTCCAGTGCATTTCACACAAAACACTTCAAGATAAAGAATGGGTTAAAAAACCCTTTTTAGATAAAAAGAAGAAAAAAAAAAAGGAGCAACAAGCAGAAATTGGATGGAAGTAAACCTAGACTTCCACTCATCAGAGGGAAAAATATTTCCATGGTAAGAATAATCTGTATTTCAGTCTGTAGAATAACCTTCCAGTGCATTTCCCACAAAACACTTCAAGATATTTGCAACAGAACTGGACAAGACATTGCACAGCAGGGGATACACAAACTGGATAATCTAATAGATATTTTCCAATTCCAATGCCTGATGGTTTTGGAAAAGGAAAAAAAAACAATTATTACAGCAAATATAATAAATCTCTTACATTATCAAGCAATAAAGCAGCAATTACTAAAGGTCATGACTGTAATTAAACAGCATTATTTATTTTATTGCCAGTTCCTCATTTTCTATTAAGTTAGATGCTAACCCAGTTAAACTAACAGCCACACTTACTTCTAAGTATTATTTTTTTAATCTTTGAGAAACTTTATTGCTGGAGAGTTGAGTCTCTTTTGTTCATTCAATGGTTAGAATTTGCATCTTTTCATACAAGTATAACAATACATAATACCTAACATTTTCTTCAATGTCAAGGTTAAAATTAATTTTTAATGCTTGTCTTGTTGTATTTTTTAGCTGCACTCATTCATTTTTTTCAGTGTAGGCTCACTCATCTGAATCCTACTTGCTTGCCAAGTTCTCTAAGTCACATTTTGTTAATGCAACTCTACTGAATCTACTACTGAAAGTACAGAACAATAGCATGATCCTATTTTCTTCTATTTAAATTCCTTAATTTTAAAAATTGGGATGGGGACAATTTTCTGCTTGGTGATGTGTGAAGACTCACTAGCAGGCTTTATTATTTTGTCAAATGCTACTTCTGGTAATCACATTTGTACTACTATTCCTCAGCATTTTGATTTCCAACTCCATACTGGTTTTTTTATCTTTTTTTTTTCTATAAGGTTTACTTGCAGATGTACCTGGAGTTTTGCCCTACTGCTCCAAAGGTAATTTGGGTATGAATTTGTAATTTCTGTGTATGAAACTCACATCCTCAGCCTCCCATTAAAGGCTGATGAAGAGAAAAGTCATTAAAAACTCCCTATGTAGAAAAGCCTGAGCTAGCATGGAAAATAAGAAGGAAAGGAGTGGAATGGCTGGAATCCTACAATGTGAGACACACAAACCACAGAGCTCCACACTGCCAAGGCACCCATGGTGTGCTCAGGCAGGGCTCTAAGGAGGCTGCCATGGGGCTGGTCCTGCCCTGCGTTTGGACCTGGGAGCTTGCTCAGCCTTCCTCACCAGTTTAACCCAGAATATCTGCAAGTAGAACTGATCCGAAGTGAGGATCACCAAGCGGTTCCTCACCCAGTTTAACATCCAGCAGTCTGGATGCTGAGTGAGCACAGAGATTTCCCACAGGCATTACAGATCAAATTCTTCCCAGAACTGCAGTCCTGAGCCAACCTGTGAGGCACAGTGCTGGGAAGGATGAAAGTTTGACAAGAAAGTTTCACAGAAATGGATGCTTGGCAGAAAGATTTTTGAATGTAGAATCTGAAGAAGGAATAGAAATGAAAACAAGTTTTGATATAGAAGAAAAGACTTGCTGAGCCACTCCTAGTGGATAACTAAGAAGGTAAAGGGTATGTTAGTTAGAAGGGGGGTTTATGACTTAGAGCAAAGGATAAATCCACCTCAAACAAGAAGATGTTTTTACCAAGCAGAAAGATTCCACAGGCAAACAAGCCTGCCGATGTTGCAAGTAGAAAAAAGATCTCAGAATTTTCCACTGCAAGAAAACTGAAAAAAAACCTTCTAGCTTAAACTGTAATGTACTATGCTGCAGTGATTGGAGAATAGCAACATGAATATGGTAATTATAGTAGTTATAATAGGCTATAGGTAAAAGTAAAGGTATAGATTGGTTCTGCTGTATTAAGATGCTCAGCAAAGAAAAGTATATAATGCATTGTAACCAAAACTGAAATGTCTTCAGGCTTCTCTACAGCACAGCATGCCCCTCTGGTCTTTTCCATAAAATACATATTTTAACTCTCTTCACAATTATCCTATTCAAAATGTTTTCTAAGTAGTCTCCAGTCACAGTGGATTTTAGGTTTATAATCTAAAAATCCACAATTTTGCACACTGAAACACTGGATTCTCAGGACTTGGCTAGAGGGCCAGAAAGTCATCATAGAGGAAGAGATCCAAAAATGTTAAAGGTGATGAGGAGAGAGATGAGGCTGGAGAGGTGGCAGAAACGCTCAGGCAGTGCAGCCTCAGCCAGACAAAGCTGGGGATGGAGCCCCAGGTTACAGTTCTGCTATCAGGGTAACCTTAGACAATTTTTCTATTTATTTTATGGAAAAGGAAATGTTTGTCACACGTTTGGTGTGTAAGGCACTGTGGCATCATCTGAGCAGCACTCCAGACATGGAATTGGGAATTCCTTGTAGCTGTGAGCTGGGCTCCTTCTGGGCCAGGCAGGAGAATTGTTCACTTCCCAGCACAGCAGAAATGGTAGCATTACACAGCTTTTAGTTACATCAAGAACTGTAAATATGATGACTATTATTCTAAGCTATAGAAAAGCCTCCCCTATTTCAAATGTTTATCTCAGCTAAACAGAATGCTTTGAAGTCTTTGAATCCCTATTTCTCAGCTAAACCATGCAGGCTTTCAAAGGCATCTGTGGACTCAGGAAAGAGAAGAAAATGACAGATCTGAGCCCCATCTCTGCTTTTCAACATTCACCCTGTGCAATAGATTTAAACAAGTTGAAGGATCCAGGACAGCTCAAGAGTTCAAGTTTTGCAACTTGAAATTCTAGAGCATTGTCCTTCTATCTCCTATCTGCATTTCAAATTGTATTTACCAAGTACTTCAAATTTTTCTTTATAACAGGTTATTAATCTGACACATGATTTTGCAATACTTGTGCATTCAAATTCCTGCATAGTTTAGCAGATACATCTGACCTTGCTATTATCCTTCCTTTAGGAGATTTATACAGCATTCCTGCTTTGGAAAGATCATTAATTAGCATGCCAATAGAAAAAAATGGAATTGCCTGCCATCTCCTATGTAAATGCTTTCCCATCTGTTCCTTTCTCATTTCCTCTGCACAGACTCTACCAAAGGTAGCTTTAGTTTTTATACTCCTCTTAGAAAACAGTGCACTCATTGTTTTGCAATTTAAATCTGTTAAATGGTGTTGCATTGTGAAATGTGGCTCTATTAAAATAATATATGGATTCATGCAGTCTCTCAATATCTGAGCAACCTTCCAGCATATTTGGTGGATGTCCTGTCTTTAATACCTATTAATTCAGCTTAAGGTCTAAAGAGTCAGAGTTTTTTGCCTCCAAGACTGCTACTAATAATAATTGTTTAAAAAATTATTCCATGTATTAATTAATAACAACTTACAGCAGTATTCCTGTGAACTCTTCAGGGGTTTTCACATGGTACTGTAACACACTCCACAGCTCTTAGTTCTGCTGTGATAACAGGATTCTAGTCTCAGGTCCAAACCAATGGGCTGTGCAGCCCCCAAAATGCACTGAGCACTCACTTCCCAGTTATGCTCTCAAACCATGAGGAGCTCATGCCACACCCAGAAGAGCTCCTTGCACAACAAAAGTTCCATCCCTGTTCCTAACTGCTGTTTTTCACTAACAAGGGAAGAAACCCACAAGGATCACCCAGTCCAACTCCTGGCCCTGCACAGGACACCCCGAGAGCCACAAAAGTGTCTGACAGCATTGCCCAAACACTTCTTGAGCTGTGTCAGGTTTGGTGCTGTGACCACTGCCCTGGGGAGCCTGTTCCAGTGCCCAACCACCCTCTGGGTGCAAAACCTCTTTCTAAAATCCAACCTAAACCACAACTTCAGGCCATTTCCTCAGGTTCTGTCACTGTCACACAGAGCAGAGATCAGAGCCTGCCCCTCCTCTTCCTCTCACAAGAAATTTGTAACTGCAGTGAGGTCTCCCCTCAGCCTCCTCCAGGCTGAACAGACCAAGTGCCCTCGGCCACTCCTCATATGTCTTCCCCTCAGCCAGTATTTTGTATTTGCTCAGATTTATTTTTCAGGGGCATGGAAGAGAGGGGGCCAACACAACACCATTACATTAAAAAGCAATGACTTTTAACTAGATCATTATTGTCAATGTTTCTGATTTGGAAGCTCAAGATTTTATTTGACTGCTCATCACTTCTCACCTGGGCAATGAAGCCTTGCATGATCATCACTGCAGGTTGCAGTGTGATTGTGTGCTGTGTCTTTGCTTTATGTTTCCTCTTTATTGCAAGCTGAAAACAGTTTCCTGCTCACTTGTGTTCAACAAAGTTCATTTCCAATGAATTTTCTGGACATGGAATTTTAAAAAGTAATTCGCCAAATATATTACTAAGTTGTCTTACTCGTAAATATCAAATAGTAACATAAAAGAAGCATATGCTGTTGTGGTTCTCCAACTGGGTGCCAGATGGCAATACTAAGATTCAGACAGAATCTGTGCTAGAGTCAATTGGGAATAAACCACCACTCAGATAACTTTTGCTTTGCAGTAGGAAACACAGTTTCAAGGAAAATCAACATTTTCCTTGTGTCTTTCAACTCACGTATTTCAGTTATTCATAACAGCACTACTGAAAGTTTTGGTTTATCAAAATGAGTGCAAACATCTTCATTTGAGTTAAACCATCAAGATGAGGAGAGAGCAGGGTGCAGCTGTCACAGGTCAGATGCCTGGGGTCCCCATTTTCATTGCAGACCTGGTTCTCAGATGTCACAGCCGTGCCTGAGCTGGATGTGACAGAACACCCAGCTGGAACCCCCTGTGTGTCCTGGATGCCCCAGGGACATGTCTGGGTGTGGGATTGAGCACACAGAGCCTGTACAATTACATGTTTGAATGCACCCATCATCTTTCACTCCAGCATCTGAAAAAAAAAAAAAACTGGTTTAAGGGCACTGAGATATTTCCCTTCAGCCAAATAAAATGTCTTGCAGGTCAAACCAGAAATATGAGAGATTCTAATTTTCCAGCCAAGTGTACAGCACTGATGAGGGAAGGGGAAGATTCTCTGGTGTTTATACCTCCAGATAATCAGGATGTCTTCTTGGATGACAAATTGCAAGAATTGAAGGGTTTTACCCAGAGACAGGTGAAATAAAAGAGGAGGGAAAAAAGTTACACAATCTTGTGGTCTTCTGTAAATGTTAACCATATAAAAAAGAGGAACTTGTAAAGCACTACACTTCAAAATAATACGTGAAAAACAGGAACCACAAATAACCCGCAAGGAAAGACAATGTTTTTTTAATGAGGTTTACTAAGCTTATTCTAGGGTGATATGTGGAAAATGCAGTGACAAGACTCCCAGGCTTTGATCACAAATGTGACACCTCCTGGCCAGACAGCTTATCTTGTCTGGTAGCTGGCTCATTAAGCTACTCACTACCACACTGTCTGAACACAAATTTAAATTCTTAAAATTATTGGGCAAAGTTGTGGATTTGGATTGTTTTGTAACTTCAGCATAGCACAATCTCTTCATATATTAAAACAGTTCAATGATTTTGAGTTTCCTGCCATTTGGAATTTGCTGCAGAGTTTGTGCACTGCTTTGTTGTCCTTTCCCTGTACAATCTCTGCTTCTTCTTGCAGGTATCATCTTCCTAGAAATTTAATATCTCACTAAAGTTCATTTTCCACTTCTTTAAGTTCATTTTTAACTTCTTTAAAGCTCTGCTTTTCCAGACAGAAGAGGAGAGCTCTACCAGCCCCACACACAATGTCACACCAGGTTTCTCCTCTTTCTTATCAGTGTTACAGGGAAGATACTTTCTGCTGCTATTCATTGTTATTGCTTTCCTTGAGTGTTTAACCACTTCCATTTTCTTTTCTTGCCTACACAGACACAGTGTTTTGTTTTGAACAAGAAAGCCCAGCAGAGAGTCTTCATTAATTCAAAAGCCTATCAAAAAAGGGCCTTATATTTTAACTTCAGTCACTTTAGCCAAAGGCAACACAGGGAACTTCAAGGAAGAAGTACCTATTTAAGTTCTTAAGAATAACTTTCATCTAATGTTACCTCCCATTTCTCCCTATCAAAGCAAAGAAGAAAACATTTTCGTTTTTCAGTGAACAGATTATGTTTTTATGATAAGCTCATTAGAAAATGAGTCTGCTCTTCTAGAATAGTTTTGTTCTGCATATCCTTGATTTCCTAAAGTCCTTTACTTGGAAAATAGAGAAAATCTGACATGCCAAAACCTCTGAGCTGGCTGCAGCCATGACAGTTTAGTGATTTTCTGCACCATGCACACCATGGCTGTGAACATTCATTCTGCACTCAGAGTGCAAATGCACTGGGACATCACTCTTTAACAAACCAACAGAAATCCTCACCCTCCTTTTCACCCCCAAACACCTGAGCCTTCAGTAGCTTTGGACTCTGGAGTCCTCCATACCACAAAGCAGCTTACTTTCAACACATTCCTCTCAACAGATAAAAGAAAGAGGGATAGAGTTTTTGAGCTTTCTGTATTCTAAGCAGGAAACATTCTTCAGATGTGCCAAAGATCAGCAAACATGAAGTAATCTCAGATGGTGTTCATCCATTCTCAGAGGATACCAGAGTGGCCTGGAGGGAGACAGGATCTGTAACTGCTACAGCAGAAGGAGGATGCTATGTGGTGTTTTGAGCCATCTGCTCTCCTAGGTTGTTCTCTGCATGTCTCATGAAGATACAGAAAAGCAGAGTCACCTTTCCTTCCAAACTGCACAGTGATTTTGCAGAAGCTGGGAGTAAAAATGGCTTCTCCTGGATATTTTTGATTCCTATAAAAACAGCATTGTATAGTGTCTCATACAAATAAATGACATATTTTATATCTTATATTTTATAGTTGGTTTCTTTCTTCTCTTAGCAAGTGTTTGCATTTGTAGCAGAAAGTTCTGTTTCCAGAGAAGCACAGCACAAACACCAGCCAAACTTTTCAGCTGAACATGACTGCAGCTCCTAGAGACAAGAAAACCATAACAATTTGGGCTGACACCAGAGACTGAACTGCAGCATCCAGAAGCTGAAAGATTTCCTGGAGTTGATGCATGATCTCCACATAAGAAAGATCCTTCAGCACACTCATGTGTGTTCCTGGACCACAGAGGAGGACACCTTATCACCTCTGATTCACCCATTACAGCAACAGACCCCAAGAAGGTTTCCTTCTGAACAGGAAGTACAGGGTGACTCGTGTGTCTCTACTTCTAATCAAGTTCTCCACACTGAAGCACACTGAGGAGGGAGTCGGGATCATCTCTACTTTTATTTAACAGGCTGGAGATGATGTCAGTAGCCAAGACATTAGTTATAAGCTACACCCAAAAGCCACAGCTGAGAAAGGACACTGCAAGGGGCATTCCCTGCAGGTGCCCCAGGAGAAAATCCAGCATTGTGCTGTGGGGCTGCCAGGCACAGGCAACCCTGCAGATAACTGGAGGCATGCAGAGGGAATGCAGCAAGGAAAGGCAGGTCCCAGACCCTACAAAATCTCATCCCCACCCTGGAGGTTTGGCTGTCTGGAGGTTTGGCTGGACCCAGGCCAGCTCAGAGGTAGCCTGGCTACAATCTGGGACCAGGCTACTGTAAGACCATCTGGGGCTGACCCCTTCACTTGGGAGATGCCTGTGCCCCTCCTTGCCCTTGCCCTGAGTGATGCTGACCCCATGCCTGAGCCCAGCCCTGGGTCCTGTTGGTGCCAACCTGCTGATTTGAATTCTGGACCTGTTTATCCTGTAGATACGTCTGGAGACCTCCCCTGTTGGCAGAGCCTGGCTGCCATGGCTGGGCCAGCTCTGCCTGCCTTGCTCTGCCCTGCCCACCCCACTGACTCCCCAGTCCTGGATGACTTTCCCTTGCTGAGCAAACCCACTTTGGCTTCTCCCAACACAGCCCCTCTAACAGGACTCAACAGACACCTCCTGCCTAAAGTGAGGGATGTGTCACTTCAGGATGGATTCAGAAATTATCTCATAGTGCATAAAAATAGCTTCTGTGTCTCAAAAGTGCATTTCTAGAATTCCCAATTACCTACCAATTCAAATGGCCATTTACATAAGTACCATGGGGTAGTGAGACATAAAACCACTCACTTTTTTTTTTTTTAATGCATTTAAAACTACCTCAGAGGCTTCAGAAATTCACCTGCCTACCTCACATCCAAAGAAAATAATCTCACAGGTTTAAACATTGTATTACAACTGATCATTCAGTTTTATTTCCCCTTTGAATGGAAACAATAGATGCCAGAGGAAGGAGCATGTGAGGGCCACATCACATACCCTCCTCCTGCCTGCATTTCAAGGACTACCAGAAACAGCTTGGTCCCTTCAATGACCTCAATACTCCCAGTCTGAAAAGAACAATCACAGCCCTCAAAGCAGACCAAACAGCTGAACAACAAAGAACCTCAAAAGTATAAAATCAAACTCTTTTTCATAATGGCCACATGCAAATCAAAAGTCTTTGATACTCCGGTGAGATTTAAATTAATTTAAGCATTGTAGAGATCAAATTTCAGGTTCCATAAGAGTGAAATACTAAAAAATACTAAAAAATGTTCAACATCACCTCAGTGTCCCTAAATCCTTACATCTCACAAGACTCATTGTCCACTTCATTGCAGAGCTGTAATGCGTGTGGGATGAGGTGGCTCAGTCCACCAGAAAGATATTTTTATTTCCACCAGAAATCCACCAGCAGAAAAGTTGCTGGTTTTATACTGAACTGACATCAGGAAATAGTTTCCCTTGAATCAACAGTGCCTAAGAAAAATAAAGAAAATAATACTGAACTGGTAGGGTCCTGCATTAACTGCTGTATCCTTCTAATGCTCTAGGGCAGATAATTTTCTTGTTCTTTACATTTTTTTAGTATGTAAATGTGCTATTATATAGTAGACTGATAGTTCTGCAAACAAGTTACTCATCCAAAAAAATGCAATTACTTACAGAAAGGATAATTAATGATGGTTGCAATTTTGCCCACAACCCTTTCTGAAATTAGAGCCTATGGACTCGTTGTCATGTACATATCTACCAGGAGGCACTACTTGCTATTAAGTCCTAGCATTAAAATAAAATGAAAAAATCAGAAAGAAGACAGAGAAGAGCAAAGGGACGTGGAAAAAAGTGACTTCCCAAGGATAGCTGCAGAACACACACTGTCTGCACCATAAACTTTCATCTCCCTGCATCCATCCCTCTTCCTGTATGTAACACAGACTCTGCATTTTGAGCAGTGGTTTCATTCTAGCATCATTATTGGTAACTGTTGAGAAGCCCAGAGCAGAATCTGTTCCTACTGAACTTTCCTTAATTATCATTAGATGTAGTCTTAATGGATTGCCTGGAAGTGTCAGTAAAAATGAGAGAAAGGACTGTGGTTCAATGAGGTTAAACTTAAATTAAAATCAGGGCCTTTATAAAGGATCTGAGAAAGACAGAAAGGTTCATTCTTTCCTGGTTTTACACTTTTTCATTAAACATTAAGCATGGCTTGAAAAGCATCTTGCACCACCTTTGAGTTCCTCATTCACTCACTCTTCAGGCTGAGCTGAGCTTGCAAGACAGGCAGTGAACACAACAGAAAACCAGGGGCCACTTAGCAGGGCAATTTAAGGATGAGCAGGAGTTTCCACTCTTTCAAAAATCCTTCCAAGCCTCACAATACAAAATCTGAGAGGCAGCCACAATGATGCAGGCATGGAGCAGCGGGATGGCAGTGCCCACTTGTTTGCAACAGTGGGGAAAAAAGGGCAAAGAAAGAGGATTTCTGAGGAGAAGCAGAACTGTGACTAATGGAGGCTAAGAGATCCAAAAGTGTGGAGTCGTGCTGTGGAGTCAGTAATTCTCAGTCATCTGCACACGTTTTTACAGCTAGAAAAATACATCCTAAACAGGTTAAACTACCCACTGTGACAAAAGCAGGGGCTGCTTGAAACAGGGATGGCTCATTTTCCCTGTTATACCTGTTACTGTCACTGGAGTCTAATCAGAATTTAATACTCCACCAAACAGGGCAGAAATAATGCTTTCCTGTTTCATGTCCCTAGGCAGAGCTGTGATTAGTGACGTTTTCAGGTTGCTGTCACATTTATTTCATTAGCATGAAAGAGAGCTGCAACTCTAGTTTGGAGGTGCTGTTTCCAGCTGCAAGGGCTCTAAAAAAACTTTAACTATGTTATCTGAGAAAACGACTGAATTCATCCTCACTGTGTAGATGTCTGTGAGACAACAGAGTTAAAGGAAGATCAATATCTGTTCTGGTTTTCTCAAAAGATTCTTAGCTGTGAAATTTAAACCCTGAACTGGGACAATCATGGCAAGTATAATTATCATGCAGTACCCAAATCCCTAACAGGCATGTTTCAAGCCAAATACCCTATTTATTGCCACTTCCACTGTGAAAACCTCCACAAGGCTGTAATGAACTGCATCTGCAGAGTCTCATGCAATGATAAAACCAAAAAAGGTAGAGAAGATTATGTTGCTTTTGGGGTGGGATTTGCCTTGCTGTGCAAATCCAGCCGATGCAGTTCATGAAGTTCCAGTTGCAGTTCAATTGATGAGGCATAGATTTCTGTGTTAGGGCAATCTGAATTCTTCTGATTCCACTAATTTAATCAACAATCTCCACTACCATGGGACCTTAGTGGGCTGGATCACACTGAGATGCCTACAGTTCAGATTTCATCCTTAGGGTTTGTTTCAGTTGCCTAAATGCTGGTAATGACACCATCCAAAAAACTGTGAGGCCAGAGCTCCAGCTGGCTCCTGAAGGGCTTGTTTTATGGAAGATGGCTTTTGTTATTCAGTTGCACTGTTTAAATATCTTGTGACCTTCCTAGTGCATTACTATCAAACTCATTTCTCTGCTATTTCATTTAAAAAATACCTTTTTCATCACTCTTGGAGCTCTAGTCAAATATTCTTCATTTGGTGGAATAAACCCAAAATTTCTGCCCTCAATTATTCAAATATTGTTTATCTCTGAAGCACAAGCCAATGCTAGGGAAGGTCAAGGAGCAGAATTACAATTCATTGTGTGAAGATCTATCTAAGTGACTCTTAAACTATCATCTAAACCATGCAAATATTCCAACAGGTACTGTTACATATTTCATCATAAAATTGCTGAATCTGACAGCTTTAAGGTTGTTGATAGGTTTCTATCAATGCAGTATGGTTTGCCAATGATCACTAAGTTTGGAAACTGCTGGTCTTTCTTAATTTTAAGAGAAAATAAACAAAATTTAAAAACAATTTATCTTCTTATGTTTGCCAGCAGCTGAGGAAGATGATTGGGATTTTTTAAAGATCTGGATTTATACTAATACTGCTTTACATCAGGAATAACCTAAGTTATATGGTAACCCAAATGTTCAAGGAAAATGCATGGATAAAATCTCACTGTTTATGAATGCTGTAAAAGGCAGGTTCATCAAAAGACCTATTGAATGACTGTCAGGAATTGTACACACCCACAGAATGGTGAGGTTTTCTGAGTTTTGCTGTTTTAACTGTGTTCTCCAGGTAGTGCTCTGGTCTGTTTTTCCTTGAAGCATCTGTAGATAAAGCACATTTTATCTGGCTGCAATGACATCGTTGCTCTTTATCTCTGCTTTGTCTGGAGGTGTGCCAGAGGAATGTCACTACATCATTTGCAGTGATGCATGGTCACATAAACTCCAGTGTCCTGAAGCTTATCCTTTACAGCTGCACAGGCAGACTTTAAGGACTCCTGAAAGGAACAGCAGAGTCAGTGCCTATGAGTCTGAAAAATAAGGGTCTTCTGCTTGGTATCCCATGGCTTTATTTCAACTTGTTACTTGGGCCTCAAAATTAGAGGTTATTTTAAAAGCTACTTGTTGTTGTCTCACCACAGAACAAATAATGCTGTGCTTTCATTTGTTTGCCTAATCAATGTCTGAAGATCAAACACACAAAGAATGGAAAGACATATCTTTTTCTAACAAATCACATGGAGAAAACTTAACTTCTGGGAAAAAAAATGGATAAAATTCAAATTTCCCAACTATTGTGTTGACTTGTGTTTACAGACCTACTGTCAAGGGCTGCTGCCTATACCTTATTTTTTGTCCTGAGCTATGTCTCATTCCTTCTGTGGGATTTCCAGGATCAGAAGTTACCATCTATGTGGAAGCAGGCTGCAAACTCACACTGTTTGTAGGTGGTAGGGGCCAGAATATCTTTGAACATATCTACATATCTACTGCATTAGGAGTATGGAAAGTATTAGAAACTCATAAATCAGTATCTATTTAAAGAAATACCAGCAAAATATTCTCCAATTCTAACAGTGCAAAGAGTATAACCCACTTTTAGATTTCTTAGAGTTATCACTTTGACAGTGTGTTCTACATTATTCTACTGCATTAGGAGTATGGAAACTATTAGAAATTCATAAAGAAATGCCAGAAAAATATTCTCCAATTCTAGCAGTGCAAAGAGTATAACCCACTTTTAGATTTGTTACAGTTATCACTTTGAAAGAGGAACAAGAGGAAGGTGCTACAGGAGCAAATCTCTTTGAGAGCCACATTTTCTATATCCTAACAAACAATCCCATCAAGAGCCATCAAGAAAAGAGGCATCACTTGAAAACAGATGAAAGTATAATAAATAACTTTGACTTACTCATAATTTTTATGCTTAGTAAAGTATAACTGTCACAAAAATATTTTGGAAAACCATTATATCCATTCAGTCTAATTAAATGCCTAAAAAATTGAAAGAATTCACTGCCTAGTTCCAGATGGTATGTGAAATGTATTGGCTTTTATATTGGAAAGAGTGATTGTTAAAAATACTGATTTTAATGAACCCTACAGATATGTAAGACACTTTTAAAATAGTATTGTTAGTAATGTTGGCACTTTTCTTTAAAGAAAATCCAATTTTCATGAGAAAAGAATAAAGTCAAAAGTACTGCCAGCCTAAAAAACCCAACTCAATCCTATATAGCAAATACAAATAAAAAGCTTAATCAGGGATTATTTTTTCTTTTTAGTCTCAGCTGAGGTGGTAACTCTTTAGAGAAAGCAACTGAAGTAACAGCAACTTCCCCCCAACCCCAGGGAAATGTTCTCTGATCTGACTAACTGTGTGTGCAGTCTTTGGTTAGGTCTGCATGGGAAGACACTGGAACTGAAGCCTGAGTATTCCACAGCTAGGAAATTCCTGGCACGATCTGGGAAGCTGCGAAATAACATTGAATTTGCTGCAAGGACAGTTTGATTCTTCATTTTCTTTCGTCTGCTCTGTGAAGAGGAGGTTGTTGTGTTATTAATATGATGCTGCCCTTGGTCTCCTGGCAATGTCACTTGTCCTGCTGCACCTCTCCCAGGGTGGGGAGCAGAGTTAATCACAGTTTCCTCATAAAGGGAACAGGCTGGAGGAGGTGGCCAGACTCACTAGTGAGGGCAGAGGTAATTAATAATCTGGAATATCAGAGGTAGAAACAGCTCTGTGGCTGATGAGGCAGAGTTTCAAAAGGGGAAACATGAGCTCTGCACCCCCTCATCCCTGATGAGGTTGGTTTGTTGTTTCCAGTGTCACAGCTTCCCTGCAGCTCCCTAAATGTGGCACCTGATACAGACAGGGCAAATGCCCAGACCCACATGTGATACAGCGGGGTTTCCATCAAGTTTCCACAAGGATAAAAATCCTACAGCATCTCCTGGAAATCTGTGTGTGGTTCTTAGGGATTGTCATCAGAAGGTCGTGGGATCAAGGGTGGAATTCAACTTGCAAATTCAAATACCTAAAATGAAGGACCTATATTAACCTGAAAATCATATTTCTTTCTCTAGGCACAATTGGCTGTACTGTCTAGATATGGACAGGATGTGATGGGAGTTGAGTTTAGACACTCCTGAGGGCATTGATGTGCCCTCGGAAGTGTCTAAACTCAACTCCCATCACACCCTGAGGGTGTCTTGATCTGTGAATTTAATTCCTCCTCTAGTACCTAATACTATCACCAAATGAGCTGGCACATATGGCATGGAGTCGCTTTCAGAGCAGGCATCCAGGAAGACTGCAATGACCAGAGAACTACCCTATTTCTCAATTCCTCTTAAAATTCTGTCAGAAAATAGAAAAAAAAATCATTTGTGCTTAAAAGGACAGTAGATTTTTTGTCTATCCATGACACTACATTGGAAGGATACATGATTATATTTACAACTACAAATCAGAATTATCTACTTAGCATTTCTTCTTCAAAAATTAGCACTTAGGCTACTGCAAAGAAGCATCACTGCATCTGTATTTTCATCCGTTAGTTTTGCTTTCCCCAAAATGATTTTATGTTTTAAAATCTGTATTTGAAGCCATTGGGGTGAATAAAAGGATATCAAGTGAAAGTTTAATGACCCTTGGATGCAGGAATTCAGATAGTACAATCCTTTCTGCCCCTAACATCTGTAAATGTGATTATATTCATGGTAAATCATATGGTCAGTCACAGCATGGAGAGGCCAAAAGTTGACACACTGTGACTTACAAAATCTCTTGACTTTGAGGTTACTTCTTTTATATGTAATTGGATCTAAGGTGTTTCCTCTTATCTTCCCAAATCCCTCTGTTTACTTTCAGTACAATCTACATCTGCAAGCTGCAAAATGGATTTGATGCTGATGTACCATTTTTGGCAGAAAATCTCCTGTCCCACTTCTCAGACTTTCTTACAGAAATGTGAAACGAATATTCAGAGAATGCCTTAAATCAACAGGATTAAGGACTGTCAAGTGCACTGCTTAGTCCTATCTACGTGCTAAGGATTTTATTGCACATTCATGAGAATGTTTGCACTGGCAGTTAGGGATATCTCCAGGGTTTAGCTTTTTTTTCCTCTTTAATGATAGCTAGGGAGGTAAAAGAACTGCCTGTTGGGATAAGAAGTTGAACTCCTGCCTCCCCAGCTCTCCACTGTCAGTTTAATTGAGTTCGTTGCATAACCTTTAATCTGACATCCTTTACACTCAGCAGTGCATTATCTTACCAACCCTTTAATTATCAGTTTGCACCAGTGCTGATGACTTGCACACCATGACCAGGCATCAGCTGCTCCCTGGGGAAACCACCACAGGGCAGGGGGGTCCTGGCTTGGAAAGGCTGAAAGGGAAGATGGGAAGGTGAAGCAGGGAAGGAACCTGACTTTTGGGGAGGAAGCAGTGGATGTCAGGACAGCAAAAAGCATGGCAGCCACCAAGGAAGTATAAGCACTCAGAAAACTGGGCAGTTTTGGAGAAACAGGCAGAAAACGGTAAGATAGAGAAGATGTCGCCATTATTAATAACAAACAGATTAAAAAAAAAGCCTGACAGGCACAATCCTGGCCTTAATAAATCTTACTAAGCATGACAGAAACAGAAGGCAAATGATGCAGACTCTGCCCCAATAAAATAGGAAGCACCTTCTGCACTTTGGTACTCTATAACCCAAGAGTGAGTAGGAACTAGGATTCAGAGAGGTGTCTGCTGGAAAGATACATAATGTACCAAACTTGAAACACCTCAAAAGTTAGAAAGTAGAAAGAAAAATAACAGAAAGAAAATCCACAAGAGAGCTTAAAAATAATTCAAATAATTCATAAAACATTTTCAATATAAGTAGTGGGGATTTTTTTTTGCAAGATAATTTATGTTTTAATATTTCAGAAAAAAAAAGATTTAAAAAAATCATAGTGAATCAGAAAGTTTCTCTTTTTTCTACCCTCTCCTAATCTTCCCCTTTATTCTGTCTTCCTTCCTCTCTTTCCTTCTTTTCCAAAAGAAAAGGGAAAAAGGCACAAACCAAGCTTTTCTCAACTCCAGAGAGGTAATAGCAGAGAGAAAGGAAAGAAGACCAGAACAGTGGAACAAAAATACTGTGTTTAGTTTGGAAATATATACAACTTTATGGCTGACTCAAGTAAAAAGGGTGGGAAAGGGAGAGAAAGACAGGGAATTTCTTCTCCACAAGAAAGTGCAAGTCATTTCCTTTATGTGTTTCCAGCCCACACAAACAATTAGTCTATTTAGAGGCAAAAATAAAGCCTAATTTATTAATAAATGATAGCAAGCCTGCTAATATTATATCTGTGTTTTATTAACATGAAGCAGTGCAGTTGCAGATCTCACAATTTATTCAACATCAAAGAGTAATTTGGTATAGTGAATTATGTATTGACTATTTCTACCTCCATCCAAAAGGCCAGTTTGTTCAAGGATGAGGAATAACACACCACAAAATTGATAGAGCTTTTATGGCATGAAATAACAAGGAAGGATTGCATTGACTTGGCCCCATTCAGAGTCTGAGTTAATAAAGTAGTACTGGGCTGTGAAAGAACAGGACAAAAAAAAAAATTAAAAGTCCAAACCTCCGCTGAATGTTCCATACATATGGAGGAAGCTGGGGGAAAGAGGATCTAACAAGGTCCCCTGGCCTGCAGTGCTTATGTCCTAATCAGAGAAAACACAAAAAGTCACCAGGAGAAATGCAAGGTCTCAGAGTCCAGCTCTGCAGGGCAGGGACCATCTGTCTGCTCTGTGTTTGTACAGAACCAAGCCCAGTGGGGTCTTTGTTTAAAAAGTTTAAAAATTCTATTGGCTTTTAGCTGAAGGTAATTTGGAGGCTGTATTTTGGGAACACTGACGGGTAAACAATGACCTTGACTGCTTTATTAAGATACCATGGCCATGGACTCATAGTTCTGGCAGCCAAGATTTTCCTGCTCTGGAAACATTTGCATTTAACCAAAGGACATGCCATTTACTGGCACTTAAATGCTTTGTAAGAATAAAAGCCAAAGCACAATGGTGTTATTGTTTTTTTTCTAATTCTAATTAAATACCAATTGACCATGAAAAAGTCGGATATTTCTTCCTTCTCAGCTGTTGCCACCAGAGATGGAGAGAACTGGAAGAAAAAACATCAAAGAGGCAAGATCTGACATCTATAAACTAGAGAAAAAGAACTGAAGTGTTGTAGAGTGTGAGATGCCTTTGTCTACCTGCTAGCTTCTTTGATGAGTTCACTCAGAGCATTTACACTGAACTGGGGCTGAAGGTTTTGTTTCTTAAACATCCCCTTCACTCAAGGCAGACGGTCTGAGTGCAATCCCCACTAAGGCCCTTCATTACCAGAGGAAGATGGAAGGAAGGAAAAATCCTCCCACTGTCCCAATCTGGATTTATAAGCCATTTTGCTCTTCTGGAGCAGGCAGCTCTCAGAAATGCTGTGAGGTTTATCTCAATCTCCTCCTATCAAGAGAGATGCTGACCATCACTTAACCCATTCAAAGATATTAAAAACAATGGGCACTGAAGTAGACTTGGAAAATAATTAAAATCCCCAAACAAGGGAGATTTCCACCTTCTGTTGTAAATTTCTATCTTTGATGTTGTTTTTAAAGATGATCAAGTATCTTCAAGGCTTTGGACATCACAAAGTGGAAAATGCATTGACTGCCAATATAAACATGGGTTACAAACATCTGTAACGGAGCACACAAGGGTGATTTTGTTTCACCACAATTCTTGGCTTAGACATAGTAATTATGCTGAAAGATACAAAATGCTCTCATGAAAGTTACTTTTTAAAATGGTTTATAATTTTTAGGGCAAACAAGTACAATAGGAAAGGACCAGCTAATCCAAATGGAGTAAACCCAGTTGGGTAAAAAAACCACTTTAGGTCAATAGGCAGTGGAGCTGCCTGGGCGAAGCAGATACAAATGTTTGAAAGTCCCAAATTCAGCAAATCTGTCACAAGACAGGTGGGGAGCAAGAGGGGTGAGATCCTTCTCTGAGCAGCTGTCCTCTGGCAAACACAGAAAAGAGCATTTCACAGCTCAGATGAGGAGTCTGCACAGGGAAAAATCTGGGGTTCATTTTTACTTCCAAGACACATTTGTTCTTCCTCCTCAGATATTCCAGCCAGGCTGTTGGAGAAAATCTGGTACATCAGACTTTCTTCCAGAGGGACCACAGCTTTGTGCATAATTGGTTGCACATTCTTTGCACCTTTTTAAGTTGAAGTAGACAAAATAATAAGCCATCAGCAGTGGCAGACTTAAAACAGCACATCATCACGCTCTCAATGTAATTATTTCATCAGAGAGAGGTTAACTGAACTGACAGGTGTGCAGTGCATGAATATGAGCCTATGACACAGTGTCTTGCTCACATTTTACCCTATAAGTGCCTGCTGTATGAATTTCAGAGGCTTTTCAGATGTCTGTTTCACTGAAGTGGAACCTGCTGTGGTGTGTTGTGGTTTTACTTGTGGTTTCCTTCTTTCAGAAGGAATTCTTTATTCTTAATTGAGTAAGACTATGCTGAGATTTTTAGAAAAAATATTTCCTTACTATCAAACTATGAGGCATGAAGTATGGCTTTCCAAATTAAGTATCTGCCATAATCTGTGCTTTAGTTACTTTTGATTTTTTACTGTGCTTATGCTCTGAATGCAAAAATCAAAAGTGAGACCCATGAGTTTCTAATGGTGCTGCAAGAATTTCTGTACTGACCATTAAGTGTCATACAAGAGTGGTCATGAATGCTATTCACAGGAAGAGTGACAGACCTCAAGTGATAAAAGAGATTACAAATAGAAATAGAAATTCCTTCCTATTTTACAGGACGCACAAAGTACTCATCTTGTTCAGACCACAATTAAAATTTTGTGTTGGCAGGAAGGACTTACAAGTCTGAACCAAGAAAATATTCTTCCTCATTTTCCTTTTCTTAAGTTTTCTCCACGTTGTTTCTATGGAAAGTATGAAGTACAACAGTCAGACCTGAATAGAAATAAATCTACTTATCACTAACATCACTATGGCCAAAGTGCTTCCAATTTGATGTGTGTTTATTTTTCTGAATAGTTGCAGCTAGGGAAAAAATGCCTATGCCTGCATTTATTTTGATCAATAGCATTGAAAAACCATATAAATTCCCTCTTTCATCTGGACATGCCCTTGAATGAAGGAAATATAATAAAAGAGGAATCAAGATTCTTCTGTGACAAAGCTATGAAATAACACTCTTTATTCTACCAAAGGAGATTGCAACCTCTGTATTTTAGAATCTGTTTTGGATATTTCACACCACATGTGTGTTTAAATATGTCAGGCTCCAAAGTATAATAACAAGAACAACAACAACGATAATAATAATAATAATACAAATCAACAAGCATATTTTTTTATGTACTAAAACACAACTATTTAACCATGGGTCCCATGCAGGTAAGTTAAGACAGAAATGAACATAATTAGGCATGAGCTTAAATACTGTGGATGTCAAAGGGACAGGAGCCCATCTTCAGACATGAGTCCCTTCACTGGGCTTATGGTGACAAATGGATAAATCAATTCCAAGATTTATCAAGATCAAACTACATTTGGGAAAAGCACACCTCTGTGCATTTCAGTATATTTGATTTCATAAATACCAGCTTCTCTTGGTGAATACATTTAGTAGACTGAGAACTTCAGTGATGAGGATGCAGTAAATCAGCAACTCACTCAGTGCTACCAACACAAGTCCCTTCCTATAATGAGGCTTTACAGAGATTTCTGTTTGGTGATTTATATCTCAATATCAAGTTGTGACAAAAGCATGGAGTTTAGATCCAGGCTTTAATGTATAAAAAATCAGGGGTGTTTCTCATATCTGTGTTTAAGTTTAGAAGAAATGATTGAGGGCATGACCCAAATCCTTAGAGGCTTTCTGCTTCCAGTGCTCTGAATCATTTGTCCTTCAAGGGTATTAAATTTCATTTTTTAAATCTACTAGTAAGAGAATGAAAAGGCCGTATTTATTTCCACATTTCCAAGCTCATATTTAAACTTTAAGATATAATACCATTTCTGAAATGGAATGCATTTCAATTTCAAACTGAATTTCCCCCATATAAAGATCTATGCTGTGTTATGTTTACTCATAAACAGGTTTGTTAAGAAAGGGACAGTCTACAAATGGAATTAGATTTCTTTCTTTAAAATGTCATAAACCCCACCACTTTCTCAAAGTCTAACCAATATTGCAGCCTGAAGTTAGGACTAAAAAGAATGTTGTAACTAATTTGAGTTCATTTACTGAATTTACATATATATTTGCATTGTGTTTTGATTTTTTTAGTTATCTTTCACTAAACAGTAATTGAGCATCAGGCATCAGCAACTGCAGGGTTTTTCTCAAGCTTGTCAAAAGGCTTAATTATTCTTACAATCATATTTTTTTCCCTAAAAATAAAAGTATCTGTTTCTTACTCAAAATCAAGTCCATTCCCTCTTGTTCTGCTCCTGACTCACTACTCTCCATTTTCTAAGAAGCTCTTGTGCACTGGACATGCCTTGAAATCTTCTCATTTTAAATCAAACAAAGTCAGCCTTTAAAAAACCTTAATTAGTTTTTAAATCTTGTCACTATTGCTTTCCTCTGGATTCTTTTAGATTTGTACTTATAATTCTGAAACTGGGACTCAAATCACAAAAAAAATTATTTATAGCAGAGTTTAGTTTTTAAATCTTGTCACTCTTGCTTTCCTCTGGATTCCTTTTGATTTGTACTTATAATTCTGAAACTGGGACTCAAATCACAAAAAAAATTATTTATAGCAGAATAACTATTTCCCACATTCTATTAACGCTACTCTTATTAAAACTTTTCCCTCAAGAAATTCCTTACATCTTTACAACAGCACTAACAATGTCTACTTAATTTACAATCTAACACCAGTTCTTTCTGTGCTGTGTGAAATTTTCCCCATTTTATATCTCTGCATTTGATTCCCTTCAGCCCTGTAGATAGTATTTTTGATTATTTACCTTTATTTTAATTATTTTAGGCTATTTGACAAGTAGCACCAAGCCATTCTGTATCCTTATTCTGTGCTCTGCAGTGTCTGTAACCCATCCCAGGCTGGCATCAATAGGAAATGTCAGCAGGGAAGATTTTCCTCCATCATCCAAACCAATGAAAATACAAACAAAGCCCAAGTTTTGATGCCTGGGTACATTCCAGTGAAATGCTCTCCCAGCTTTACAGAAAACCAGGAATAGGTTACTCTACTGCTTTTCAGGCACCTCTACACTCATTTAGTGACCATTGTACCTCAACAGCTTTTGGGAAAAATTATTTGGAATGGTGTTGAAAGCCTTGCTAAAATTCAAGATATGTCACACCTATCACTTTTTCTCCACTTGGCAGATCCTATCCTTTTACAGAGATGACACAATTTATACCTGACAAATCCATAGGATCTATTTTTATCTCCTTATTATACTCCACAGGCTTATTAATTAATAGATCCATTCTCCTTTGGGCTATTGGAGTCAGCTTGACTGGTGGATCATTCTCTCAGGTTTCTTCTTCCTTTCTCATGGTTTCATTCCCCAAGGGTGGTTCATTCTCACAGGTAATTTTACTCAGACACTCCTAAACTAAATAATGTTTGACTTATCTATATTTTATGGTGTTCCCCCCCCCCCACTTTCTCCAGGTCATCTGTCTCCTGGTTAAATTTAATCACTTCAATTAAAGGGTCACAAATTTATTTTAGAAGACTGAGATTAAGAATAAAAGTTTTACCCTTTTCTCAGCCATCTTTTTTTTTCTTTCCATAATATGTAATTGGTTTATTTTCTTTTACTTTTTTCTGCCTTTCATATGTTCTTAATGTATTTATAATGGAGGTTTTTTTGTTGTGGCTTTAGGTGACTTGCTTGCTGCAAGTTATTCAGTGCCTCAGCTCAACCTCCTCTCTTTCCAAATTCTTTTGTATTCCTTCACATTACCTTTTGAAACATTCTGAACTCTGAGAGCTGAACCTTATGCAAAATTTTGCCCACACTAGAAAATACCAGAAAACCATCATGCCAGAGAGTTTCCCTCACAGCATGTTCCAAGCAATCTGCTCAGATGCACAAATTTTTATGATCACAGGAATATCCCACCAGGGAAGCTGCCCTACCAGACCACACAATTCCACTGCAAAGGAAATTCAACTAATTTAAAAACCTGATCCAGAAATATATGGTGTTTGGGGTTTTTTTCCCCCCTCACTGTGCCCAGTTGTGTAATTGCCAAGCCTTTCATAAATCAAAAAAAAACATGATGAGCCAAAATCACAAGGAAAGAACCAAATGAGCTATCATTTGTGGCTTTCACATACCATTCTTTATCTCGATAATACAATTTAAAATTATAGTGGTGAACATGCAGAAATGTCAAATGTAATAGCATTTGGTGGCGAAATAAAACAGAAACTGGCAATCTGACTGCTGGGCTCTGCATTGGAGTCCTGTGGTACCTTTTCCTATTCAGCTTCTCCAGCTGTGGGGAAGGGCTGTCTGTCAATACAGCCATGTGTTATTGTCAACCTATTTGTCCTTCCCATCAAGCCAGCAGCAATTTCAGCTGATTGCTATGCAGCCTGAGTAATTTGGGCCCTGCTCTCCCAGACACTCTGGTGGCAGCTGCATTTCCATGGCTTCCTGCAGCACACCTGCAGAAGGACCGCAGCCCGACGGCTGCAGTGCTACAAAACACCATAATTAGATCAGATTTATGGCTGAAAGGAACAAGGGAACTGGGATTGGGCATTCCTGGATAGCTGGGATGTCACCTGGTGCAAAAAGGTGAGTGCTGCTACTTGGCATGCAGAGCAATCTCTCTGACTGCTTAATGTGGTGGTGGATTTTACTGTAGCACTGCACCCAAAAACCCCAGCCTGAAACAGGAACTGAAATCCAAAGCTCTCTCCAAGCATCCACGTGCTCCAGTGCACCTGCACAGATCCATTAGAGCCAGTCAGAAAGGGTTTGATTGCAAGGGAAAATCCTGTGCTTGTCTGTTATTTGCCACCCTTTGGTATCAGAGCAGCAGCACCCAGCAGGGCTGTGAATCAGAGCCTCATTTACCACCCACAGCTTAATGGGAGCTGTTGCCTGGGATTGCTTTCAAGGGGAGGTATTTGCTTTTAAACTGGGCTCTCAAACAAGCCAGGGTGGTCAGACAAGGGCACTGGAATATTGCAGGGGGAAGAGCATCTCCTGCCTTTAAAAGTTCTCCTGGGTTCTATCAGTTTTGAAAAATGATACGGGAAATTAACCACATAACCTGAACCTTTATTCACATGCAGAGAGATGGAAGCCTACTCATGGAGAATTGGTGAGAGCAGCAAGAAGAAGTAAAAGAGAGTTCCAAGAGATTACAAAAAAACCCACTGGGTTCACAGGAATAACTCACTGACTGATAATTCATCACTGGGAAATAAAATGCTTTGTTTCCAATAAACATCCTATGTTCATTTACCCTATACAAAATGAAAGATGATCCTGAAAATAGCTGAAAGCAACATTTTTCAAAACCTGTGAACACCAAAAATGGGTTTATTTCACTAATCCACACTGCAGAAAACAGCCTGACTTCACGCTTTTGTTCATCCAATTCACATATCACCATACTTTTAAGACTACTACTGCTTCATGTGGTTTTATTCTGACCAGTGATAAATCCCTAAATGCAGTAGAGGTAGAGGAAGAAACAGTTCAAGGACTAAACAACTAAGCCTGATTTTCCAAGCAAATAGTCACCTAGGTAACAAGTTTTTTAAAAAAAGGAGACCTGTAATTATTTGATGTGGTGCACATATAATAGACTTTGATGCAATTATTAAAGAAAATTCAGATGGCCAGAGTTCATTTCCTGTGCAAAACTCCCCCTCCCCTGAGATTGTAGGCAATTGGGCTATGTAGCCTCGAGCACAAACCTCAATAACTTCATCTTTGGGGATTTCAACCCATTTGATCACTTTAATAGGAAAAGTGATGTGACACCTGTTTGTAATCACCCGGGTTTCCTTAAGTAAGTCACTGGGTGCTGCATGAGAGGTGTGACCCCACACCCTGTTCCAGTTTGTGCCACAAACTGGGCCCCCATCATGTGACAAACTTTGTATTTCAATATATCCCCTGGAAATAAAAAATGAAATGCTCAGCACTTCTCAGGGGTAATGCTCTTATGTGAAAACACTTTCCATACACCTTCTGCTCCCCTGTTTCTCTCCTGTGCCTAAAACCTGGGCAGAGATCTGAGAGAGCAGCTGAAGCCCAGCTTAGCACTAAAATTGAGTATTTGCAACACTAGTCCTTTGGATTCTGCATCTTTTCTGAGAAACTTTATATCTCAATATATCCCTGGAAATAAAAAATGAAATGCTCAGCACTTCTCAGGGGTAATGCTCTTATGTGAAAACACTTTCCATACACCTTCTGCTCCCCTGTTTCTCTCCTGTGCCTAAAACCTGGGCAGAGATCTGAGAGAGCAGCTGAAGCCCAGCTTAGTACTAAAACTGAGTATTTGCTATGCTAATCCATTGGATTCTGCATCTTTTTCACCCTCTCCAGTTGAAAATGGCTTCTGGAAAGAGGCTAAAAGAAAGTTAGGTATGAACATGGCAGAACAAAAACTATCAAGTAACAAGGGCTTATTTAAAACAGAAATTGTTCCAGAAAGGGCAGTTCAACAAAAGCTATTCCAAGTAACTCCCTATGTGCACATTCTTATACATATAAATATACTAAGTGTGTTTCAAGGGCCCACTGTGTGCATCACACTTGTGTGACAACACAGGATACATTTGTGTATCCTGTACCAAGGACATGCTTGTGTATTCTTCCACCCACATTAAAAGTGAGCAAGACCTAACCCTAAAACCAGCAGAAGAAACACCTTGCTGAGTCTTCTTTCATTTTTTTTCTTAATTTTTAATTTTTAGTGCATAAACAGAACTTGGACCATGCCCTGAGCTCCAGAATAAGCCAGGGCCACAATGTGCTGGGCCCACATTTAAACAATATTAGACTTAGCAGAAGAAGCTTGGAGCTGCAGCACTGTTAGCCTTGCCAGGAGCCTGGCAGATTCCCACTCTTCTCATATGGGGATAAGCAGATGTAGGATGAGCAGCTTGAGATAACCCTACCTGAGAAGCCAAGAGGGGGGTAAATCGGTAGAGAAAAACCTCTGCTGAAATGAGACTGCTGAGACCCAGGAGCAGAACCTGCCATGGGCCATTCCTACCTGAGCACCTCATCTTTGATGCCTGATTATGCCATGTTGTGGTTTAGCCCCAACCTGGTGGGGTGAGGAAGGCAAATCAGAAAAATGTAAAACCCATGGGTTGAGATAAGAATGGTTTAATAATTGAAATTCAGCAAAATATAATATTAATATAATAGTAATAATAATAGTTGTAGTAATAGTAATAACATGAAGCAGAAGGGAGAGAAGTAAAACCTAAAAGAAACAAATTATGCATTATGTAATTGCTCACCACCTGCTGGCCAATGCCAAACCCACCCTGAACAATGATCAGCCCCTCTCCTGGGTAACTCACCCAGTTTATATCCTGGGCATGGGGTTTTCTGGTATGGAACATCCCTCTGGCCATGCTCCCTCAGCTTTTTTTTTCACTTCTTCCATGGCAGAGCATGAAACACTGAAAATTCCTTGGCTTAGTGTAAGCACTACTTGGCAACCCAAAACATCAGTGTATTATCAACATTATTCTGAATCCAAAGCACAGCCCTGCACCAGCTACAGAGAAAAAATGAGCTCCATCACAGCTGAAACCAGGACACTCTGACAAGAGCTTGCCTGTGTATCATATTTGTGTAAGGCTGTCTGTACCTCGCAGCTGACAGGAAACTAAACTGCTTCTGTCGTTTCTTTATTTCATTTTCCAGCAATTTTCTGCCAGTGTATGTGGGAATTTAAAAGAGTGACAAACTCATTTTGGGTTTGTGCTGCAAACCCGATCAGCCGAGGTTTTGCTCACATACCACGACTGTCTGAGGAGATTTGGCAGAGACTTAGATCCAGCTGGTGCTGGATGGGGCTTGGGCAAGTGATGCACTTTCCAATTGACCTGATAAACTGGCAGTCTTGGATGGCTGCATTCTGTCTAATTTGCAAGAGCTGCTACACAGAGCTCATTGGAAACATAAATTCTGGCTTTCTGGAGTCTGTTCTTACAAGTACCTGATTTTGCATTTGGATTCTTCTTGATGAAATGTCTTGTTTCCCTAATGCAAAAGACACTATGGCTACAAACTAAGGGCTAGGAATCATTTGATACTAAATTCCGTAATAGAATACAGCAAACACGACCAGGTATACAACAAGCACTTTTCTTCCATCCTGCATTTCCCCTTCTGAACACTGGGTTTCACAAAGACAGGACTCTTCTCTTTCCCAGCATATTTTTAGAAAGCATTAATAATATAAATCAATATTCATAAAGAGTTTATCTCTAAATATTTCTACATTTCATTTTATTACTCTTCCCACTGCAGATAGATATTTTGTTACCTACTTTTTACAGCTCTTTTATCTTTCTTCTTGCCCACTGAGTTGGTTGCTACCTGCATCTCTACCCTGTCTATATTTCTTTGTTGCTTTAATTCTTTAAATGTAGCCTTTAAAACTGAGCTCTTAGTATTTCTTAACTTCTTAGAGTGACATAGAAAGCAGCAGAAGCAGTAGAAGTTTATTTTGGAGTTACAATAGAACTATCTGGAAATTTTCAAACTTTTTTTTTTACAAGAAAATTCTCACACATTTTTGTCTGCACTTCACATATTGACAGACAACATCCAGCAACATCTGCTCAAGGGAAGTCTTAGGAATAAATGAGTGGTTCAAAAAAAATGAAAAACCTGGTGGCAAGGACAATTCTCCAGGTCACAACTTGCCTCCCAGTAGCTGCTTTTCCATGGTAAAACTTCACTGCCCAGTCTGAAGGGACGAGCCAGCCATGCTCAAACAGGAGAGGCTGACATTGTGTGACACGAGGCAGAAGACCAAGCACCTGTAAGGTGAACTCAGTGTGAGGCACTCTCCAGGAGGCCTCACCGTGTGCCTGCTCATGGGGGATGCAATGAGCACCAAGTGGTCCATGGAGAAGGTGCCTGATGAGCTGAGGGTCCCTGAGAACAGGCCTTGGGGTTGGTTGTAACACACGGGTCGTGGTCTAGTGTGTCCTACAATGTAAGGGTTTGTTTGGCTTCAGTTCTCTGGTATTTGACTGCCCCACCATTTGTAACATGTTTAATCTCTCCAAAATGAAAGGAGCTGGTATGTACTCTTTGAACGGTGAAAAACAAGGAACTGAGAAATTAAGAGCACCGACCAACAATGTAAAAACACTGAAATGGAGCACAAGGACAAATTTACTCACCACTAGCCTGGCCTGCAGGAGCACCTCTACCCATTTGCAAGAAAGAGAGGCATGGGAGCTGTGAGCCCTTCTTTCAGGACCTGAGCAGACCATTCCTTTGAGTCTTGGCACTTCTTCCCTCTCCTTGCTCATCTCAACAATGCCCTTTCAACACACACTCTGGAAATGCCTTTAATGTGCACAATTATTGGAAAGAAAGCAGAAATCTCAGAGAAGAAAAGATGTGCAGAAAAGTGAGTAATGATTTTGTGTAGCTTTGATTTATTGACTAGTGGAAGTTATGTGCATATGGCTATTTAATGCCTGTGGCTGGCTGAGCAAATTTGTTACCTAATTCAGAGTGCTAAATGCTGCATGGTCATTATGTTGCTGTAGACTTAATTAACTGGTGGGTGGACTATGGTTTTTAATATAGATGGAAGGGGTTTTATTCTTTTAAGAAGCAAATAATTTATTAATTTGCTTTTTTTCTTTTTTTGCATACTGTCTCAGTATTGACTATAAAAGATGTCAGGACATACTAAAGTCTTCCTGTCCTGTCCTTTTTCAGTAATAGTAATTTTATGTTCTTAGGCTATTCAGAAATATTCTCTCTTAATCCCTGTCCAGGCATAGTTTAAAAAAAAAATTGAATGCATTTATGTCATCAGAGCCTTTCACATTTATATTTAGTTGGTACCTTTCAAGATTTGCACTGAGCTGATTTGATGGTGGAGCAGACACTGCTCTGGGTCTTAGGGCATGTTCAGTACAAGCCAGGTGATGAGCTTGATGAGTTGACAGCCTGCTTGGGCTCCTGATTTTCCTGTTTCTATTTAAGTGTGTGACTCAGACCTGTAATATTTCCACAATGACCCATGTCCCCATGATATTTAGGGGACAGTTACTCAGGCTGCAGGTGATTTGTGATTTATGTCTGAACAAATTGAGCTGTTCAATTTACCCTGCATTCAAGGCTTCATTACATAAATCCTGAACTAAACTCTTCTTTGTCAGAAATTAGACCCTGAGCTGCCTATCTGAAGAATATTTACCTTCACAGCAGTAGGAAGCAGCAATCTGGAACAAAATTTTAAGCTGCTGAGGTATTTGGAAGGGTCTAGAAAATAGCTCAAGGAATCTTTCTCCCTCACAAAGGCAGGCACCAATGCATCTGATGCAGTGTTCCTAGAGGTGATGACCACTGGTCCCACATTTCTCAGGAACATCTCTATCTGGCTCACAGAAACCATAAGGAAGACCCTTGGCATGTGGATACATTTGCGCTTTATTTATCAGCAACTTTGCCCTTTTGTGATCCAGTTACTTCCCTCATCACACCCTGATGATGAGAAGATCACACTGTTAAAATTCTGAAATCCATCTGTATCATCTCCTCCCCACTGCACTCAGGACAGCATTGTGTCTCCTCATCAGCTCTCTCCAAGGGAGAACAAAAGCACAGGGAATGTCACCATATCCCCAAGGCTGGCCTGTGGTGGGAGCAGGGAGGACCAGGACATGCACTCTGGAGGCACAGTAGCAAATGTGAGAATAATTTCTCCATGGAATTAACCTCTTCACAAGCACCTCTAGACTGGCTCCCCATCAGTCCTCACTGCTGGGCTTTGCCTCAGCAGATCTCGGTTCCATGTGTGGCTCCCAACTGGCTAAGTGAGGACTAAAACATCGAAAGATTTGAAAAAAAAATGCTGCTCATTTTTATACTGTGTCACTTCATTTATTAGTGTGTATTATTTAGCATTATGTATTTGCCACCAGTGCATCTGGTAGCAATTACTTTGCTACAGTAGACATTTCCTATTACCTAATGTAGACATTTTCTATTACCTTCTCCTCAGTGTAAGCCAGTCTTAACAGTGCAAAAGGTGTCAAGGAATCTGAGTTCTGACCCATGGGGTTTCCTGGAAAGCACTGAAGTGGTTAATTTATACAGCTCCAGTAAGAATCAAAGTGCTCGGCAACAAGAATATCATATAAACTCTCCTCAGTGCAGGTAGTTAATTGAGTCTTGCAAATTTTACTTGCCTGCTCATCTGGGATGAGTAATTATTTTTGATGGGCAAGTAAATTGCCATTAGTACTTCCATTCTGCTAAAGCTGGAAGATTAGTCTGTGTGGCTGAGCTGATAAATTTCCATTACAGTTTTGCAAGTCTGAGTGAATGGGTGTAGCTGCACTTTCAAACCCAGACACAAAACGTGTCCTTACAGGTACATGAACCCTTCCTCAAGCACAGAGCCTCTTCAGCATGCAGCAGGAGTGAATCCTGCAGAAACACTGACACCTACTCAGCTCAGGCTCTTGCTTGGTCTCTATTGTTTAATCAGGAACAGTCATTACCTGAAATGCTGCACAAGCTGAGTGCAGCATGTATGCACCATGAGTGCATACACCAGGAGTGCATTTGCTGTGCACCTAAAGCCCCTGGTTACTTCATTCCCAAATGAGGCTGGATCTCCTGGGTCACATCTCCTCAAGCTGCCCTGAGCTGTCTCCTGCAATGCCTCTCAAACCATTGCTGCTCTTTTCCCTGATTTCAGTTCCAGCTGAAGTCCAGCACTCAGTGGATGTGGGATACAGCTGGGCCACATGCCACAGAGTCTGTGCAAGGCTGATGGAGGACACAAACCTCTCCACAGAACAGGCAGGAGAGGTCATGGGTGAGGAGCTGATTGCAGGAAAATTACTTGAAGATTGCATTAGCTGTCACAATTCTTTAAGAAAAAGTCTTTCTAAAAGAAACTTTTGGCTTGAGACATAGTAATAAGGACCAGTTTTTAGGATTACACAGACACTTGAAAGGGAAGAGGCGTCACAGCAGGGACAGCACGAAGCAGCTGGGAGAGCTGGCATTAGGTTCCTGAATTTGATTGCAGCAGGTGCACCTGCCCTCATTGAGACACATCCTCCAGCAGCTTCCCACCGTGCAGGAGTCTGCCCTGAGCTTCCAGCATTCCCACCAGCATCCACGAGCATGGAAGAAAGCTTTAAACAGACTGCACAGTCACATTTGTGCCCTGTGCATCAGAGGGGACACCACAACCCCTCACTAAGGCAAAGGCACTCCATGGAAAGGGTTGTTTGCACCAGCAGCTGAGGTGAGGGAGGCAGCACCTTTGTCCCCACACTGAATTCCTCACCCCTCCATGTGCCTTCTGCAAGGGCTCTCTGTGTCCTCTGATAAAGGAGGGTCAGATGGCTGCACTGGCAAAAAGCTCTTGGTGAATTTTAAGCTGTCTCTTATTCTGGAGGGCTCTTCCAGGAGACCTTTGTTATAAAGCCCTTATGTTCTCGAAGATGCTTTTCATGCACTCCATGTTTCTCTGTTCTTCTTTGCTAATAAGGACTCAGGAAATCACTGCCAAGTTTCTCACACCCTTAATAACAAGTGGATGCTGCAACACTGTTTAATTATTAAATAAACCTGCAGTCTGAAAGTAGCTGGAGACAGGGAAGGACAAAAAAACTGTGCAACACTTTTGTCAGATGCACTGAAAAATAGCAAGAAAATATGCCTAGCAAAAGGCCTGATCAGGATATAATACAAAATGCAAACATTAGCCAGATTTTTAAAACTGGTTTTGCTGACATTTATAGATGCAGTAGGATGTATGTGAGGAAAGATTCTTAGGAAAGTATTTAAAACATTAATTACAAAGCACTTTATTTGGGGAGAAAATTGCCAGTAATTTTAGCAGCTCCAACTCCTGTTATTACAGCAAAAATAACTAAAATAGAACAAAATAAAATACAATAAACATCTCCTGGCCACTGCTAACTTTCTCTCTTCCCTTTCCATAGCTTTATTTAATTGTGGTTTATACCAACTGCAATTCTATCCCACTAATGCAGAAAGATGCAGGCTCCCATGCTTACACATCAACATCCTGGCAGATAAAGCACATTATGGGGCTCTAAAGCTTAAAGGAGGAAATGAGCCTTTCATTTGGAGCTAAAATATTTTTTTTTCACATTTCATTGTAGAGTGATACTGTGCTGCTCCCAAAGCACAGGGTGCAAACCCAGAAACAGGCACTGCACCGTCAGTTTTTAATTACATGGGACAAAAATTATGACAGTTTCTGCTGACTTTCAAAGAGCATCAGCACAGCTGCCTGCTGTGCTTCTGAAAAACTTTCCTTCAAGGATCTCTAAGTAAGAGCAAGGCATTCCTATGAGGAGCAGCTGAGGGATCTGCGATGTCTAACCTGGAGAAAAGGAGACTCAGGACACCCTTATCACTCTCTATAACTCTCTGAAAGAAGGGGGTGAGGAGATCAGGGTGGGTCTCTTCTCCCACGTAAAAGTCAAGTGGGCACAGGGAAATGGCCTCAAGTTGTGCCAGGGGAGGTTTAGGTTGGATATGAGGAAAATTTCTTCACCAAAAGGGTGGTCAAGCATTGGAAAGGCTCGAGGGAAGTGCTGTTCACAAGTCCTGGAGGCCTGTAATGTGGCTCTCCACATGGTTTGGGGTGGACTTGGCAGTGCGGGGTTGGACTTGGTGATTGTAGAGATCTTTTCCAACTTCACTGACTCTATGGTTCTGCAGGTTTATTAATAAATAATAAACATTATTTATTAATTGCAAGATGAAGTGAGTGATAGTGTTGGTGCAATGTCCATCAAACACACAGAAAAGGGGACACAGATATTCTCTGAAGTTTCTGGCTTACTGTTGAAAGAAAGGGAGTTTTTTTGATTTCTTCTTACCATGGAATGAATCTGCATTCTCATCACATCACAGATGCAACCTAAACAAGTGAGAGCAGTCCCAGGCTTTGAAAGGATATCCCCTCTCCCACTTCACTGCATTTCCTAAAGCCACTAACTTTTGTATTTCTTTCACCTTACAAATTCTCCAAACAGTCACTCACACATCTTTATTTTGACTTATCAGGGAAGAACTTATTCAGCCATACCTGACTGAGGGAATTTATCACCTGGCTTAAGGCTGCAATTCAAGACATTCTGAGAACATAAAAACACAGCAATATTTTATTGAGCACCTTTCCCAGCAATCTATGCAAATATATACATTGCTCCTTGGCTTGCTTTTTTTTTTTAATTTTGTTGCAGCCAGGCAGAGGAAACTATCACAGTGGCATCAGTGGCATGAAGAGATATAATCTAATAAATGTGCTGGATCAGAATTGTTCTGACAAGATTCAGTGTAATAAATATATGATGAAAACAACACCTTGTTAATCACCACAACACATTCTCTTATAGACACCAAGGCTTAGACTGGCTTATGGGCAGCATAAGCCAAGGAGGGTTTGACAAAGTTTTGAGCAAAGAGATCATTAGTTTTCCAGAGCCATAAATCTCACATATCCAATTTTTAAACCACTGACAAAGTATCTCCATGGATGGACTAAATTTTTCAGATGGCATGATTTCCCAACGTCTAGTGGCAAAACTGCAGGAATCATAAAAAGGACCCCAAAATGACAGTTTATTTTATGATTTATTATTTAACTTGTAGCAAAATTATTATCGTACTGAAGTTAAGGACTGCATCTCTGGTCATGCTGGCAGGTAGAAAATGAACACCAACAATTACTAAATCAAACCAACAGGTTAGAGACCACCTGGAAAGGGAATTTAACATAGCATGAGAGGGACATCCATCCATCCATCCATCCATCCATCCATCCATCCATCCATCCATCCATCCCAGTGAATGTATCCACCAACTTCAGTGGAGCTAAAATTGAAGGCAGAAACCAGCTCTAAAAACAAGTGGAGAGAGAAGAGCCAAGATGTCACAGAGAGTTTAGGGGATGGGAAAAGAATGACACTGGGATTTGCTCAAGTGGCTCTCAAGTGTCTTGAGACTAAACCCTCAAGGGTGAGGGGATGATGAAATGTCCCACAACAGCCCAGTTTAAATACAGGCAAAGTGATGCACAAAGAAGAAATTACCCTAAAGTTTACATAGAGAATGATGGGGTTTGAATAATTAGCACTCAGAGGGGAGATCTTGGGTAAAAACAAACAGATCTATGAAAATGTCAGCTGGTGATCAGGATCTGTCAAGGATGCAAGTCAAATGTTGCAAGTCATTAAGTAAGAAACAGGGAACAGACCAGAAAAAACATCCAGGACAAGGGTCTAAACAAGGAGGTCCGGAATGCAAGAGGTGAGGAGGGAGTGCTTATTTATTCTACCTTCCAATATGATAATTATAGAACGTTGTATATAATGCACTAAAAAGGGACATGGATTCAAAAGCAAATAGACAAGTTCATAAAAGAAAAATTAGCTTAGGACTGCTAAAAGGATGGAGAGGTCTGGCTTATGGAATTGCTGGAGGCTACAAAGATGTACTTGAAAATAACTAAGAGTATGTTCAGGAAATCTGAAAATCTGTGAATTTCAAGATACTTGGTTAATATCTAAACAACCAAACCATAAAAGACTGTGTTGTTTTTAGAGTATTCTTTGAAGAATTTATTAATCAGCCACTGAACAGGAGAAACACTGCAATCATAATTTACAGAGGATATAGATACAGAAATGTGTTTTGTACTTAATGGCAAAGATAAATACACAGGAGAAAAGGCTGATCTGAAAACAGCTTCAGAATAGAAGAGAAGGCCAAGTTAATTGGGTAAATTTATTTTAATTGCTCATTGATCCAACTCTAGCGATAACATAGTACAGAATTCTCTTATTTCCATGTTACTTTATTGTGGAAACTCAAGCAGTCTGATGTAGAGTCATGATCATCAAGGGAATAAGTTGTTGGTTGGGCTGTTTTATTCCTTCAGGGAAAAAAAAAAAAGTTATCTAGCTATATTCTAATGGCTTTAGCCCTTGTCATGCTTTTCCTTGAGTTCTGGATTTTCACACCAACAGATAATCCAGAACTCCATCAAAGTGATCAAAATGCATGACATAGCAGTGTGCTTCTTAAAATGTCAGTTTGCTCAGTTAAATCATCCTTAAGCTCTAACAACTTCTCAGCAAAAAGCCCTAAAAGTTGTTCATATTTTGGATTACAACCTTGCTAAATATCACCAGGCTTAGAAATCCAAGAATATCAATCTACCAGCAGCACCCTCATTTATATGTCATAGAAACAGAATGGTTTGGGCTGGAAGGGACCTTAAAGACCATCTAGCACAACCCCTCCTGCCATGTGCAGGGTCACCTTCCTCTATCCCAGTTGCTCCAAGCCCCTTCCAACCTGTCCTTGAACACTTCCAGGCGTGGAGCAGTCATTTCTTCTCTGGGCAACCTGTGCCAGGGCCTCACCACCTTCTCAGTAAATAATTTCTTTCTAATATATAATCTAAATATAACATCTTTCACTTTAAATCCTTTACTCCTTGCACAATCACTCCATGCCCTTGCAAAAAGTCCCTCTCCAGCTCTCTTGGAGCCCCTTTGGGCACTGGAAGGGGCTCTAAGGTCTCCCCAGAGCCTTCTCCTCTCCAAGCTGAACAACCCAACTCTCTCAGCCTATTTTCATAGTAGATGTGCTCCATCCCTCTCAGCATTTTTATGGCCTCCTCTGGGCTTGGTCCAACAATTCCTTGTCCTTCCTATGTTGGAGGCCCCAGGTGGGATCTCTTGAGAGCAGAGTAGAGGGGCAGAATCCCCTCCCTTGACCTCTCTGCTTTTGATGTGGCTCAGGGCATGATTGGGTTTTTGGGCTGCAGGCACCCATTGCTTGACCACATCGAGCTTCTCATCAACCCACACCCCCAGGTTCCTCCACTCAGGGCTGCTCTCAACCCATTCCCCACTCAGCCTGTGTTTGTGCTTGTTTGCACTTGAGGATTTTGCTAGATAGTGACTCACAACAAAAACTCTTTGCCTGCTACATAACAGCTGTAGTTCTTTTTTTTTAAATGACAGCTCTTGATCCCTGATTTTGTTTAATGGAACCCATGGGGATAACAATTTTTAGTTTAGCTCTTTCCCTCCTAGCCAAGCAGTGAAATGGGACCTTTTTCAGGAAAGTAATCATAGGAGTTAGCCTTGAAGTTCTCTCTGACTCACCCTCTTATTTACATGTCCCCCAACTCAACACATAATACAGTGAAATATCATCTCTTCAGTTAAGAGGTGGGATAGCTCTTAAATAATGAGCCCAAATATGTTGGCAGGTAAATCTGTGGTAGGGACTGGTGGTTACCTGATGTTAGAGGATGGTGTCAAGCAATGTAAAATCACTCATTTCATTTAAAGAAGCAGAATTATTCCAAAAATGCATTTTTATAAATGCCTGTTTTGTTGATAAGCCATTCATCTGCAGGTGTTTAGGAAAGCCTCCTTGGCACTTAACCTGAAGGACAGCAAGAGCAGCACTCCTTTCTTTCTGAGAAGCAGCCCTGACACACCCTTCCCCTGACTCCTTGGGACATTACTGATAGCACCTACATAGCTCCTGTTTCTGCATGTCTCTTCTAAGTCACCACAGCATTCCTCTGAAGGGAAAAAAAAATATATTTTTGGGCATAGCACACAGCCTGCACTTTCCATAGCAGTGAAATGTACAGAAAGACTGTGCTGAAGACAGCCCAGGGGAATTTTCAGTCCCTTACAGCACAGTTTCCCAACTACCAATGACAGATGTTTATCTTCTCTGTTCTGAATTGTTCTCTTCACAAAAAGTACTCTTCATTCTTTCCTAAAGCCATGTATAATGATAAAGTTTCTTCTAAAATCTGACCAACGTGTTACTGTTGCAAATTAAAATTTCCCAGTAGAAAACTTTATTACAAAAAAAGCCTTTTCACAGCTAAGACTTATTTTTTTCTTTCTCTTCAGTTTTCTCTTTTTTTTTTCAATTAAAGGAGTACAGTTGTTCATATTTCTTTCATGTTCTTCAACCCTTCTGAGTTCATTTGGAGTCCTTCCAGCTTCCCTAATTTCCCTCCAAGTGTTACGCCCAGCATTCAATTTCAGACTTCCCTGGTACCAAATAGAACTGAATAATTACTTCCCAAAAGTTAAGTACAACCATCAATATACCCTGGAATGAGCACCACCATTTCTGCAGTTGCACACATTTTGGATCTATATTTAACTTGTCAGCATCTATGAAAGCCACAAACCCCCTTTTCCTGCAGGGAGCTGCTTAGGCAGTTATTCCCCATTTTGTCCTGGTATCAAATGAGTTTCCTTCCTAACTACAATACTCAGCATTTGTTTCTCTTGACTTTTATCTTATTGATTTCACACTGTCACTCACATTTATCATGATCATCTGAAATTCTATGCCTGTACTCTTTGAGAGTGCTTGCAATTACCAATTTTGAAAACTTTAATTGTACTCCTTCTTCCATTATCCAAAATGCTTACAGAACAAATATGCAGATACAGTGCACAAACTCTCCTACTCATATTAAAATATCAGCCTTTGAAAAATGACTGCAAGCATGTGGAAATTTGTAGAAAGATATCATAATTATATTAAAAGAAAAACACACACACACACACACAAAAGAATCCTCAGTTCATAATTTCAAAAATTGAAAGCCACTGGAAAGATATCATAATTATATTAGAAGAAAAACACACACACACACAAAAAAAAAGAATCCTCAGTTCATAATTTCAAAAATTGAAAGCCACTTTTCCCCAGTTCCCACTTCCAGGGGTACTTGCAAAGGAAGCAGCTGAACATAACCCATTGTAGGGGTCCTACAGTGGTTTTTATATGATGACACACCACTCCCAAGGGAGACTGGCATTTAAACAGGGCAAAGTCATAAATTCCAGATAGACACTAACAGTAAATTGGAGTCCTGCTCTACCTGCATCAATGCAGAGAAAAACAAGTTATCCAGGACAAGCAAACTGCCCATCCAGACTGAACCAAAGGCTTATGTCTAAATTACTCAAATCTGCTTAAAGAAATGGTAACTTGTTACTGATGTGCCTACTTCATTATTTAACACAGGAATATAAGTCCTCACTCTTCTCACAGGTACTGTCAGCTATCCACTTAAAAAGATTGCGTAGTTCAATGTACACCTATTTGCCAAATTGGTTTGGAAACAATGGGGTTTCACTTCCACGAAAAGTTGTGAAATATGACATGACTTTGCAAATATTAATCTTCCATTTCCAAATATTATCATAAGATGAATGCCCTGAGAATTTCCTTAGATTCACTGAGCTCAAATTCTTCTTCAACTTGTCTAATCAGAGACACATATTTCCCCATCAGGTCCAAAACACCATTTCAGGCATGAAGTGAGCATAACCTACCCACTTAGGGCCCTCTTAGGAAGCTACAGTCCCATAGCATCTGGCAGACTGGTGCAGTATTTATCCTCACCACATACCCAGGAGGTGAGGAATGCTATTATCCCACTGTAAAAGTGAAGGACTGGAAGCCCAATAGATGAATAGCTGCCCATCCATGCAGTGGAGCTCAGGATAATGAGTCCCAATGTTACTGCATCCTGAGTCTGCTCATGAGTTCCCTGAGAAATGCATTTTTGGGTGAACCATCACAAAAACATAAAGTCCTGCTTCAGCAAGCAGATTTTGCTACACTGTGGCAGCCACCAGCAACATCCACAGCTCCCACAGGTTGTGGATTTCTCCTGTATTCACAGCTTTACCTGTCAGCACAGTGTACGCACTGTGTGTTCTCAGCTGTTATCTGGGTTAGGGTCACTGGAAAAGTGTGGCAGGATTTGATGCTGCTAATGCTGAAGATGTTTTCGGGAGTTACTCAAAGAGCAGCAAAACTCAGCAGCAAAACATCCCGGGTGTGACCAAAGAGAATAGCTCATTTTAAAATATATCCATGAGTTAAAAAGCCAGTTCAAATAATTAGCTTTTATTTAACATTATTTTCCACCCTGAATAGCTCAGTTTGTAGAGTTATATCATAGAAATCCCAGCTCAATGCTAATGCACAGCCCTTCAAACACTGCAGCTCTGTTGGAATTAGAGTGTAATAGGTAATTCTGCAGCTGTCATTTTTCCTAATTAAGAAAGCATTCCCCACATCAGGTTTGGCCTAAAGAACCTACAACAATTACAAGTCACCTGCTGTCCTTCATCCTTTTTGTTCAAACTCCATGGCATTAACCAGCTTCACATTTCTGCCCCATGCAGTGATTGCTGTAAATAATTTTGCCCAAGGGTGCTCCTTGCACAGACTTGTCTGTCTAGGGCAGGGCTGAAGCAACAAGAGGGTTGGCAGAGGTGGAAATAATAAGTTAAAGAGTAACCAACTCACAAAAAAACAACTTACCAACCAAATGAATACAGACAACAACAAAATAAAAGGAATCATACGGGAAGAAAACATTCTATTTCAATGTAAGGCAGACAGGACAAATCCAGCCCTGATGTAACCTGTGCTGCAAAAGTGTCCTCAGTTATTTGCATCCACCACATCCTGCAGTGGAAAAGTCAGAGAAGTGATGACAGTACCAACAGTTCCATCTGAGGACAGATCAGTGGAACCCTCATCACACCCAGGCCTGCACAGGAAACCTCCAGACTTCTCCTTCCCTTCCCTGCTCCCACAAGACTTCACAACTTCTCTGCTCAGCATCATTCCTGCTGAATTCCCTCCTCTTGGGGACACAGAGTTCTGCTTACAGCAACTCCCACCCCCACGAGCAAAACACAGATTTCTGGTTGCACAAAAAACTTTTTATCTTTCTCCCAATGCACACCAGGACACCTTCATCCAGAATTAAAGGCAGCTCTTGGCCACACCTGATGTGTCTCTGCTATCCTATCATCCTTGCAGGTAGCAGGGCTTGTGAGCTGGCTGGAGCCTGGGTCTGTTGGGTTCAAATATTGCCACGCTCAGGGCACTGGGGGCCCACCCCAGCCCTCCTACCTGTTTCACTGGAGCTGCCTCCTCCACAAAGAACTCTTCCATGGCTGCAGCTGCTCAGGGCTGTGCGAGGAACCGGGGCGAGGGGCGGGGACAGGGGTGGAGGGGAACCCTGGAAACTGGCACAACCTAGATACACAGGCTGGCACAGCCACCAAGGATTAAAAAAATCTTAATTAATTACACACAACCCAGCGAAATTCTGAACAACTGAGCTGGCTCTAGGGTTGGTGAGGGTTTTTTAAGCTTCCAGTGAGGCAGAAGGTGCTTTCAAAGGCTGTTTGCTCTCTGCAGAGAAGTAAGAAGGATGGCAGCCATCCTTTGAAGAAGACACACCACCAGCAGCCCGCAGTGTGCCTTGGCATGAAGCTGAAACAAGACCAGGAGGTTTTTTATCATTAGTGCTACCTAAAAAGGGGCAGTTTAACCATGCCAGTGTTACAGTGAGGTTTAGAAGAGATATTGGGAGTGCAAATGTCTCTCTGGAGCAATGGCAGGTGGGGAAGACGAGGCAGAGGCATCCTGCAAGGGCACCCTGAAGGTGGACAGGCTTTAAAAGGCTGATCAAGGGCCACCAGGTACGGCTTCACACGGGCCAAGTCATTAGAGTGACTCCAAAGGGAAGAAATTCCTACAAGGACAACAGCTCAGGCACTTCCTTTCCCCTGCAGAAACACTGCAGGCTGTACCCCTGTGCTTTGGGTACATCCCCATGGCTTCATTGGCAAAATTCCCTACTGATTCCTAAGGGTCGGGATCAGGCCTGCAGGCACAGAACAAAACAACTCTCTGGTGAACATCAAGTCTTGTCATAGTAGCTAGAGGTTTTCATCATTTACAAGGAAAGTATTTTAAATAATCTGAACAGTTGTAAAAAGCAGCAGAGGATTCCTGACATAATAAAAAATCTTCTCCCCAAAGGGCATGGAGTTGGAAAAAAGATATTAATTGAAAAGTAAGTGATGTAGGATGGAGAGTCATATAACTGATGAAGGGGAATTGCACTTAAGATCTTCATAGCAACAAAATGAGTTGGAATCTCTCAGCTTTTCCCATTACAACTTTCTTCCTAGCAATCTTTTTCTTTTCCTTATGCAAGCTGAGAAAATAGAAAGTTCATGAAACCCCAAGAAACTCTGTAGAAAAATAAAATTACTCAGATTTTTTTAGAAAAACCTACTACAGTACAATCAGACACCAAAAGCAAATACTACTGGGTTCATTGCTAATGAAATGACCTTAAAAATCTACATTTCATTAAACATGGTACGCAATAAAATGCCACAGGGGAAACATTATTTTATTTAGTAATATCAAAAGCTGTCATTTTCTGCAACAGCCTGGGGCTACAGAAAACCATATTCCCATGAATAATTAGCATTTGGCATTAAAGAGTATTTTATCAAGAAAGCTGCCATAGTTCTAAGTAGCCCAAGCAGAAATGTTGGAGAGTGTTAATGAAAAGTTGACTGTTGGTTGCATCTATTAATTTGCCTTTGTAGAGTTAAAATCAAAACCTTTTCATTATATTAAAATTTTCTTTTAGTATTAATGAAACTAAAGCCATATGAAAAGTTATGTAGAAGGAAGAAGAAAGATGGAAAATATTATCAAGAAAAAACAACTATTTGTAACATTCTGACTTGAAAATAGTCCTTTCCTGTGTTAATTAATAGCCCAGATCAGTAAATCACATAAGCAAATTCTTAATTTTAATGATACAAGCTTTTTTGGAACCACACTTGATGCTTAAAAATCTTATCTGCTCTCTACATTTTAAAGGACAGGCTTCACAACACTTTACTCTGCGTAAATACTTCTGCTGCAAAAGCAAAATTTCATTAATTTTATGGGCTTTTTCATCTGTTTGCAATTAATAGTTCCTTTCTATTTCTACAGGCTGGGGCCAGAAAAAAAGAATACAGTTTATAGCATAAACCTGCTGGCATTTCAAAAGGACTTAGCACAGGAAATTATTAGATATCAGTTTCCCTGCAATAACTGTGCACAATTTCACTTTTATGACCTGGCACTCAGAGGTAAATGTAAGGTAAGCTGAGTTAATCAAGCCTGTGCTGATTGAATGATACCTGGAGCAAAAGGGAAGAAACAAGCTGCCTCTCAGCGCTGATGGTGGAGCAAGACAGGTTCATATCAACAACTCTGAATCAGCTGCCTTGAGGCAAATCCTGTAGTGTAGTAACAGGCTCACATGGCAAAACTTCACAAATCAGGGAGGTTAATACATTCACCAACTGTAAAGAATGTTTAAAGTCATTTATCCAGAAATCCTGATGGTTGCAGGTCTTCTCTGAATTTGAGTTCTGTTTGAATTAGACAATCCATTAGTCCTGACTAAAAAAAAATCCCAAACTGGAGTTCATTACAAAATTCTTGGCAAATTTTTCAACTAGCAGACTACACCTACCTGCCTCCTTTGGAAATCTTTGCCTTTCAGTTTTCTTTACTCTGCTCTATTTACCTCTCTTTCAAGCAGATCAGAGAGATGATGCAACAGAGCCCTGAACTTCCACTTCAACAAACAAATATTTCAAATTCACTCAACTTACTGAGACAAGTTTTTCCTTCTCTTATGCAACAGCAGAAATTCTCTTGATCCTCTTCACTGTGCTCAACACTTTTTGAAACATGGGCACTTGTCACACATGTATTTTTAATTCACAATCCCATCAGGATCAGTCAAAATCTACTTTAATTTCCTTCTTATTGAAGGGTCAAGTACATGTGAGCATTTTTGAACACACCAATGTACAGGGAGCTTGTTCTTCACTTGATATCCCCCAATGACACCAAGTCTTTTTTTCACAGGCATGACTTCCCTCACCCTTCAGATATGACCCATATTTTTGGTGTCATATGTGACTGACTTGAAACAGATGGGGTTTGTGTTCCTTCAACAGATCCAACCCATCATGCTTTTGTCACATTATCTTTAGTATTGACATAAATGTCGGTGTAGCATAATCAGAAAACTTGGTCTGCCATTGCCTCTTGCATTCTTATGGGTGAATTACACAAGTTTTGGGAGGGTGGGCCAAGAACCAGCTCAGGCAGGACTGAGCACATTTACTCTGTGATGGCTCTTTGTGTACAATTACACTGCTATCAAGTTATTGGCCAGATAACAGCCCAAAATGTCTACACATGTTGAAAATGTTGATATCTTTGGAACTTCTTCATCTTTGTCTCTTCTTACACTAGAAACTCAATTTCTAATTTATTATAATGATTACTACTAATGACTTTTTCTTTACTTGCATCCTGAATTAGTATTTTTATATTTATAATCCCTTCTCCATCTGTATTTAAAAATCTCCTTGCACATTTTCTCAAAAAGATAGGCTAGAAAAGAAAAATAGTAATTTTCCTTTCTAGAGTGAGTAATCAGGTCACTTAGAGGACTATTCCTGAGCAGAACACAGAGAGAGACCCTCTTATCAAAGTTAATGTATCTGAAACTTTCCTGAGATTTAGTTCCTGGAAGTCTATGGCCTTCAGCTCTTGTTGGGAATTCTGGACTCAACTGACATGAAAACACCACAGCAAACCTCTGTCAAAGTTGTCAGCTGTTGATTAGCCTTTCTCTTGTGAGATTGTGTCATTTCTACTTGATTTCTCCATGAAACTCTTAAGGAACCCAGCCTTGCTTGAAGAAATCTGAACCCTTAGTCAGGGGAACTGGAACCTGAATTTTGAGAACTTAAAGCCAGGAGAGTTTGACTTTCTCTGGCATTTTCTCACAAATGTTCTGCACAGGTCAGATGTTGAGTAACATGAGTGAAACACAAACTGTCACACACCTTTCCTGCATGCAGGAAATACCAGCAGCAGCCTCCCAATCAAACTCAGCTCACCCAGGGATATGGGGCTGTGACAAGATGCTGAGAACCTGAAATGCTCTTGCCTTTGTTCAATCTGCAGTACAGACTGGAAAGAACCATAATCTTTTCCTGTTGTCTTTTCAACAATGTTTATCACTTCACTTCTTTTTACCAAGTGTTTGAATGAAAGTTATAACAATTACAATCTCTGAAAAAAAATCCTCTGATATACTGATCTTTGCATTGTAAACAGAGAGTTCAGGACAGAGGGATATTTTTAAAAATCCAAATAGTGCAGCTCAGTTTTATTCCTTCTTTGATACTCTTCTTTTTTATGTTGCTACAGTATGTCTGCTCCCTGTGAAAGTGAGGTTGCTATGGAAACTACTCATTATTTTTCAATAGTAGGCTAGCTACTTAATAAAAATCCTACATCTTTTTAATCCCTAGAGAGTCCTAATTTATCCCATACACAGACTTTCCTTCTTGACAGTTCCTTTAATATTCACTGCACTGCAGTGCACATTAATCTGAACATGTCCAACAAATCCACAACTTACTTCTGAAACCAACTTTCCAGAAAAGTTTGGATTTAGAAAAAGAATATTTTTTTGGCTTGTCTTTTACCTGCTTATATTTCTGTGAAAGATTATAGGTATGAACAGCAAAGCCAAGAGTGGTCCTGTGTAAGACTCTGGCATGGAAGAAAAAAAATAAGATTCCTTTACCTATAATAAATGGTAAAAGGTGCAGGAAAGGAGGATGGACCATGATCTGGTTAGCCTGGAACTGGAGTTAATTCCTTATGGTGCCACAGCCTTCTCTGGCCAGCACAGGAGCATTCTTGGTCTGTCCTTTCCTCAATTCACCACCTATAAAATAGCTGGTGCCTATTTGGTAAATGGGAGCCAATTTCCAAGAGGAAATTTCCTGCTTGGAAATTGGAGCCCTCCCTGTTTGACAGGCTAAATTCACCAGGGATTGTCTCAGGCACTGGGGCCATAAACCACACCAGGGCAGAGGGTGGGAGCTGTGGGGACTCCACACTGTCACCACACGTTAAACTTCCCACTTCTCTGCTTAAACATCAGACTGTCCCTCCTATTAATTTACCATTTTCCAAAGAAGAATATTAAGTAATTATTAATGATGAATCAATTAACTCTTCCCTACCTAAATCCTTTTATATTGGGTTGAATATTCTACATTGGTTAAGAGAATGTTGTTGGTTAAAGGTCTTAATTTCAGAGTCTCTGCTAGTGTTTAAGAGACTTTTCTCTTAGACCAAATATTTATTCCCCCTTGAGGTTGTAGCTGTTCTGAAACATTCATTCCCCTCCAAGGATCTGACTATTCCCACATTTCTTACTATTTATTTGAGGCAGATCATTGGCATTTCAGTGGAACAGCTCTTATCAGAACAACAAAGAAAACTAAAGCTGCAGCAACTAATTCTCTCACCCCTCCTTGTATTAGACAGGTTCCTCAGATCACTACAGAATTTAACTGCTCCACCAAATGACAAAACTTCTCCAATAACACACACTAAACAAGAAACAGGGACTCCAGAATTTAATGAAAACAGAATTAGGCTAACAGAAAATTAAACTGTCTCAAGTATTTCAGAGATTACAAACAACAGTTTCATGCTTGCTGCTGTGACTCTTCTTTTTTCCTCTACATTTTCCTCCAGACAACCTTGCACACATTTCATATGGGCAATCACAAGTAAACCTGATTAAAATTCAGCCACGGATGAGAGCAGCTAAAGGGAAACTTCTAAAGTTAACATAACAGGTCTAGATTTAAGTCTTCCTACACATAATCAGCTTTTCCTCGTGGGATTTCTAAGAGGAATCAACTTTCTCATCCTTCACTGCCTATCAGTCCTTGCACTGTGCCATTTAATCCCATTTTTAACAAAGGATTGAACACATTGGGCCTTTTATATAATTCAAGAAACTTCCCTTCTAGCAGGCTGTTTACAGGTATTCTATATCAATATCAGATAACAAAAATAGATCAATAATTTGCCACACGCAGTCTGAAAGGTTTAAAGCTTCAAATGTCTTTGCCACCAATTCAGAAAAATGACTTCCAGCGTACTTAATATTCTCCCCACCTTTTAGTGTGGTTATTACCATCCTACGACAAGAAACTCCAGAATTTTTTCTTGTTCACTGTAATTGAAACTCCTTCCTGCAGGAGTTTTTGGCTTTTTCCTGACCTCAGCTCAGAAAAAAATTTGCCGTGACTCTTTCTGCATTGCAATTTTACTTCGTTGAACTCTTGTCACTTTTTTAACATTTCCCAAAAGACAGAATGTGACCCACAATGATTTTCAAAGTTATATAGTCCCTGAACTTACAATGTTCATAAATATATCCTAAACAGCTTAACTGAACCAAAGAGTTAAGGGTACATTGTAGCTGGATAGACAGAGAGTTTTAAATTTTATTTAAGGAGATTTCAATAAGAAAGCTGAAACTGAGATGAATTTAACTGGAGGGAAGGCAGCAGAGTGCTGGAAGGGCATTAAAGCACTGAGAGTGGGACTCAGCAGCTCTTTCCTGAGCCTTATTTCTCTTAGCAGAAAGAATTTCTGCTCAGCAAACCCTGCCCTCTGGTGACTAAATGCCATTAGTGCCATGCATATATAAGTATTTGGGGGGTTGCCTCTTTGCACACACATTGCCACAAAAAATGCAGGCAAACATCCATTCAGTGGCATGATTTGGATTTTATTTGTTCCTTCTTCAGATATTAATGAAAAATGCTGGGGTTTTCCTTCTGTTTCAGAGAAATGTTCATGCTACCTATCCTGTATATTATGTACATCAACATTTCATACTCTGGAAATAACCAGCCTGATCACACAGTGCTACAGATTTATTGTCCATAAATAATGGATGTATTTGGATGGACAAGCACCATATTTGTGCAATCAGAAATCAAAGCCTTCCACAGACAATGAGAAAACTGTGAAAACCAGATATGTACATATTTTTGATGAAAACCTTTTTTCAGAAGTCCTATTCAACTGTTTTTTTTAAAGTTATTTGCTAAACTATTTTCCTAAACAGCTATCACCTCAGCACACAACTGTGCATCTTTCTGAGCATTATAAACAGTGTCTGCCCCCCTCCCATCACGCAAAAACTCATGTGGTTGTAGCATAGACACCTTTTCAATTGCCATAAACAAAAATCCAGGCACTCATCAAAACCAAAATAGCAGTTGAGGGGCAGAGATCAGCAGGTCACTGGATTTTTAGAGCAGTTGCCAGAGTTTATATATTCACTGGCAACTCTGCTGAGAGCTGCCAGGTGCACACATTGTGTTTCTCTTCCAAAACTGAGGAGTTACCAGAATTTTCAGTGGATTTTTTTTTTCCCTGCCAATTGTCAGGCAGCATTGAGGCCTGGCACAAAGCTTGTCATGCTGAGACACACCTGGACAGGCAGGTAGAAAGGCAGGGGAGAGGCCCATAAATCACAATTTCTTCCCTGTCTAATGGCTGCACACCACAAAATATTCCATTTTTTGCCGGTCCCAGGCTGGGAGCTGCACAGTGGAGGAAGAGTTGGGTGCCAAATTGCAGAGAAGCCTTGAAAACAGACTCCAAGTGACCCCAGAGCACTCAGCTGGGACTGAAGGACAGCTGAAAGGCTGGAAACAGCTGGGAAAACTAGTCAACAGAGAGCATTGCTATTGGTCTCACTACAGCAGGACCCATTCACTCTGTGGTGTTAAACACCACAGCTCCTGCAAGGATGGCTTGAGAAAGTATTACAGAATCAAGAATCACAGAAACACAAGGTTGGAAGAGACCTTAAAGATCATCAAGTCCCACCCAGCCCCAACACCTCAACTCAACCCTGGCACCCAGTGCCACATCCAGGCTTTGTTAAACACACCCAGGGATGGTGACTGCACCACCTCCCTGGGCAGCCATTCAAGAACTTTACACCCTTTCTGTAAAAAAAATTTTTCCTGATATCCAACCTGTATTTCCCTGGGTGCAGCTGCAGGCTGGGTCCTCTGGTTGTGTCAGTGCTGCCTGGAGACAGACCCCAGCCCCAGCTGAGCACAGGCACCTTTCAGGAGCTGTGCAGAGTGATGAGGGCACCCCTGAGTCTCCTTTTCTCCAGGCTGAGCACCCCCAGCTCCCTCAGGGGTTCCTCTCAGGGTTTGTGTTCCCAGCCCCTCTCCAGCCTCGTTGCCTCCTCTGGATGCACTCAAACATCTCAATGTCCTCCCCAAACTGAAGGGCCAGAACTGGACACAGCATTTGAGGTGCAGATATATCAAACAGACACCACAGCCAGAAACTTCCTGCCCTCTCCATCCTCTGCCAGGAACACAAATGTCTGCGGGGCCACATGGTGACACACATGGGGAAGCCAGAAATTACCCCAGCAAAGGGACTAAAGACAAGTTTTACCCAGAACTCACCCTTGGTTCCCAGAACTGAAGCAGGCAGTCAAATAATTTCCATTTCCCATCATTTTGTTCCAAAAATTGAAAAATACTTCTAACCCTGATCCAGTGGAGAGGCAAGGGAGAGAAAGGTGCTGTTGACCAGCAGGGGAAGATGCCTGCTGGCTCCCCTGGCCTATCAGTCAGCAAGGCTGCTCTCAGAGGATTCACTGGGAAAGCAAGAGACCTGCAGAGACCAAACCCAGTGTGGGTGCCCCTGCTGCTGCTCCAGGGAAGTGTCCTTCTGCACAGCCTAAGGCAAGGAGAGCGCCCCAGGCAAGAGCAAAGCCACCCAATGTCCTGAAGCTGCACCGAGGGGGGTTTATATTCGGTTCTAGGAAAAGATTTCTTCACTGAATGTGGAGATTACTTCACATTCTTCCAATGCTTTCACAATGAAAGCATTGGAACAGGCTGCTCAGAGAAGTGGTGGAATCTCCATATCTGGAAGGGTTATAAGAACATGTGGATATGGCACTTGGGGACATGGTTTTGTGGTGAGCAGGATTAATAGCTGGATTCAATAATCTTGGTCTTTTCCAACCTTAATGATTCTTGGATCCTACGATTCTTGCTAATGCATGAGGCAAAGGCAAAGCAGGCATGAAAAAAACCAAATAAAGCAGTAAGAACAACAGAGCTCAAAGCACAATCAAGAGAACAATTATCAGGCTAAGAGGAGAGCCATTTTATGCCTTGCTACTTTCTCTCAGTCACAGCCCTACCACTAATTAGAGCAGATACAATTTTCAGGCAGAGTGGGATTTTCAAGTTAATGGTGCCCTTAAATTTTTTTTTCTGGCTTTCATTGCTATTCATGACACAGGAGTTTGCTGTCACTTACCCTGACTCAGCAAAGGTCTTACATATGCGTGGGTTTAAATTCATGCTTAAACCAGTATGGAGCAAGAACATGGGTTTTCTGCTGAGCCAGGAGCCCCAGGAGGAGCGCCTGAGTTCCTGATCTCGAGGCAGGGATGCAGCATGTGCCAGCTGACCTCAGCAGCTGAAACAGAGCATGAGAGTCAGGTGTAGCTCTGGGCTCAGGGCACTGGCTCATGGTTATGGGACACATGGGCACAACTTCAAGTCAGTGTGACACTAAAGCAGCTCAGAACTGCTGTGGAGCTCAACAGGTGTCAAGACCCAACAGGTGCTAAAGAAGCAGAAAATATGGGGCACAACTAGAACTTGGAGCAGTGGGAGAAACCAGAGCACCCTACCATCTAACTGGCCATCACTGCAAGCTTTGGCAATTGAGTTCAACACAGTTTTCCACAGAAAGACTGCGTATCAGGATGGCCAGGAAGATGGGCTGTGCCACTCCCAGGCACCTTGAGGCTGATAAAACATCATGAGGTTTCAAGGATTGTTTCAAAAAACCAAGGATCTTCCAAAATCTTTTATGTGTGACGCCAGTTCCCAACAACTAGGACTGAAATTGCACAGTGAAAGGCCAGTGGCTCAGGCCCTGGATTTGCAGCCCCACACTGCGTGGCTCCATCAGCTCATGTAGCCCACACAGTAGTGCCAATGCAAAGGAGGGTTTCTGCTGTTGCAATGATTGTCAAATTGCTGATTTACTGAAGACATACTGAATGGCTTGGAGACAGAGAACATTTCTTTATTGCTGACAATGTTGAGCCTGTTCTTAGTACTAAATTGCTGGAAAAGGAGGGAGAGAAGAGGCAATTTACTTGCAATTGTCTTGTCTCCAGTTCTGTCGCTTGCTTTATATTCTTGTTTTTGTCTCCTCATCTGCTCCTGCCATAAATTCCTGGCTGTGCTTGTAAAGCCTTTTTCCTGTACCTCAGTGCCCAAGGGATGCAAGCCATACACTGAGCTCACCTTCTGTCACAGGGCCTTGGGAGGGCACCACCAGAGGGTTTGAGGGAACACTGTGATCTTCATTTCAGTGACACGTCCTGTTCATGCTATTTTAATTGTGGTTTAGTGGCTTCCAGCCAAGGCAAGGAGTGAATTTCAGGGCAGAAGGCAGACAGCTTTATACTTTCACTCCCATCTCTGATACTAGCCACGGCTTCAAACCACCCTGTAACTTGAAAAGTGCATTGCAATGCACGAGCGTGCCAGCCTGGTGGCAAAGCCACTAAGATGAAAAGCAATGACACACATCACTTCTTTCGTCCTTTTTGTGTTCATTGTCCCTTACTCTCTTTCTCAGTTCATCTTCCCTTCCTTTTATCTTCACCTCTTTTCCTGGAAATTTGGAGGACTTTTACAGCAGTTTGAAGCTCATGAGCTTTACGCAATTCTCACCTGGACGCTGAAAATCAAAGTGAAGTCTGAGTCACACTGCTAGGACAGACTGGGGCCTTCTGTCCAGCACAGACTCACAGCATGAGGGCAAAAGAGCAGCAAGGCTGGGCTCCCACACATTTTCTTGGGCAGCAGCATGTTAACTTCACAGGAATCTCATCTGCCCTCCCCATCTCTGCTCCCCACACCATGTGTTCCAAACATAATGCTGATGCAATGCAGAGACCTCCATAACATCCAGACCTTCATTGGTCACCCTCACTTAAGGAAACCAAAAGGGTTTTTCACCTCACTGGTAATAAAATAATAATACATTTCTTGCTTAAAGTATTTTGGCAAATTTATTGCCTTGCATCCAGGGATTGCTCTAACTAGACACAAGGTCAGCCTCTGTCCCAGTTTCTCTGTTTTCTAGGCAGTAATTTAGACTGCAAAGGGGAGCCCTGTTCCTTGATATACTGAGTAGGATATAAGGGGAACAATTCCACTGTGTCCCAAAAAAAAAAAGAAAAAAAAAAAGTTTACCTTACTGATTCTTAGAAATAAAAGGGGACTGGCCAGGTCCTATGTGGAAACACAGAACTGACGGCTTCACTTCGGGAGTAGAGCAAGAAGTGAAGGGCACATCAGGGCTCAGGTGTGCAGGAACAGCAATGTTTCTTTCAATCTATCCTCTTACAAAAGACCTTTCTTTCTTTCCTTTCCCTTTCCAAGAGCAGAAAGTTAATCTTTGAAGCTCAGTGCCCCAGGATTCTGTCTATGTCAGAAGTTTATATGTGTTTGTATGGAAAATCTAGTGACATGGCCTTGGGCACAGAAACATCCTCAGCCACAGGCTGCAGGGAGGACGTGCTGGGGAAGCTACAGAGTCTGTTGACACTACACTAAGATTCTTTCTCCAGGCAATCACTACTGACAACTGTCAAGGAGTTGAAAAGAGAAATTTGACCTTTGGAGTGATCCAGTATGCACTCTGCTATGTTGTAGCACTGGAATTTACTTGACTTCAGCTTTCTTTTAGAAGCTCAACACCTGAAATTATAGAAGCAAATCATAAAAGGCCTTAAGGGACCTAGAATTGTTTAATCTCCTGATTAAATTAATCAAATTTTAAATTGTGTAGGCTTGAGTTTACAGTTGCTGGGAATTTGCAATACTAATGCTACACGCCTTTAATTTCAATGTTTGCTGCCTCTATTTCTCCAAGACAGTGCACTGATCAACTCATAAAGATCATTTCTCCTGCTGTCCTGTGGCAGGAAGGACCTGGGAGGTAGCAGGAACAGTGGAGTTAGGCTGTGCATTGCTCTGGGTGCTCCCTGTCTGTGATATGTGTAAGAGAACAGCACAAGCATTCCCTGCCAGGGGACACACAAGACACACGGGCAGAACTCCTGGTCCTGTGATGGAAAAGGGACCATGATGGGGACCCTTGGAGTGCCTCCACAGCCTGTGCACCATCCCAGGAGTAACAAGGGAGCAGAAAATTCCTGTATCAGGAATGGTGTGGCCAGCAGGAGCAGGGAGGTCATCCTTCCTCTGTACTCAGCACTGGTGAGGCCACACCTCGAGTGCTGTGTCCAGTTCTGGCCCCTCAGTTTGGGAAGGACCTTGAGACACTCGAGCACATCCAGAGAAGAGTGACAAGGCTGAATAGGGACTGGGAACACAAACCTTGAGAGGAATCACTGAGGGAGCTGGGGGTGCTCAGCCTGGAGAAAAGGAGACTCAGGGCTGGCCTCATCACTCTGCACAGCTCCTGAAAGGTGCCTGTGCTCAGCTGGGGCTGGGCTCTTTCTGCAGGCAGCACTGACACAACCAGGGTACACAGCCTCCAGCTGTGTTGAGGGAAATATATATTGTGCATTAGGAAAAAGTTTTCTACAGAAAGAGTGATAAAGTTCTGGAATGGCTGCCCAGGGAGGTGGTGGAGTCACCACCCCTGGGTGTGTTTAAAAACAGATAAGATGTGGCACTGGGTGCCAGGGTTTTGCTGAGGTGTTGGGGCTGGGTTGGACTCAATGATCTTTAAGGTCTCTTCCAACCAAGTCATTCTGTTAATTCTGTGAGTTCTGTGAAAAATACAATGTTCCCTCCCAGGAGGGAAAGAAAGCTATCCAGCACTGTTCCAGGTGGCAAAACAGACATGCTCAGCTGAAGCTGAAAAGCTAGCCCTGCTGACTGGCTGCCACCAACTGATCAATGTGGAGTCCAATGCTTTCCTTGGGATTTCCATTGACTTTGCTTCTGAAAATTAAGGAGTTCACTGAGTTCACTACTCTGTGCATTGATCTGGAGACTGGCAGTCAAGAGGAATGGCAAACTAAATCCAAATCCAGACCATGTGTCATCCCATTAATGGTGTCCCAACAGAGCAGTTATAACCCAGGCTCCACTGAAGCCCACACCCCTCATGGCCCTCACAGGATGGCATTTCAAAATTCCTACAGAGAGGTTAATGCACACATGGTCAGCTGGTTTGCTTTAAGCTGAGATCCCTAGCTCAGATCGCAGGGTCATTCTCAAGGCCCGGGGCTGGCCATGAACAATTTATATTCCATGGCCTGTATCCCATCCCAAATCAGCACATGCAGCTCTCCAGAGGCATGCAGAGGGGTTTGTTCTGTGAACTGAGGGGCTTATTGAGATTCTAGTTACAAAACAGGTTACTTCAGGGATGCCCACAGTTTGAATAATTTAAAGTCAAACTGGACAAACACAAGAATGCATTATGCAGAAAAGCCCGTTTTGGAAGGATAGGAGATAACCTTCTTAGTCTCATCTCTCTCCTCATCACTTCAACTCTGTTAAGAACTTCAGCTGGAAAATGTTTTTCCCAGTAGAGTAACATTAGGGCCATCCTGTGAAGTGCCTGTTTAAAAATCAGACCTAAGCACATCAGGAAAACCATCCTTAGCTGCTGTGCTAAGGACTTGAAAATGTACCTGGTGAATCATCAGATCTCTGAAAATCAGCTTCTCAATCAGCTTCAATTTCAATTTCAAAATACCCAAAGTTATCAGGCTTAGTTTACCATCTACCCTCTTGCCCCCTTAACAGGGAAGGGAAATTAATCTTTCTCTCTGCATCAGTAGAAGCTTCTGTCAAAATGTTTTTTCTGCACATATTCCCAGACTACTGTCTTGGTCCTTTTGTGACCATTATTGTATTTTTTATTTCTGCTTTTTCTCTCAACAGACTGTTGTGTTTGATCACACACCTATAGTAAGAGAACTGGTTCTGTAAGAGAACTGGTTGTTCCCCTCCTTACTTATTTTTCTCCTCCATTTTCTTTTTTTTATCCTTTTCTTTTTTTTATCCTTGAATTTCATTTGGGGTTGCATACAGAAGACACAAATCCATCATTTATATGGCCAAGGTGGAAGACTCTAGGCCACCTCCACAGAGGTACTTAAATGCCAAATCCCAGCAAAGTTCAGTTCTTTCCCAGACCAGACTCTAATATTCAAGCTAATTATTATTATTTCTGATTTTTTTAATTAAAAAATGGTACATCCTAAATCTTCACTTTCTGTTAAAAGTATCACAGGCAAACACTACTAAAAGTGAGCTTGTTCACTCAAAATTCAGCAATATCATTCCACAGAATTTCCATTCTGATCAGTCCCATAGAGACAATAAACAGGAAGTTTTCTGACTCCTAAGTGCTAAGAATTAATTTGAATTTCATGACAAGAGATAGGGATCAGGGAGAAATAAATTAAGAAACACTGTATATCTCCATACCCAGTGGCAGGAGACTGCAGCCCACACTCTCTTTGTTTCAGAGGTTCAGGTCCCTGGAGCAGTGAAGCCCCAGCAGCAAGTTCAGCAAGGTTGGCCATGCAAACACAAACTTCCTGTTTCTGGCAGCCACGAGGAGCCCACAGTGAGATTTGTGCTGCCAGGACTAATTTCCTAATGGCACCCAGTCAAAATAATCTTTTACCAGACATGGCTACACCTACAGGAGTTGCAGCTCTACCTCCACAGTGGCAGTAATTCCTTTCCAAACATTTGCAGCAACAAAAGAGGTATTTGTAATGGCATTAAATGTCCTATGTGGAAAAACAAGTTTAAAAAAAGTGTCATTAGCACAGGCCCACATTTACAAGGCACTAGTTTCTTCCCCTAACAAATATATTGAGTGATAGCAATGTTTTCAGCCTCACATAAGAGATCAATGCTTGAAATCTGAAGCCAGACAAATTCAGAAAAGTCCAGGTGAAAAATGAGAAATAACGTCTGTGTGACTTAAACACTCTGATGCACTCTGTGTCACTGGGGCATGGTCAGGTCACAATTTCACTCAGAAAGTTCCTCAGCTCAAAGCTAGCACAACTCCTGGAAGCTCATGACCTATGGAAGGAAGGTGTCAGTCCCACAGCTTCAGAACCATTCCACCTCAGGGAGCACTTGGCAGTTTTGAAGATGCCTTCCAGCCACACTGAGCACCAGCACTCCCTGCACTGCTGGGCCGTGCCTGGGTGGTTTGAGGCACAGCCCTGGCTCCCAGCATCTGCCACACAACCCTGGCAGCAGCTCCCCTTATTCCACAGGCAAAGGAAGTGCAACATTTCCTGAACAAGCACCTTCCTGTTCCTAATGCTAAAAGATGGGGATGGATGGATGGATGGATGGCAGGAAGTGTTCCATGGATCACATCTGACCTGTGAGATACCAGAACAACCAGAAGCAATTGGATGATTGCAATTAAATTTATCTTCCCTAGTAAGTGCACCACTTCTAAATTTATTACAGTCCAGTTTAGGCTGACATGATGAAATGCCATGCCAGGAAAGTGTCCTTATGGATTCTGGGTGAAGGAGGGGTCTTGCAGATATAATCAACACATGGATACCCAGACATTTGTTCTGTGAAGGAGTAAGACATATGAGGAGATGAGGAGATGAGAGGCTCCCACCAGTCTCAGGAAAGAGAAATATACCCTGTGAAGGAGTAAGACATATGAGCTGTCCATCTGCAGAGGAGATGAGAGGCTCCCACCAGTCTCAGGAAAGAGAAATATACATTATTACTAGTGGAACAGGTCATGCATTATTATTAAAGTAACAGGTCATCATTAGTCAGGAAATATAGAACAAGATGACTGGGACAGGGACAAGGATGCTGAAGCTTCATGCACTAAAAATTCAAGTGAAAATCACAAGTTTAGTCTGAGATTTGAGGCAGCAGAGCAGATTGCTCTCACCCACAGTGACCAGTCCATCACTGTGTTGTCATAGATCAACACTGCACAGGGAGAGGCACAAACAGGCTAAAGGATGGATTGTTCCTTGGGACTCAGGATCTCTAAAGGATGGAATTTTCCTTGGGGCTCAGGTGCAAACAGACAAGCATCAAGCAATAAAACCATCACTTGGCTGCTGATTTGCAATAACTTTCTTTGTGCACACTCTTAGTCCATGGAAATGTGAGGTAATTTGGATTAGTGTAGCCTTTACAGGGCTTACTGCCTGAGAGCTGCCACATGTGCCTAAACTTTGTGATTTCTGCTTTACCAGGTAGATGCAAGCTCATTGCAAACATCAGGTGTGCAAGCTGCCCTTGCTTGCAATAAATATGCCAGCACTTTTCCAACAATGAAAGAAACTCCTGTTCTTTCCAACACAGGAGCTCAGGGTGACTGGGGAATATTGAATATTGCTTGGTGCTCTCAGAACTACAAGCTCTTTACTGGTTTATTGTCCAAACCTGAAATCACAGCTCTAATCCATCAGATTCTTGTGACCAGAGGATCAGATGAACTGAACATAATCATGGAAAACAGTGAACAGATCTACCCTATGTCTTCAAGTAGTTTAGAACTACTCCTTTTAGCATAGTACCAAATACTGCTCTATTTAATATTAAATCCATAATTTATTGTTCCTGAATGCAAGCTACTAAATATTTGCAGGCCAAAACCCTGAAATTTAAGTTTCTTTAGAGACAGAATTTTCAGAGTCTCAGGAATCTCACCCTTACACAGACCACACTTTAAGCTTGTTTTCCTCTTTGTGGCCAATTCTATGCAAATTTTGTTCCCAAAATACATTTGAGTCCTCAGAGCATACACATGAATAATTTCTTTTGCATTCATTCATAAATCTGTTTCTTTAATTTTCTTCCTCAAATTTAGTCCTTTGTGCCACTCAAACCAAGGAAAATTTCTATCTTCCAGGTATCTGAAGTTTCTCCAGACTCAGAATTTGGAAGCAGATCTTTGGAAGCAATAAAATAAAACACCCTGTGGTGCTCTATTTCTCTCCTAGCAGGAGGACTCCTGCTTTCCATTAAGCAATGATGAACATTTCTTCCTGTTGACTCCTCCGGGAACTCTTCTAAAACCCTAAGGATGCTTTGTCTTATTAAAAGTAGGAAAAATTTCTAGGTATGTTACATCAGCTGTGAAGTTCTGCCTAAACTCAGTGCAGATACAGTATCACACAGAGCAGAAAGATGAATGGGAGACAATATTTCAATTATTCTTTTTCAGGAATAAAAACACTGAAAATACAAAAAGATAAATATTTTAACAGCTTCAGTAGAGGAGAACTGGGTGAGGTAACAACTAGAATTACACAACTAGAATAATTATGTTTTTTGTGGAGAGTTTTTCTTTTCACTTAGTTGTTTTTGTTCCACCGTTGACCTTCTGGAATTTTATTCTTATGTATCCCAGGCTAAAGATTTTGGAAATATGCTTGGAGGGGATAAAGTAATTCTTTTCCATGTGAACTGATACACTTTACATGGATCAGCTGAAATTATTATGTAGGTCAGAGAATTCTCAGCCACAGGGTTCTAACACACTCTTGGAAATAAACCCACATACCTGGGTTTAAAACTGCTCCTAGGACTGTTTAATTATCTACACAAGGTGGTAGGACTTCTGTAAGGCAGACCCATAAAATCCTCTCTATTTGTGATTAGGAAAGTTTCTGAAAGATGCTTTCACCCATCTAGACAGATTGCTACAACTTCCTTATTCTGTTTTAATTTAGCCTAAATTCAATTGTCATTGCGAAAACTGTCCCTAAAGTCAGGACAATCTTGTCAGCTTAATGGAAACTGAAATTAGAGAGTTTAGAAAGAAATCAGTTCATTTGGAAAACTGCTCAGCTAAGTTTACCTAATTACCCCAGTACAAACCACATCCTTTCTGTGCCAGAAACTGTACAAATACCAACAGAAAGGTAAGTTCTATCAAAATAATTTATTGTTAATGCATATTACAGAAGATATTCAGATGCACAAAAAAGGGGAACAGATAGTGGAAAGGGGTCAGAGCTGTTGATCTAATTTCCTAATGAGTGAAGTAGAAATTACTACAAAACACCCTTTGCTATCAGAAAGGAACTCAGCATTCCAAATTCCTTACATATTTCCTGCATTCTGACAGCTATGACCCCAGAGAGAAAAGGAACCTCTTTCCCTACAACAGCTGATCCTTAAAGAGGATGAGAACAAAATTATTTTCATTTCCTCCATTAACTCAAAGGTCTGTGGTCACTCTCCTGCATTTAATCCGCTAATGAACCTCTGGGGACTCCATTTGCTGTCATGCAATGCCACCTCTTGTTTTCCTGCTTGCTTTTGTAAGAGGAGGTTGTTTCTGTAGACTCAGCTGGGGTCTAAAAAAGTGGTGCAGTTTTGGGAAGTCAGCTCATGTGAGAGGAATCTGAAGGGCTTGTGCACTTGAAAGTTTTTCTACCCAAAAGACCAGTTACCCTAATAAAAGATATTATTTCTCCCCACAAGTCTTGCTTTAACTCTAAGCACAGCACATTTTGGGGTCTCTCTGGAACTGATACAGTGCAATGCAACCTTAATTTAGCCTTGTCCTCAAGGACTCAGGGATTTCTGATGCAAAGCCCTCCTGAGGGAGTCAGTGGGGCCATGCTGACATGCATGACTGGAAAGCAGCAGCATGCAGTAAATGAAGTGCTGAGCTGGAAAGATGGAGGGGGAACAATTTAATGACTAAGCAAGACGTGATGAAGACACAGATTATTTTTCTGTTTCTCATACAGCCAGATTCTGTGATGCTGGGCAAAACACTGAAGCTGAATTTTGCTAAGTGAGCACTACAATGTTACTTCACAAATGTTCACCTCTGGGACTTCTGCTAGTATTGGAGAAATGCTGAGGGTCAGCACTGCCACTGAGGTCACAGATCTGTGTTTTAGACTTTCACAAAAATAGTCTTTACCTCTCAGTATTTAGGATACATTAGGAATTGTTCCTTAGCTCAGGGGAATAAACCCCTTCTCATGTTCAGCAGCTGTCCCATTAAAACAAATTCATTAGGTTTTGAGAAGCATTCAAAAATTGTGGCAGTAAATGCTAGAAAAGAGTGCAAGAGAAAATTAAACAGTGTCTGAAAATAGTACTAATTAAGGCCCAAGGTCATATATTAAACAATAGGCAGGAAATCAAGCATTGAAGAGATTTTCATTAAAGAACTGTGAGCACAGGAAGAGGGGTCCTGTGCAAAAAAACCCCAAACACAACCACAGTGATATGCAATCATTTAATTAAAGATGCACAAAATGCTCAAGGAAATTAGAGTAATGAATACAAGAAAAAAGAAATTAAGAGATTCACTAGAGCAACAACAAGCACAGCACTTTTGATATTTTTTGAGTGGTGATTCCTCTGATGTATATTGTAATGCCATGCAGAGGTATCTAAAGGAGCCCTGAAAAACCTCTATCAGCAAACTGAAAGTTTACAGCAGGGTGAGTAATCAGTAGATAAATTAGTTCTGACTAATGTGAATGATCATCAGCTGAAAGCTTGCACTTCATCAGGGCAATAAAGAGCTTGTGGTACCCTCAGCTCTCCCACAAGAGCACTGCACTGAGCCCTGCACAGCTCTGGCACGAGGGACCCTCATCCCTGGGGCACACACACAACCCTGGGGAGGCACTGATTTAGACTGTGTGTTTGGTGACATGTGAAATTCCAGCTTAAATAACCATAAAAATCCTAAGTCTTCAACACATATTAGCACTTTGAAGCAGTATGAGCTCTGCTACTTGATCTTTGCTGTCTTGAGAGGTAGGAAAAAAAAAAAGCATTTTAGTGCCACACAGTTTGGACATTTTGTTGGCTGAATAATTTCTAGCACAATGCCTTTTAGCCCAGGGCTTACAAAAACCATCAAGAACAGAAAGCTCAAGTAAGATTATAGGATATAACAAGAACACTTCATCTTAACAGCAGTGTAGAAACAATATCAGATGGCTTTTATTGCATAACCAAAATCTTCTGAAAAATCTGCCCAATACAACCCAAGGATTTAAATGTTCCTGAAGAATTAAATGCCACACAGGAAGAGAAGCCAGCTTTTTAACTCCCAGTCCTGTGCCACAGCCATGGGTTTGGCTGGCTTACTGCTTGAGTGCAGCTTGCCTTCCCTCTGCTGCTGGGATGAGATACCCAGAGGTTACTTTGGCAATTTCCACCCTGTCACAATCATATTTTCTGAAAAATCTTTTTGCCCAGAATTTTTCTCCTGGGAAGCTGAGAAACCTCAGAGAAAAAGGAAAACAATATTATCTCATTTGCTTCTCATGTTTTGCTCATTTGGAATGTGTTTGGAGATTGTTTACCCACAGGTCATTGTTTCACAGGTTTCTGGTGTGAGTTGTTTTGACTCAATGGCCAATCAGTGCCAAGTTGTGTCAAGGCTCTGGAGAGAGTAATGAGTTTACATTATTATCTTTTTAGCATTCTGTAAGTATCCTTTCTGTATTCTTTAGTATAGTTTAGTATAGTATTCTTTAATATAATATAATATCGCAAAATAATAAATTAGCCTTCTGAGAACATGGAGTCAGATTCATCATTCCTTCCTGCCACGAGGGACCCTGCAAATACAATACCACCCCATCAACATCACTGCTGTCCTGAGTACCCAATCCACTCCTGTGCACTGTGCAAAGCTGTCACCTACATCCTCTGCCTCTAACCACACTGCCACTGCTTCTCCTCAGCACCCGCTCCAGAAAGCAGCACTTCTGCTCTTTTCCTCTTGCACTGCTCAAAAAAGCAGATACCCTTCTCCTTTCTCAGTTCTGGGATAATTGGTAAGAAATTTGCTGCCTCAGAGAAGTGCTGCTGCATTAAACCTCTTCCCACGTATGTGTGTCATCACTTGATTTGGAGAAGTGCCTGCATTAAACCAGTCGGGGCCGTGGGTCAAGTTCTCACAAGTGCTCAGGGCCACAAACAGCAAAGGACACAGCTGCTCACAAGCCATTCCTACACTGGCAGCGTTTAGAGCCCACTGTGGGCTTGAAAAATCAGCACTAGGGATACTGAGGGGAAGAAGCTAACAGGAATTGCCTGGCATTGCCTGTGGCACCCCTTCTTGGGTCATTTTTGCTCTCACCATCTGCTGAGGAGCACAGCCCTTCATCCTGGCACTCTTACCACCACCACCACCACCACACCCAGCCACGCTCACTTTCCCTCAGTTTTCTTTCCAACTCTCCTGTGTTTCCTGTGTTCAGAAAGGACAGGAGAGAGGAGATCCCTCCTGGCTCTGCAGCAGCAGCCAAGAGCTCAGCCCAAAAAATGGGGTTTGGAACAAGGCTGAGAACGAATTCCAGACTTCTCACCAGACAAATGCCACACAGGAATGGGCAGTTTTGCTCCTCCGGGTGGGGCCTCAAACAATTTGTGTTTCATCACTCAAACATTCCAACACATGTTAAACCCACTGTGAACCCATACAGTGCAATGAGCCACTGAAGGGCACCAGGTGTGTTCCTACATGGAGTGAACTCTTGCTCTGCCTGTTGTGAGAGGAAACAGAGACTTTATGAGCTTGTGTGCTTACAGCTGAGCATTTCTGTCACGTGAGCAGCACTGCTCCTATGGCCTGGAAGTGATTTGTATTTAGAAAGGAAAATACTCAGTGATGCTGTTCAAACTCAGGTCAGTGTTCTGGATCATTTGAATGTATTGAGGTACTAAATTCTTTTCAGATACTAAAATCCACAACTTAGATAGTCTGCAGACAATGTTCATATACTATAGTGGTCCTATAACAGAAAACAGTCTGATATTCTCCTGAGTTTCCCATCCATAGGCTTTTCTTTGCAAACTGTCTTTGTTATGGATAGGCAAAGCTACTGCTTATGAAGGACTCTGGGACTCTGTGTAGAAACACAAAGCCAAGCAAAAAAAAATGCACAATTCCACAACAATAAGTGAAAAAGAACTGCACTGAAATAGATTTTCTCCCACTGAATATTTGCAACATAAATGTCTATAGATGCTGCTGCCCTCCTAGTGACAGACCACTTGACATCTTCCCTCTGGAAACAAAAAAGTGTTTGGCCTACAGGGGAGGTAGCTGGAAATGCTTAGAGAATATCACAGACATCTGACACAAGTTGTTTGAAATGCAGCAATCAAGGGACTCTCAAATAAACCTGACTGAACTATCTTAAAAATACATTCAAAGGACAGATTCAGCCCTGCATAACCCATTTGACTGTGATTTTTTTTAATAAACACAGAGTGTAATAACCTTTGAAAAGATGTTTAGCCTGTATAATCAAAACTGAGCTCCTGTTACCTAGCTGGAGGCAGAGATCTCTTCACTGGCTCATGCAAAATTTCAATAGATTTAGTTGAAAAAGTGGCCCTTATGTTTTCACTGCTTCAAAGGGAAGGTATACAATCCCATAAAAGTAGGATTCCTGAGATCTAGCCTAAAGCTAGATATAACTTTTATCTTTGCCCAGTCTTTCTAGAATACTTCAATGCTCAAGATCATGAAAATCTTGTTATTTCCTGCCTAAAACAATTTATGACCAGATCAGAGCCATCAATTCTTATTCCAACAACATCCTTCATTTTACAAGACTTTACTGTCTCCAGAGAAGGGCCCATTGACCTGAATAAATGAGAATCAGCAATTGTTGAAGCTGACCAAGAAAAATGCTGCAAATGTCTCCGTCTGACAATGAAACTTTCTCCTAGATAGATATCCTGAGGATGGATAGATTCTCCATTTCCACCATTATCAGCAGAAGGGAGAGCCCAAGTCATGGAAAATTCTAATCTCCTGCTTTGATAAGAGATAAGACCTATTAAGTATAAAAATCCTCTTTGTCTTTTAGTCAGCATACAAATTTACATTTGGAAACTCTGAAGATTATGTCACTGTGATGTAAAAAATATGTTTTGGTGCTGTACCTCGCTGGACTTCTCTGAGCTCCTAAGGAAGAAAAGAGAAGTAAGCACTAACTGTGAGGTATCTTCTAAGTTTTCATCAGAAAGTTCAGCAAGGTCAGCAGACAAACTCTCAAATAACCCATTTGATTAAAAGCCACCACTAGATTTCTTCACCCAGTCATAGAAATTTGAGGTATCTAAACTGAGGCTAAGAGGCTCAGTTTCCAAATATCTGGTTACCCCTTAACTAGCCTCTGCTTCACATTCATGCAAACAAATGGGATAGAAAAATAAAACAGTCTCATTTTCTTGCTTGTTTGGAAAGCCACAGCCAGCTTATATGAAAAGAGGAAGAGGGAGAGAGGAAAGGCAGTGCCTGATGCCCAACATGTATTTTATAATCAGTCCATAAATTATCCTTCTTCTGTTTGTAGAAATGCCCTGAGCAGAACAGAGCACTCCTGAAATGGTTCATTACTTACAAACATTTGATGAAAGTGGATTCAGCTTTTGGTTTATTGTCCAACATGCTGGAGGAAGATGAGTTTTCTAGATGAGACACAGGCTGCACACACAAACCAAACCGTTTCTTTCTGCTTTTCAGTGCTGTCCAAGGTGCTGAGTTAAAGAAAAACCCAGGAAAGGCTGCTGCCAAGATGAGCCCCACAGTTATCACTTATCCCTGCTGGAGACATTGATCCTTGTACAATTCATCTTTACAGCATTGTGGCAAACAGGAAAAATCTCTGATACACAGATGCTTTAACATTTTTTTTTATTTAAGTTTCTTTGAGTCTTGCAGTTTATGAGTCTTTCCCTCAATTATGACCTATCTCAGCAATCTGCCTTTCAAGCAACGCTCAACAAACTTTTCTCAAAGGGCCCTGGATCCTGCTGATTGAGCTGTCTCACAGAAACCTTGCTATTAGTATACCATTGGAGTTCTTTTAATCATTTTATGAAGTTAGGAAATCCTCATCTATTAAACTGCAGCAGACCACAGAGAAATGTTATGGCTTGTCACCAATCGAGATCAGCCGAAAGGAAAGCAGAACGGTGCTTTCAAATTAAATTACAGTTTTTCAGGTTGGACTGGCACAATCTGTCTTCAGCAAAAGAGGGGCCTTGTGTGGAACTTTTAGAGCAAATTCAATCCTCTGATCCACACTGCTGCTCCCTACATTTTGCACTGAGCTGCACAGTTACAAAGCTGACTGTGGCATTTTCAGGCATCCTTCCAGCCCAAGGGCCATGTGCTCTCTGCCAAAAGCCCATTTCCATGAGAGCTCCAGCTTAGCACACACAGGGAGGGACAGTGAAGGAACATGGTTATAATTTGAGGGATTTCACATGCAGATTTACTGAGTGTGATTAAACTGCTTTTAACCTTGCTCTTAACCTTCACCTCCTCTGCCCAATGAGGCACTTCTCTGTAGCTCATCCGAAAAGGAGAGAGCCACCACAGAGCTGTGCAGTTGTTATGAGCACCCCTGGGAGAAAGGAAATGTTCCCTCATGACCCAGCATGGCAGAAGACACAGGATTTCCTCTCTTCTGCCTCTCCTCTAAGATCAAGTTTGCCCATCGCCTGGAGAAGAACAACTTAGGAACAAATAACTTGCTAATGACTGAATTGTAAAAATGGAACAAAACAACAACAAAAATAACCATTTTGGCCATGTTTATATGTGCTCTGAATTTACATCCTATGAATGTGCTGTTATCTTCTCTGAACATTTGTGGAAAGAAAATTTTAACACCCCCGCCCAGGATTTAAATCTGGATTTTCACAGACAGTGAAGGTGCTCTTTACCATGGGAAAGAAGATTTTTAAGATCCCTTCCAACACAAACAATTCTGTGATTTCTATGATTCTCCTAGAGACCTCTCCAAACATCAAACACACACTTCTATACAGCCTTGTAATACAAACACAGTTAATTTAGACTGAAAGTACACCCAAAAAAGAGGATATATTCTGGTGTAAACTGAAATGTAAAGTGACAGTGTAAGTGACAAAATGTTCTCTGAATTTGTTATTAACATTTCAAACATATCATAAGGATATTTTTTTCCCTAAGATTGCAGGTGTAACACTACATAGCTAGTCACAAGTATTTATAGAATACCTTCTTAGAGACACTACAAAGGAGGAGAGAATGAGAACTATACAGCTTTTCTGTCAGATATAAAGATATATCAAGTATATCAAGTATTTGGTGAATTCTAAAGAGAAAAAAACTTGAAAACATTGTCATAGAACCAAAATACAGCAGAAATAGTTTCCAATCTCTTCCCTCTGGAGGCACCAGAACACTTCATGAGAGGTGGAATAAGAGTAGAAGAGACCTTTCAGGAAAAAACATCAGACAAAAATGTCCAGTCTTTCAGATTACAAAGAGCTTGCCATCCTGTCAAGAACAAGCTGCTAGATTAGGCAGTAGAAGGAAAAGGAAAACATGGAAGATTCTGTCTCATCCACAAAAAATATTTTGCCCCCATAGGAAAAAAAAAAAGATATTTAGAAGCAAAATTCCTTATCTTCCTTATCTCTCCTTACCAGAGCTGGCTTCCAGTTCTGTGCCTCATGGCTGTCCTCTTTCTTCTTTCTTTTTCCTTGTCCTTTTTCTGTTTCTCATCCTCTTGTTTTTAATCTCGCTCCCAAAGTCTGCCTCATTCTTTCCCCCAGAGACAAATTAAACTGAGGACATTGATTGAAAATTCCCACCCAGGTTCCTAATGAGTGTATCATGGTTGTGTCTCCTTTTGGGCAAAGGAAATCTCAGAAAGGTTTTAGCACACTAAAGCTGCCAGAACAGCCCAGACACCCCACACACACAGAAGGCAGAGAGTCTTTGAAGAAAGAAAAAAAGGAACCTCAGGGACAGCAACCACAAATTACTCCATTCTGCCCATCTTCCTTTCCGTATTTGCTTCCCTTTTTTATCTCAGTGGCCTTTCCCACCTCCCAAGTACACGACTTATGGCCCAGACAACCCTTCCATCTATCAAAAACCTGCCACCCATGTTCCTGCTTCCCCAGGACCAACCTTGTCACTTTACCACATTAGCTCAGGTTTCCCTTTGTGACAACTCTTGGCATGTTTTCCCTCAACCAACCACTGCTCCCTTTTCCACTTTAGCAGCCAAAGCACAACAGTCTGATAACTGCTCACCCACTATCATGTATCTCCTTATTATCTGCCACATTATCCTTATCTAATTGCATGCACTTTGGCTCAATCTGACATTTTCAAAACTACAGATGCTTATTAGCTTTTCTTAGCTAAAAGAAAAAAATGTGCATTATAGTGATTATCAGTTCCTGGCAGTGCCTGTGAAACATTGTAATGAGAGAGACCTTTAGCCCACCATAAACAAGCACAATCAGGGCCTGTTTTGGTTATTAGGAATGCTCCTACAAATGTTGCCACTGTCAGAATTAATGACAGCACTACTAATTATTAATAATCTCATGTTTCTGTCCATGGGTTCTTTTTGCTCAAAGCTTTAGGCCCAAAGCAAAAATTATTTAATTCTGCACCCCTCACAAGGAAACCACAAATGCAGTCACGGCTCTGATTCCTTTATGGTGCCCAAGAGATGCAGGTCCTGTCTCACAAAGGTAAATTACTGGCTGAAGGTCAGTGGTACACCCAGGAACTGCAAGACTTCCCTAACAGTTCTTCCAGTGCTCCATGTCCCCTCAAACAGAAGGTATTGAAAGGTACCCAGAAATCAGTGAGAATTGCCCACTCCTTGAAGAAGCCTGTTTCAATCTCACCGTCCTCAAACACAGAGAGTATAAACAAGGCAAGTACAATAAAAGGGGTTACTGTGATCCTAAACCTTGGCTATGTCAGTTTTAATTAATTACTCTTGTTTGCAATGACTCACTGTATGTGTTCTGACAAGTGTTTGTGCTGCAGTTCATAACAGAACAAAGAAGCTGCTTCAACAGCACCCACTTTATCAGAGGCACCATTGTGAAGCACTATAATACCTTTAGTGTTTTCTCCATGTGTCTTCTCTTGTATCTGGCATTACACCAAAAATATAACAAAAAAGAAAATAAAAAATGAAAATGAAGAAGTTAATAGAGAGCAGGCAGAGGAACTGTATCAATAAAGTGCTTAGATTCAATATGCCTAGCAGTAAAAGTAGTAGAAGTGAAAATCTTTGGTTCACTATAAAGTATTTATGTGTCTATGGCAACAAGGTTGTTGATTTCTACAGCTTCCCTGAGAACAAAGTAATAGAAGTTCAGTCTTTTAAATATTGCTTTGCTTTTCTAGCACCCAGATGAAATGGAAATAAAAAAACAAAATCGAAACCAAATCATATTTAATACAGGTTATACAGAAACATGAGGAAAGATTAAGCAATAAATTACAAACAAAGATAGGATTCTACAGTCACATGAAACATAATCCCACAAGCAATCTGTGCAAATCTCAGAGCTGTGTATGCAATAAACTTATCTTGGGACAATCAGTCTCTTATGCAAGAGGTCAAACTCTATTTAAAGCAGATCCCAACATCCCCTTTGCTCTCTGCTCGAGTCTGCTTGTGCTTTCCCCTGAAACACAAGATAACCCAACCTGCCCATCCTGAGAGGAGGGCAGGGACACAGGCAGGAGCTGAACTTTGCAATGCCAGAGGGAACATCCCTGGGAAGTGGCTGGAGTGGAGCCATCTGGGTTTTGCTGGGCACCATCCTTAGGTGCCAGGCCAGAGAGATAAAGCTGCCAGCAGCCCCCTGTTAGATAAGGAGAAAGAACTGACTCGTGGCTTCCCAGCAGTGCAAAAAACCACAGAATTCTTCTCCCGTGAGGTAGAGCTGAGGGATGGGAGAGAGGAAGGGATGAGCTGTCCTTGCTGCCCCTATGGTTTATAAGGGATTCAGAAGTGTTGGGAGCAAATTGGAAGAGCCCTCCACCCCAGAGCCACCTCCAGCACCACCCTACCAGCCAGCAGCAGCAGCTGCCACAAGATTCCTTTTCTGTGACCCTGCTACAAGCATAAGTGTTTTGCTGCTGTTAACAGGCCATACTTTTTCTTTTGCCAAAGGCTGGCCTTATAAATAAAAATCTTTTT